>NC_088240.1:40919128-42119128 GCF_036934945.1 Oncorhynchus masou masou | reverse complement strand
GACCCTCAGGCCATTACATCAGCGACGTGTACGACATGAAGAAGCAGTCGTGGCTGACCTATAACGACCTGGATGTGTCGCGCACGCAAGAGGCCACGGTGCAGAGAGACCGTGACCGCAGTGGATACATCTTTTTCTACATGCACAAGTTGGTCTCCCTCTACCAGTTTCAGTTGTGTGCTGGGTTATGTTCATTAGGGCAACAATGTGAAACTTGTCCAATACGGAAGCAGATTTTCATTTTCAGTTTTTATACAGTGTCTCCTACTGATCACAACTCTGTTCTCTTATGGTAAGGGAAAAACCACCAGCCTCTCACTATATTCCCTATACCAGTCTGTGTGACTGATTATAATGCAGTGGAGGCTGAGAGAGACCCAGCTCTAGTAAGCAGGGTTGTCCATACGATTGGCAACTCTGAGCAGAAGCTGGAACAAAATCTCCCGTCTTTCATGCTATAAGAAAATATTATTTGTTGAAATGTCTTTCTGTTTTGTCAGAAAAAAATAAACTGGCAAAGTGAAACCATCTGGTAACTAGACGTTTGCTGTGGGGTTTTAATATCAGAACATTAATAAAACTAAAGTAGTACAATCACTTATGTTGGGAGATATTGTGGGGAACTTAATTGAATGTGTGTATCATATTATGCACTGGAACCCACTATAAGGGGTGTGGATTTGTTTCAGTAAGCCGTGCCTTGACTGACTGCTGTGTGTGTGTGTGTACCTTCTCCTCAGGGATGTGTTTGAGGAGCTGTCTGAGCTAGAAAGGACAGGGGCCGGTGGAGGAGCCTCTGAGGCAGGGAGGACTGTCCTGCAGCCCCTCTGAGCCACCAGTCTGTCATCAGTCACACCAACCAACACACTGAGCTCTCCCCAACAGATGGGTCGGTTTGGGATGAAGGAGAACCTTTCTCCAGTACTACTGATCACATCCACATTTTTCTGTCTTCAGGCACTTTGTGCTTTTTTAAAACAAAACAACAGGCTATGGTAGCTTCTGTCGTGAAGGCAGGCTCAGACGTCAGCACACACAGCCAACGTCCTTCTCGCCAGGACTGTTCAGAAATGAGAGACTGTGCTCTCAAAAGAAAGAAAAGAGACTGTTCTTTCTTTATTAAACACTGAGAGAAATTAGCCCTGAACTTTTCAGGCTTCTTTATTTAATTTTCTATGATTTGTTGTTGTAATATAGTGTTTCTTGGCACACATGATATTAACTGTCATGCATTTAAGAAATTAAATAGTATGTGTCAGATGCTTGATGTTGGTGCTCCTTGGATTGTATGGTTTTTACTTTTCATTTCCAATATAATTTAAATGTATTCTAAAATATATAGTTTAGGGTAAGGAGGGTGTACTTTTTTTATAATAATAATAATATATCCCATTTAGCAGACGCTTTTGTCCAAAGCGACTTACAAGTCGGCTGGGGCCACTACTTTTACATATGGGTGGCCCCAGCGGGAATCGAACCCACGACGCTTGGCGTTGCAAGCGCCATGCTCTACCGACTATACAGTGCATTTGGAAAGTATTCAGACACCTGGATTTCTTCCACATTTTGTTATGTTACAGCCTTATTCTATAATGAATTAAATTGTTTTTTTCCCTCATCACTCTACACACAATAACCATATTGACCAGCAAAATCAGGATTTTAGACATGTAAAATCGGGTTCACTTCCGGGCTCCGGCTGGGCCACTCAAGGACATTCAGAGACTTGTCCTGAAGCCACTCCTGCATTGTCTTGGCTGTGTGCTTAGGATCGTTTTCCGGTTGGAAGGTGAACCTTCGCCTGAGGTCCTGAGCACTCGGGAGCAGGTTTTCATCAAGGATCTCTCTCTACTTTGCACCGTTCATCTTTCCCTCTATCTTGACGAGTCTCCCAGTCCCTGTAGCTGAAAAACATCCCCACAGCATGATGCTGCCACCACCATGCTTCACTGTAGGGATAGTACCAGTTTTCCTCTAGATGTCAGGCTTGACATTCAGGTCAAAGAGTTCAATCTTGGTTTCATCAGACCAGAGAATTTTGTTTCTCATGGTCTGAGTCCTTTAGATGCCTTTTGGCAAACTCCAAGCGGGCTGTCATATGCTTTTTACTGAGGAGTGGCTTCCGTCTGGTCACTCTACCATAAAGGCCTGATTGGTATGCTGCAGAGATGGTTGTCCTTCTGGAAGGTTCTCATCTCTACAGAGGAACTCTGGAGCTCTGTCAGAGTGACCATCGAGTTCTTGATCATCTCTCTGACCAAGGCCCTTCTCCCCCAAATGCTCAGTTTATCTGGGCGGCCAGCTCTAGGAAGAATCCTGGTGCTTCCATACTTCAGGCATTTAAGAATGGATGGAGGCCACTGTTCTTGGGAACCTTCAATGCTGCAGAAATGTTTTGGTACACTTCCCCCAGATCTGTGCCTCGACACAATCCTTCAACCTCATGGCTTGGTTTTTGCTCTGACATGGACTGTCAACTGTGGGACCTTGTATGGACGTGTGCTTTTCCAAATCATGTCCAATCAATTGAATTTACCATAGGTGGACTCCAACTGGTATCAACATAAAGGATGATCAATGAAAACAGGATGTACATGAGCTCAATTTTGGGTCTCATAGCAAAGGGTTCTGAATGCTTATGTTAAATGGGATAGTTCATTTTCACACCACAAATCTAAACCCGCTTTTGCTTTCTCATTATGGGGTATTGTGTAGATTGAGGATTTGTATTTATTTCATCCATTTTAGAATAAGGCTGTAACAAAATGTGGGGAAGGGGTCTGAATACTTTCCAAATGCACTGTATGCTGCGAAATGTGGCGTAATATTTATTTTGTGGCATGGATTTGCCAATTCTGCTTGTATTTGTTTCAAGTCTGTTCATTTGAGTTGGGTGATAAAGGAAGTTTGCAATTTCTTTCAATGATTTACTTATGGACTGTTTGTTGCTGTTTTATTCATGTTTTATAAATCTTAAGCTAAACAGTCGCTTGTCTTTTGTAAGCTTACAATCATAGGAGTTCCCTAGTGTAGGGGTTTTCAAACTGGGGTCTGTACATTTTGTTTCTTTTTTGGATGAACAATATTTAGATGTTTTTTTGCGTAGGGGTGAAATATTATTTTATGAATATCGCTAGCCGCAACAGAATATCATCGTGGATACCATTTTTATGTCTGCGTCTAGTATGGAAGTTGGGAGGTAGTTTAATGAGCCAACGCTATCTAGGGTTAGCGAAATTACAACGTGTACAAAAATGGCTGTCGCTGTTCATCCGACTCGGGAAAGTAGATAAATGGCTTCATGACAAAATCTCAAACTATCCCTGGAGGAAATTAGTAATTGGAGCAAATTAGTTTTTTTTTTTTTTTTGCAATTCTTAGGCGGGCCATCTTAAGTGGTAATTTTCGGGTTGGAGAAGCGATTTATTTTTTAATTATATATATATATATTTATTTTTATTTATTTTTTGCACAAATTAAACTAACTAGATTGAAAGCATGCAGAAAAGATATTGAACTCTATTTTTTTTATAGTGCTGTCTTTTGGGAACTAACAATCAAATAAAAGTCCGAAAAAACGGCCGTTCAGGGCACATCCCTATTGATTAAAAAAAAAAATGTTTGCGCAAAGGAACATAGCATTAGCCATGGCAAAATTGCATAGAATTACAGGAAATTAGCTTTAAAAATGCAAAATTGTCTCTCGGCTCAATGCAAATTTCCAGAAATGCTCGTTTGGCATCAAAACAGCAAAGCTTTCTCAGCTCAATGTAAAAATGTGTAGAATTGATGAAAATTGCTTTACAGCAGCAACATTTTCTCAATGCCGCCAAGGTACACTACCTTTTCTAGCTAATAGACTAGAGTTTACACTTCCTCTTCCAATGAACTGTGTTTAGGTCAAAATAATAAATGTTTACCAAATCTCAACATTTAAAAAAGTTGATTACTTCTACTTGCCATTATCATTCAACTGATAACCAAAAAAAAGTAACATCTTATCATGATGGGGTGGTCCCTGGGTTGCTGGTCCCTGGGCAAGAAAAGTTTGAAATACTTGATCCTAATGCCTCCCAGTAAAGACCTGGTAGTTTATACAGTTGAAGTCGGATGTTTACATACACCGTAGCCAAATAAATTTAAACTCAGTTTTTCACAGTTCCTGACATTCAATCCTCGTACAAATTCCCTGTCTTAGGTCAGTCAGGATCACCACTTTATTATAAGAATGTGAAATGTCAGAAATAAAAGTAGAGAGATTTTATTTATTTTATCACATTCCCAGTGGGTCAGAAGTTCACATACAAGCAATTAGTATTTGGTAACATTGCCTTTAAATTGGTGTAACATTTGAGCGAAATAAGCTTTTTGTGGATATGGAAAAATTCTCTTTTCTTTTTATTTCAGCTCATGAAACATGAGACCAACACTTTACATGTTGCGTTTATTTTTAAGTATATTTTAGCGAAGAATTTTTAAATGTCGGCTCAGATGTCTCCTCACACAATTTTTTTCTCTCCATCTGACAAGGCCAGTATTCACATCTTTTAGACATGCTTTTGCTAAGATTAGGGTTTGGCTAGCTATTTTCTGGTCTCCTGCTTGCATTTAAGTGAGGAGATTGAACGGGTGTCATGTTTACGTGAGTGTCCGATATGGAAAGCAAAGTGGATTAGCAGAGCTTTTTAGTTGTTCAGGCTCCAGTATTTGATTCTTCCTAGAGTGCATTTTAATAAAAATGTATGCGAAAACCAGTTTTAGATTATTTTATTATCATCAATGTCGTGTTATAAGTAGTGTCCACAGTCAGTAGTGCAGTTTGATTGTGAAAATAGAGTGTCTAGTTCCGTAGGTAATAGGCCATCAACAATCACAAAAGGGCTGACATGGTCCGTGACTATCACTTTTGGAAATGGACAGTTAATTAATGGTCAAGGAGTCGTCTGTGCAAGTTTCAAAATCCATTCAATGCAAAAGTCCATTAATTTCGTAGTCCTTCCATTACAGGTGGTTCTTCTTGGTGGTCGGTCACCTGTCTTGGCTACATGTCTTGGTCAGAGGCACCAGGTGTCTGCCGGTGAATCTGAGGAGCTCATTCAGAATGTTGCTTTCCTTCTGCAGCATCTGGGAGTACAGATAGACAACTGTTAAAAGGGAAATCTTTCAATCATTGAAACATTTTTGTATCCCACTGGACAAATCTACATCATTTCAATGTATTTTGTTAACGTATTGTGACATATTATTTTATTTTACCTTTATTTAACTAGGCAAGTCAATTAAGAACAAATTCTTATTTTCAATGACGGCCTAGGAACAATGGGTTAACTGCCTGTTCAGGGGCAGAACGACAGATTTGTACCTTGTCAGCTCGGGGATTTGAACTTGCAGCCTTTCTGTTACTAGTCCAACACTAACCACTAGGCTACCCTGCCGCCCCGTGGAATCAACCTGGAAAATACATTGGATTTGAAAAATGTCAGCAGGTAGCCTACTTTATCGCCTTTCAACCAGCGTTGTCAACAGGGTAAAACTTCAACTTAAATACATCGACTTAACCTGACTAACAGGATGTTGTTACATCACTAATTTCAACATAATCATCAGAACTATGTACACATTGAAATTACATTAAATTCCAAATTTGATTAATCAAATCAAATTTATATAGCCCTTCATACATCAGCTGATATCTCAAAGTGCTGTACAGAAACCCAGCCTAAAACCCCGAACAGCAAGCAATGCAGGAGTTGAAGCACGTTGGCTAGGAAAAACTCCCTAGAAAGGCCAAAACCTAGGAAGAAACCTAGAGAGGAACCAGGCTGTGAGGGTTGGCCAGTCCTCTTCTGGCTGTGCCGGGTGGAGATTATAACAGAACATGGCCAATATGTTCAAATGTTCATAAATGACCAGCATGGTCAAATAACAGGTCTGGGACAGTTAGCATGTCCGGTGAACAGGTCAGGATTCCATAGCCGCAGGCAGAACAGTTGAAACTGGAGCAGCAGCACGGCCAGGTGGACTGGGGACAGCAAGGAGTCATCATGCCAGGTAGTCCTGAGGCATGGTCCTAGGGCTCAGGTCCTCTGAGAGAGAAAGAAAGAGAGAATTAGAGAGAGCATACTTAAATTCACACAGGACACCGGATAAGACAGGAGAAGTACTCCAGATATAACAAACTGACCCTAGCCCCCTGACACATAAACTACTGCAGCATAAATACTGGAGGCTGAGACAGGAGGGGTCAGGAGACACTGTGGCCCCATCTGATGATACCCCCGGACAGGGCCAAACAGGAAGGATATAACCCCACCCACTTTACCAAAGCACAGCCCCCACACCACTAGAGGGATATCTTCAACACAGACAGGAAGATCACATTTGTGACTCAACCCACTCAAGTGACGCACCCCTCCCAGGGACTGCATGAAAGGGCACCAGTAAGCCAGTGACTCAGCCCCTGTAATAGGGTTAGAGGCAGAGAATCCCAGTGGAAAGAGGGGAACCAGCCAGGCAGAGACAGCAAGTGCAGTTCGTTGCTCCAGAGCCTTTCCGTTCACCTTCACACTCCTGGGCCAGACTACACTCAATCATATGACCGAGTTGAGACCGAGTTTGCTTCTCTCACATGGGGAGGCAGACCATTCCATAAAAATGGAGCTCTATAGGAGAAAACCCTGCCTCCAGCTGTTTGCTTAGAAATTCTAGGGACAATGAGGAGGCCTGCATCTTGTGACCGTAGCGTACGTGTAGGTATGTACGGCAGGACCAAATTAGAGAGATAGGTAGGAGCAAGCCCATGTAATGCTTTGTAGGTTAGCAGTAAAACCTTGAAATCAGCCCTTGCCTTGACAGGAAGCCAGTGTAGGGAGGCTAGCACTGGAGTAATATGATAAAAAATGTTGGTTCTAGTCAGGATTCTAGCAGCCGTATTTAGCACTAACTGAAGTTTATTTAGTGCTTTATCCGGGTAGCCGGAAAGTAGAGCATTGCAGTAGTCTAACCTAGAAATAACAAAAGCATGGATTAATTTTCCTGCATCATTTTTGGACAGAAAGTTTCTGATTTTTGCAATGTTACGTAGATGGAAAAAAGCTGTCCTTGAAACAGTCTTGATATGTTCGTCAAAAGAGAGATCAGGGTCCAGAGTAATGCCGAGGTCCTTCACAGTTTTACTTGAGACGACTGTACAACCATTAAGATTAATTGTCAGATTCAACAGAATATCTCTTTGTTTCTTGGAACCTAAACCAAGCATCTCTGTTTTGTCCGAGTTTAAAAGTAGAAAGTTTGCAGCCATCCACTTCCTTTTGTCTGAAACACAGGCTTCTAGCGAGGGCAATTTTGGGGCTTCACCATGTTTCATTGAAATGTACAGCTGTGTGTCATCCGCGTAGCAGTGAAAGTTAACATTATGTTTTCGAATTACATCCACAAGAGGTAAAATATATAGTGAAAACAATAGTGGTCCTAAAACGGAACCTTGAGGAACACCAAAATTTACAGTTGATTTGTCAGAGGACAAACCATTCACAGAGACAAACTGATATCTTTCCGACAGATAAGATCTAAACCAGGCCAGAACTTGTCCGTGTAGACCAATTTGGGTTTCCAATCTCTCAAAAAGAATGTGGTGATTGATGGTATCAAAAGCAGCACTAAGGTCTTGAAGCACGACGACAGATGCAGAGCCTCGGTCTGATGCCATTAAAAGGTCATTTACCACCTTCACAAGTGCAGTCTCAGTGCTATGATGGGGCCTAAAACCAGACTGAAGCATTTCGTATACATTGTTTGTCTTCAGGAAGGCAGTGAGTTGCTGCGCAACATCCTTTTCTAAAATATTTGAGAGGAATGGAAGATTCGATATAGTCAGATAGTTTAAAAAAAATATTTTCTGGTTGGGCTTTTTCAAGAGAGGCTTTATTACTGCCACTTTTAGTGAGTTTGGTACACATCCAGTGGATAGAGAGCAGTTTATTATGTTCAACATAGGAGGGCCAAGCACAGGAAGCAGCTCTTTCAGTAGTTTAGTTGGAATAGGGTCCAGTATGCAGCTTAAAGTTTTAGAGGCCATGATTATTTTCATCATTGTGTCAAGAGATATAGTACTAAAACACTTGAGTGTCTCTCTTGATCCTAGGTCCTGGCAGAGTTGTGCAGACTCAGGATAACTGAGCTTTGAAGGTATACGCAGATTTAAAGAGGAGTCCGTAATTTGCTTTCTAATCATCATGATCTTTTCCTCAAAGAAGTTCATGAATTTATTACTGCTGAAGTGAAAGCCATCCTCACTTGGGGGATGCTGCTTTTTAGTTAGCTTTGCGACAGTATCAAAAATAAATTTTGGATTGTTCTTATTTTCCTCAATTAAGTTGGAAAATAGGATGATCGAGCAGCAATAAGAACTCTTCAGTAATGCACGGTACTGTCATTCCAAGCTAGTCGGAAGACTTCCAGTTTGGTGTGGCACCATTTCCGTTCCAATTTTCTGGAAGCTTGCTTCAGAGCTCGGGTATTTTCTGTATACCAGGGAGCTAGTTTCTTATGAGAAATGTTTTTAGTTTTTAGGGGTGCAACTGTATCTAGAGTATTGCGCAAGGTTAAATTGAGTTCCTCAGTTAGGTGGTTAACTGATTTTTGTCCTCTGACGTCCTTGGGTAGGCAGAGGGAATCTGGAAGGGCATCAAGGAATCTTTGTGTTGTCTGTGAATTTATAGCACGACTTTTGATGCTCCTTGGTTGGGGTCTGAGCAGATTATTTGTTGCAATTGCAAACGTAATAAAATGGTGGTCCGATAGTCCAGGATTATGAGGAAAAACATTAAGATCCACAACATTTATTCCATGGGACAAAACTAGGTCCAGAGTATGACTGTGACAGTGAGTCGGTCCAGAGACATGTTGGACAAAACCCACTGAGTCGATGATGGCTCCAAAGCCTTTTGCAGTGGGTCTGTGGACTTTTCCATGTGAATATTAAAGTCACCAAAAATTGGAATATTATCTGCTATGACTACAAGGTCCGATAGGAATTCAGGGAACTCAATGAAGAACGCTGTATATGGCCCAGGAGGCCTGTAAACAGTAGCTATAAAAAGTGATTGAGTAGGCTGCATAGATTTCATGACTAGAAGTTCAAAAGACGAAAACATATATTTTTTTTTTGTATATTGAAATTTGCTATCGTAAATGTTAGCAACACGGGGAGCATGGTCACTAGTGTAACCAGGAGGTGAGGCCTCATTTAACACAGTAAATTCATCAGGCTTAAGCCATGTTTCAGTCAGACCAATCACATCAAGATTATGATCAGTGATTAGTTCATTGACTATAATTGCCTTTGAAGTACGGGATCTAACATTAAGTAGCCATATTTTGAGATGTGAGGTATCACGATCTCTTTCAATAATGACAGGAATGGAGGAGGTCTTTATTCTAGTGAGATTGCTAAAGCGAACACCGCCATGTTTAGTTTTGCCCAACCCAGGTCGAGGAACAGACACGGTCTCAATGAGCTGACAACACTGATTGTGCTAGTGGCAGACTCCACTAAGCTGGCAGGCTGCCTGGCCTGCACCCTATTTCATTGTGGAGCAAGAGGAGTTAGAGCCCTGTCTATGTTGGTAGATAAGATGAGAGCACCCCTCCAGCTAGGATGGAATCTGTCACTCCTCAGCAGGCCAGGCTTGGACCTGTTTGTGGGTAAGTCCCAGAAAGAGGGCCAATTATCTACAAATCCTATCTTTTGGGAGGGGCAGAAAACAGTTTTCAACCAGCGATTGAGTTGTGAGACACTGCTGTAGAGCTCATCACTCCCCCTAACTGGAAGGGGGCCAGTGACAATTACTCGATGCCGACACATCTTTCTAGCTGATTTACACGCTGAAGCTATGTTGCGCTTGGTGACCTCTGACTGTTTCATCCTAACATCGTTGGTGCTGACGTGGATAACTATCTCAATACTCTCTACACTCGCCAGTTTTAGCTTTAGCCTTAGCCAGCACCATCTTCAGATTAGCATTAACGTCGGTAGCCCTGCCCCCTGGTAAACAGTGTATGATTGCTGGATGATTCGTTTTAAGTCTAATACTGCGGGTAATGGAGTCGCCAATGACTAGGGTTTTTCAATTTGTCAGAGCTAATGGTGGGAAGCTTCGGCGTCTCAGACCCCGTAACGGGAGGAGTAGAGACAAGAGAAGGCTCGGCCTCAGACTCCAACGCTGCATAATGGGGAAAACCGGTTGAAAGTTTCTGTCGGCTGAATGAGCGAGAAACTATGAGAAAGTTGTCCGGCTGCGGGGACCGTGCGATGGGATTTATACTAACGTCACTATCTGTACTTACTGGTGGCACAGACGCTGTTTCATCCTTTCCTACACTGAAATGACCCTTACCTAACGATTGCGTCTGAAGCTGGGCTTGTAGCACAGCTATCCTCGCCATAAGGCACTCGTTCTCCTGTATATTATGAGTACAGCGACTGCAATTAGAAGACATCATGTTATTGTTACCACTTCGCTTCGGTTGTTGGAGGTCCTGACGAACCATGTCCAGATAGTGTCCGGAGTGTTGAATTAAAATTTTAATGAAAAAAAGTTGAGTGAGGGAAAAGCCAAAAATATAAACGGCAATTAAAAAGTAAAAACCGTAAAGTTGTCAGGTAGCAAAGTAAGGTTGGCAACAAAACGCACAAAACGAACAGCAACACGTAAACAAGTCTGCAACTTGTTAAACATTTTACTTGACCTTGTTTCAATGTTAATAGTAAAATGGTATGTTTGAATAAAATGTGAAGCCACAGTCCAACAATTCCTGCCAGAACATTGACTACTCCTGGTATATGAAGGCTAATGCCTTTCAGTGAGAACAAGTCTACCATCCAGATGCCTACCTCAATGTCCCTGCTTAGATTTGGAAACAAACTGTGGTCGATTCAGCTGAGCTATCATGCCAACACATTTAGACTTGCTGTGATTTTGAGATTTTCTCCATTGCCAAAATAATCCATTGTGGCCTATCAAGAAGCTGATTAAACAGCATGATCATTACATGGGTGCACCTTGTGGCAGGGACATTAAAAGGCCATAATGTCACAGATGTCCCTAAGTTTTGAGGAAGCATGCAAGTGGCATGCTGACTGCAGGAATGTCCACTCGAGCTGTTGCCAGAGAATTTAATGTTAATTTCTCTACCACAGCCCAGGACCTCCACATCCGGCTTCCTCACCTGTAGGATCCTCTGAGACCAGCCACCCAGACAGCTGATGAAACTGGGGGTTTGCACAGCTGAAAATTTCTGCACAAATTGTCAGAAACCACCTCAGGGAAACTCATCTACGTCCTCACCAGGGTCTTGACCCTACTGCAGTTTGGTGATGTAACCAACTTCAGTGGGCAAATGCTCACCTTCGATGGCCATTGGCTCGCTGGAGAAGTATGTTCTTGACAGAGGAATACTTGTTTCAACTGTACCGGGCAGATGGCAGACAGTGTGTATGGCGTCGTGTGGATGAGCGGTTTGCTAATGTCAATGTTGTGAACAGAGTGCCCCGTGGTGGGGTTATGGTATGGGCAGGCATAAGCTACGGACAACAAACAGTTGTATTGTATTAATGTAAATTTGAATGCGCAGAGATACCGTGACGAGTTCCCGAGGCTCATTGTCATGCCATTCATCTGCCGCCATCACCTCATGTTTCAGTATGATAATGCACTGCCCCATGCCGCAAGGATCTGTACACAATTCCTGGAAGCTGAAAATGTCCCAGTTCTGGGCCTCCCGGGTGACGCAGTGGTTAAGGGCGCTGTACTGCAGCACCAGCTGTGCCACCAGAGACTCTGGGTACGCCCCCAGGCTCTGTCGTAACCGGCCACGACCGGAAGATCCTTGAGGCGATGCCCAATTGGCCTAGCGTCGTCCGGGTTAGGGAGGGTTTGGCCGGTAGGGATATCCTTGTCTCATCGCGCACCAGCAACTCCTGTGGCGGGCCGGGCACAGTGCACGCTAACCAAGGTTGCCAGGTGCACGGTGTTTCCTCCGACACATTGGTGCGGCTGGCTTCCGGGTTGGATGCGCGCTGTGTTAAGAAGCAGTGCGGCTTGGTTGGGTTGTGTATCGGAGGACACATGACTTTCAACCTTCGTCTCTCCCGAGCCCGTACGGGAGTTGTAGCGATGAGACAAGATAGTAGCTACTAACAATTGGATTCCATGAAATTGGGGAGAAAAAGGGGTCAAATTAAGCTATTGAGCTAGTTTGGGATGCTCTGGATCGACGTGTACGACATTGGGTTCCAGTTTCCGCCAATACCCAGCAACTTCGCACAGCCTTTGAAGAGGAGTGGAACAGCATTCCACAGGCCACAATGAACAGTCTGATCAACTCAATGCGAAGGAGATGTGTTGCGCTGCATGAGGCAAATGGTGGTCACAACAGATACTGGTTTTCTGATCCACAACCCTAACTTAAAAAAAAGGTATGGAATCCGTCATTTGAAATCCGTAGATCAGGGCCTAATGAATTTATTTCAATTGACTGATTTCCTTATGAACTGTAACCCAGTAAAATCTTTGCAATAGTTCCATGTTGAATTTATATTTTTGTTCAGTGTTTTTTTATATATATATATTTACATATATATTTACATACAGTGGGGAGAATAAGTATTTGATTACACTGCTGATTTTGCAGGTTATAAAGCATGTAAAGGTCTATCATTTTTACCATAGGTACACTTCAACTGTGAGAGACGGAATCTAAAACAAAAATCCAGAAAATCACATTGTATGATTTTTAAGTAATTCATTTGCATTTTATTGCATGACATAAGTATTTGATCACCTACCAACCAGTAAGAATTCTGGCTCTCACAGAACTGTTAGTTTTTATTTAAGAATCCCTCCTGTTCTCCACTCATTACCTGTATTAACTGCACCTGTTTGAACTTGTTATCTGTATAAAAGACACCTGTCCACACACTCAATCAAACGGATCCCAACCTCTCCACAATGGCCAAGACCAAAGAGCTGTGTAAGGACATCAGGGATAAAATTGTAGACCTGCACAAGGCTGGGATGGGCTACAGGACAATAGGCAAGCAGCTTTTTTTTTTCTTGGCCCAAGCAAGTCTCTTCTTCTTATTGGTGTCATTTAATAGTGGTCTCTTTGCAGCAATTAGAACATGAAGGCCTGATTCATCCAGTCTCCTCTGAACAGTTGATGTTGAGATGTGTGTGTTACTTGAACTCTGAAGCATTTATTTGGACTGCAATCTGAGGTGCAGTTAACTCTAATGAACTAATCTTCTGCAGCAGCGGTACCTCTGGGTCTTCCTTTCCTGTGGCGGTGCTCATGAGAACCAGTTTCATCATATTGATTGATGGTTTTTGCGATTTGCAAATTGTAATTTAAGCCAGTGTGGTCAATGTCTGTTCCACTTTGGTTCAACGTATCTTCATTGAAATTACGTGGGAACAACTTTGATTCAACCAGTGTGTGTGCCCAGTGGGATGTTGTTGTTTATGCCTCTGTCATATGAACGTTTCAGTAATGTGTTCATTCTTGATGTGGTGTGTGTCACCAGGTCCTGGGGAGTGTGCTTCGGCTTGGAGGCCTTGGCCTGCATGGGTCATAGCTACCACAATGGGTAAGGATCCTTATTGCTGGAGAAAATATCAGTGGAATCTTTTTCAAACTGTTACAAATACATATCTCTATCCCCCTCCATTTTTTTTACCTTTATTTAACGAGGCAATTCAGTTAAGAACAAATTCTTATTTTCAATGACAGCCTAGGAACAGTGGGTTAACAGCCTGTTCAGGGGAAGAACGACAGATTTGTACCTTGTCACCTCGGGGGTTTGAACTTGCAACCTTCCGGCTACTAGTCCAACACTCTAACCACTAGGTTACCCTGCCGTCCCAATGATGTATATAATGTAAACCCTGGATTGTAGATGCTATCTATTGTCCATTAAGAGGCTTTGAAACCAACGATTGGCAATATTGGCACTCCACAGTAGGAGCAGACCCCCATATTATTGTGACAATAACATTAGTAATCAAAAGAGAATGTGATGTTTTTAAATATACTTTCATTTTTTAAAGTTTAGTTCACATAATCTAATTTAAACGTATGCATTAAGGTCTCTGTAATAGAATACATGTGGCAAAAACAAATGTAGACATTAATAAGTAAATTCTCTACAATGGTGGGGGAGTGCCAAGATGGAGGCACAGTGGCTTCACCACAGCGCCCCCTATCAATCATCTAGTGTCTATATAATCCCCTCCCCCTTTCTGACTCTCTCTCTCTTGCAGCTCACTGTGGTGTGTGGGGAGGTACAGAGGGCCTGTGACTTCCTGATGGCCCTCCAGATGAAGGACAGCGGGCTAGGGGTGAGGACTTTGAGTCCTGTGAGCAACGTTGCTATGTCCAGAGCGCTAACTCCCAGATCCTCACACCTGCTTGGCCTCATGGCTGCCAGGTAACTGCCTATGTAACTGCCTTGTAACATTTAACATCATTTACATTTAAGTCATTTAGCAGACGCTCTTATCCAGAGCGACTTACAAATTGAACAACCTACATCGTAGGTGCACTCAGGTCGAGAGACAAATTTGAGGTGACAGACCGTGACATTCAATACGCCTTGCACACTCTTGCCTGCATCTAGCTGATATCCAGTACCACAAAAAAATCTACATTGTAGAATAATAGTGAAGACCTCAAAACTATGAAATAACACATATGAAGTAACCAAAAAAGTGTTAAACAAATCTAAATATATTTGTAAAATATTTTGCCCTGATCCCAGCTTTGAACACTCTTGGCATTCTCTCACCCTGCTTCACCTGGAATGCTTTCCCAATTGTCTTGAAGGAGTTCCCACATATGCTGAGCACTTGTTGGCTACTTTTCCTTCACTCTACGGTCCAACTCATCCCAAACCATCTCAATTGGATGAGGTCAGGTGATTGGAGGCCAGGTCTGATGCAGCACTCCATCACTCTCCTTCTTGGTCAAATAGCCCTTACAGAGCCTGGAGGTGTGTTGGGTCAATGTCCTGTTGAAATACAGATGGGATGGTGTATCGCTGCAGAACACTAGCCATGCTAGTTAAGTGTGCCTTGAATTCTAAATATATCACAGACAGTGTCACCAACCATGCACCATCACACCTCCTCCTCCATGCTTCACGGTGGGAACCACACGCATAGATCATCTGTTCACCTACTCTGCGTCTCACAAAGACATGGCGGTTGAAAACAAAAATCTTAAATTTGGACTCCTCAGATCAAAGGACAGATTTCCACCGGTCTAATGTCCATTGCTCGTGTTTCTTGGCCCAAGCAAGTCTCTTCTTATTGGTGTCCTTTAATGGTGGTTTCTTTGCCGCAATTCGATCAGGAAGCTCTGATTCATGCAGTCTCCTCTGAACAGTTGATGTTGAGATGTCTCTCTGAAGCATTGATTTGGGCTGTAATTTCTGTGGCTGGTAACTTTATTGAACTTATCCTCTGCATCAGAGGTAACTCTGGGTCTTCCTTTCCTTTGGTAGTCCTCATGAGAGCCAGTTTCATCATAGCGCTTGATGGTTTTTGCGAATGCACTTAAACTTTCAACGTTCATGAAATGTTCCGGATTGACTTACCTTCATGTCTTAAAGTAATGATGGACTGTCGTTTCTCTTTGCTTATTTGAGCTGTTCTTGCAATAATATGAACTTGGTCTTTTACCAAAGAGGGCTATCTTCTGGATAACACCCCTACCTTGTCACAACACAACTGATTACCTCAAACGCATTAAGAAGGAAATTAACTTTTAACCAGGCACACCTGTTAAATGAAATGCATTCCATGTTGGAAAAGCATTCCTCATGAAGCTGGTTGAGAGAATGCCAAGAGTTTTCAAAGCTGTCATAAAGGCAAAGGTTGACTACTTTGAAAACATAATATTTTAGATTCTTAACACTTGGTTACTACATGATTCCATATGTGTTATTTCATAGTTTTGATGTCTTCACTATTATTCAACAATGTAGAAAATAATACAAATAAAGAAAAACCCTTGAATGAGTCGGTGTGTCCAGACTTTTGACTGGTACTGTAGGGTGTAATCATTAGTCCAAGAGTTTCTTTTGGACAAATTCAGGAATGTTTATCCCCATTTTGGCTAAGTAAGTGAAACTGAAATTGAACAAAAATGACTCTCTCGCTTCTCCTTCATTTTGGAAGAAATTAATTTGTTCAAAACTGTTCAACTATTGTCTTTCTCTTTGAGTCAACTATTCACCACATTTTATACAATGCAGTGCTAGCTATCTTTAGCTTATGCTATCAGTACTAGATTAATTCTCTGTTTGCTTGGGTGGACAATGTCAGTTCATGCAGTAAGAGCTCTGATAGGCTGGAGGATGTCCTCCAGAAGTTGTCATAATTACTCTAAGTCTATGGAAGGGGGTGACAATCATGAGCTTCCTAGGTTTTGTATTGAAGTCAATGTACCCAGAGGAGAACGGAAGCTAGCTGTCCTCCGGCTACACCATGGTGCTACCCTACAGAGTGCTGTTGAGGCTGCTGTAGACCTTCGTTGCAAAATAGTGTTTTAATCAGTTATTTGATGACGTGATAGTTTTATCTAAAAATGTTTAAATGTAAAACATTTAAAGTTATGAAATTCACTGAGTATGGTCCTCCCCTTCCTCATCTGAGGAGCCTCCACTGGTATTGATCTACTTGGTTTGTAATTAGATCATATTTTCAAATGCGGAATAAAATAACTGGTTTCACTTCGACTATTTCTTTCTTGCTCCCCCTCCTGGCGCTCGAGGTCGCCAGGACTGTTCATCATTACACACACCTGTCACCATTGTTGCGAGCACCAGCGCTTTATGGGACCTGGACTCCATCACGTCATTGATTGCCTCCCCTATATCTGTCACTTCCTCAGTTTCATTTCCGTGTCTGCATTGATGTTTTGTAGCTCTTGTCCAGACGCTGTTCTTGTTTAGTTTCATGTCAATTCATGATTAAATCCTCTCTGTACTTGCTTCCCTTCTCCCAGCGTCTGTAGTTACGGAATCGTTACATCAGTACAGGTGCATTAAAGCTTGGACCGAAAGACTGAAAAACATCTATCAAGGCCATCACTAGCCGGCTACCACCCGATTTACCCTACACCTTAAAAGCTGCTGCCCCATATACATGGAATACCTAGTTACTTTAATGTTTACATACCACTTTACTCATTTCATATGTATATACTGTATTTTAGTCAATGCCACTTCTAATATTTCTATATTTTTACTTTTAGATACCACTGCACTGTTGGAGATATGAACACAACTATTTCACTAGACCTGCAATAAAGTCTGCGAAATGTGTTTGTGACCTATCAAATTTGATTTGAACATTTGATTTGATTTAGGAATGGTGTTAGACGGATGATGAGCTGTGACTGGTTTTCTCCAGACTTGGCGATTTGCATTTAAGCCAAAGAGTTATATTTCTGTCACATCAGACCACATCATTTTTTTGCTTTATCTGTCTTTCACATGCCTTGTTGCAAACTCCAGGTGTGATGTCATGTGCCTTTTTCTCAGGAGTGGCTTCTGTCTGGCCGCTCTTCCATAAAGCCCAGATTAGTGAAGTGCTGTAGAGACTGTTGTCCTTCTGGCAGGTTCTCCCATCTCAGCCAAGGAACTGTGTAGGGCTGTCAGAGTGGTCATTGGTTTCTTAGTCACATCTTTGACCAAGGTCCTTCTTGCCCCGTTACTCAGTTTGGTCGGTCGGACGGCCAGCTCTAGGCACAGTCTGGGTAGTTCAATATTTTTTTCCCATTTCCCAATGATGGAGAGCACCGTGCTCTTGGAAACTTTCAACACAACAGAAATTGTTTCATACCCTTTCCCAGATACATGCCTCATCACAAGTCTCTGATCTACAGACAGTTCCTGGGACTTCCTGGTAAAGTTTCTGCTCTGACGTCTGTGGAACCTTATATAGACAGGTGTGTTTCTAAATCTTGTCCAAACAATTTAATTAGCCATAGGTGGACTCCAATCAAGTTGTAGCGACATCTCAAGGATGAACAAAGGAAATTGGATGCAACGGAGTTCAATTTGGAGTGTCATAGCAAAAAGGTGTGAATACTTATGTAAAGGAGATATTTCTGTATTCCATTTTTCTAGGATCTCTTAAAACATGTTATCACTGTGTCATTATAGGTTGTGTTTGGATGGGTGAGAAAATTGAATCCATTTTTAATTCAGGCTGTATCACAAGAAAATATGGGATTGGTCAAGGGGTATGAATACTTTGATGGCCCAGTAAATTTTAGAAGGATTCCTTTGGGAAGCCAAGCAGACAACACTTCCTGTAACTACATCCCAGTAAATACGCTACTTCTAAATGCTGTGCCTAATTTTGAAACTTCAATTTGAAAATACCATGTTTTAAAAGATCTGTTAAGACCTGATTTATGTAGGTTAACATGTATCACGTTGAGTACTTTTGTTTACAAAGTGTTACCGGAAAAAAGTATTGTTGGCCAAAGCTTAGCTCCAACTTGAGGAAAACGCAGGCAAAAAGAGTGAATTTAAAATAGTGTTTGTTCGTTCAAATTGTCTCGTACAATGTCTTCTGACAGTATTCAGACCTCTTGACTTTATTTTGTTGCAGCTTTATTCTAAAATTTAATAAGTTAAAAATTTTCAGGTCTCTCCAGAGATGTTCGATCAGGTACATGTCAGGGCTCTGTCTGCGCGACTCAAGGACATTGAGACTTGTCCCGAAACCACCCCTGCGTTGTCTTTGCTGTGTGCTTAGGGTCGTTGTCCTGTTGGAAGATGAACCTTCGCCCCGGTCTGAGGTCCTGAGCAGGTTCTCATAAAAGACTAGTCTCCCAGTCCCTTCTGCTGAAAATCATCCTCACAGCATGATGCTGCCACCATCATGCTTCCCCGTAGGAATGGTGCCAGGTTTCCTCCACATGTGACGCTTGCCATTCAGGCCAAAAAGTTCAATCTTGGTTTCATCAGACCAGAAAATATTGTTTCTCATGGTCTGAGAGTCTTTAAGTGTCTTTTGGAAAACTCCAAACAGGCTGTCATATGCCTTTTACTGAGGAGTGGCTTCCATCTGGCCACTCAACCATAAAAGCCTAATTGGTGGAGTGCTGCAGAGATGGGAAAACCTTCCAGAAGGACAACCATCTCCACAGAGGAACTCTAGAGCACTGTCAGAGTGACCATCAGGCTCTTGGTCAACTCCCTGACCAAGGTCCTTTCCCCAGATTGCTCAGTTTGGCAGGGTGACCAGCTCTAGAAAGAGTCTTGGTGGTTCCAAACTTCTTCCATTTAGGAATGATGGCAGCCACTGTGTTGTTGGGGACCTTCAATGCTGTAGAAAGCTCTACAGACAATCCTTTTGACCTCATGGCTTGGTTTTTGCTCTGACATGCAGTCAACTCTGGGACCTTATATAAACAGGTGTGTGCCTTTTCAAATCATGTCCAATCAATTGAATTGACCACAGGTGGACTCCAATCAAGTTGTAGAAACATCTCAAGGATGATCGATGGAGATTGCTGAGGATTTTTAAAATCTATTTTTGAATAACAAAACGTAACAAAATGTGGAAAAAGTCAAGGGGTCTGAGTACTTTCCGAAGGTATTGTATGTGTATTTGTTTTATGTAGAATACTTAAATGATTCCCAAAGGAGAACATCTCATTTCTTGTTGTATGCTGAAATTAAAATAATGTCCAATTATGTTTTTGATATTTCAGTTATTGTGGGCCTGGGGGAATGCTAATTTGTTTATGGGTATTTGTTTATCCAAGCCGGTCTATAATTTGAACCCTGCCTAGTTTCCTCATAAAGTCAAGCTTGCCTCAACAGTGATTTGTGGTGACCTAAAATCCAAATTGGTGCGTGTATGTATACATTGTCCCAGTAGATGACAGTGTAGTCAATTTCAACTTGTAAATGCATCGAGCGTTAATTTGATGGTGCATACGCCCCCAATGACGCTTACGAAGGTAACCAATCAGGAATAGTCTTGTCTGCTATCCAGGAAGAACTGTTCGTAAACTTGAACCATTTCTTGAAGCAGGCTGTGTGCTTTTCAAGCTAATTAGAGAAGGAATAACTACACAATGTCAGTAACTATTTTGAATTCTACGCACAGGTAGGCATACGTCTGCAAACGTTGATGTAAATGTATGTTTAGTCGACGAGGACGCCGTGCATGTAGCTAGAGTTTAACGTTAGCTGGCTAGCTTTATGTGGGGGGTTTTCAGAAGATACTGACAATACCGTTACGCTTGTTAACAATGAGCTGCACTGGGGTCTGGACGCAATCATGGTTACACTTAGACACCATGTAACGAGTATGTGTATAAACCCTGGATGACTGACAGGGGGAAGCTACCACACAGCCATCTTGGTACTCCTCAATTGTAAAAAGATATTTTTGGAAGCTATATAAATGCATTTATTTTCTATTATATACCTTAATGCATACTTTTAAAAAGTATGCAAGCCTAACATTAAAAAATATATATATATAACATTTGCACTCACTGTATATAGACTTTGTTTTATTTTTTTTCTACTGTATGTTTTGTTCATTCCATTGTGTAACTGTGTTGGTGTATGTGTCGAACTGCTATGCTTTATCTTGACCATGTCGCAGTTGCAAATGAGAACTTGTTCTCAACTAGCTTACCTGGTTAAATAAAGGTGGGAAAAAATCCTTTAAGTATCTATTTTTTTTAAGTACAAATGTTATGGCCCAACTGCAACAAAAAAATACTTAAATACACGTAATTTTGTGCCTGAAACTTTTAATTGAAATGCAATAGAATTCCATTCATTTTAATGGAGGACTGGTTCTATTTGGGAGTGCCAATATGGTCGACTGGTGGCTTTAATACATAGCATCCGCAATCCAGGGTTTAGATTACATCATTGCCGTGGAGCCGGCGTGAGATGTAACCATGATTGCGTTCCGACTTTAGTGCAGCTCAGTGTGAACAAGCATGACAGTAGGTTCTTCCCCCAGGCCCACAAATCCACTGTCAGAATAGTTTGTCTAGCCTCCCGAGTGGCAAGAGTGACGCAGTGGTCTAAGGCAGTGCTAGCTGTGTCACTAGAGATTCTGGCTTCAGCCGGCCGCGACCAGGAGACCCATGGGGCGGCGCACAATTGGCCCAGCGTCGTCCGGGTTAGGCCAACAGGGATGTCCTTGTCCCATCGCACACTAGCGACTCCTGTGACGGGCCAGGCGCAGTGCAAGCTGACACGGTCGCCAGGTGTACAGTGTTTCCTCCAAACCCATTGGTGCGGCTGGCTTCCGGGTTAAGTGGGCATTGTGTCAAGAAGCACTGCGGTTGGGTTGTGTTTCAGAGGACGCACGGCTCTCGACCTTCGCCTCTCCTGAGTCTGTACGGGAGTTGCAGCGATGAGACAATATTGTAATACCAATTGGATACCATGAAATTGGGGAGAAAAAGGGGTACTTTAAAAAATATTATAGTTTGTCTGAGTGGACTGTGTTGTGTTGCTGCCCAATGGTGCTTCAACTCTCCATGCATGATTACAGTCGCTAATATCTTGACATTGCATTCATCAACCCATTAAGCCTAGTTCACATTGGAGTGACTCAAATTACATTTTTTGCTTATCTGATTTGAATGTTATATTTCCTGCTGTGTTAACAGCCAAAAAGCACATGGAATCATATTTCAAACCACCTTCATAGGTTTGAAATCCGATACAAATCTGATTCCTGGCCATGTGAAAATCAGACTTTATTTTGCCCACAAGTGGTTTTTAGACTGTTATTTGGCATATCTTACTTGCTAGCTACTCTGCCAGTTTTGGAGAAAAAAAACATGTGGTAGCTAACTAGCTTAATTGTTTACAGACACATGAATGGGCTAAACTGCTACCGAGTTAGCTAATTGACTGCTGTGGCTAGCCAAAAAAAGACTTGTTTTGAAAGCTCAATATTCTTATCCTTTGAGGCGTTTAAAAGTGGTCTTACACTATGACTTAACATTCAAAGCAACTGGGAAACGTTCATGGCAGGCATTGTTGTCACCTTGGCTTGCTACATAACTCGTGAGTGATAGGAAGCATGAGCACCACCACCAATCAGCCTACACCACTGCACGCACACCCGTTGTTACTATGACAACTAGCGTAGACATGCCAGCAAATGGCTGCTGTCTGAACACACGCTTATCCTATTTGGTCAAAAGTAACTTGCTGTTTGGACCAATAATGTGTATCTGCTGACTGCGGTTACTACATGCCACACCCACACCATTGAGGCTGCTATCGCTCTCTGGCTCATACTCCAGCACAGTCGGTGGCGGAAATGCACCTACTTTGGATGCCAACTAGGGCTCGACATTAAGGCTGATCCGGAGCAAGTAAAAAATAAATCACAATATCAAACAATTACTCGGGCAGCTGTACTGCCGCAGGGCAGTGTATGGTTGATAGCCTGAGTAAATTGTCTATGCTCCTATTTGCTATAACCTATTTCAATAAATATTTTATATTTACACAAAGCAAGAGAACAAAGACAGAGCTGAGTCCCACTAAAGCAGCGCAAAATATCCGGTCAGAATTGTTTTTTTTTTTTCTTCTCCCTCTCGAATGTTGGATGATCTGGGCCACTAGCCAAAGTCTATTTTTATAGCAGACACTCGGGTGTCTTATTTTTGTAAAATGCCAAATGTTTTATTTTCTCTTAATTTGAAATGAATATGACTTGGCCTATTAAGAAACTCTTTCGGTTTAATTGCATGCTTAGATTTCTCCTGCCATGCTGTTTCCTGATCAAACAATGAATGAATCAAACGGAGTCCTAGTTCTATCTCAAAGTTTTAAGTGCTTTAAAAAAAACTCCAACACATGGCCTAAGGTTATAACGAGAGACAAAAGAAGCAATAGCAAGATATAAACATCAAATGAGAAAAAAACCAACAACCTTAAGACAGAAATTATGCATGTGTGGCCAGAAAATAAATCCTTCCTTGTTATTGCAAACCAAATGACCAAAAGCCTAATCCGACTAACTGAAATATCATTAAAGCATTAAGAGAAATTAAAGTTATGAAGAGGAATTTCCAAACTATACTAACAGTGTTTAATGGCCTAAAGTTGAAGCTTTTAAATGGGAATAATTAGTCGGAGTATATGCTATTCTCATTCACATATTTTGAATTACAAATATTTTAGGCCACAAGAAGTGAAATTGAGCAAACAATGCCAATATGGAAAAATCAAACGAGGAGTCAAAAGAACTTAGGCTACAGCTGAGGAATGCTTATGAAAGAAATGCATAGTTGGGCTAGGCCTATTTCCATATTATTTTAGCAATGTGCAACCTACCTACCACGCATATAGTAACCTAGGCCTAATATGAGCGGAGGATGAGGGAAAAATGTGAATCAGTTTATAATTATCCAGTTCTGAGAACAGCAGAGTTGCTCTGCAACCCATGATGATTTACAACCCATCACAAGATGCACAGCCAGCGAGACTCTTTTGACTATGTGACTGGCTCCATCAGGTAGCCAGATTGGCATAGCTGCGCAAAATAGGGGTGCTGAGGGTGCTGCAGCACCCTCTGAAAAATCAGATTTATTTTTATGATTAATAAATAAGTATTTATTTATTTCTCACTGGTACTGCATTGGGGCTTTACTAGTCCTTTATTAGTGACCGATATTGCCGTCTGTAGTGTGAATAAAAATAAAAATCTGCCCCTTTAATTTGGATGGCTGCTAGGGGCGATAGCATCGTCTATGGCTGGGTTGTCAAACTCATTCCATAGAGGGCCTAGTGTCTGCTGGGTTTTCTGTTTCCCTTTCAATTAAGACCTAGACAACCAGGTGAGGGGAGTTCCTTACTAATTAGTGACCTTAATTCATCAAGTACAAGGGAGGAGCGAAAACCCGCAAATACTCAGCCCTCTGTGGAACAAGTTTGACAAGTGGACTATGGGTCTGCAGAATTTGTTCTTAGCTGACTTTCCTAGTTAAATAAAATAAAAAAGTTATTTTTAATCCCTACTATATATATACTTCACTAATTTTCAGTCACCCTTTTGGCTGATGGTGTTACATACCTTTTATTTGTTGGGACAATTGACTTCAGCATTTGGACAAGTAAAACATTTTGTCCAAAGGACAAGTGGCTAAAAAAGTTCATGTCAAGCCCTGCCAGCCACTGAAAACCCACCACCGAAGAAGAAAGAGGCTGGTAGCTAGATAGGCTAGGGGACACCGGTACAGAGTGTGAAGGTTAGTGTGTGCTGGTGTCCTAGCTAGCAAACCAAACTGATTTGAGCATTAAGCCCTGCAGTGTGAACAAGGCTTTAGTCTTCCAATTGCAAATTGTGTTTCTCCAAAGGGACTGTACTTTCTAGCTAATCCTTATTATAATGCAAGGTAGAATAAAAAAACTTTTGAAATAAATCAAGCGTTGTCTTCTGCCGGTTGTCCTTTAACATTGTGAGCCAATATAACAGTAGGGAGGTCGAATGAATTGGCTGCTGCACAGTCACTATGGGAGCCCTTTCTAGAGCACCTGGTTAAATTGTGCATAAGATATTTTTTTTATCTCCATGCTTAAACTAGTGATGGGGGGGGTCGCAGGACTCTATAAAAAATGTATTTCTCAAATGTCACAAATAATTTGGGGTGGTCGCTCTATAAATGTCGCTGGCCACATACTAATACACGGATTAGACAGTCAAACTGTCATTAAAATAGCAGCCGACCGTTGTCACTGTTGATATTCTAAGGTGGGTCGTGATTCGTTTGAAAAAGTGGTTTGTTCCCTTTGGCAGACTCCCGAAATCAACATCCGCCATTCCAAAATATAGATAGCAGCCTTCAACAAATGTTTATCTAACCAACCTGTTAGATAAACCCAATGTATATGTAAAGGGCTTAATACAGTTGTATTCCAGCCACTAGGGGGTACTCTGGTGAAGCCCATGGGAAGTAAAGTAATATAGTTTAAGTGAATTGGGAAGAGTAAGAATGAAATCTAAAGAAAGACTAAATTACTGTTACCTGTGCTGACATGATTAAAAGTGTAGTAAACCATACTTTTCGCGTTGTAGTTTATATGATAAGCTCATTAGAAGGGTAACATATATATATATATAGGTTATTCCACATTTCCATGTGACCTTTGTATAATGTACGTTTAAACAGAACATACAACCAAAAAATGTTGCCTTCGTTCTATTGATTTCAATATGTAATGATATGAGTGATTAACACACAAGTGTTGCGTTAATCTTACCGTGTTGGCAACCCACCTCAATCAAAATGCAACACTTTAAAGTGTGGCTGGTTGTCGTCTACAAGGTGTCCACTACCAGTGATATAGAATTCCCAGATTCCGTGTGGTTTTTGAGCTGTGCTAGTTTTAACAGAATGTCCATCCTGATTTTCCGCCTTCTCTCTCTATTGATTTCAATGTGAAATTGATATGAGCAATTGACAAAACAGCGCTGCGTTTCCCTTTCTGTTTTGGCGACCCCCGTATCAAAATCTAACACTCTGAAATATAGCTGATTGTCTCCTGCTGGTTGTCCTCTAACCTGTGAGAAGATAAAAAATATCCTGTTTCCATGTTTTGTTTGTTGTTGTGTTAGTTTCAACAGCGTGTACAACCAGATTTCCACCTAATCAATTTGTGATTTATTGCCACTTGTCAAAACAATATGGCTTTTGGTGCTTGTACAGTTTTATAAGATGCTTTAAAAAAAATACAAGTAATGATGGCTGCATTCTATCTTCAACATAAATATCCAATGGTATTGTACTTAATCAGGTAAAAACTGTTGAATGAGTCCAAAAAAACGTGTTGCAATTGATTTATTTTGACGATATACCAGAAAATACCAAATCAGGTTCGCCCAGCCTAATAAGAGGTCAGTATGTACAAGTTTAGTGTTCATAGGGTTTAATCACGTGTAATCTCTGTCACCATTTTCACATCTTTCTTGTATTGTCTTTAGATTTAGGTCCCTCTGCAGATTGCAAAGAATTCGAGGGCAAATGGTAAGCACTTAAAATTCTTCTGTAAGACAGTTAGCTAGCTATATGTGTGGTAATACTCCCTCCACAGAAGTGAATGGGAGAGAGATGGACACACACGTTAAGCTATAGCTACGGTAGGTAACAGCACCACTTTATTGTATCGAATAGAAATCCTCTTCCTTTGGGTCAGGAGTTTAAGTCAAACCTATCATGCTCGTCCTACTGCTATACCTAAATGTGTTTGCTTGTGTTACATTGCCTTTTTTCTGTGTGTGTGTTTGGTGGCAGATGACGAGCCAGGCGGGAGCTGAGATACTGGTGGAGAAAGTGGGGAATGCTGGGGTGATCACCCTGAACCGCCCCAAAGCCCTGAACGCCCTCAACATGAACATGATACGACTCATGTACCCCCAGCTCAAGGTGAGCGATAGTTGGTTAACACTGACTAGGCTACCTGTCACTCGGACAGCGGGCAAGGACAGGCAATCATATCAGTCCTGCTGCAAACAACGGCAGCTATCTGTAGGAGTCGTTCATTAAACGTGGCAAATTGTTAAATGTGGCTTACTGTTAAGGCCTCTAGCCACAGAAGGTAAACGGGAGCGTTTAAGGTTGCATTCAGCAAATTCAAATGTTTCAAAACCTGTTTTTAACCCTTTAAACTCGTGGGAATTGGCCTATATGGATAAGGATACATTGAAGAGTTTCTAACAGAAGAAATATGAGAAGCATATGCATAACCATGGTAGCAATTGAAAGGGAACAGTTTGGAGATAATGCAAAAATTATTAGGCCAACGGGAAGTACACAACAGTTCACAAGACTGAATCCAAACATGTTGATTTTACACTGTTGATTTTATGTGCATTTTACATTTACTGTACTTTTCGCTGCGTTTGATGATAACGAAATCTGAAAACACTCTGGATACATTCAGTAACACGATAAGACTATTCCTGACAAATGTGTGTCATGGTATTTATTACAATCCTCAATGTTTCATCTTTGAAAATAAATAGTAATCCGAATTTACGGCGTTTTCCTCACTTAGGAAACAAAAAAATTGCAAAAGTTGCCCAATTTACCGGAAGGGATGGGGGCTCACATTCAGATCGGCTGTCAGTCAAAACCCAGAGCTCTGACGTCATGTATAGCATGTTACTGTACCGCCGCTACGTTCCAAATTAATTTAGGTGTTTTTCATTACCCAAATCTGTCAATTCTAACCCGTATACGGGTATGAGTGTAAAGGGCTAATGGCAATGGAAGTTGGAACTTGGAAATGCTTCAATGGAAATACATAGCTTGAATGCGATCCGGGTTACATGGGCATTGCAATGGGCAATGTAACACCTCGTAATGTACCACGTGTAAACTTAGATAGCAGTCAGAATTGACTTGATCCACATAATGTACTCAAGCTATTTTGAATCTGCTGCACGTTCCATTGTAGAAATGGGAGACGGACAAGGAGACTGATATTGTTATTGTCAAAGGAGCCGGTGGGAAAGCCTTCTGTGCTGGTGGAGACATCAGAGGTAAATAACAGACTGTCGAGAGTACACACGCACACGCGTACTCGCACAGTATCTTGATATGTACTGAATATGTCGTCATCTTCCTTTTCAAAAGTGTCTTATCTCTGTGCTTTACTGAGTGCATTTTGTAATCACATTTCTTCCTAGCTGTGACTGAAGCAGGGAAGATAGGAGATGCTCTTGCTAAGAACTTCTTCCGTGAAGAATACATCCTGAACAATACTATTGGTACGTGTCCCAATCTCGCCTCTTCCATGATTCTGGTAGAGGGGAAACATTTTAGAACAAACAATATGTCTGTGTATTACAAAACGTTTGGTTTTCATTATGAATCTACAAGGACAGACCATTCTCTGAGACCAGTTATGTTTAGTATTTTGGGAGCACCAGTTTCTCTCATTTTGGCTATCTGTTCTGTTTTGACTTATATTTTATTTGATCTTTTAAGGAACATATCAGAAGCCATATGTGGCCCTTATTGATGGGATAACAATGGGAGGGGTGAGTATCTTTAAAAAAAAACAATTTTGGTTACAATTTTTGGCCCAGATCACCAAGCACACAGATAGATGACATTGCATGTTATTGCTGTGGTGCACGTTTTCACCACAAGATGGCGACATGAGAGGGCACAATTAACATGATTTCCTGGGATCAGGGGGCAGGGATGTAGTGTGGTCCTGGTGGTCATTCTGTCACGGCAGCTTGTCTCTGTAATCTCTCTTGGAGGGGAAAAAATGATGGAACAAAATAAAAACATAGGGGTAGGAGGCCTCTCAACCCAAACGCGGTTTGGCAAAACCCAACAAAATGGCAAATAGGTAACCGGTTGGTTCCCAAACTAGAATGGGCATTTGAATATGCTGTCATTTCGTGAATATCGTGTCCCTTTTTGTATGCAGAAATAAAGTGAGAATGCTAAGCCTTTGAGCCATCGCCAGTGACCCAGTTTCGGGTTTATTTGAAATGACAATGTACCACAAACAAGGACAGATTTTTCCTTTGGTGGAAAACACTTGTACTGTGCGTGCATTAAACTACCGTTAGACATATGTCTCTCTATTATGCGTGGGAATAATTTTGAACCGATTTTCAAAATGATATCACTTTGAGCTGGTTTGCTGGTGTTTTTACAGTATTTTATTTCCCCCCAAAATAATAGATATTATCTGTATACATTTGTTTTGCTGGGGAAACTTGGGAGGCCAAATAAAGTCACCCACAGGCGCCAGTTGCTCTAGAGTATAATTTGTCCCTATAAATTTACATCACCCTTGTGTGTTTGCAAACATTGCTGCACCAGGGCGACGTGAGCCATATTGGTTGCAGAACATGGGGGAGTTCTCATAGACCGGAAACAAAAAAGGCTCTCTTTACATGTAGCTTAAGAGTGCATTTTCACACTACTTTGGGATTATAATTGAATTTTAAGGCCCGTATGAATGTTGACCTTAATAATAAGCTTTGTGTCATCATCGCAAATGAACTGCGTTATACTTGCACTTCAACCAGTAAAATGGCTCTTTGGCTAGCTTTGCTACAGCCTAGGTCAATGAGCGTTAGCATTCTAGCTAACAACTGCTGCATCCAAAAAAGGTTATTTTGCAATGATATCAACCAAACATGATCTTATCGACTGTTCAAGCAATAATCGTAAGCGTATGAGAAGTAATACCTACGCAAATCTAGGCTGTGTTGAATGGGCACATATAGCGATGGAGGTCTTTCAAAAAAATTGAGAGCATCAGTGCCTGAGGTCAGTGTGTCTGTACTGAAAAGGGCCTATGGCCGAAGATTAATCTTTCATTGTGAGTGGTAATACACCGACCACCCTGCAGGTGTCAGTCATATGCTTTACATCCTGTAGTCCTGACCAGCTCCTTTTATTGTGAATTGATACCTAGCTGGGCTCTCATTGGTTAGGATGAGAAGTGGCGTAGACCAGAGCATGTTGCTGCCACTTGTTTTTTTTTCTTTCATCCTCCTGTTAGACTCGCTTGGAATGGGAATGAATACCTTGTTGTCCTGCAGTTTGCTAGAGGAAGAGAGACACTAGCTAGAATTACACAGATGGTAATCATACCCTGAGCTGATGCCTAAGGCAGTCAATACAGCCATGAAAGCATACCGTTATCGGTCTTTCTGATATTAGAGTACAAGCCACCCCATCTTTTTTTTATATGAGTAGATCGCTTTGGAATATAGGACTATAGAATGTCTCACTTATACGTACCTTGTTGTAACAACACATTTCGATCCACACAGATCCTTGTGAAGTCACGTCTATAATTCTACAGTAGTAGTGCATTATTTTGCCCAGCCTGTCACTAGAAGTGATGTATGATGGACGAGACACTGTGACAATAGTCCCACCCAGCTGTCAGACTGTCAGCTGTGTGTCGCCTCCTCTTCCTCCCTGGTCCCTGCCCATCCTCTGTGTCCTACATGTTTCACGGCTGCCCACCAAGGTCTCTGAGCACAGACGAGATGCGCGTGTCTATCGGGTTCAATGGTGTCGTGTGTTTGTTCTCGGTATCCCTCTGGCAGGGTGGAGTCACAGAAAGCTGTGAGAAATCTCTCTCTCTCTCTCACACACACACACACAGATATGTCAATGTTCTTGTGGAATATGAAAGGGTTGGACTCAAGCAGGCTACATTCAGATAACTCTCCTTGTGCAGGGTCAGACTTAAAACAAATCAAATCAAACTATTTATTGCATGCGTCGAATACAACATGTGTGGACCTTACCGTGAAATGCTTACTTACCAACAGTGCAGTTCAAGAAAGAGTTTAGAAAATATTTACGAAATACCCTAAAGTAAAAATTATAAAATAGTAACAATAAAAGAAACAATAAAATGACAATAACGGGGTTATATACAGGGGGTACCGGTACCGAGTCAATGTCGTGGGTAAGGTTAGTCAAGGTCATTTGTACATGTAGGTAGTGGTGAAGTGACTATGCATAGATAAACAGCGAGTAGCAGCAGTGTAAAAAACAAATGGAGGGGGGTGGTCAATGTAAATAATCCGGTGGCCATTTTGATTAATTGTTCAGCAGTCTTATGGCTTGGGGGTAGAAGCTGTTGAGGAGCCTTTTTGTCCTAGACTTGGCGCTCCGGTACCGCTTGCCTTGCGGTAGCAGAGAGAACAGTCTATGACTTACTCACCAGTAAGGGGCGCTCCTTGGAATCTTCAGTGGATTGAGAAGTCCTCCAAAGTATGTTTTGCCCTTAACATCTTTATCACTATTGTTTATACTTTTGTTCACTGCATATTTCCATGGGGGTGAAGGTATGGATGTCTAGCGATAGACGACTGGGAAAAGGCATACATTCAGTGGTTGGATGGTGGAAAGCAGTAGTTTTAATGGAAGATTTTAGCCCTGTCCGATCAGAACCATCTGTCCTGAATAAGGGCTTGATTTATTGCCCTTTCAGATTTTTAAGGGTGTTCCCACATCCCGGTCTAACGCAGCAAACAAGGACTACCTATTGGCCTAATCAAACACAACAGAGCCACTGGGCTAGGCTATACTGACACAATTTATTAGCACTGTTAACCGGTAACACTCCATCCACACCTCACACCTCTTTTCACTAAACATTGCCTGCCTATCACAAAACACACTTTCAAATTGTGTTTTCACAATTTCACCCGATCCCTGCATTTGGTAGACAGTATCGGCCTTACATTGTAGAGCGATTCTTCACTTTTCCACAAAATGCAATCCATTGAATGGTCCTTTTGGAGGAAGGATTTTTGACATTTGTATCTGAAAGCATAATTGAAAAATAATTAAAGTCAGTATATTTGTGACATTTTGGCCTTACCCAGGCCTCCTTTAAGACTCCATAATGTTTTGTCTGTAAGTGCTATGAAGTAGAAATTGGTGTCGTATTGAAGCTTTACTGCTTGCTCTTCAATATGAGTGGTATTGTTTTTCCTTTGTTTTATGTTAATTTTTGAATATAGAACAATATTAACATGAATATTGGAAAAACAGACTGTTTTGACAAATGATTCTATATATTATTGAACATAATATACTTTACGGGCGTATCAAAGTTCCAGAGTGCTAGTTTTAAAGTTATGGCCCATTGTATACATAAAAATTGGAATAGTAGGCAGCCCTCCTTTTTACTTGAATCATTGCACATTCTGCAAATCACCAGCAGAGGGTGACCATTTTTTGAATACATTTTCACATTCAATCTGTTGGCAATGCTTACAAATTGGATCATAACTGTAAAAGTAGCAGAAATCCCACTCTAGAACTTCGATATGCCCGTACAGTATTTTATGTTCAACAATATATTGAAACATTAGCCAAATCCAAAATGTAATTTTTTTCAATATTTATGAATCAATGTAAAAAATAAAATAAAATAAAACATGTTTTAAAGTGAATGGAATCAAAACACTACTCATATTACAGAGCAAGCAGAAAAGCTTCATGTGATACCAATGTCTGCTTTGTAGCACTAACAGATGAAACATTATGGCACTGCATCTCAGTGCTATAGGCGTCACTACAGACCCTGGTTTGATTCCAGGCTGTATCACAACCGGCCATGATTGGGAGTCCCATAGGGCGGCGCACAATTGGCCTAACATCAAATCAAATTTTATTTGTCACATACACATGGTTAGCAGATGTTAATGCGAGTGTAGCGAAATGCTTGTGCTTCTAGTTCTGACAATGCAGTAATAACCAATAATCAGTAATCTAACCTAACAATTCCACAACTACTACCATATACACACAAGTGTAAAGGGATGAAGAATATGTACATAAAGATATATGAATGAGTGATGGTACAGAACGGCATAGGCAAGATGCAGTAGATGGTATCGAGTACAGTATATACATATGAGATGAGTAATGTAGGGTATGTAAACATTATATTAAATGGCATTGTTTAAAGTGGCTAGTGATACATTTTTTTACATCAATTTCCATTATTAAAGTGAGCTGGAGTTGAGTCAGTATGTTGGCAGCAGCCACTCAATGCTAGTGGTGGCTGTTTAACAGTCTGATGGCCTTGAGATAGAAGCTGTTTTTCAGTCTCTCGGTCCCAGCTTTGATGCACCTGTACTGACCTCGCCTTCTGGTTGATAGCGGGGTGAACAGGCAGTGGCTCGGGTGGTTGTTGTCCTTGATGATCTTTATGGCCTTCCTGTGACATTGGGTGGTGTAGGTGTCCTAGAGGGCAGGTAGTTGGCCCCCGGTGATGCGTTGTGCATACCCTTAACATGATGCAGCAACCAATATGCTTGAAAATATGCAGAGTAGTACTTAAATATGCAGAGTGGTACTCAACATCGTCCTGATTTAGGGTTTGGCTGGGGTAGGCTGTCATTGTAAATAAGAATTTGTTCTTAACTGACTTGCCTGGTTAAATAAAAAGATAAAGAAAATGTAACTTTTTGACCAAATTGACATATAAATGGATTTATAGATTTCTCATTGAAATAAATTTTAAGAACATGTAGATCTGTTCTATGTGCGCTATTTCTATGCTTCTGGTTCTTATGTTTCGTTTTTGCGTCTTTTACTTTGTTTTGTACACCAGCTGAAAATACATGTTTTTGAAAATATTTCTCACAGTGGTTTAGATGGTACAATGAATCTCTACATTATACTTGCTTGTTTTGTTACAGAAACTGGAATTAGGCGAACTATTAGAATTTTTGCAACCGGGAAATGACGGGGCGATTTCTGCATATTGCACCTTTTAAAGAAGGCCTGGGTAACACCGAATTCACAGCTTGAATTTAAAATGGGTTAAATTGAGATGTTTTGTCACTGGCCTACACAATACCCCATAATGTGAGTGGAATTATGTTTTTAGAATTGTTTACAAATCAATAAAAAATGCAAAGCTGAAATGTCTTGAGTCAATAAATATTCAACCCCTTTGTTATAGCAAGCCTAAATAAGTTCAGGAGTAAAAATGAGCAAGTTGCACTCTGTGTGCAATAATAGTGTTTAACATGATTTTTGAGTCACTACCTCATCTCTGTACCCCACACAAACAATTATATGAAATGTCCCTCAGTTGAGCAGTGAATTTCAAGCATGAATTCAACCACAAAGACCAATGCCTCGCAAAGAAGGAAACCTATTGGTAGATGAAAAAAGCAGACATTAAGATCCCATTGAGCATGGCAAAGTTATTAAGTACACTTTGGGTGGTGTATCAATACACCCAGTCACTAATAATTTACAGGGGTCCTTCCTAACTCAGTTGCTGAAGAGGAAGAAAACTGCTCAGGGTTTTCACCATGAAACCAGAAAGTAAGTTTAATAATGGCTGTGATGGGGAAAAAACTGAGGATGGATAAACAACATTGTAGGCCTACTCTACAATAGTAACCTAATTGACAGAGTGAAAATAAGGGCACCTGTACATAATAAAAGTATTCCAAAACATGTATCCTGTTTGCAACAGGGGACTAAAATAATACTGCAAAAAATGTGGCAAAGTTATTAACTTTTTGTCCTGAATACAAAGGGTTATGTTTGGGGAAAATCCAATACAACACATTACAGAGTACCACTCTGCATATTTTCAAGCATATTGGTGGCGGCATCATGTTAAGGATATGCATGCTTGCAATCGTTAAGGCCTGGGGAGTTTTTCAGAATGAAAATAAACGGAATGGAGCTAAGCACAGTTAAAATCGTAGAGGAAAACCTGGTTCGTTCTGCTTTCCACCAGACACTGAGATTTATTCACCTTTCCGTAGGACAATAACCCGACACACACGCCTAAATATACACTCAAGTTGTTTACCAAGACAACATTGAATGTTCCTGAGTGGCCTAGTTATAGTTTTGACTTAAATCGGCTTGAAAATCTATAGCAAGGCTTGAAAATGGCTGTCTAGCAATGATCAACAACCAACTTGACAGAGCTTGAAGAATTTAAAATAGAATAATGTGCAAATATTGTACAATCTAGGTGTGCAAAGCTCTTACAGACTTACCCAGAAAGACTCAGCTGACAAAGGTGACTCTAACGTATTGACTGGTGGGTTTGAATACTAATGTAATTTTCAATAAACTTGCAAAAACTTCTAAAAACATGTTTTCACAGCCATGATGGGGTATTGTATATACATGGGTGAGAGAAAAAAATATGTGAAATTCAGGTTGTAACAATTTTGGGGGGGGGATAAGTCAAGGGGTATAAATACTTTAATACTTTCTGAAGGCACTGAATGCCAACTGTGATCAATTATTTCTCAATGATGCTTTTACATACAAATGTCAAACACATGTCAACAATCCATCTCCAAAATCATGGTCGTCTTTTGTTCTGGTTTTGTGAGGAATCACTCTGTAGGTGTATTCTTATGGTTGCATTTCATGCCCTTAAACCTTGATTTTACCCCTTGTTTGATATGCTTGCCTGCAATGTTCACCCAGCAATGTCTACATAGGTTTTTTTCCTCATTTGGATTTGTTCAACCCCTGTGTCCTCTCTCGCCTACGTTTCAAAGGTTACCGAGAAGAGGCAGAGAGGGACGTGGACGGACAAATGCGCTTGAAATGACTGAAATTAGATTATCCTTCTCCACTCGCTTGTCATCAGGCAAATTACATTTACAGGGGCGTATCCTGACATAAAATTAAGTTTGTTGTTCCAGACACTTTATAGATTAAATGATAAGTAGCATATTTTTCTTTAAACTTGTGCATGGATTTCTTCTCCGACAAAACAAAATCTGATTCAAAGGGGTTGTGGCAAAGGACTCCGGTAGGATACACATTACTGCCCTTAACAAAAGGTGGCTGTCAAGGAGAGGAGGACACGCTTCCATTTGCATCTCCTCAACCACCTATCTGTTTCCGGGTCACAGAGGAGAGAGGGGCTGGAGGACAGGCTTTTGCCCAAATGAAAAGGCCATATAGGCAAAACAGTAGAGGAAGCAAAACATTTAAATGGGATTGAGCTTTTGATGTTGCAGCAACATGCATTATCTTCTGTTGATGATGATAATGTGCTGATGTAGTGTCAGGTTGATTCGCTACTGCATGTGACAATTGATCTTAGCTGACGCTCGGTATTGGATCGATAAAGCGTGATATTTTTGGCTTTGAACTGCTTGTTTTATTAAGTCTGCATGATTTTTCAGCAGTTCTCTCGACATTTGTTCATTCAAATTTTTATTAGGATGTGAAGGGGCTGCTTGTGGCTGCCAGACGTTGTAGTCTATCAAATCAGCCATTCTTCCCAAACCTCCAGATGCTTTTTCTGGAACGGTTCGCATCCGGATGTTCGATTAATCTCTTAGTGAGGTTAAATAACAGTTCCCAATACTGGGTCATAGTCATTAGGGCACGCAACGTAAAATGTACAGTTGAAGTCGGAAGTTTACATACACTTAGGTTGGAGTCATTAAAACAAGTTTTTCAACCACTACCCACATTTCTTGTTAAACAATATTATAGTTTTGGCAAGTCGGTTAGGACATCTACCTTGTGCATGACACAAGTCATTTTTCTAACAATTGTTTACAGACAGATTATTTCACTTATAATTCACTGTATCACAATTCCAGTGGGTCATACACTAAGTTGACTGTGCCTTTAAACAGCTTGGAAAATTCCAGAAACTGATGTCATGGCTTTAGAAGCTTCTGTTGGGCTAATTGACGTCATTTGAGTCAATTGGAGGTGTACCTGTATTTCAAGGCCTACCTTCAAACTCCGTGTCTCTTTGCTTGACATCATGGGACAATCAGCCAAGACCTCGGGGAAAAGATTGTAGACCTCCACAAGTCTGGTTCATTCTTGGGAGCAATTTCCAAATGCCTGAAGGTACCACGTTCATCTGTACAAACAATAGTACACAAGAATAAACACCATGGGACCATGCAGACGTCATACCGCTCAGGAAGGAGATGCATTCTGTCTCCTAGAGATGAACGTACTTTGGTGCGAAAAGTGCAAATCAATCCCAGAACAACAGCAAAGAACCTTGTGAAGATTGTGGATAAAACCGGTACAAAAGTATCGATATCCCCAGTAAAATGAGTCCTATATCGACATAACCTGAAAGACTGCTCAGCAAGGAAGAAGCCACTGCTCTAAAACCGCCATAAAAAGACAGACTACGGTTTGCAACTGCACATGGGGACAAAGATTGTACTTTTTGAGAAATGTCCTCTGGTCTGATGAAACAAAAATATAACTGGCCATAATGACCATCGTTATGTTTGGAGGACAATGGGGGAGGCTTGCAAGCCGAAGATCACCATCCCAACCGTGAAGCACGGGGGTGGCAGCATCATGTTGTGGGGGTGCTTTGCTGCAGGAGGGACTGGTGCACTTCACAAAATAGATGGCATCATGAGGAAGGAAAATTATGTGGATATATTGAAGCAATATCTCAAGACATCGATCAGGAAGTTAAAGCTTGGTTCCAAATGGGTCTTCCAAATGGACAATGTCCCCAAGCATACTTCCAAAGTTGTGGCAAAATGGCTTAAGGACAACAAAGTCAAGGTATTGGGAGTGGCCACCACAAAGCCCTGACCTGAATCCTATATAAAATGTGTGGGCAGAACTGAAAAAGCGTGTGCGAGCATGGAGGCCTACAAAACTGACTCACTTACTTACACCAGCTGTGTCTGGAGGAATGGGCCAAAATTCACCCAACTTATTGTGGGAAGCTTGTGGAAGGCTACCCCAAACGTTTGACCCAAGTTAAACAATTTAAAGGCAATGCTACCAAATACCAATTGAGTGTATGTAAACGTCTGACCCACTGGGAATGTGATGAAATAAAAGCTGAAATAAATAATTCTCTCTACTATTATTCTGACATTTCAGATTCTGAAAATAAAGTGGTGATCCTAACTGACCTAAGACAGGGAATTTTTACTCTGATTAAATGTCAGGAATTGTGAAAAACTGAGTTTAAATGTTTTTGGCTAAGGTGTATGTAAACTTCCAACTAAAACTGTAAATGAGATTTTCCTATTGGCCAAGTCCATGTAGTCCCTCCGTGTTTCATAATGAACGCATCCCACTTGTAGTGATATGTCTGTGTCTGATTAGGGAGAGGCTGCAGAATGAGGACGACCCCTCAGCCCTTCCATTGGGACTAAATAAAGCCACATGCTAACAAAGGGGATCCTTTACTGTGTTCAGTTACTTAGCACTGATCCCGTGTTAGCCCCAGGCTAGTTTTCCTTGTGATGTAAAGGCTTACTGGCACGTGTGCGAAGGTGATGCGGTGATGAATACCAGATGATCTAATGCCACGGCATGACGAATGCCCAACTCAGTTCAGAGGGTAACATTTTAGTGACGTTCTAGCTAGATCATCCCAGTTCCTTATCCTGTGTCTGCTGTCGATTATGTAAACAGAGGATGTACAGCTACAGGAAAGACAACATCAGGTTGACATTTTAGTCATTTAGCAGATGCTCTTGTCCATAGCGACTTACACTTAGTGCATTCATCTTAAGACGGCTAGGTCTTTTGATCATCTTATTAGCAAACCTCTGCCAAGCATGACTTTATAGTCTGAAGGGTGAAATGGGGGATTGACTCATCCTGACAGGTCAGACCGAGAACACGTTCACACCCCACACACAAACTCTGAATCTAAAAACTAGTCGCACTATGAAAGCCACTATTAAATCTATGCCTTACATTGAAACAGCAAGACCGTGGTTGTGTGAGAAGTGCTTACACCACAATAACGGCTGGTAGAGTGCACTCAGCTCCTCCTCAAGAGTGCGGTACATTTCCATATTTATTGAAAGGCTCTAATATTGTGGGAAGACCAGAGAGGACTGTTCGTTCTGTGGCTAAGGCTTGGTAGTCATGGCTGCTCATTGATTTGGATTTGGCCCTGGTTAGTTGTGTGTATTCGATCTTTACCTACCTCCCGGGGGAAAAGCCTTCCATTTCGTTAATGTTTCTGTAATACTATCTGTGGGTTTCATTTAGGGAGGTTCGGCTCTAACAGAGATCCCTTAGTTTCTCCTCAGGGTATTTCCTTTCATTTTCATTTAGACTCCTGTTGAAAAGACAAGGAAATCCCTTAACCTTGTTTCAGTCATAGTTAGATTAGCCTTGCCCCTCTCCTGCTTTCATCAGATAATGGAGATGTTATTCCACACAAAGACCAGAGGATTGTAATGAACTGTTGTCAAATCCTGCAGCTTTTTTTTTTTACTTCAAAGGGAATACTTAGCAATTGTCTTGGCCTTTGATGCCATTATAGTGAGCAGTAGGCTACTATACAACTTAACTACTAAAGTAAAGATGCAAAGCTGAGTGAAAGTGGAATAAAGAGTCAGATCGGACCCCACCCCCCAAAAAAAAAATCACTACTACCCACATGGATATTTCATTGTGTTTTATGGAGACGTTTTTTCCTATAAAGGTGTGGAAAACCACCCTTCTGCAGGGTATTAATAGCTTTATACTGTAGATGAGAATAACCCAGTGACTCCTGATGAAGCGGTAGAATGTGAGGAACGTGCTAGTCCTGGGCTACACTGTATATTTGACAAGTCCCATGTTCCCAGGAAAACCCGAGTACCCTGGACGTGTAATATGGTGGTACCGATAGATCATGTTGTTCCTTTTACTTTTATGGGTAGGATTTCATTTCATGGAATGTTAAACGAAGTGCTTCCCTTTCATGCTTCTTCATTCCGACCAGCAGTTCCCATCGTTTATAAAAAGGCGAGAGATATACGGCCTCAGATTCCATCCTGTTAAGGATTCTCCTTGAACCTTGGTGGGGAGGGGGGAAATCTGCTTTTTCCACTCCCGTCTCCAGAGTCTGCACAGCCATGTCAATGGGTGGTATTTTCCACTTCGGAGGAAAGCCTGGTTAGAGCTGGCTGGACAGACAACTCAAATTCCATCCATTTGTTAATGGCTTCTCTATTTCTGGTGTCCTGATTCGATGGGAATGACTCAGGGAACCAAACAAGGAGCATGTCCTTCAACGGCCATTTACACGCACAACACTTCATAAATAAGCCTTACCCTGTACATTCTATAAAAAATGTAATCGGAACTTCATGAAATATAGATTCATACACAATTTCATGCTAGTTAGAGAGGTCAAATATGATGTAGAAGTCCCTTATCTACAAGCTAATTTGGTCCTTGTATATAAATCATCCTTCAGTGCGACAGAAATCACTTGACGCTTTAGGCCTTCAGCAAAATGTGATTGATTTGAATTGCTGCAAGGGTGCGTGTTGGAATGTATTGGGAGGAGACGGAGGTATTGATACATTAACCATGACACTTATCACCACTGACTGCTCTATAGACCTACGGTAAAAGATTTCCATCCTCCGGGGACCATTGACTCTGTCAGGGCAGTTCAATCAACTAGTAAAGTTCTGTTTTCCTTACCAAGGTCTCCTCCCATCATCTCGTAATTTCCTCAATGTCATTCTATGCTTTTATTTCCTTTAAAGGTCTCCTATACTGCATATCCTAATTTTCTTTGGGCTGCTGCCCCCTCGTGTCCCTGAAGCTACCCCAAGCAGAGTTGACTCAGCTCAAGGGTCATTGTCTGTTGACAGGCATGACCTACAATTGGGGGCTCTCACGTCACATCAGAGCTACATATCTCCCGGTCAACACCAGAGAGTCGTCTGTTCAGTTTCTGTTGATAAGATGTTGTTTAATCTGCACTGCCATTTGTCACACAACCCCTAGATTTACCCGGGGTGGTTGGGGTTGTCTATGTGTTTGTTTTGGCTCACTGTTTATTGTTACTGTTAGCCAGCTGCCTGCCTGTCTGTAGTCACGGACTCACTGCAGACTAGACTCTACGTGCTCTTTCACAGACATCAATGCAGAGCAGATGCTGATGTGCTCTGTGCACATCTACCAATGTTTTAAATCACCTTTATCGCCAAATAGAACAACTAAAGATTAGATAAGGCTATCCACATCATGTTAAGATTAAGGGAGCTGTGCAGCTGTTCTTAACCAATGGCCATGTATTGTGAACAATGTGCTTCTCTTTTACACTGATCTTTTACTGAGAGGAAACTTTATATAAAATGAGCTTGGGCTGACGGCAGTCTCTCTTACCATATAGTACCAGTCAAAAGTTTGGACACACCTACTCATTCAAAGGTTTTTATTTATTTTTACTATTTTCTACATTGTAGAATAATAGAGAAGACATCAAACTATAAAATAACACATGGAATGCTTTTCCAACAATCTTGGAGTTCCCACATATGCTGAACACTTGTTGGCTGCTTTTCCTTCACTTTGCATTCCAACTCATCCCAAATCATCTCAATTGGGTTGAGGTCAGGTGATTGTGGAGGCCAGGTCATCTAATGCAGCACTCTCACTCTCCTTCTTGGTCAAATAGCCCTTTACACAGCCTGGAGGTGTGTTGGGTCATTGTCCTGCTTCAAACAATTAGTCCCACTAAGCGCAAACCAGATGGGATGGTGTATCGCTGCAGAATGCTGTGGTAGCCATGCTGGTTTAGTGTGCCTTGAATTCTAAATATATCACAGACAGTGTCACCAACCAAGCACCACCACACTACCTCCTCCATGCTTCATGGTGGGGAACCACACATGCAGAGATAATCTGTTCACCTACTCTGCGTCTCACAAAGACACAACGTTTTCAAATTTTGACATTTAACCCGGTCTAATGCCCATTGCTCTTGTTCCTTGACCCAAGCAAGTCTCTTCTTATTGGTGTCATTTTAGTAGTGGTTTCTTTGCAGCAATAAGACCATGAAGCCCTGATTCATGCTGTCTCCTCTGAACAGTTGATGTTGAGATGAGTCTGTTACTTGAACTCTGTGAAGCATTTATTTGGTCTGCAATTTCTGAGGCTGGTAGCTCTAATGAACTTATCCTCTGCAGCAGAGGTAACTCTGGGTCTTCCTTTCCTGTGGTGGTCCTCATGAGAGCCAGTTTCATCATAGTGTTTGATGGATTTTGTGACTGCACTTGAAGTAATTGCAACGTTCCGGATTGACTGACCTTCATGTCTTAAAGTAATGATAAACTGTCGTTTCTCTTTGTTTATTTGAGCTGTTTTGCGATTTGCCAAGACATGGTCTTTTACCAAATAGGCCTACCTTCTGCATACCACCCCTACCATGTCATGACACAACTGATTGGGCTCAAATGCGGTTTAACACTTTTTTTTTAGTTCCTACATGATTCCATATGTATTATTTCATAGTTTTGATGTCTTCGCTATTATTCTTATATAGGTCCTGGATGGCAGGAATCTTGGCCCCAGTGATGCACTTGGCCGTACGCACTACCATCTGTAGCGCCGAGCTGTTGTCATACCAGGCGGTGATGCTCTCGATGGTGCAGCTGTAGAACTTTTTGAGGACCCATGCCAAATCTTTTCAGTCTCCTGAGGGGAAAAAGGTGTTGTGCCCTCTTCATGACTGTCTTGGTGTGTTTGGACCATGATAGTCTGTTGAGGTGGACACCAAGGAACTTGAAACTCTCCGCCCGCTCCACTGCAGCCACATCGATGTGAATGGGGGGCGTGTTCAGCCATCCTTTTCCTGTAGTCCACGATCATCTCCTTTGTCTTGCTTACGTTGAGGGAGAGGTTTGTTGTCCTGGCACCACACTGCCAGTTCTCTGACCCCCTCCCAAAAGGCTGTCTCATCGTTGTCGGTGGTCATGCCTATCACTGTTGCGTCATCAGCAAACTTAATGATGGAGTTGGAGTTGTGCTTGGCCACGCAGTCATGGGTGAACAGGGAGTACAGGAGGGGACTAAGCACACACCCCTGAGGAGCCCCCGTGTTAAGGATCAATGTGGCAGATGTGTTGTCTAACTTTATCACCTGGTGCGGCCCGTCAGGAAGTCCAGGATCCAGTTGCAGAGGGAGGTGTTTAGTCCCAGGGTCCTTAGCTTAGTGATGAGGTGTTCCTTTTGTCCAGGTGGGAAAGGGCAGTGTGGAGTGCGATTGAAATTGTGTCATATTTGGATTTGCCATTGGATGAATCCCGGAACATATTCCAGTCTGTGCTAGCAAAACAGTCCTGTAACGTAGCATCCGCGTCATTTGACCACTTCCGTATTGAGCGCGTCACTGGTATTTCCTGCTTAAGTTTTTGCTTCTAAGCGTGAGTCGGGAGGATAGAATTATGGTCAGCGTCTCTGTGTGTGGAGTAAAGGTCGCCTAGAGGTTTTTTTTCCCACCTCTGGTTGCATTGAGGTAAAACGGATTTAAGTTTGCCTGCATTATATTCCCTGGCCACTAGGAGCACCACTTCTGGATGAGCATTTTCTTGTTTGTTTATGGCCTAATACTGCTCGTTGAGTGCGGTCTTAGTGCCAGCATCGTTTGTGGTGGTAAATAGGCGGCTACGAAAAAAATAGATAGTGTGGTCTACAGCTTATCATGAGTTACCTTACCTCAGGTGAGCAATACCTTGAGACTTCTTTAATATTAGAGCTTGCGCACCAGCTCTAATTGACAAATAGACACACACCCCCACCCCTCGTTTTACCAGACCTAGCTGTTCTGTCCTGCCGATGCATGGAAAACCCAGCCAACTGTATATTTTCCGTGACGTCCTCAGCCATGACTCGGTGAAACATAAGTTATTACAGTTTTTAATGTTCTGTTGGTAGGATAGTCCCGAATGGAGATAATCCAGTTTATTCTCCAGTGATTGCACGTTGGCCAATAGAGCTGATGGTAGGGGCGGGTTACCCATTCACAAGGCACCCCCCCCCCCCCCCCCCTGTATTTTCATCTTAACGCGAATGATGGGGATTTGGGCCTGGTCTCAGAGAAGCAGTATATCTTTTCCCATCATATTCATTAAAGAAAAACATCTTTGTCCAGTTCGAGCAACATTATGTACAAAATAAGTTACAAACACACAAAATAGCACAATTGGTTTGTAGCCCTTAAACTACAGCCATCCCCTCCAGCGCCATTCTATTCAATAGTGCTCTAGGAGGCTCATTACACACACACACACACACACACAGAGAGAGAAGATCAAAGGGCATAGCCTGGCCTCTACATCCGTCTACATTTCCAATCTGTTACCTACCTCTCTGTCCATCACATCACTCATATCCATAGATAAATTGTTAGATGTCCCTCACTTTTCTTTCTCTTGCTCTCATCATTCTCATCTTCTCTCTTTGTCTCTCATCTATTCCCTTTCCCTCTTTCTTGCCTCACTCTCTGTCTCTAGTCCTCTAATTAATATGCCTCTCTCATTATCTTCCCCTCTCTTTCTCACTCTAACACTCTCACTCTCTCTGCTTTTCAGGGTGTGGGCCTCTCGGTCCATGGGCGGTTTCGGGTGGCCACTGAGAAGACTCTGTTCGCCATGCCGGAGACGGCAATCGGTAAGACAATGCACAGGCATCCGCCCCTTTCTTCCCCCGAGGTCCATGTTTGGCTCATGTTATTGCGAGTGTGTTGCCTTGCTTTGCACGGTCGCTCCAGTGCATTAATAATAAATGGGCCATGCAGACTTAAGCATTGCAAGAAGAGCATCATCATCATCATCATCAGCCAGATATGAACAGGCTGTTCTGTAGCTGTTTCAGTGCAGTTATTATGTAAACATGAGAAAATTATTTGTCACACTTCACACTATATGGTCACACTTCAGGTGACAGAGTAATTAGTTGGTAATTAGGTTATCACTTTTAAAATATTGCATCTGAGCTCCTAGTGTGTGCGGCTTTTCTTTTTCAAGTGACAAAGTAATTAGCAGTAAAAAAATCTTAACACCTAGCTAATTGCGCAATAGCTTGTTACCTGTTTAACTCTGAGGTCAAAATCTGTCTAATTTTCTCAAACTACAGTAAGTATCCGTATCTAAAGTCTGAATATAAACCTAAGTGCACAAATTGATTTTGCTATATCAGTCTTATTATTTTAGGTGTTTATGGGGACCTTGGGAACCATAGGAAAATACTGTTTTATGTGGAAACTGCCCAATATAAAGTTATGCAGTGTGAAAGAGGGTATGCAGATTATCACCTAGTGGGTACTACTTGAGATGGAAGGAAGGAATGCTCGTCACGTGGCCAAACGCAAATCAAACGTTCATTCAAATGCTTGAGGCCAGTCTCACACAGAGCCTCAGAGTCGATCATTGGTCTCGGACAGTCACTCATACCCACTTGCACTTTGTGCCATGTTGCCAGGTGTGAGGTTGCCCAGAAACTGTTCCACTAGGCATAATGGACACCTTACACTCTACCTGACCGTCTCGATTGTCGAAGATGGGCCACTTTTCCTGAGACGATTGATTGTAAATGCACAATAGAAAGCTTTCATGGCACCACATGTGATAATGTGTCCCAGATCATTTCGGGTGTTTCTTAGCTTGTCTGTTATGTTTTGATGATTTTCTTTACTAATCGCACCATACTGGCTGATGCCATAGTGGCTGATGCCATAGTGGTTTTCTTATACTGTACAAAGATGAACAGCACAGTCATCGACGGAGGACATGTTCTGAATCGTTGCAGTTGCTTTGCTGTGTTTTTGGCAGGTTTTGTACTAGACTGTAATTATCAGTGTGGTTTGCCGTGAAAGGGGTCATCTTGTATATCGATGCTGTAGTAATAGGCCATAGAGATGCATAATGTCTGAAATGGTACTCTTCTATGGTTAATGAGCCTCCCTCTTACGTTGGCTAGTCTTATCTCATGGTTTCTCACAGCAATTAAGGTAGTTCTGGTGGATGTCCACTCCATGCAAGCAAGTTGGAATTGTTTGTTTCTTTTTGTAACTCTCAGTTTACACATGCTATAGGGCATTTGTCCCAAAATCTCTAAATAATCTTCTCAAACTTTTTGAGGGTCATATATTGTTGTGATGAATGTGCCAAATTCCAAATGTCCTAATTAGTGATGTAGTGATAAAGAAAATACGTGGGTAAACTCTGATTGCCGGTCGTGCTGTAAAAATGAACATGATCTATGCTTCCGTAGATGATCTATGCTTTCTGATGTTCCTGAATCAAGTTGAAATGTCTTTATGTTTTGGACTGTGTCCGTTTGTAATATTGTCAATAATTATTCTGAAGGATGGTGTGTGCTCGGTCTTTATCAATCACTTCTAAGGTTGGGGCGATATTACAATAGCATTGTCTGTCGACGGTGATTGACAGCCGGCATCGATGGTGGCAACATCTTGACGTGACAAGACGATGGTTGAGCCTATTTGAACTCGAGTCTCGCAGCGCACAGCAGAGCAGCACACAAGTGACATTCAGTGTAATTTGCCTATTCCTATTTACTGGAGCCTATTTCAATAAATATGTCATATAGCCTACAGAACACAAAGAGGGGAGAATTCCACCAAAGCAGCGCAAAATGTCCAGTCACAAAACATTTTTTTTTTTCTCTGTCAGTGCATGGGCATTTGGCTATAGCCTAAACTTGTGTGTGTGTGTGTGTATATATGTGTGTGTGTGTGTGTGTGTATATATATATATATATATATATATATATATATATATATATAATGGACACCAATTCAGCCATTTTTATCTCAAAATCAAATTATTTCTGGGTAACAGTTAAGTACCTTAATATGATTGTTTTCAATTAAAATAGTCTAAAAGAGCAATTTCTCAAGCAAGAACTTAGCTTGGACTGTCTGAGTGGTCTGAGTGGGGAGGGGAAAATGGAAAATGAGCTATTATAGACCCCTTTCTGTTTGTCGCATAAGGACGATGCGTGCAAGTTGGTTGCAGAACAAGGTGGAGTTCTTTAAAGAACGCCAGCAACAACAAAAAAAAGCCTTGATTTACATTTTTCTTAGGAGTGCATTTCACATTACTTTTGGATCATAATTGAATTTGAAGGCTCTTATGAATATCCTGCGTAATGTTTGTGTCGTTATCTAAAATCAACTGTGTTATGCTTAAAGAGCACTTTACACCAGTAAAATGACTCTTTGGCTAGCTTTTGCTATAGGCAAAAACAGTTTTTTTTTGCTGAGATCACAACCAATATATCTCAGCGACTGTTAAAGCAAGAATCAGTACATCATTGTAAGTGTATGAGGATCCCCCCCCAAAAAAGTGATTTAGTTTAACTTAGAACTACCCATCCCGGATCCGGTATATTTGTCATCAGCAACCGCTGAATAGCATAGCACAACAGTCAAAAAATATTAGTAGAAAATATTAATATTCATGAAATTACAAGTGAAATATAGCGAAACACAGCTTAGCCTTTTGTTAATCACCCTGTCATTTCAGATTTTGAAATTATGCTTTACAATCAAATTAACCGTTTACCTTTGATCTTCGGATGTTTTCACTCACGAGACTCCCAGTTAGACAGCAAATGTTCCTTTTGTTCCATAAAGATATTTTTTTATATCCAAATACCTCCGTTAGTTTGGTGCGTTATGCCCAGGAATCCACCGGAAATAGCGGTCACGACAACGCAGACAAAAATTCCAAATTATATCCATAATGTCGACAGAAACATGGCAACAGCTTTTTTATAATCAATCCTCAAGGTGTATATATATCAACCGGGAAAGTTGGCTTTTCACTAGGACCGGGAGGAACAATGGCCGCCTCTCTCTTTGGCGCAAATATCACTCTGAGAGCCCCTACCTGACCACTTACGTAATGTGGTCGTTCACGCTCATTCTTCAATATAAAGGCCTGAAACTATGTCTAAAGGCAACACAGGGGTTTCAAAATAAGAGTCACTTCCTGATTGGATTTTTCTCAGGCTTTCGCCTGCAAACTCAGTTTTGTTATACTCACAAACAATATTTTTACAGTTTTGGAAACTTTAGAGTGTTTACTATCCTAAGCTGTCAATTATATGCATATTCTAGCATCTGGTCTTGAGAAATAGGCCATTTACTTTGGGAATGTTATTTTTCCAAACATAAAAATAGTGCCCCCTAGCTTCAAGAGGTTTAAATGTAATAAAAAAAGTAAATGTTGAATGGGCTTCAGATGGCAATGGATTTCTTACTGTCGCGGATGTCAGTGTTTTCTTACTGCCACCAAGAGTCGCACGCATCTGTACGTGATGTCAGTGTGTCGTTTATTGCCAGAGGTTTACTTTTTTATTGTTCTATTAATTATTTTCAAACCGCTGTTACCCTAAAGGGTCAACATCATTTTCAAATTGTCATAGTATTATTCCAACCTCATAGTGTATAAGAAAACATATAAAACATCGGGGGAAATCACGTTTTTGACTGCACTTACTTCCTACTCTCCATGAATATGACTTAAGGATACTCTTTATTCATGGCTTTCTCCAGATCAAACAATGAATGTCGTTTTTACTTGAGTAGCCTAGAAACGTAAGGAAGCCAGAGGACTAATTAATGAGAAAGAACAGAAGATATCAATAGGCTATAGAAAAATCTAATGACAAGTTTAATCAAACAAATGATCCATGCGCGCCGGGTGAAATCCCTCCATGCAAGGTTGAAACCAAATGGCCGATAACCTTTGTGATGAACTTTTGTGCAAAGGAAGGGATTGAGGTCTCCTCCCTCGCAAAAGGAATCTCTCGTCCCAACCCCCTTCCCTTCACCTATGTTTATCATGGCCGCCAAACAACAACAACAAAAATCTGGAATTTTAGATTTTGTGGCTGTGAAATGTAGTGGAAACTGCTTATCCTCCACACACAACCTTCAAAATCACTGCACCATTTTAAGCATTGCCTTCACCCAAGCCTGATTCCTCCAAATAATCAACGGCGAAAACCAGGAACTACTGCTGCTCGTAACCTATTATAGCTCAGTGATTCGTAATCACATAATTCTACTTGAGCCTTGACAGATTCTCAACGTTTCATCTGTCCATGAGAATCAGTCCACGAGAGATTAGAAGACTGTTCAACCCATAACGTAGGCCTATCATCTAGCTCGCTATGGTAACACAGCCCGTTACTCATCAGTCATTGTTCCACCAGAAAGGAAAATTAGAAAAGGTTTGCCATTGCCTTCACTTAGCCTCTGCCCAGTTTTTCAACAACATTATCTTTTGTGATTCATTCAGTTGCATTCAATTTCGTTTTATAGCCCAGCTGTCGTTTTAGCGGAGGACAAAGGTTGACATCGCCCAACCCTACTACACCCAAACACATCCTCTTTCTCAAGGACACTTGCATATGCTCTCTTTCTCCCTCTGTCCCTGTCTCTCTCTCACACACACACACACACAGTTAACGGTCTATCTCTTGCGCACACACACGTACACACACAAAAGGACATGTCCGTGTGCTGGTTGAGCTGTCTCAATTATTACTTTCCTGACTGTGCTCCACCTGAGCTGTGTGGTGTCCTTCACTGCAGAGAGGCTGTCTCCCACTGGAAATGGGACTGTCTCTGGAAGTTCTCTGATCTCTCGCTGTGTGTGTGTGCACGCGTGCGTCGAGGTCGATCAGTTTGTCTATCTTTTTCTTAGAGATGGAGCAGTCATTGTCAGTTACGACTCTGAATTCGAAAGTAATGGAGTGGTTCCAAGGGTCTCATTGTTTTCCCGATAGGCTACCCCTGAAGTAAAGCCTTAAGTTTTTCATAGAAGAAAAACACTACATATTCTGTTGTTTTTGAACACATGGCATGTGCCCCGGGACTTGCAAGACAGCAGAGGAAAAATAAAAATCAGGATAATCATTTAATTGCACATACTGAGACCCGTGCGTGCGTGACTGGACAGTACAGACCAGCTATTAGCAGAGACAGCTTCTCGGGCGGTGTTAGACTTTATCTAGAACTGAGGGACTAATCCTCTTTTGGGCTGCCTGGCTTTCTACCCTGCTGCTTGGTCACACTTCTCTGGCCCAGAGCCACAAGCTGCAATGCATTTCTCTTCACTTCAGCCCCTACCTCTACAGTGGAAGGGCCAAAGTTTAAAGCTTCAGCTCAAGTTTAAATTCTCAGAACTGAATTCATTTTTTTGGACACTTTCTCTTGCATTTGAATGCTAACGCCAATGGTAGGCCAACACTGCTTCCATCCGCTTGGAAAGTTTTTCTTTGATGTTCTAGTGAAAGGAACTTTAAGAACAGGGCCTTCAGGAATTTCCCTGAAGGGAACCCTTACCCAAGGGCATTGCATAGAGCCCCTCAAACGTTTTCCTTAGGTAAAGGCACAGAGTTTCTAAACCCAGAGACACAACATCGTGAGACATCCGGGAATGTTCCGGTGTTTTCTATTTTGTGCCACACTCTGCAGCATCTGCTGAAAAACTTTGGAAAGCAAAACAAATGATTCGGGGTGTTGGTATTTTGGTTACTGCTGTTTTTTTGCTCGTGTCTGTAGTGACACCTCAAGCATTGTGAAGCAGTGCCTTAGAGCGCTGTGCCACTTGGGAGGCCCTATTTGTGCATGTTTTTTATTGCGGAGTGAAAACTAAATGGACACTTGTCAGAACCTGGGTATGGGATGGAGGGGGAAAATGGGAGGGTAGAGCGAGATGACAAATTCAGACATGCTACTTTTCTACACTAAATGGGAGAGAGACCAATAGCTAGACTGTTATTTTACTTTTTAACTCAATACTATTGTTTTAAATTTTGAAAATCAGTTTGTTTCTTTACCGGGCAAAGCAAAAATAGTCTGCTGGTGACTAGTGATTACGGGGAAGCAAGAATCGCTTGTGCAATGTGTAGCCTAAATCAGGGGTGTCTCAACCTTTTCACTCAGGGCCACCTTCCAGCATTGGGGAATATCCCGCACCCCCCTTGCTGAGCGACACGTTTGTTTCTATAGGCACAAGCACTGTTCATGACACAAACTGTTCACATCTTGTTGGCAGAGAGACAACTTGGCAGGATTAAAGGTTATTTCCTGCAATTCTATACATTTTGCCATGCCTAATTGAGTGACTCAAACATTACAACAAAATCTATAGGCTAACCTAGCTAAAAACATTAGCTGACATGGGCTAGTTGAGCTGGATAATTCTGACAAATTATTAATAGCTCTCTAAGGTATGCAATGACTAACATAATTTTGGGGGTGGAACCCTGTGCCCCCCCTTGTCGACCCGGGGCACACCCCACAGTTTGGGAACCACTGGCCTACAGTGGCAAGAGAAAGTATGTGAACCCTTTGTAATTATCTGGATTTCTGCATAAATTGATCATAAAATTAGATCTGATCTTCATCTAAGTCATAACAACAGACAAACACAATTATTGTATTTTTCTTGTCTATATTGAATACATCATTTAAACATTCACAGTGTAGGTTGGAAAAAGTATGTGAACCCCTAGGCTAATGACTTTTCCAAAAGCTAACTGGCGTCAGGAGTCAGCTAACCTGGAGTACAATCATTGAGACGAGATTGGAGGTGTTGGTTAGAGCTGCCCTGCCCTCTAAAAACACTCTCAAAATTTGAGTTTGCTATATACAAGAAGCATTGCCTGATCTGAACAATGCCTCGAACAAAAGAGTTCTCAGAAGACCCAAGATTAAGAATTGTTGACTAAAAGCCTTTATGTTCATCAGTCCATGGTAAGAAAAATTGCCTATAAATGGAGAAAGTGCAGCACTGTTGCTACTCTCCCTAGGAGTGGCCATCCTGCAAAGATGACTGCAAGAGCACAGTGCAGAATGCTCAATGAGGTTAAGAAGAATCCTAGTGTCAGCTAAAGACTTAAAGAAATCTCTGGAACATCTCTGTTGACGAGTCTACGATACATAAAACACTAAACAAGAATGGTGTTCATGGTAGGACACCATAGAAGAAGCCACTGCTGTCCAAAAAAAGGGAGCATCATGGTTTGGAGCTGCTTTGCTGCCTCAGGGCCTGGACAGCTTGAATTCCCAAGTTTATCAAGACATTTTGCAGGAGAATGTAAGGCTATCTGTCCACCAATTGAAGCTCAACAGAAGTTGGGTGATGCAACAAGACAACCCAAAATGCAGAAGTAAAACAACAACAGAATGGCTTCAACAGAAGAAAATACGCCTTCTGGAGTGGCCCAGTCAGTCCTGACCTCAACCTGATTGAGATGCTGTGGCATGACCTCGAGAGCGGTTCATACCAGACATCCCAAGAATATTTCTGAATTGAAACAGTTTTGTAAAGAGGAATGGTCCAATAGTCCTCCTGACCGTTGTGCAGGTCCGATCCGCAACTACAGAAAATGTTTGGTTGAGGTTATTGCTGCCAAAGGAGGGTCAACCAGCTACTAAATCCAAGGGTTCACATACTTTTCCCATCCTGCACTGTGAATGTTTACATGGTGTGTTCAATAAAGACATGAAAACGTATAATTGTTTGTGTTATTAGTTTAAGCAGACTGTGTTTGTCTATTGTTGTGACTTATATGAAGATCAGATAACATTTTATGAACAATTTATGCAAAAGTCCAGGTAATTCCAAAGGATTCACTTACTTTTCCTTGCCACTGTATATGTTTGGCGTGGAGCCTGTCTTTCCACGCTTAGCCGCAGCTCACCAGCTAATGTGGGCTGTGTGCCGGTGGAGCGCGTCCTTCTCACTGCTATAGAACAGAACCCTCGCCGCTCTGTGCACCCAATGCTGCTAATATTCAATTTATCATAGTAGCCTATTCAGTCCAAATGCAAATAAAAGTCACGGAAAGGTGAGTCCCGGTCACCAATGGTCGAGTCCAAGTCATGAAAATGCTGGACTCGACCATTGGTGACCGGGAGTGCTGGACTGGAGTACTACAACACTTCTTTCTAGCACGTCAAGCTAACTGAGAGTAATTAGCCAGCTAGCTCTGTAGCCATGGATTGTGCACCTTCCATCATTTAGCTAATTAGCTAGATAGCTATAGATCTAGCTAGCTGGTTGATGTTTTCCTTTTGCAACCCGGGCAGAGGAAAGCAACATTCACCTCCTAAAATGCTGTTTACATTCATATCAATACTGAATGAAGCACTTAAAAACTTCTTAGGGCCTCAATCCCATTTAACAGGATTGATATGACAACAGCCAGTGAAAGTGGAGTGCGCCAAATTCAAAACAACAGAAATCTCATAATTAAATATTCCTCAAACATACATGTATCTTATACCGTTTTAAAGGTAATCTTGTTAATTCCACCACAGTGTCTTTACGGCGAAAGCACCACAAACGATTGTTAGGTCACCACCAAGCCACAGAAAAACACAGCCATTTTTCCAGCCAAAGATAGGAGTCACAAAAAGCACTTTTGATGATCTTTATGTCCAAGTAGCTACTTTTATTAGTGCGTTTAGTACACAAATCCAAACGCTCGTGCAGGTCCAGCCGAACGTCAGACGAAAAGTTCAAAAAGTTATATTATAGGTCGTAGAAACATTTCAAACTAAGCATAGAATCGATCTTTAGGATGTTTTTATCATAAATCTTCAATAACGTTCCAACCGGAGAATTCCATTGTCTGTAGAAAAGCCTCGGAACGCAGGTCGCTCTCATGTGAAATGCGCGTGACCAGGACCTGGCTCTCTGCCAGACCACTGACTCAAAGAGCTCTCATCCTGCCCCACATCACAGTAGAAGCCTCATTCAAGTTTCTAAAGACGGTAGACATCTAGTGGAAGCCCTAGGAAGTGCAACTTAAACCATATCCCACTGTGTGTTTCGATAGGGCTGAGTTCAAAAACCTCAAACCTCAGATTTCCCACTTCCTGTTTGGATTTTTCTCTGATTTTTGCCTGCCATATGAGTTCTGTTATACTCATAGACATCATTCAAACAGTTTTAGAAACTTCTGAGTGTTTTCTATCCAAATGTGCTGAGGAGCAGGCCGTTTACTCTGGGCACCTTATTCATCCAAGCTACTCAATACTGCCCCTGCAGCCATAAGAAGGTTTAAGGGACCTCATGGGCACCCTTAACTTTTTCTCTTAATTTAAGGGGGTAAATTCACCTTCATTTTTGTGCAACTGACCTAAAGTTAAGGAAATTTTAAGGAAACTTGTGGACTGCACTGGTGCGATAAGGGGCAGGGGGTGGTGGTGAGAAAAGAGGATATTACTAGGCCAATCATCTCAAATTAGTCATTGAATGAAAGGATGGCTGGTGTCTTTGTATCACTCTGCCCTGGTTGCAAAAGGAAAACATCAACCAGCTAGCTAGATCTATAGCTATCTAGCTACTTAGCTAAAAGTTAAGTAAACTTTAAGCGAATGGATGAGGGGAAAAATGTCAATTAAGATGTTTTAGGCAACCGCGCCCAGGCACTTATCCCACCATTGCAGTCCACTTGGCTGGTGTCTTCGTAATCACTTGTCAAATTATTCCAAAAGCAGTGACAAGGAAAGACTAACAATTTATCTCAGACACCCTCCACCACCCCCTCACACAATGCTTGCACCCACAAAGAAAGTGTCTTTCAAACATGGTTTAAGTGTGATCGGGACTTGATGAAATGGCGCATCGTGAAGCATTTCAAACTTTCAGTAGAAAAGTTCAGATCCAATGTCCGCTAGTGCTTCTCTGAATGTGTCATGCAGAGTGGGTGCTATAGAGCAAGTAGTCTCACTAGTCTTTCTACACGTTGACCAGAAATTAAGAGAAGCACAAATGAATCAGTCGTTTTGTTTTAACCTGTGAGAAACATTTATAATGGAACAGTCTTAATCCATTTGGACCAGAAATAAGAGCCAAACGGAAGCCAATTTTTAACACGGGTCTACACTTGCCCAGCTCAATTAAAATCTCATCACTTTATGTGCTGTCGATCTGGGATTTCACTTGGACGTCCCCTCCCCCATCATCCACCGCCAGTACCTTAACCCCCTCCGCTATAGGATTAAGAGATTGTGTTTGTCTTTAACCCTCCCTGCCTTAGGCTTCAACAGGATTTATAATCTGGCATTTATAATATTACATTTTCAGTCCAGAATCAGGTCAGAGATTCTAATCCCTGACCCTACTCACTTTCTCTCGCTCTCTTCCTCTCCCACTAGTGTCATCATGCCATGGAGAAACCAAGCTCGCTTTATATCTGCTCTGCTGTCGAAAACGATTGCCGCGTTGCATAATTTAAGACAGGAATACTCAAATCCTTTACAATTTGAGACATCCTTGAAATGTTTCCTAAATAACATGCAGATTATGGCAAGGATCTGAACAGTCACTGTTCCCCATCACCCGCTTTACCCCTCACCACAATTGAGCCTCCATTAGGGATTTCTGGAAAGCTGTCTAATCAAGGGCCTGTTTGAGTCTCTTGTTCTGGTGGCCAACTAGCACCAGTTTGATTTCAGGTGCCTGTCCATGTATTGAAGTGGCTCAACTGAGAGACGCTATTGTAGACACCATCTGTGTCAAGGGAAGTTTGTCTGCTAGCGTTTTCATTACTGGGCGGTTGTCTTTCTGGGCCTCACAGCAACATCCCAGGACCTCGCTGAGAAGGAAATCTCTGGCCCTTTTGTCACTTGTGGGTGTAGGATCTGTGACTAGATTGACAGGTTCCACACTGCCCTTTCAATTTATTGTATTTACCAGAAAATTGGGACAGAGCTTCCAATGTTGTGTACCAATAACATTTCCTTTTTATTGCAACAAATATATATATATATGACCCTATATGACCCTACTCACTATTTTTTTTTTATTGCAACATATTTGCACCTGCTATTTGTATTGGGTTAATCAATAATTGACTGAAACATGTTGCCAACAACTCTCCCAACTAGATAATCAAATCAAATGTTATTTGTCACATACACATGGTTAGCAGATTTTAATGCGAGTGTAAGGAAATGCTTGTGCTTCCAGTTCCGACAATGCAGTAGTAACCAACGAGCAATCTAACCTAACAATTCCACAACTGCTACCTTATACACACAAGTGTAAAGGGATAAAGAATATGCACATAAAGATATATGAATGAGTGATGATAAAGAACGTCATAGGGAAGATGCAGTAGATAGTATTGAGTACATTATAAACATTATAAAAAGTGGCATTTTTAAAGTGGCTAGTGATACATTTTTTACATCCATTTCCATTATTAAAGTGGCTGGAGTTGAGTCAGTATGTTGGCAGCAGCCACTCAATGTTAGTGGTGGCTGTTTAACAGTCTGATGGCCTTGAAATAGAAGCTGTTTTTCAGTCTCTCTGTCCCTGCTTTGATGCACCTGTACTGACCTCGCCTTCTGGATGATAGCGGGGTGAACAGGCAGTGGCTCGGGTGGTTGTTGTCCTTGATGATCTTTATGGCCTTCCTGTGACATCGGGTGGTGTAGGTGTCCTAGAGGGCAGGTAGTTGGCCCCCGGTGATGCGTTGTGCATACCCTTAACATGATGCAGCAACCAATATGCTTGAAAATATGCAGAGTGGTACTTAAATATGCAGAGTGGTACTCAACATCGTCCTGGTTTAGGGTTTGGTTGGGGTAGGCTGTCATTGTAAATAAGAATTTGTTCTTAACTGACTTGCCTGGTTAAATAAAAAGATAAAGAAATATGTAACTTTTTGACCAAATTGACATATAAATGGAGGGCAGGTAGTTTGCCCCCGGTGATGTGTTGTGCAGACCTCACTACCCTCTGGAGAGCCTTACGGTTCTGGGAGGAGCAGTTGCCGTACCAGGCGGTGATACAGCCCGACAGGATGCTCTCGATTGTGCATCTGTAAAAGTTTGTGAGTGCTTTTGGTGACAAGCCGAATTTCTTCAGCCTCCTGAGGTTGAAGAGGCGCTGATGTGACTTCTTCACAATGCTGTCTGTGTGGGTAGACCAATTCAGTTTGTTCGAGATGTTTACGTCGAGGAACTTAAAACTTACTACCCTCTCCACTACTGTCCCGTCCATCTGGATAGGGAGGTGCTCCCTCTGCTGTTTCCTGAAGTCCATGATCATCTCCTTTGTTTTGTTGACGTTGAGTGTGAGGTTATTTTCCTGACACCACACTCCGAGGGCCCTCACCTCCTCCCTGTAGGCTGTCTCGTCGTTGTTGGGAATCAAGCCTACCACTGTAGTGTCATCTGCAAACTTGATGATTGAGTTGGAGGCGTGCATGGCCACACAGTCGTGGGTGAACAGGAAGGAAGTACAGGAGAGGGCTCAGAACGCACCCTTGTGGAGCCCCAGTGTTGAGGATCAGCGGGGTGGAGATGTTGTTGCCTACTCTCACCACCTGGGGGCGGCCCGTCAGGAAGTCCAGTACCCAGTTGCACAGGGCGGGGTCAAGACCCAAGGTCTCGAGCTTGATGACGAGTTTGGAGGGTACTATGGTGTTAAATGCTGAGCTGTAGTCGATGAACAGCATTCTCACGTAGGTATTCCTCTTGTTCAGATGGGTTAGGGCAGTGTGCAGTGTGGTTGCGATTGCGTCGTCTGTGGACCTATTGGGGCGGTAAGCAAATTGGAGTGGGTCTAGGGTGTCAGGTAGGGTGGAGGTGATATGGTCCTTGACTAGTCTCTCAAAGCACTTCATGATGACGGAAGTGAGTGCTATGGGGCGGTAGTCGTTTAGCTCAGTTACCTTAGCTTTCTTGGGAACAGGAACAATGGTGGCCCTCTTGAAGCATTAGGGGACAGCAGACTAGGATAAGGATTGATTGAATATGTCCGTAAACACACCAGCCAGCTGGTCTGCGCATGCTCTGAGGACGCGGCTGGGGATACCGTCTGGGCCTGCAGCTTTGCGAGTGTTAACACGTTTAAATGTTTTACTCACATTGGCTGCAGTGAAGGAGAGTCCGACGGTTTTGGTCGCGGGCCGTGTCCGTGACACTGTATTGTCCCCAAAGCGAGCAAAGAAGTTATTTAGTCTCTCTGGGAGCAAGACATCCTAGTCCGCAACGGGGCTGGTTTTCTTTTTGCTAATCCGTGATTGACTGTAGACCCTGCCAGATACCTCTTGTGTCTGAGCCGTTGAATTGAGATTCTACTTTGTCTCTATACTGACGCTTAGCTTGTTTGATTGCCTTGCGGAGGGAATAGCTACACTGTTTGTATTCGGTCATGTTTCCGGTCACCTTGCCCTGGTTAAAAGCAGTGGTTCGCGCTTTCAGTTTCGCGCGAATGCTGCCATCAATCCACGGTTTCTGGTTTGGGATTTTTTTAAATAGTTGCTATGGGTACAACATCGCCAATGCACTTTCTAATGAACTCGCCATCGATGTATCTGTTTGGGGGGGAATATATACGGCTGTGATTATAATCGAAGAGAATTCTCCTGGTAGATAATGCGGTCGACATTAGATTGTGAGGAATTCTAAGTCAGGTGAACAAAAGGACTTGGCTGGCTGCACCGACTCCGATAGTGTCTCTCTTGAGCCATGTTTCCGTGAAGCAAAGAACGTTACAATCTCTGATGTGATATGATATGTTTCACTGCTTTGTTGTTTTTTTAAATCTAATTTACAGCACCATGACTTGATTTGTCTTGATTTGCCAGGACTGTTCCCTGATGTGGGCGGCGGCTACTTCCTGCCAAGGCTACAGGGCCAGCTGGGCCTCTTCCTGGCCCTGACAGGATTCCGCCTCAAAGGACGCGATGTCCAGAGAGCAGGAGTTGCCAGTCACTTTGTGGAGTCTCAAAAGGTACTGCTGGGCTAAGGGCTGGGCGGAGGGCGGGAGGTCAGGGCTTTAGTGGGGAACCGGGTGCTGAGTCAGTGGGTCCATGGCCAACGTCTGCAGGTGCCAACAAACTCCTGGCACAAAATGGCTGCTCCTTTTTATAGCTGCTATAACACTGTTGGTGTGAGGCTATTATCAGTAGGGACTAGAGTTCATGTAGGACTACAACCATGAGCGGATGCAGGAGAGCAGCAGGGGTCAGATTTCCTGAATACAAAAACAATATTTTACCTGTGTGTAATACAAATAGTTGTAGCCCCCACTGGGAAAATCATCTTGACCTGAGAGGGTTCCATTTTGGAGAGGTGAAAGTCTTGAATCATGAGTCAAAGTAAAGTCTTGTGGTCAAGATCAAGATGGTTCATTCTCTTCCCTCTTTTCCCCCAGATTGCAGCCCTTGAGAAGGAGCTGGTGGACCTGAAAACTCCCTCCATTGAAGACGTCTCCAGAGTGTTGGACTCGTATCAGAAACGGGTAGGTTGCCTGGTTCCTGGCTCCTAACCAACTTTGTAGTATATTGTTTATCCTGAGGCTGCATTTATTTTAGCTGGGGATTCTAATAAAGCAAATCTAAGGAAAACACTACCAAAGTTTTACCAACACATTGCCTGCGATACTCGCGCATCAAAAACTCTCAAAACATTTCTGCTCTCCTTTCTGGGATGGCTACAAGGCCCTCCTTTCAGCAAATCAGATCATGTCTCCATTCTGCTCCTCCCTTCCTAAAGGCAGAAACACAAACAGGAAGTACCCGTGGTAAGGTCTGTTCAATGCTGGTCTGACCAATCAGAATCCATGCTTCAAGATTTTTTGACTACGTAGAATGGGATATGTTCCAGGTTGCCTCTGAGAATAACATTGACATTTTCACTGACACGGTGACGGAGTTCATCAGGAAGTGTATAGGAGATGTTGTTTCCACCTTGACGATTTAAAACCTATCCAAACTAAAAACCGTGGATAGATTGCAGCATTCGCACAAACTGAAAGTGTACGGCAACCACGGCAACTGGTCCCACGGCAACTGGGAATACGGTTTAGTACAAACAGTCCAGTTATGCCATCCGTAACGTTAAACAAAACATTAGTACAGAGACAAAGTGTAGTCGCAATTCAATGGCTCAGACACAAGACGTATGTAGCAAGGAATCCAGATAATCATGAAGGGAATACCAGCCACGTCTCAGACACCGTCTTGCTACCAGACTAGCTCAACACCTTCTTCGCCTGCTTAGAAGGAAAATTAACAGTGCCACCGACGCGGGCCATCACTGCTTCCAAAGACTGTGAGCTCTTGTTCTCCCTGGCAGACGTGAGTAAGACATTTAGGCGTGTTTACCCTCGCAAGGCTGCCGCCCCAGACGACATCCCTAGCAATGTCCAGGGAGCATGCGCAGACCAGCTGGCTGGAGTGTTTACGGACATATTCAATCTCTCCCTATCCCAGTCTGCTGTCCCCACTTGCTTCAAGATGTACACCATTGTTCCTGTACCCAAGAAAGTAAAGGTAACTGTCATCATGAAGTGCTTTGAGAGGCTGGTAAGGATCATATCACCTCCACCTTACCCGACACCCTATACCCACTGCAATTTGCATACCGCCCCTATAGAGCCATGGATGACGAAATCACTATCGCACTGCACACTGCCGTAACCCATCTGAACAAGAGGAATACCTATGCAAGAATGCTGTTCATAGACCACAGCTCAGACTTCCAACACCACAAGCTCATCATTAAGCTCAGGGTCCTGGGTCTGAACCCCACCCTGTGCAACTGGGTCCCGGACTTCCAGACGGGCCGACCCCAGGGCCCCGTCAGGCAACAACACCTCCACAAAGCTGATTCTCAACACAGGGCCCCCACATGTGCGTGATCAGCCCCCTCCGGTACTCCCTGTTCACCCATGACTGCGTGGCCACGCTCGTCTCCAACTCAATCATCAAGACGACGCAACACTGGTAAGTAAGCCTGATTACCAACAATGAGACAGCTTACAGGGAGGAGAGGAGGGCGATGTCGGAGTGGTGCCAGGAAAATAACCTCTCCCTCAACATCAACAAAACGAAGGAGCTGATCGTGGTCTTCGGCAGACATTAGAGGGAGCACGCCCCCATCCACATTAATGGGGCCACAGTGGACAAGATGAAAAGCTTCAAGTTCCTCTGCGTACACATCACTGACAATCTGAAATGGTCCACCCACACAGACCGTGTGGTGAAGAAGGCGCAACAGCACCTCTTCAACCTCGGGCGGCTAAAAAAAAATGTGACCCTCGCTAATTTTTACAGATGCACCATTGAGAGCATCCTGTCAGTCCGTATCACCGTCTGGTACGGCAACTGCACCGCCAGCAATCGCAGCGCACTCCACTGGAACAATGGTCACTTTAATAATGTTTACATACTGTTTTACCCACTTCATGTGTATAATAATGTATTCTATTCATAGCCTATCCTATTTAACTAATGCTGTACATGTACAATTCCATCCTATGTATTCTTCAGAGATACTACATATTCTACATCTGTATACAGTCCATAATTTCTATACATCCCATATATACTGTATACATACATACTCACTCCGACATTGCTCGTCCTTTTACTTCTTCAGATTTGTGTTTATATTACTGCACTGTTGGAGATATTACTGCACTGTTTGAGCCAAACACACAAGCATTTTGTGACCATTACATTTGATTTGATTGCTTTTTTCCGTTTTGTGTAAATGTTCTGCTTCATACTAATTGGGTTGTTAGTCATGTCTATGTAGGATCTGTGTGTGTGTGTGTGTTCACGCACCGTTGGTCTATGCCTTGGTTTGGTGTGTTCGGGAATAGGGTTTTTATAGCCCCCTATGTGGGTTTATACAGGGGTAATATAAACTTGGACCTGCATTAAGCCGGTGGAGTTGAACACAACAATATGCGGGGCGTAGTGTTGTGCCAACTGGCCTGCCATTTCCCAAAGTGTAAATTAAATTAATTGGAAATGCCAGCAATATCTGCATTTCCAGTCCTTAACATTGTAATACACTCCCAAGAGGAAGAATGTGAAAACGAGAAAGTGTATGTATGTGTTTAACTAGCATCCACGAATTCTGTCCACAGAGCAGTCTGGATGCAGAGAAGCCATTTGTCCTTGAGCAGCACATAGACTTGATTGATAAGTAAGTCCTCCACAGCCTCCATTTTTCCCCCCCTAGGTGGTCTAACCGATGAAACCATGAGCCACACAATTTAGAAAAGGATTGGGTGAGGGTCAGAGAAGTGTATGCAGCTTTTAACTTGCTAGCTATAATACAGTATATTGGAGAGAACAAAGTCCCAGATTGTATTAAAAACGTGTGCAACATCTCCAGTGTCTTCACGCTGATGAATGATTCCTGCCAACGCTGTCCTTGTTTTACCGCTGGCTTATGCACCTCTGCTTGTGTGCTCACACACACACACATACACACCGAGATGAAACCCAGCTCTTTGAAAGCATGGCTCCGTTACAGAGCGTAGCCATATTTATTGTAATAACACACTGGCAAGCCAGGTTGCGTTCCCTCCCTTACCAAACAGCTACAGAATATTTCCTTAGCACTAATTACTTTTCTCTGTGATTTACAATATGTGCCCATGTGTGACAGAGACACACTCTGGCCGAGAAGACATTGGGCCGTGGTGTAACCCACAGCCCATGGAGCAGTACATACGCCTAAGTCACAGTAGGCCAACTGTTATTAGCATTAAACGCTTCTTTCTGTTAGTTGTCCTGTGGTAGCTTGACTCCAGTGTTCTTTAATCCTGGTTCTAGGTACCCGCAGGGTGTGCCGGCTTTTGTTCCAGCCCAGCTCTAAATGATGTCACACGTGATTCATCTAATCAAGGGCTCGATAAAGACTGGTGTTGTATGTTTTAGTACTGGGCTAGAACAAAAGCACACTGCACAACAAATGGTTCTGTTACATTGAGAATGGATGCCAATGATTTTTATATACACTAGATGACTGACTGGGGGGGGGGGTTAAAGCCACAGCACCTCCATCTTGGCACTCCTCCACCATTGTAAAATAAAATATTTCGGAAGCTAGAGAAATGCATTTATTGATGTCAAATTTTTTTAAACCAAATGTATTCTATTACAGACCCCTTAATGCATAATTTTAAATTATGTGAGCTAAACGTCAAAATATAAAATGCAAAAAATATAACATTTTCTTAAAGCATACTTTTTTTTTAAGTACTAATGTTACTTTCCCCACATCAACAACAAATACTTAAATACTGTAGAATTCCTTTAATTCCTATGGAGGACTGTTTCATCTGAGGGAGTACCAGTATGGCTGACCAGTGGCTTCAAAGCCTCTCATTGGCCAATACATAGCATCAGCAATCCAGGGTTTACATACATCATTGATTGGTGCACTGCTAACACTGTTAGGGGCCTGCAGCACAGAGAGAGAGAGAGAGAGAGAGCGCTTCCTTTTGAGCTGAGAAAGAGATCGCCTCCAGTCGCTATTTATATGCCTTCTTATCGAGTACACCCTTCATTTTTACTTATCATCATCACTGGCCCTGTCTACCGTATGTGTTTGTTATGAACCGCTGTTGTGTAATGTAGGCTAGTTTTTACACTTGTCCTTGGCTGTTTGCTGTTTTACTGACACACATACTCTTTCTAATGTCTCTCAGGATGATTGATGTGATGTTTAACTGTAGACAATTAAGGCCCTGGTAGATGTCAATCCCACCTGCACACTAGGTATTATAACATTGGTCTTGTGCAAAGAAAGTGCATATTTCGTTAAAATGGCTTTTTCAGTGAGTAGTTGCATTGCTTTAAACATTTTGCACATAATGAAATGAAAGAGTGACCCCAACACATTCAGGTGCCAACATACGCTAGGTCAGTGTTTTCCCTACTCCAGTCCCCGAGTACCCCCAACAGCACACATTTTAGTTGTAGGCCTGGACAAACACACCTGATTCAGTTTGTTAGCAATTGAGGTTATTCTTCAATTCTTAGATTTATTTGAGTTACACAAATCATAGGTGCTATGAAGAAAAGTAGACGTTCAGTCTCCCCTGTCCTTCAGTTTTTTTTCCACAGAACAAAGGACAGGATGCCACTTATTACCCCCCCCCCCCCCCCCCCACCCTAGGTTTAACAAATCAGAAGTCCTTGCAGGACAACTTGGCCAATGGTCAAATAACAAGTATCCCATTGATCATTAATCCTAGTCCTCTCATCCCCTGTGTTGTGTATTTATCTTCCAAATATTATTACGAACTTGTCAACTAATCAGGTGAGTTTGTCAGGGGAAACAACAACAAATCTATCAAATATTATTTGTCACATGCTTCATAAGCAACAGGCGTAGACTAACAGTGATATTATTTCAATAATGCAGAATTGAAGATAATAAAATATAAGTAGTGACACGAGGAATAAATTCACAGTGAATAACAAAAACAAGTAAAATAACGTGGCTATATACAGGTAGTACCAGTACTGAGTCTATGTGCAGGGATACGTGGTAATTGAGATAGCCATGTACACTACATGACCAAAAGTATGTGGACATCTGCTCGTCGAACGTCTCATTCCAAAATCATTGGCATTAAACTAGATGCTGGAACATTGCTGCGGGGACTTGCTTCCATTCAACCACGTGATGATGTCGGGCACTGATGTTGGCCGATTTTAGGCTTGGCTCACAGTCAGCGTTACAATTCATCCCAAAGGTGTTTGATAGGGTTGAGGTCAGGGCTCTGTGCCGTCCAGTCAAGTTCTTCCACACCGATCTCGATAAACCATTTGTGACCCGTTTCAGGAAACTAGGCATATGTCGCGGATCACTACTTCACAGGATAGCCATTTGAACGATAACTTTGTTTTATTCTTATCAAAATGTGTTTTTTTTTGGCAGAATGCCTTCTCAAACATGTGAACTTTCATGAGCCTTAATAACAAACTTGTATGCCATCTGTAAATACGAATGAAATTGTTAAATTCCGAGCCTAGTTGGTTTAGCCACAGAAAAAGTAAGCAACCTTCCCACTAGCCATGATTGGCTGAGATAATGAGTGGGCTGGACATGCCGAGAGATGAGTTTGAATTGGTCTGCCATATTAGCACGCTTCTGTCAATTTGAGCTGGTCAGTATGTCTAGGTAATTCTTTCTAATGCGGTTTATTATTTTTTTAAATTCTGTAGTAAAACTGCATATGTGTTTCTCTCCACTTTCTGGAGGACCTCATTTTTAAATCAGTGGAATTCGAGTATGATAGCTAAGTAGATGGCGCAAACTCCAGATTGCATCTTCAAACTAAGGACAAACATGGCATCCGACTGGAGACGCGTCCATCCATGAATGATGTGTACGGTTACATTTTCAGATATTACACATTTATAATTTTGACAAAGTGGTTTCATTTCAGGTTAAAGTGTACTGTTAGCTAGCTAACTTTAGCTGGCTGGCTCGCTAGCTAACGTTACGTGTATGATCTTTTTATATGTATCTCAGAGCCATTTACTTGGCTAGCTATAGCCTAATGTTAGCTAGCTAACATCGAACCTGGTTGGTTAGCTGCCTGCAGATTCATGCAGGGTAGTAATGTAATGAGTTGGGATTCTGGTTCATTATTTACCTAGCTAGCTAGCTATATGTCTTAACAAAAGACTCCACTACGCAAGTAACCATTTTGGGTGCGTTCATCATTTCAGTCTGGCATATCTACTCAGATTTCAGAGCACTCTTGTTTGAGTGTACCAGACCGCAGAATAACTGATGAATTTACGAACGCTCAACACCCGTTGAATATAACCGGTGTCAGTAAACATTGTCAAAAAAGTGTAATTAAATTGTTGCCAGCAGCACAGTTAGTCATCAACGCTCTGGATAACATGAAAACAGCCTAACCAGCTCGGCTAGGGTGAGTAAAATGGTCAGAGTGGGGTGTTCCCTCATTATGTCTGGAAGTAGCTAGCAAGCTAGCCAATGTTAGCCAGTTTGCTTCGGTGCTTGACTGCCGTTGTGAGGTCAGACCGTTCGGATCAACCCTACTCGTCGGCCAGAGCGTCCAGTGTGCGCTCTGCACGCTCCGAGAGCGAAACACTGTGAATTTACGAATGGACAAACTGACAGCACAGTTGTAGTCACCAACGCTCTGTATAACATAACAGCCTAACCAGCTCTGCTTGGACGAGTAATGTTCAGTGAGCCGTTCTCTCATTTGTGTCTGGAAGCAGCTAGCATGTTAGCTTGGATGCTTGACTGCTGATGTTAGTACAGAATGCTCAGATCAAACCTTAAATATATGGGGCTAAAGCTTAAGAGGGTGTGAATGATGCTGAATGGGTGCAGACAAAGAGGGGTCTCCAGTAGTGGTACCAAAACATTCAAAGGCCATTTTCTCAGAAGTGAGAGAGTTTATCATTTCAATTTCAAAGCAGAATTACTTTCCCATTGTTCCTCAACTGTAGTGTATGATATACCCTTTTGTAGCCCTGAGTCTCTACTTTTATCCAATGTTAAAAACACAATTTCAAATTTTGCTACATAAGACCGATTTGACACAGTCAGTCACATTTCTTTATGGACCTTGCTTTTTGCATGGGGGCATTGTCATGCTGAAACAGGAAAGGCCTTCCCCAAACTGTTTCCACAAAGTTGGAAGCACAGAATCGTCTAGAATATCATTGTATGCTGTAGCGTTAAGATTTCCCTTCACTGGAACGAAGGGGCCTAGCACAAACCATGAAAAACATCCCCAGACCCTTATTCCTGTTCCACCAAACTTTACAGTTGACGCTATGCTTTGAGGCAGGTAGCATTCTCCTGGCATCCGCCAAACCCATATTTGTCTGTCGGACTGCCAGATGGTGAAACGTGATTCATCACTCCAGAGAACTGCTGCTCCAGAGTTCAATAGCGGAGAGCTTTACACCACTCCAGCCGATGCTTGGCATTGCGCATGGTGATCTTGGGTTTCCATGGCTGAGCAGCCGCACACAAGCCTATTTCATCAAGCTCCTGACAAAAAGGTTTTTTAACGACGTTGTTCCAGAGGCCGTTTGGAACCCTGTAGTGTTGCAACCGAGGACAGACGATTTTTACTTCCTGGCTGAGCCATTGTTGCTCCTAGACTTTTCCACTTCACAATAACAGCACTAACAGTTGACCAGGGAAGCTCGAGCAGGGCATAAATCTGACAAACTGACTTGTAGGAAAGGTGGCATCCTATGACAGTGCCACGTTGAACGTAGCTGAGCTCTTCAGTAAAGCCGTTCTACTGCCAATGTTTGTCGATGGAGATTGCATGGCTATGTGCTTGATTTTTATACACCTGTCAGCAACTGGTGTTGCTGAAGTGGCCAAATCCACTAATTACAAGGGGTGTCCATATACTTTTGTGTATATATAGGTAGGGGTAAAGTGACGAGGCAACAGGATAGATAAGACAGTAGCAGCAGCCCATGTGGTTAGTGTGAATGTGTGTGTGTTTGGGTGCAGTCCAGTATGTGTGCATAGAGTCAGTGCAAGTGTTAGAGCAGAAAAGGGTCAATGCAGGTAATCCGTGTAGACATTTGATTATCTATTTAGCAGTCTTGTTTAGCAGTCTTGTGGGTAGAAGCTGTTCAGGTTAGGGTCCTGTTGGTTCCAGGTGCACTGGTCCTGCTTGCCGTGTGGTAGCATAGACTCTGGCTTGGGTTGCTGGAGTCTTCGACAATTTTGGGGGACATCTTCTGACACCACCTGGTATAGAAATCCTGGATGCAGCCAATCAAGATGCTCTCAATGGTGCAGCTGTAGAACTCGACTTGGGATCCCGAGTGGCGCAGCGGTCTAAGCCACTACATCTCAGTGCTTGAGGCGTCACTACAGACACCCTGGTTCAAATCCAGGCTGTATCACAACCAGCCATGATTGGGAGTCCCATAGGGCGGTGCACAATTGGCCCAGCGTCGTCCCGTGCAGGCCATCATTGTAAATGAGCATTTGTTCTTAACTGACTTGCCTAGTTAAATTAAGGTAAACATTTTTTTTTTATTAAAAAAATACAACGTTTTGAGGATCTGAGGGCCCATGCCAAATCTGTTCAGCCTCCTGAGGGGGAAGAGGTGCTGTCATTCCCTCTTCACAACCTGTGTGGCTGTGTGTGGACCATGTTAGTTCCTTAGTGATGCGGACACCGAGGAACTTGAAGCTTTCTTCTCGCTGCACTACAGCACCATCGATGTGGATGGGAGCATGCTCATCCCTCCGTTTCCTGTAGTCCACAATCAGCTCCTTTTGTCTTGCTGGTGTTGAGGGAGAGGTTGGTGTCCTGGCACCACACTGCAAGGTCTCTGACCTCCTTATAGGCTGCCTCATCGTCGTCAGTCCTACCACCGTCGTGTTGTCAGCAAACTTGATGATGGTGTTGGAGTTGTGTTAGGCCACACAGTCGTGGGTGAACAGGGAGTACAGGAGGGGACTACACACACCACCCCCGACGGGCCCCCGTGTTGATAATCTGTTTTCGGTCATAGAAAATGATGGCGGAGACATTATGTACAAAAAAGTTTAAATCAGCTTAGAAGAACACACAAAATAGCAGAATTGGTCAGGAGCCTGTAAGATTGCTGCTATCCACTGCAGCGCCATCTTATATGATGGTTGGGGGTACTCGAGGACTGGAGTCGGGGAAACACGGCACAAGGTGATGAGTTCAGATGGTGGAGTGAGTGAAGTTAGGGAAAGGGCATTTGGGAGCTATAGATAGAGGGGGTAGGGCTGTGAATTCCATGTGCAGCCCCTCACAACACCAAATGAGTGAGTGCTGCCTTGTGTGTGCACGTGTGTGTGTGTGTCTATCTGGGTGTGCACGTGTGTATTCAGCCATATGTACTTCAACTGACCATGTCTCATCACTGTATTCCTGCGGCCCTTAGGCTATTCCAGTCCAACAGCGTGGAGGGGATTGTACACAACCTAAAGACAGACGGCTCTCCATTCGCCCAGAAACAAGCTGAGGTGGGTCCAGCCTCAAGCTAGTTAGCCTCACCGCGACCTCCATTCCCATCTCCCACACATACGCAAACTGGAGGTAAGGTGGGAGCTTTGGCTAGCAGAGAGAGGGGCTATAGAGGAACTAAATCTGTCGCTATGTACAAATGTCTATGGACTATGTTCTAAATTAGAGCGTTGGGCCAGTAAACGAAAGGTTGCTGGATCAAATCCCCGAGCTGACAAGGTAAACATCTGCCGTTGTGCCCCTGAGCAAGGCAGTTAACCCACTGTTCCCCGTGCGTCGAAGACGTGGATGTCGATTACGGCAGCCCCCCCCCACACCTCTCTGATTCAGAGAGTTAAATGCGGAAGACGCATTTCAGTCGAAGGCATTCAGTTGTACGACTGACTAGGGATCTCCCTTTCCTAAATGACTTCCTCTCATCTTCTTCTTCTCAATGTGAATGAAACCCAGCTAGCCAGCCAATCTGACATCATCTGAGAGTGTGAGAACATAACCCAGGCCGTTAGTCCAACATTCAGGGCTCTGCTAACAGTAGTAATTGTCACTCTGTAAGCCCTTAATATGGTTAAGCTTACCACAGTGGCTCAATGGAAGGCTCTAAAAAACACCCTAAATAAGGATGATGACTTGACCGAACAGTCCCATCAGCAGTGTGACATTGGGTCAGAAATGCCCAATCTCTCCCAACTGTCCAAAGTCCCCTGTTGGGCAAACACTTGCCATGGCACAACCTTATCCTGAATGATAAATACCTCCTTTCATAGTGCCAAAAGCCAAGCTGTCCTTGTTCGATTGGAAGCTAATGCTCTGTAAACCTGGATGCCATGTGAGAAAGACGTGCACAAGGATTGCGACGCATTTCCATGTTGCCTGAAATGACTTTGTACGGTGTTTGCCATCCCTGTTGTCGTGTGATTATAAGTGCAGATTCAGTGTGGAGAAAACTGATACCATCGCCTCATAATGCGCAGTGTCTCCACACGTTTTATCACAGATGGTGTCGTTAATGAGATGGGATGTGCTTGATCGTAAACATGCCTGAATCCAGCTGGTGTATGAGTTGGGAGGAAGACACTGGTTATGTAAAACAGGAAATGGGCCCGCTCTTCTTGAAAGAGAGCGATGATAATGAAGCAATTCTTCTTATGAAGCTGGATGTTGTAATTGCTGAGTGGAAAGTGCAGCAATTGGTATAGTCCTGTCCATAAGCACAAATGTTTCCCTATTGGTTCAAGGGCACTAATAAGAGAAAAATAGTTAAAGTATCTATGCAGGCTTTGGAGGGAAATCCTGAAATGCCCTTATTTCGTCACTGCCAATTATGGTACGAGAGTTACACTAATCAATGCAATGGCAGTAATTGTGGGTGACTACAATGATATAGGCTACTCACAATATCACATGAAAGAATTGCTAGTGTATTGAACATTAGGTTCTGCTGGCTAATAACTACCTGGGCTACAGCTAAGCAGTTTTTTTTTTTGTATTTGTGAATTTCACAGACCCTCGCCAAGATGTCTCCCACATCACTGAAGATAACCTTCAAGCAGCTGCAGGCCGGAGGCACCATGAGCTTGCAGGAGGTTCTGGTGATGGAGTACAGACTCAGTCAGGCCTGCATGGTGGTATGTGCTGAAAGGCCCCAGGCCTTTAATACTACTTCCTGTTCCCCGTCACATTTGATTTACTTTATCTTAGTTTAAATGTTTTTCCATCCGAAGGTAATGTAATTTACTCATTTACTGGGTTTTGAATAGGATAGACCCTCAACAGCTCCTGGTATATATTAGTGGTATTCTTAGTTTAAAGCATGTATGTGTGTCAGGATTTTTGATTCTTGTTGTTTTACAGAAGGGCAGTGACTTCTACGAGGGCGTGAGGGCAGGTAAGGTGTTTGACTCTTGCAAAACACATAAATAAATCCCTTTCGAGGTTTTACAGATTGACCTCTTATTTCTGTACAATGATATTGAGTACTAATTGGCAAAAACTGCTCTACGTCCCTTTTGAATTTCTGTGTTATTAGGACGTTTCTGTCAGTATGCAATTCGTTTTTTTTTTTTGCTTTGTGTGCCTAGTGCTGGTTGACAAGGACCACAGCCCCAAGTGGAGTCCATCCACACTGAAGGAGGTCTCAGAACAGAGTGTGGAGGACTGCTTCTCGTCTCTGGGGGACCGTGACCTCAAGCTGTAAGGACACCTCAATAGATTATAACAAGGGGTCAAGGGACATCACTTCCCGCTCATGAGGCCTTCTCATAGGAAGCATCCTAGTTGCCTAAATTTGTTTCCTTCCCTTGTATCCTTTCCTTCATGGCCACTCATCAGAATCCATATTCTCACTGAGAGCTTTATCGTTGAGATAAGCCACCACCTTCACCCATCAGTGGTCATATAGTTGGAGAGGAGACAAAGAAAGGAAGCTACTCTAGAGTAGTCGGTCACAGCCATCAGACATGGTACGCCAGTCACTGTGGCCTATCACAACAGCAGGACTTTGGCAAGACCACACCCCAGTGCTGTGCCCATTTTGCAATGCATTTTTAAACTAATTGAATGGACTCTTCAAGTATGACTTCTCAAAAGCTAGCATCAGGCTAAAAGGCTAAAGTTTGATGGATACCAGACCAGTTCTATAGACATTGAGTCAGACGATATGTACAGTATCTCCATTGTCGGTACAGTTGGCGGTGCCAAGAAACAAATGTTTGTTTCGGTGAGAAGCTGGGTAAGGAAGAGGTTCTGTCCTGTTTGAAGTGTCATATAATTTGGGAGAGTACTGTCAGGTGGTTATTATGGCCCTTGTTGAGTGTCATAATGTCCTGTTTATGACTGTCTTTCAGTCAGTCTGTCTCTCCAGTACATTTCCTATGGATTCAATCAAATGCACATTGCTGGAAGCCCGGACTGGGAAAACACCATGTTAAAATGTGCAGACTAATTTCTACCTAATTTGGATTTTTATGATTTTGCAGTGCTTTGTCATTTTTCTGCAGTGTGTCTTCGACTGAATCTGGCCTTTTTGCGTTTCTCTGTACCCAGCTCAAATCATTCATTATATGAAATCCCATTCGCAGCACTCAAACCCTCAGCACACAGTTAAGAGCTCTTACAGGCTCCCAGAGAGAAATTAGGTCAGTGGCTGAAAGACCCACCACAAAGTTTGCTAAGTAAACAATGAACCAGCGTAAACACTCTCCTAGAGCACACAGGCTCAGTAATTATCTTGGCTTCAGAGATAAGCTTTTAAGGTTTAGGATTTGCCCTTCAAAAGTCACCAGCCAGGTGTCATTCTTAATGCCTTTTAGCTTTGTCATGTAGCTGGAGTGATCACTCGGCGTTGCATTTTCATTGCATTACTGTATGGCAAAGGCCAGAAGTTCTCAATTCATTGTGCGCTCTTCAGTATCCAATTCAATGGATACAATTTCCCAACTAATAGCTGTAAAAAATCTCTTGTATAAGAAATATGTTGATAAAGATGTGTATGGAAACCTGATTTGTAAAAATTGTCATTTGATTTAATTGTTTGAAGTCATCGTTGATAAAAGCATAATTATGTTGTGCCTGCCTATGTAACTACACAGAACAAAAATATAAACGGAAAGTGCTGGTCCCATGTTTCGTGAGCTAAAATAAAAGATCACAAATGTTCCAAATGCACAAAAAGCTTATTTCTCTAAAATACTGTGTACAAATTTGTTTACATGCATGTTAGTGAGCATTGTGTCCTTTCTCAAGATAATCCCATCTACATGACAGGTGTGGCATATCAAGAAGCTGATCATTACACAGGTGCACCTTGTGCTGGGGACAATAAAAGGCCACTCTAAAATGTGCACTTTTATCATGCAACACAATGCAACAGGTGTCTCAAGTTTTGAGGGAACGTGCAATTGGCATGCTGACTGCAGGAATATCCAACTGAAGGGCCTCCCAAGTGGTGCAGCGGTCTAAGGCACTGCATCGAGGTGCTAGAGGCGTCACTACAGACCAGTGTTCGATCCTAGGCTGTCACAATTGGCCCAGCGTCATCTGGGTTAGGGGAGGGTTTGGCCTGCCAGGATGTCTTTGTCCCATCGTGCTCTAGCAACTTGTTGTGGCGGGCCGGGCACATGCACACTGACTTCGGTCGCCAGCTATACGTTGTTTCATAGAACGCATGGCTCTCGACCTTCGCCTCTCCCGAGTCCATATGGGAGTTGCAGCGATGGGAGAAGACTGTAACTACGAATTTGGATATCACGAAAAAGGTGTAAAAAGTATTAAAAGGAATGTTCACTGGAGCTGTTTCCAGAGAATTGAATCATTTTAGAGAATTTGGCAATACGTCCAACCGGCCTCACCCACAGACCACTTGTAACCACTCCAGCCCAGGACCTCCACATCCGGCTTCTTCACCTGTGGGATCATCAAAAATCTTAGAAATTGTTGCGTTTTATATTTGAGTATTAATTACCTAGGGACACTTACTGTAAAATGAGACCCAGTTGGATATTCCATTTCTAAAGTGGAATGTTTATTTTTTTATTTCACCTTTATTTAACCAGGTAAGCCAGTTGAGAACAAGTTCTCATTTGCAACTGCGACCTGGCCAAGATAAAGCATAGCAATAAACAAAACATACAATCAATAAAACAGTAGAGAAAAGTCTATATACAGTGTTAAACATCAGCTTTGAATACAAAGCCTGTAGCATTGAGCTCCTCAAGCAGGGTTCCCCAAATATTATTTGTCCCGCCAAAGCCCCCCAAATGAATTATGGATATTTCTTTCATAATTAAAAAACAATCTTGGACCTGAGATTCAAAAAGTATCAAATGCAATGTCCCAAGAAAAAAGTGACACTACCTAAATAATGCAAAAGTTACATTTTAACTTAATGAGGAGGCCAAATGCAGGAGACCATTTTGTTGTTCTGAAACATAAAGCTGCAACCGCAGCGCAATCAATAGGTGAACAGCGCCTGGTGCTGAAAATATAGCTAACTTGTTATGCAAGTGGCACCCAGCAACAGATGTAGAACAACTACACCAGTTGAGTAATTCATTTCAACAATAATCTTCATTTTAATTTGACTTAACAAGCTGACTTGCCTAGTTAAATAAAGGTTAAATAAATAAAAAACAAGAGGGCTTAATTGGAGTCTATTTCCTCCGAGCCAAGGTCTACGTAAAATAACTCGGCCTACCTCAGCCAGTTATGTGACTTAAAAGCATCTTTCTCACAGCCTAGTAGGACTTTTTAAATTTAATTTATTAGGCCTACTTCAAATTGCAACTGGCCAAAAAGGTAGCGTTCTACATAAAACAGTCATTTAAAGGAAAAAAAGGCAATGTCTGTGTCTGAATGTCTGTATCGGGAGTCTCGGCATAACCTGCTCCTGTTACAAAATGAACAGAAAATACTGTCAGCATGAGCCCTAAAATAGCCATGAATAAGCACTAACAATAATAATCACAATAATGTTAGTAGCCTATATGACTATTTATTAAGTACAAAGTTACTTACTGTTTTCTATGAGCTTGCTACCCAAAACACGCACAAGGCCTCGGCACTCCTGAGTGCATCCGATTTGTCTCGACGTCTGGAATTCAATCAGCTCAGTTAGAATTGCAGCCTCATCCAGCGAGGGCATCGTTTTCTTAGCGAGGGAGGAGAATTATCCACCTGGGCGGACTGTGAAAGGATCACATACAAACGCAATGATAAACCTTGGGCCCGCTGTTGTAATTCATCTGGTGGAGAAGTTGTCCCTCAGGTGCTTGATGAAATCTTCCATCACCTCTGAAAATGCTGTGGCCTGGTCCCTCTGCCTGTCGTTTCTTCAGTGTGATGAAGTGCAGTAGCCTTCCAGATGAACTCGAGCTTCCTAGTAAAGGCCTCAACTTTTCCCACCGTGTCCACGACTGTTGTCCCTCTTCAATTGCAGATTTAACCAGTATAAGTGACAGAATATGTCAGCCAAAAACAAGCAACATTAGAGAGGGAATTCCTTTAATTTCCAGAATACAAAGTTGGTCACTGCCCTCATTTAGCTTTTTCTGAGAAAATCCACAACCTGGTCATGCAGCTCACAGAATCGTTGTGAAGCAGGAGATGCAGAGTCAACTAGCCTGTACCCCTGCACACAGACTCGGTACTGGTGCCCCCTGTATATACTGTAGCCTCGTTATTGTTATTCTTATTGTGTTACTTTTTATTATTACTTTTTATTTTAGCCTTGGTTAATATTTCTTCTTCTTGAACTGCACCTGTTGGTTAAGGGCTTGTAAATAAGCATTTCACGGTAAAGTCTCCACTTGTATTAGGCGCATGTGGCAAACAAGGTTTGATTTTATTTGATCATCATGGGTGGCCTCTGATTCTGTCACAAGCTTGTGGAAAAGACAGTGTTAGGTGCCTGATGTCCCCCTGATAAAGTTGATCATGAGTATGACTTTATCCATCCCAGCTCAGCGTTTCGTCTGGCACACAGCACACACTGATGGATGAGACAATGCACGCCATTCATTTTTGGGGCGATTTCCTTCAACCTGCTGACCAGGCCTCTGTGTCTGACCACCACAGCAGGAGCCCCTTCAAGTAAACACAAAGTTGACGTTTTCGAAATGACAGGCCATGCTGCGTAAACAATTCCTCCAGCTTTGTGAATAGGATGTCCCTGGTGGTGTGTCCTTTGAGGGAATCAGTGCCAGTAGCTCTTCTTTAAAGTTATTTCCATGAAAATAACAGACATACAGTGGCAAGAAAAAGTATGTGAACCCTTTGGAATGACCTGAATTTCTGCGTAAATTGGTCATTAAATTTGATCTGATCTTCATCTAAGTCACAACAATAGAAGTGTGCTTAAACTAATAACACATTGTATTTGTCTTGTGTATATTGAATACATAATTTAAACATTCACAGTGTAGGTTGGAAAAAGTATGTGAACCCCTAGGCTAGTGACTTCTCCAAAAGCTAATTGGAGTCAACTAACCTGGATTACAATCATTGAGATGAGATAGGCAATGTTGTTTAAGAGCTGCCTTGCCCTATAAAAAACACTCACAAAATGTGAGTTTGCTATTCACAAGAAGCATTGCCTGATGTGAACCATGCCATGAACAAAATAGATCTCAGGAGACCTAATATTTAGAATTGTTGACTTGCATAAAGCTGGAAAGGGTTACAAAAGTATCTCTAAAAGCCTTTATGTTCATCAGTCCACGGTAAAACAAATTGTCTATAAATGGAGAAAGTTCAGTGCTGTTGCTGCTCTCCCTAGTAGTGGATGTCCTGCAAAGATGACTGCAAGAGCACAGCGCAGAATTCTCAATGAGGTTAAAAATGTTGACATAAAAAAAAGTAGTGGACTACATTAGGCTACATTCAGTAGACCTGTTTTTCCCCACCAATCAAAGCACAGAGAAATGGACTAAGAATAATAATTGAATAGAGACATTGGTGATTTTATGTGCTTAATCAGATCTAAATTATTGTTATTGTCACTGAATTATGTATTAATCCGACTTGTTAATGTTGTTCTGTTCAATTTGTAGTGTAGGCCTATTAATTGTGCTAATATTATATGTTAATTATGTTCTGGCTTGCCGACTATTGGCTCAGAATTGTTTTGGGCCCGAGACTAAACCTAGTTGACGAACCCTGTCCTAAAGCTTCTGAGCCACTATATCAAAGCTTGTTGGCGTGATCCATTAATTCCATTAAGTAATTTAGACGACATCTAGACCTGACCGTCTATCAGCTAATGTAACGGTTAAATAAATGTTACAGGGACATAATACAGATGCAGAGGGAGTTGTTCGATCTGGATAGGCAAGGGTTGCCCACATGATGAAATCTCAGTTTAAACCGTAAGTAGTGGATATTCAGACGGCAGCTCCAAAGGTTAAGGTTAGACAATAGCTATATGGGAATTGAAATTGGTTGAGGTTAGATTCCAGCCGTCCTAAGTGTGTCAAGCCATTCTCAAATGCGAATACAGTGTTGCAGGGGAGGCTGGTGGGAGAAGCTAAAAGAGGACGAGCTCATTGTAATGGAATGAGCCCGTCCTCCTATAGCTCCTCCCACTGCCACCTCTGCAGTGTTGAGATCTGATAAAACGAGACTAGGGTAAGGGTTAGGATCATTATTGGATAATAACCTTGGCTGATGCTCAGGATCACTAGCCCCATTTATACAGGGTGCTAGCTGGCATCCTGTGTCCTGATCTTGCCCACATTCTGATTGTGCCCACATTTAAAAAAAGTTGTAGACAATTAAAATAACTAATTGTGATCAGATCTTCCCGACCATTTCGGAAGTAGTTGGGATGAATTGATTGGTTGGATGGATTAAATAGATGTTTTTCTCTCACCCATCTACACATAATACCCCATAATGACAGTGAAATTGTGTTTTAGACATTTTAGATAAAAAATAAAAAAATAAATACAGAAATATCTTTTGCATATGTATTCTCAACCCTGAGTTAACATGTTAGAATTAGCATTGGCAGCGATTACAGCTGTGAGTCTTTCTGGGTAAGTCTCTAAGAGCTTTGCACACATGTATTGTACAATATTTGCCCATTATTTTCAAAATTCTTCTAACTCTGTCAAATTAGTTGTTGATCATTGCTAGTCAACCATTTTCAAGTCTTGCCATATATTTTTAAGCAGATTTAAGTCAAAACTAACTTAGCCACTCAGGAACATTAACTGTCTTCTTGGTAAGCAACTCCAGGTTTTAGGTTCTTGTCCTGCTGAAAGGTGAATTAATCTCCCACTGTCTAGCGGAACACAGACTGAACCAGGTTTTCCTCTAGGATTTTGCCTGTGCTTAGATCCATTCCGTTTATTTTTTATCCTGAAAAACTCCCCAGTCCTTATTGATTACAAGCATACCCATAACATGATGCAGCTACCACTATGCTTGAATATATGGAGTGGTACTCAGTAATGTGTTGTATTGGATTTGCCCTAAACATAACACTTTATATTCAGGCCAAAAAAGTTAATTGCTTAGCCACATTTTTTGCAGTTTTACTATAATGCCTTGTTGCAAACTTGATGCATGTTATGGAGTATTTGTATTCTGTACAAGCTTCCTTCTTTTCACTCTGTCAATTAGGTTTGTATTGTGCAGTAACTATAGTGTTGTTGATCCTTCTGTTTTTTTCCTATCACAGCCATTAAACTCTGTAACTGTTTTAAAGTCACCATTGGCCTCATGGTGAAATCCCTGAGCAGTTTCCTTCCTCTCCGGCAACTCAATTAAGGACGTCAGGATCTTTGTAGTGACTGGGGTGTATTGATACACCATCCAAAGTGTAATTAATAACTTGCTCAAAGGGATATTTAAACAGTTTTTTTTTACCAATAGGTGCACTTCTTTGCGAGGGATTGGAAAACATCCCTGGTCTTTGTGGTTGAATCTGTGTTTGAAATTCACTGCTCGAATGAGAGACCTTACAATATCTGTATGTGTGGAGTACAGAGATGAGGTAGTCATTCAAAAATCATGTTAAACACTATTATTGCACACAGTGACTATATGCAACTTATTATGGAACTTGTTCAGCACATTTTTACTCCTGAATGTATTTAGGTTTGCCATAACAAAAGGGTTGAATACTTATTGACACAAGACATTTTCGTTCATTTAGCTAAACATGATTCCACTTTAATATTATGGAGTACTGTGTGTAGGCCAGTAACACAAAAAAAAATGTTGAAAAAGTTGAGGGGTGTGGCGAATACTTTCTGAAGGCACTGTATAATATTTTAAAGGCACAGTGCATTCAAAATGACGTTTTTCTGTGTTTTATATCATATTGTACAACAGCTAATGAAGCTAACGTTGTAAAAGTGTGATTTTTTTTTCATCAGTTTTTTCCTGATAGTTGCTAGTTGAAGATGCAATCTACACAGGACCTTCTAATCAACATTTGCATGGGTGGGAGTTTGGGCTTTCCATGATGACGTCACCATGCGGTAAATTGGTTAATAAATTGGTCCAAACCTCTCTGCCCATAACAGCTAGTTATCAGTTTCCCCTCCCACTCAGACCACTCCCAGACAGTCCTTTTAACATTCTCGCTTTTATTTTATCAGGTAAGTTGACTGAACACATCCTCATTTACAGCAACGACCTGGAGAATTGTTACACGGGGGAGGATTGGGAAAGAACAAGCCAATAGGAAGCTGGGGATGATTAGTTGGCGATGATGGTATGAGGGTCAGATTGGAAATTTAGCAAGGACACCGGGGTTGACACTCCTACTCTTAACGATAACTCTCATCCAAAAGACGGCACCCTACACAGGGCAATGTCCCCTATCACTGCCCTGGGATCTCCTTACACCAGAGGAAAGAGTACCTCCTACTGGCCCTCCAATGCCATTTCCAGCAGCATCTGGTCTCCCATCCAAGGACACTTTGCTTAGCTGCAGAGGCAAGCCAACAGGGGGATGCATGGTGCTTGAGAAATTTAATTTTTATGGAAATCTATTACAGTAAGGTACTTAAATTGTTATCCAGAAATAACCCCCCCCCCCCAAAAAAATCCGCCAATGCCCTTTCTCAAGAAAAGAGATGAAGTCACTTAAATAATGGTAGAAGGCATAGATTTCAGCTTTATTGTCGTCACATTTTTGTCATTGATTTATTTACAGACCTGTACAGTGCTGCAGGTTAAATGGTATATGATATAAATATAGATGAGTCCTTAGACACTGGGGGGAAAAGAAGCATTAGGATCTCCCAACATACTTTTTTTTGCCCATAATCAAACTAAAGGCTTGACTGGAAGACTGATGTTACAAGATGTAAGTCTTCCCGACATTGAAATATTTAGAAGGAAGGAATCCAGGTATATCTTGTTTGTACATACTTTGGTATACCTTTGTGTTTCTGTCAAGCTGTAAGCATTGTGAACTGCGACATTGACCATCATTATACAAAGCATTTGAATTCTGTGTTCGACATAGCTTCAAAGGCAGGGTAGCCTAGTGGTTAGAGCGTTGGACTAGTAACCGAAAATTTGCAAGTTCAAATCCCCGGGCTGACAAGGTACAAATCTGTCCTTCTGCCCCTGAACAGGCAGTTAACCCACTGTTCCTAGGCTGTCATTGAAAATAAGAATTTGTTCTTAACTGACTTGCCTAGTTAAATAATGATACAACAAATAAAAGGCAGAGATAATGCCTCTACCATAGAAGGCTATCACTAGTTTATTATGATGATAGGGGCTTGATATATGGCATGCAGTGTCTCCTGCATAGTAAAACGACGTGTATCAACCAATTCATCCGATTGAAAATCAAGCTTGATGGATTTTTTTTGTTTGATTTCATTATGTTTTTTGCAGCTTGATCTGTAAAATTGTTAACATTAGCTGAGGCAATAACAACAGTGATCTGTCCAGTTCTTAGATTGATTTAGGAATACAGAAAAAAGTTGTCACCGCTAAGCCTTTCAATTTGTTTACATAATTGAATGGGTTCAAGAGATTCATCTTCCAACCCAGATTAGTGAAAATGATGTTATATATTTGTTGCTTTTAACTGTAATGGATTTTTGGGTGTAGCATTTGAGGCACACCACTACCATTTCCTTTACTGAGCATACCTAATGGCTTAGCAGCCGAATCTTACTTGAGATGCACACGTCAAACCTCCTTAGCCGGTGAAATAATGTCTACTTGTTCTTTGTGGTGTGTATACAATGGCACCCTGATTTAATGCTTTGTGAAATGTACCATGTTGCCCAGCCTTGACTCATCCGCCATTTAAAGCTTCTTGAACATCAGTTGTGGTATGGTAGGAACTGACCTGCCATGACTGACTAAAACCCACTGATATGACCTATCTTATAAATGCCATACGAAAGCCCATCAAGCGTATTGTGCTTGTACTACCATTCATTAAGGACTTTGACAGTTGTTCTCCTTTTCCAAACAACTCAACTCTCCATTGTGCTTATGTGTGCCTATGGCCTGTTAAACTAGCATTGTACTATTTTAAGAAGCCAATTTGCTCTCAATAAAAATACCATGGCCTTGGAGAGTTGCATATTTGTGCTGTAAATTCTATGGGGCGGATGGCAGCAGTTCCTCATTATGTAGAACACAGTGTGTTAAAACCAGGGTGCATGGCCCAAGACATTTTGGCGAAAGCAAAATGTATTTGTGAACCCAGAACTCGTTTTGTGTACAAAAGCCAAGTCTTAGTAAAAGTGTGTCAATCCATGCTCGTGTCCTGATTTCCTCGAGGCATTGGGGACTTAGCCAGCCCTCAGGGATGTCCTATTGTCAATGGCATTCAAATTCATAGAATGGGAGGGTGCTGAACCTCTGTAAAACATTCCTAAACATAGCCGCAGGAAGTAGGGATGCTGAGGGTGCTGCAGCACCCCCTGATAAATCGAAAAAACATCCTTAGTGAACTTGGCCTTTATTACTCCTATATGAGTGGTCAAAAATACTCATCAGCACCCCCAACCCAAAACATCTTCCCACGGCCATGTTCGTAGAGCATCATTTCATCAAAGTGACCATTGTCAGGCCCTTGGTTGCTGCAGCTCGTTGTTGTACATGCATAATGGGTAGGTGGGCAGGATGAATAATGAGCTCTCCTTTGTTGGTCGACCACAGACCCTCTGGGATGCCATTATCCAAGAACCCTGAACTGGGAGCTTCTGTCTGGGCAGACAGATGGAGAGGGAGGCATGTACCTGCTGACTCCAACAAAAAATCTCAAGTGAAAAACATTGGCCATTTGAGGTGCTAATAAATAACTTCCTACATCGGACCTGCTATTTGGCCGCAGGATGGCACGCAATCAAGCGGAAACGATAGATATTCACTGAAAGGCAGAACCGGGTCATTTTCAAAGCAGAATTCAATGATACTCTTCTGCTTTATCGGCCCCCAAGACAAAGATATCACACACCCCAGCTCGAAACTCTCATCATCTAGCTAACGATGGAGACAAGCACATGGTCTGGATTGAAAATGAGAGGATTAACCAAGGTCTTTGTCCAAGTATGAATTAAACAGAAAAATGGCTTTGGACCATAGAATGGCATCAACATCTTGCATCAGCTAGTAGATCTTCGTAGTGTATTGTTTCAACCTGAAGGAGATTGATGTCTGTCTGTCTGTCTGTTGGGCATCCAGTAGTCCTCTTTTCCCCAGAGGTTCAAGGTGAATCCCATAACAGAAATAACACTCTCTGGCAATGCCTCTCCAGTAGACCGATGCCCCCCCCCCCCCCTCATGGCACATCACACTCAATGTAGGGGATGTCAATGTAGCGGCTGTCCACCTCCAACCACTGCTGCACGGCCCGGGCCACTATCTCCTCGGACAGCCGCTGGGCATACTCCAGCAGAATGGGGTCCACCCGGGCAGAGTCGTCCGCGGACCCCGTCTCATTGTGGACCAGCAGCGCGTTCTCGCCCTGCCACTTCCCAGGATTGCCGTCCGCCTTCACCGAGTTGGCGTACTGGATCGGATCGCTCTTCTTGGATTTGACGCATCCCATTATATAAATAATGGAGCATTGATCTCAGAGAGGAGGGGAGAGAGGTGGTGGTGAAGGAGGAATGTACCGGAGGGGGGCTTGGCCCCTGGTTAAGAAGCGACGGCTAGGAAGCCGATTCTTGTCTGAACTGAGCTGCGCTGAAATAGTCCAGACAGTCAGCCATGCTCCGATGCTGTCCTACTTATATCTTCCCCTGTGCTGTAGGGAGAGAGAAGAGGGAAAGGATTTCAGTTATTTACTTTCCATCAGAATCTGCCTAAAATTACCAAATGGCAGAGGAAAGACTTGAGAGGCCTACTATTTAGACAGTGACTTAGCATCATTACCCCTGTTACCACACAGCAACAGTAGCTACAGGTAACTGCCAAAATAAAGGAAAACACTAACACAAAGTTGCTGACTCGTGGTGTCTTTAATGCACCTTGGCTTACATAGATTTTATGCTCATCAAACCATTCAGTGACCACTCGTGCCCTGTGGATGTGGGCATTGTCATCCTATGGGGGCATAACCACAGTAGCCAAAAATAATGGCCTGCCTAGAATTGGTATACATGACCCTAAGCATTATGGGATGTGAATTTCTTAATTGTGTGGATGACGGATCACCACCTCAAGCTGAACCTCGGCAAGACGGAACTGCTCTTCCTCGCGGGGAAGGACTGCCCGTTCCATGATCTCGCCATCACGGTTGACAACTCCATTGTGTCCTCCTCCCAGAGCGCTAAGAACCTTGGCGTGATCCTGGACAACACCCTGTCGTTCTCAACTAACATCAAGGCGGTGGCCCGTTCCTGTAGGTTCATGCTCTACAACATCCGCAGAGTACGACCCTGCCTCACACAGGAAGCGGCGCAGGTCCTAATCCAGGCACTTGTCATCTCCCGTCTGGATTACTGCAACTCGCTGTTGGCTGGGCTCCCTGCCTGTGCCATTAAACCCCTACAACTCATCCAGAACGCCGCAGCCCGTCTGGTGTTCAACCTTCCCAAGTTCTCTCACGTCACCCCGCTCCTCCGCTCTCTCCACTGGCTTCCAGTTGAAGCTCGCATCCGCTACAAGACCATGGTGCTTGCCTACGGAGCTGTGAGGGGAACGGCACCGCAGTACCTCCAGGCTCTGATCAGGCCCTACACCCAAACAAGGGCACTGCGTTCATCCACCTCTGGCCTGCTCGCCTCCCTACCACTGAGGAAGTACAGTTCCCGCTCAGCCCAGTCAAAACTGTTCGCTGCTCTGGCCCCCCAATGGTGGAACAAACTCCCTCACGACGCCAGGACAGCGGAGTCAATCACCACCTTCCGGAGACACCTGAAACCCCACCTCTTTAAGGAATACCTAGGATAGGATAAAGTAATCCTTCTCACCCCCCCCTTAAATGATTTAGATGCACTATTGTAAAGTGGCTGTTCCACTGGATGTCATAAGGTGAATTCACCAATTTGTAAGTCGCTCTGGATAAGAGCGTCTGCCAAATGACTTAAATGTAAATGTTAATTAACTCAGGAACCACACCTTTGTGGCAGCACTTGCTTTCAATGCACTTTGTATCCCTAATTTACTTAAGTGTTTCCATGGCAGTTCCCTGTATCTACTAGCACACGAAGCCTAGACTAGGCAGTTGTAGTGAACTTTGGGGAAACGGTGAGTCTATGACATGTGCTATTTGGGCTTACAGTAGTTATTTTGAACCTAATTTGTATGTATTACCCATGATCTTGTTGTTTGTATCCTCAGTCTTCATAAATAGACCACGTGACTCTGGATTGAACGCACAAAGCACTGCTGTTATTTGCTGTAGTCTCCATCTGTCCTGGTGTGTGTTGCCTCAGTCCTGGCTGATCCAGATTCACAGCGGCGGGCGTGTGATTATTTATTTTAGACCGAGCAGCACACTATTATATCATCCTGTTCATCTCTCACATAGGATGAGCCTTTTTACTGAAGTTGCAAAATGATGCCACTGTAGCTTATGCATTTTGACAAGAGGCTACTGCTTATCTAACTACAGTGCTGAGCCATAAAACGTCAACCAGATTTTTGTTGTTGTTACATATACACATCATTTCACATTGTGGGAAAATAGGATATTGTCTGTCCCATATATCTCAAGCATGTCACTCTAGCCCTGATAATCATGGGAAGCGACCCTTGAACCCCCCCTCACCTTTAACTATAACCCACCTTTATTGAACTAATAAAGGCATATGTGGAAGAATGTCACTATTCAAATGTGAACATAAAAGGTCCAGGAGAAATACTTGCCCGGATGGAGGAAGGGCGAAATAAATGGTTGTCCACGTTGTAAATAGGCTTCTAAGAATTCTTACAAGAGCGTATTTATGTTCAATGTACCATATGTTTAGAGGTAGCGTCTAGTCCATTTCATACAGTTACCAGAAAAATAGGTACATTGAATATTGCTGAAGCGTGGGATAGGCAGCCTACCTTCAAAAAGACTCTTGGAAAAGTAGGACTGGATGAGTTTCCCTCCATGAATATCAAATTCATCCCGTAGGAAAACGCATCGTTTTATCTTGAACGACACGTTTCAATAAAGACGTCTCATACATCCACACGGTTTGTGAACCGAAATCACCAAACGTGCCGCCTCTCGGACTGTATCTACTCCGTCTCCTTATCAAACCGCCGAATATGCGTCCAAGGCTTGAACATGAAACTTGGAATGCAGCGACCACATTGGTCAGGTTTCTCTCTCAGCACGAAATTTCCACCAAGTTACCAAACTGGACATTCAATGTTCCACCATACCACATTGTGCAGTAATCCCACTAAATACAAACATCGATTTAATTAAACTCTCACATCCTGGAATAGTCGTACATGGAGGACGATACCTTATTCTTACCATCATTCTACTGGAGATTCTACATAAATCATCGTTGAAAGTGTTGCCTGTTTGACTCAACGTTCTGAAGGCAGTTAGTAAACTGTAGAACGGGTTGTGGAGATAAATTGTGCGCGTTCACACGGGTTACTGTTACTTGTAGAATATCACCCTCTTGTGGCGCATGGTGGCTCCATGCTTGACTCCTCCGTGACTATTGACATGTTTAAAGTAAGGAATACAGTCAGTTGTTTCTATAATGCTATCTACCTATAGATTATATTCCTGTCTCTTGCCTTTGATGGACGTGTACCCACGATTAGCTTCCTTGTATCAAAGTGTTCTAAGGCTACTAATGCGCCTGTCGAGAGGTCTGATTCATTATGGCACGAGGTATATTAGCGAGCTTTCCCAATAGCCACTGCAGTCGCACTGTGTCAGATTTTAAGTTATGAGTTATCGGATATGTTCAAAACCAATTGGTGTCATTAAAAAAATATATATGACGCATTCGTAAAACAGTAAAACTCATTGGACGAGTGTGCGTAAAACGGTATAATGTACATTAGTTAAATTTGTTTATGTTTTTGTAAATACAGTATGGTATATTTTCTTTCGCATAAGGGTTCCAGTCTCAAATTCGATAACGATAATAGGCTATAAATAAACCATTAATTGACCTAACATAGTGCCATGCCATTCATATTGCTGCGTAAAATGTGCATAACGTGGGCAATTTGATTGACTCTTGTGAGCCATACACATCTTCTAAATGCCGGTTGCATTGATCTAAATTAGAATCCATATGTTAATGTTTATTTGTGAAGGAAAATAATATCTCTTAACCTGTGCGTAATTTTGCAACTGTTGTTGATTAACCGCATGATGGCACTAAACGTCTGGACTAAAAAGCTTTCGTAAATAGTAAGCGCAAACACCTCAAGACAACAATATCCTGTAGCCTATAGATTAATACAGTATCGTAGGCCTACAGAAGAGCCCATTTCGCCATAAATGTTCAATGCAATAGTATCTATCCTATAGCCTATTGATAAAAGTATTTAGCATTTGGAAACAAGTTTAGAAAGAAGTAGGTCTACTCCATGTAGCCTATATCAATATAGACTAACGAGTGGTTCCTGTTATATTTGTATATTAATATACCTTACATTTTCGAGAGAAACAGATTTAGAGAGTTAGGCAAACAAACTGGTCATATAACTAACCGATCGCAATGAAGGGAAGTCATAACACCGATTCATTTGAACCCTGTCGCGTTGATGGGATGAGCGGAAAAAAACGCCTTTTCTCAGTGGCGTTCCTATGGTGACAGGTTTGCGGATTTAAATGTATGCAATTAATCAATATAACCGCATCCGTAATTTGATTTGACCATTTGCAGAACTGTCTTTGATTGATAGTGTAGTTGTCTCAAAACTATTCCGAACCTTGCCATACCTCTTCTTAGGGTCGACAGAAAAATACAGTTGATGTCTGTCCGTTAAATTCATTGTTGCCAGCCCAACCAATCGTCGATTTTGACGACACAAAAGAGAGGCCAAAGTTGCAGTATAAAAAGGGCTGACGAATTAAAGTATGCCACCTATCAGTGTAGAGCCTGATTTTAAACACAGGCAACTCTGTAGTCCGTCTTCACGCAAATACATATTCACTTTTGGATATTTTTTTATAGCAAACTCCGCACCTTAGATAATGAATCTGATGCGGGTTCTAATTTATCTGAGTTTTATGGTTGCTTTCGGTCCAATGGGTCTTGGTGATCAAACGGCGCACCACCAATCCCCGGCCACGGATGACGGTGAGCAGTGCTCAACATGCGAGGTCCGACAGCAGATCAAAAACATGAGATTACACGCCATCAAGTCACAAATTCTTAGCAAACTGCGACTCAAGCACGCGCCCAATATTAGCCGAGATGTTGTCAAGCAGCTCTTGCCCAAGGCACCACCTTTGCAGAAACTTCTTGACCAGTATGATGTACTTGGAGATGACAATAAGGATGGACTTATGGAAGAAGATGATGAACATGCCATCACAGAAACAATCATGACAATGGCCACTGAACGTAAGTTGTATATGCTATTATTCAATGCAACACTATGTCTCAATATAATAACGTTGAAAAGGCACCAGAGCTCAGATGTTTTTTACGCATGGGGCACAGTGCGCAACTTCATGTCTGATCCCGTATTAGCCTTCTTGCACCACTATGTTGGAAATAGGTTGACATTTCATAGGAATTATTAATGATTTGTTTGACTTGAAACAAATATATAACTTTTACGTCCGAGCCGAGTTCCATCTTACATGGTGCTAGTGGCTCTGGTGTTGAGTGTGGCGGTTCTAAAACTATATAGGCTATATTGGAAGATACCCTGAAGATGACACATTGCTGAGTGTTTTATAGTTTATCAATGTGTCATGATATTGCAACTTTAAATATATATATTGAATGTGGTTTTCCAAGGGGTTTCGGTAACGAAAACACAATTGTGAATTGTGTTACATAGAACCGCAAAAAAAGCAGTCATTTAATTTAGAAATGTAGTTTAATTGAGAAAATAGATAAGACATTTGCATATTATAATTCAAGTTCTAATTTTTCTTCTCCAGCCGAATCCATCGTCCAAGTCGATGGGAAACCCAAGTGTTGCTTTTTCTCCTTCAATTCGAAGATTCAGGCGAACCGCATAGTTCAGGCACAGCTATGGGTGCACCTTCAGCCACCTGACGAAGTCACCACCGTGTTCCTGCAAATCTCCCGCCTGATCCCTGTCACGGACGGGGGCAGGAACATACAGATCCGGTCTCTAAAGATCGACGTGAATGCAGGAGTCAGCTCTTGGCAGAGTATCGACGTGAAACAAGTGTTGTCGGTGTGGCTGCGGCAACCGGACACGAATTGGGGGATCGAGATTAATGCGTTGGACTCAAAGGGAAATGATCTGGCCGTTACCTCAGCTGAAGCCGGAGAAGGACTGGTGAGTTTAGATTTATCTCCCATCGAAGCAATTTACAAATAGGTTCGTAGTTTATCCTCGTGGGATCTATGGGAAGTAATCCATAACCAATTTAGTCATGCATAATAATGCAATATCCACATTTAACACCCTTGGCAAGAGAGAGCAAATTCATGTTTGTGTCAAATTGTAACCAGACTAATTTAGAACCAGGGCTTCAAATACCAGTTGTTTATTATCCATACCTGCTGATCAGAGGGGTTTTGGCACTCTGTGGATTTGCTCTCATGTGCTCATATTTAAAAAAATATCTTAGAAGCTTTAATATAAACACACATACCTACCATACCCAACATACCACATACCTAATATCCTGTGACAGAATATTTGACCTTGCCACCAATAATCTCATGTCCTATCACCTGGTTACATAAAAATTCACATTGTTCACATGGCCAGAACTTCCAGAAGTCTTCTGTGTGACTGTGCTAATCAGAGGAATTTCCTACAGCCTCTGTTATCACACACACACACACACACACACACACACACACACACACACACACACACACACACACACACACACACACACACACACACACACACACACACACACACACACACATTTAATGGAGAAGGGTGGGGTTTGCAGACAGCTGGCACCCATTTGTGGTGCAATTAGAATACTTTTTACCAAACCAAGCATCAAAGTGAGTGTTTAAAAATGCAATCATTTCAGTGGCACCAAAGTATCACAACACCCAAGTTTGAGACCTTGATGTAAAGGATCAGCAATATTAGATTGGAGTAACAAACTCCAATGTGTTTCCTAATGTGTCACGTTTCTGTATTGTGCCCTCACAGCAACCCTTCATGGAGGTGAAGATTTCGGAGGGCCCGAAGCGCTCCAGGAGAGATTCGGGCCTGGACTGTGATGAGAACTCCCCCGAGTCCCGCTGCTGCCGGTACCCCCTCACAGTGGACTTTGAAGACTTTGGCTGGGACTGGATTATTGCCCCCAAGCGCTACAAGGCCAACTACTGCTCTGGTGAGTGCGAGTACATGCACCTGCAGAAGTACCCCCACACCCACCTGGTGAACAAGGCTAACCCCCGGGGCACCGCAGGGCCCTGCTGCACCCCCACCAAGATGTCCCCCATCAACATGCTCTACTTCAACCGCAAAGAGCAGATCATCTACGGCAAGATCCCATCCATGGTGGTGGACCGCTGCGGCTGCTCGTGAGCGAGAGTTCTGCTGGGGAAGGGGAGGGGCTTAGCCAGGGTCTCCACCCTGGACTTTGGGACAGATCCATCCATCACTACCAGTGCTTTCTGCAGAACACAGTGCAATAGAGCCACAATAGCGGCTAAAGAAACACCTGTCCATTCGCTGAGCAGGCTTCAACCACGGACATGTCTCGTTAGTTTTTTTCATTTTCATTTTCTTCTCTCCTCCAATCACATGTTCGCCCCACAATGGCCTAAAGTCACAAGGATGTAGGAACACAATGCCTGTTGGACTTGACATGGACTCACACCAGACCTAGGTTCAAATAGTATTTGTTTTTTTTCTTCAAATACTTTAACGTTTAATGGAGAAGGGTGGGGTTTGCACTTTGGGGAATAATCCATTGGTTCCATTGAACCAGGCAAGCTCAATCAAGTGCAGCTTAAGTATTGGAAATAAAACAAATACTTTTTAAACCCAGGTCTGACACACATAGACTAATCCCCCAACCCCCCAAGCTTTTACAGCGTACGTTTAACTATCGGTGTGATAATCATATAAGCAATGTTTGAGAGTGAAACCGGGAATCCTCAAGGACTTTTGAAAGGGCTTGGAAAACTATAGCTGAGGACTCAGTCTGAACTGGCCTTCATGCACAATGCCATAAACACCATATACACACACAGCAACAGTGCATTCTTATTCAACTTTTAATCATAGCTTTACCACCATTCAACTGCCTGAACTGCCCTACTCACTTGAATTATTCTTATTGTAAATCAACATTACTGGACAGGAGGACTTGAATCGGAAGCACAATGAATGCAGTCTACACATTGAGATGTGTTTAAGACAGAGAAATATATATTTGAATGTTAAAACCACGTTTAAACTCTGTCTTACAAATAACACAGTTTGCACTATGGCAAACCAATAGAAAGAATTGGTTGCTACAAAAGTTGTAAAAACTGATTTTGATACGTTTGCTAATTTGTATTGTATATGCCATTGTTTCCATTAGCAGTTGCCTTTCTAAACCACTGTTAGTAAATGTATAAGACCACAAACTAGCAAGAAAACGTTACAATAGCGACTGTATACCTGTTTAACAAATAAAGGTGCTTGCTTATATGTTAAGTTCAGTTATTTCATACAATAACTTGGTAATGGTATTTCAATGCACAAGGAATACTAGAGATGTGAATGCATTCTAAACAATGTGCTCTTTCAGCAATGTGTTCTGACTGACACAAGTGCCATGTGGAATCATATAGAGGTCATTTATAACATTCCTGTTTGTGTGCATTTGGTCACAAGCCTCAGTCATGTAAATCCAATCATAAGATGAAGGTTCTCGTAATAAACACAACGATACTAATTTATCCATACGGTTCCAATTCACATCCAATAGACGTGGTACATTATAGACAGCAACATAGTTCATTATTTTCGGCCCCAAATAGGGCTCAAACTTACAATGTTCTGCACAGCACAACTTATAGCCAGCTGTCTAAGCCATCAGGGCAAAAGACAGGTCTGTCATTCCATGAGTGACAATTGGCTTTAGATCTCATGGATGGGGACATCACTGATACACTCCGGCCAACATGCTACGGGCAGGTTTCTCATCCACTACACAGACAATTTAGTCAAAGAGCGCAAGCCCCAAAACCATCCCATCCATGAGTGTGCCCAGGCTAAGGAACAGCATGGCTCTTACCATACCCGTTCAAATGATTGGAACAACATGGTGCCTTTCAGCTGACCAATCACGCAGACCCAGTCACACCTGGTGTTACCATTTCGTTTCCTCATCAAAACAACATAAAATAAGCCGAGTGGTCTGGATAACGTACAGTGGGATTCAAAATTATTGACAGCCTTGATAAAGATGAGTACAAATTAGCATATAAAATAAGTAGTTAAAAGATTGAGCTATATTGTAGGCTCCCAAAAAATATTTTATACTAGTACAATTTTATATTAGAAACTTGGTCTCAGGTGGATCTTCCAGCACAATAATCACAAGCACACATCAGAATCCACAAATAAATGCTTAATTGACCACAAAATCAACATTTTGTGATTGCCATCTCAGTCTCTGGATTTGAAACACATTGAAAACGTGGTTTGAATTGAAGAGGGAAGTCCAGAAGCACAGACGAAGGATATCAAGGATCTGGAAGTATTCTGTTTGGAGGAATGGTCTAAGATCCCTCCCAATGTGCTGTCAAACTCATAAAACATTTGAGAAAAAGGCTCAGTGCCGTTATCCTTGCAAGGTGAGGTATTGAAAACGGTGTCAATAATTTTGAAGAAAATTTTTCACTTGATATTACTATTTTTCTGAGCAATTGTATTAGAATAAAATATAATTTCTCAAATGTTTAGCATAAAATATAGCTCAGTATTTTAATAATTTATTTTATACAGAAATGTTTATTAATTTTATCAAGGGTGTCAATAATTTCAGACCCCACTGAATGTCTCATTCAGTTGAGTTTATCCACCATTATTCTTTCAACAGATGTCTTCTACTGATGGATAAGCAACAGGAGGTGTGTGAGTTTGTGTTCTTGAGTTTGTGGTCAGAAGGCATTGCGGTCTAATGAGAGGATGTGAACTCTTGCATTCTGTCAGCATGACTTATTGGACTGATGGCTTCATGGAGGCTTCACTTCCGCCCAGCAGAGGGCGAACTGAGCAATGGCCCAGAGTGACTTCCTTTCCTGCTGTGAGTTGGAGGCCTGCCATGACAGTCAGGTGGGAATCTAACAGAAGGGTGCAGTGGATTCACAGAATAGCTTTCCTTGAGAGTCAATCTGTTTTTCAAACGCTTTCCCTTTCCCACTGCCAGTCATACTCATGCACACGGACACGTAACAGGTGCATTTTCAGGAAGGAAAGAGCGAAAGAAGCAAGTTCTACATATGACATGGGCCCCATACTGTAATAGTGTGCATATAGGCTACATAGCAATGGAAGGAAGTTCTAAGAAAGACCACAAATAGTAGTAGGAAGGTAGAATATTGAAGAATTCATGCCAGATCCAAATCATTCTCAGAGGTAGATGTGATCAATTGAATTAAAGTAATGTAATAAAATGACATTCACACAAATAACATTGAACGTTATGAATCAAATGTCAACATTACATATGGTGATTTTTTTCCAAAATGTTTACAATGGTGGAAAAATGACATCTATAGTTCAATGTAATACCTGATGTAACTCTTTACAATATAGACTAACAGATTCATGAACACCAATGAATGCGGTAGTTAGCACAAATACATGATTAATTATGTTACAAAGCATTGAGTATTCTTTATGCCAACGTCATATTTTCCACCAGGTTCATCTATTTCATTTTACCGAGATTGAGCTTTCAGAATTTGTAAAGGAACTCAAATCTATTGATATTAACAAAGTGGCTGGCCCGGATGAATTGAACCCTTCTTTAAAAAAAATTGGTGCAGAGATCATTGCTGCCCCTCTCACTCATATATTAAATCTTTCATTGGTGAGTAATACCATACCAAAAGTCTGGAAAACGTACCAAATGTCACACCTTTACGTAAGGGTGGAGATCTGTCCCAGTTGGATAACTATTATCCCATATCTAAATTGCCTGCACTGGCAAAAGTTTTGGAAAACCTGGTGAACTCACAGTTGAAATACTTTCTTTATAATAACTCAGCGTTATCTCAGTTTTAGAGCCAAGCATAGTACAGTTACTGCTGTAAGTAAGGTTGTAGGTGATATAGATACTAGATACTCAGGACAAGAACAATCACTATTTCACTTTTTATTGACTTATCGAAGGCCTTCGACAATGTTGACCATGCCCTAATGTTGTATAGACTAAAAAAGGTTGGTTTAAGTGTTGATGCACTGGATTGGTTCCAAAACTACCTTTCTGACAGAACACAGTGTAGGAGGGTATGAAATCTGAGTTTCAAAGGATTACAAAAGGAGTTCCCCAGGGCTCAATTTTAGGTCCGATCGTTTTTACACTCTATATAAATTATATAGGGAAGATTGTTGATTCCGCTAATCTCCATCTGTATACTGATGACACAATTATTTATTCTAGTGCATCTAATATTGAGAAGGCTTTTCAGGATGTACAGTTGGTTTTTAATGTTATTCAGAAGCAGCTTTTCCAATTGAAACTTGTGCTTAATGCAAGGAAAACAAAGTTTATGGTTTTCTCTGCCCTGAAAGTAAACAGATGGAGTCACTTGCAGATTTTAACTATAACAGGCCAGCAAATTGATAGGGTCACCTCCTATAAGTATCTTGGGATTTGGTTAGATAAAAAGCTGAATTTTAAACAGCACATTGATAACTTGACCAAGAAACTGAAGTTGAAATTGGGTTTCTATTACAGGAACAAATCTTGCCATTTCAATGTTAGTCAGAAAATATCTTGTTCAAAGCACTTTAAAAAAAAATCAGTGCTGGATTATGGTGATATTGTTTATATGCAGGTCTCCGCAAGTAACTTGAAAACTCTGGACACAATGTGTCATGGTGCTTTAAGATTCATTACAAATGCTAGATCACTGACCCATCACTGTGCTTTGTATGCCACGGTGCATTGGACCTCTCTTTCCACCAGGAGGCTAAAGCACTGGTACACTTTTGTGTACAAAGCATTGATGGGACAACTCCCTTTGTATCTCTGTACTTTACTGACCAGATACAGTAAAGAACAGTCTTCAATACAGACTTCGTTCACAGTCGCTGCTGTCCTTGTCTGTTCCTAAGGCTAGAACTGAGATGGGGAAACAATATTTTTTTCCCATAATGCCCCTTCATCCTGGACATGCTTCAAAAAGGTTTTAAAGTCAGGGGAGTTAGTGTCCTTCTCTGTTTTTTTTAACTCGGATTGACAACACTGTTTGTGATAACTGCAGTTGTTTCTATTCTTCAATTTTATCTGTAACTTGTGACACTTTGTCTTTGTGTGTATTTTGTATTCTTCTGTAATATTTTATGGACACGCTGCTATTTCCCTGTTTTGCATTCTTGCCAGGCCGTCCTCGCAGAAGAGTCTTTTAACCTCAATGGGTTTACCTGGTTAAATAAAGGTAAAAAAAGAAAATAAATCTAGTTCAATGTTGATCTAATACCTAATCGGCAATATAGCCTCATGTTGCGGGCCCTATACTAAACTGGTAACTTTTCTCCCTCTACTTACGGCTTATTATTGTTTATTCCCTAAGAGTCTATTGACAGCCCCGTGCGTAATTCTACGTAACATAATAACAAACCAAAAATGATAATCTGAGTGGAAAATCTGCCTCTACTCTCCATTCTACTGGCGAATGTGTCAATCACTGGAGAATGAACGAGATGAGCTCTGTTCGAGACTATCCTGTCAACAGGACATTCAAAACTGTAACATCGTGGCTGAACAAGGACATGGATAATATTCAGTTAACTTGGTTTTCCATTCATTGGCAAGACAGAACCGCAGCCTCGGGTAAGATCAAGGGGGTGATGTGTGTATCTTTGTCAACAACAGCTGGTGCACATCTCTACTATTAAGGAAGTCTTGAGATTTTGCTCACCTGAGTTAGAGTACCTCATGATAAGCTGTAGACCACACTATTTACCAAGAGATTTTTCATCTAGATTCTTCGGAGCTGTCTATTTACCACCACAAACCAATGTTGGTTCCAGAGGCGATGCTCCCAGTGGCCGGGGACTTTAATGCAGGAAAACTGAAACCGTTTTACCTCATTTCTACTAGCATGTCACATGTGCAACTATAGGGAAAAAACTCTAGATCACCTTTACTCCACACACAGTGACATGTACAAAGCTCTCCCTCGCCCTTCATTTGGCAAATATGACCATAATTCTATCCTCCTGATCCCTGCTTACATGCAAAAACTCAAACAGGAAGTACCACTGACGGTCAATACGGAAGTGGTCCGATGAAGCGGATGCTAAGCTACAGGACTGTTTCGCTAGCACAGACTGGAATATGTTCCGGGAATTCATTAATAAGTGCATCCAAGACGTCGTCCCGCAGTGACCGTACGCACATATCCCAACCAGAAGCCATGGATTATAGGCTAAAGGCCTCCATCAAACAGGCAAAGCATCAATACAGGACTAAGATCGAATCCAATTACACCGGCTCTGACGGATTGGCAGGGCTTGCAAACTATTACGCATATACAAAGGGAAACCCAGATGTGAGCTGCCCAGTGACACAAGCCTCCCAGACAAGCTAAATGCCTTCTATACTCGCTTCGAGGCAGCAGTGGAAAAAGTATCCAATTGTCATACTTGAGTAAAAACAAAGGTTCTTAATAGAAAATGACTCAAGTAAAAGTGAGTCATCCAGTAAAATCCCATTTGAGTAAAAGTTTATAAGGATTTGGTTTTAAATATATTGAAGTATTGAAAGTAAATGTATTTACTAAAATATACTTAAGTAACAAAAGTAAAAGTAAAAATCATTTAAAATTCCTTATATTAAGCAAACCAGATGGCACAATTTTCTTGCTTTTTTAAAAGCAAAAAAGGGCACACTCCAACACTTTTGATAAGTGTGTGAATTGGACCATTTTTCAGCCCTGCCAAGCAAGTACTTTTGGGTGTCAGGGGAAATGTATAGAGTAAAAAGTACAGTATTTTTGTGAGGAATGTAGTGGAGTAAAAGTAAACATTATCTAAAATGTAAATAGTAAACTAAAGTACAGATACCCCAAAAATGACTTAAGTAAAAATACTTTAAAGTACTACTTAAGTACTTTACACCACAGCTTCGAGGCAAGCAACACTGAACCATGCATGCTCTCCGTAGCCGATGTAAGACCTTAAAACAGGTTAACATTCACAAGGCCACAGGGCTAGACGGATTACCAGGATGCCCACTCTGAGCATGCGCTGACCAGCTGGCAAGTGTCTTCACTGACATTTTCTCCCTGACCGAGTCTGTAATATCTACATGTTTCAAGCAGACCACCATAGTCTCTGTATCCAAGGGTACCTGCCTAAATGACTAACGTCCCGTAGCATTCACAACTGTAGCTTTGAAAGGCTGGTCATGGCTCACATCAAACCGCCATCCCAGAAACCCCGGACCCACTCCAATTCGCATACCGCCCCAACAGATCCACAGATGACGCAAACTCTATTGCACTCCACACTGCCCTTTCCCACCTGGACAAAAGGAACACCTATGTGAGAATGCTGTTCATTCACTAAGCTAAGAACCCTGGGACTGAGCACCACCCCCTGTAACTGGATCCTGGACATCCTGATGCCCCCCCCCACATAATTTACAAACGAAGCATTTGTGTTTTTTGAGTTGCCAGATCACAGGCAATATGAATGACCAGGGATGTTCTCTTGATGTGTGTGAATTGGACCATTTTTCTAGCCTGCTAAGCATTTGGGGCTCCCGAGTGGCGCAGCGGTCTAAGGCATTGCATCTCAGTGCTAGAGGCATCACTACAGACCCTTGTTTAATTCCAGGCTGTATCAGAACCATCCCTGATTGAGAGTCCCATAGGGCGGCGGTTTGGCCGAGGAAGGCCGTCATTGTAAATATTAATTTGCTCTTAACTGACTTGCCTAGTTAAATTACATTTAAATTTAAAAAACACTGAAATGTAACACTTTTGGTTTTCAGGAAAAAGTCAAAAGTACATTACTTTCTTTAGGAATGTAGTGAAGTAAAAGTTGTCAAAAATATAAAAAAAGTAAAGTACAGATACCCCAAGAAACAACTTAAGTAGTACTTTAAAAGTATTTTTACTTAAGTACTTTACACGACTGCTCTGTCGCGGTAGCAATAATACTGCACGTGTTGGATTGTTTTCCTGGTCTGCTGCTTAATCAGGGGTGTCAAACTCATTTTGCCCTGTGGGCTGCATTTGGTCTTCAACGAGGATTCGGTCTTCAACGAGGTCCGTAGGGCCATACTAATTTTAAATTTTTTATTTCCCTGCTGTCAGAATGTTTATTTTTCTCTATCCATCGTTTTATGATTTTTTTTAATGCTCCCTGATTGTCTAGCTTACATTTGAGTGATTATTAGTGGTGTCAAATAAGGGGTGAACTGCAGTGGTGAAAAGTTTTGACTAATCATTCCTACATCTGTCGCTGCTAGTTTTTCCAGAGAAGTGATGCTGTCAACAACATTCCATGCTTGACAGGTGAGGAAGTGACAGTGAGAAAAGTGGAAGGAAGGGAGGTGGGGGGAACCCCAGCGGTGGCTAGGGAGACAGCTCAGGATTCCCCTTCGTCTGGTCCACCTCCTACCAGTCCCAGGTGGGCAGAGGGCCACGAACAATCCAACATCTGGAGAACTTCGGCAGATGTGCAAGACCTACAGAATCTGCTGGAATAAACATCTGCGGAACACTCTGGCAGGCACCTCTGTGGGGCGGAAGGACACCCTTGGAAGGTACATAGGTTGATAGGGAGGATGAAGCTGTCGCACTTGACAAAACCCTTCCGTGTTGCGTGTCTTCGCATGTGTTCTCTAACTGATTGGGGAATGTCTAATGTCTGAGTTGTCGTCAATGGCTAATCACTACTATTTCAGGCGTGAAGGAGACTTTTGGGCAGCCATACTTGAGGGACAAGCACTTTGTTCTGGCTCTTTGGTAACTGGTGTGGATTTGATCCTCTGTGTGCTCATGCCCCATCTATTTATCTATTGACCATGTATGGGAAACCTTGACTGTCCATTGTCTAATTCCTAAGTGGCACATGAGATGGTTCAAAACAGGGGTCGTCAGCTCCAGTTCAGGTGTCGTCAGCTCCAGCCAAAGTGTCAACTTTGCACTTCCTTGATCAGACATGGATTCAAAGGGGCGAAGACCTGTGCTAATGCGACTCGTGGAGCTAATGCAAGTCCTCAGGTCTCAGGAAGGTTACTCATCACACAAGTGAACCACTCAACCACCTACACTTCATTTCACGCAGAGACCCATCCAGGTCACAGCACCAATGTGACAGAGTGGGGTTTAAACCTGGATCTCCTACAAACCAGCCATTATTCAAGTCTCAAGAAGGTTACACATTACGCAAGTGTGAGTAATGAATTGAATCAACGTAGATAGGTTAGACACTGGCATAAAATTGCAGCAAGAGATGAGCCAATCCACCACAGAGAAGACTTCTTAATCCTGGAAAGCCTCTCAATCCTCACACTGCTTGGAATCCAGATACCTGCAGATACGTAGTAATCACTAAAATAACCAGGAGAGGATGAGAATCAGGGGCCAGCTGAAAGGCTGTCTGTTAAAGTCTCTCGGGGTCCAAAGAAAACAATGAAATGCAATAAAAGGAGCCCGTCTGGAACAAGGGGAGCCAAATGTGAAGCTGCCTGTCATCAGGCCGCAATGATTTATCCTTCCCGTCCATACTGCTGCTTGCTTTTTCACTTAGCGGAGGAATCAGCGCTCCCATACCAAAATATACTGACCTCTGGAAAGCCATCACATGATTAATGGCATTGTAAAGCTACTGGAAGTTGGCAGATGGGATATTTTTGGTATCCATTCCAGAAAAATGTCAATTGCAAATGTTTTGTCACTTCTCTGATATCACAGAGTTCCATCCTCTGAAACAATCGTGTTCCCGAAATGTCTAAATATCTATCTTGGTTTATGAAGAGGACAGTGACTAACATAAATGTGTCTTTAAGACAGCCAAAGTCCAAGGCAAGTAAGCATTTGTTCCCAGGGGGCTGTGGACTGACAATGATGCCGGAAAGATGTTCCTCTATGGTGACAGGGAAAGGTCTGGCTCACGGAAACTGAATGTCTCCCACAGTCATTCCTATGGATGAAGAGGAATGTCATATTCAGCACCTTCAGAAAGTATTCACACCCCTTGACTTTTTCAACATTTTTACAGCTTGAATTTAAAATGGATTACATTTAGATTTTGTGTCACTGGCTTACACACAGTACCCTATAAATGTCAGTGAAATGATGTTTTACAAATTATTTAAATGTCTTGAGTCAATATGTATTCAACCCCTTTGTTATTGCAAGAATAAATAAGTTCAGGAGTAAAAATGAGCTTGGACTCCCTCTGTGTGCAATAATAGTGTTTAACGGGATTTTGCAAAGACTACCTCATCTCTCTACAACACACATACAATTATCTGTAAGGTCCCTCAGTCGTGCAGTGAATTTCAAACACAGATTCAACCACAAAGACCAGGGAGGTTTTCCAATCCAAGCTGCAGGCTAAAGTTAAATCTAGACTTGATTTCATCTATCTTAATCACTCCTCTTTCACCCCAGCTGCCAAACTAACCCTGATTCAGATGACCATCCTACCCATGCTAGATTACGGCGATGTACACTGCTCAAAAAAATAAAGGGAACACTTAAACAACACAATGTAACTCCAAGTCAATAACACTTCTGTGAAATCAAACTGTCCACTCAGGAAGCAACACTGATTGACAATACATTTCACATGCTGTTGTGAAATGGAATCGACAACAGGTGGAAATTATAGGCAATTACCAAGACACCCCCAAGAAAGGAGTGGTTCTGCAGGTGGTGACCACAGACCACTTCTCAGTTCCTATGCTTCCTGGCTGATGTTTTGGTCACTTTTGAATGCTGGCGGTGCTTTCACTCTAGTGGTAGCATGAGACGGAGTCTACAACCCACACAAGTGGCTCAGGTAGTGCAGCTCATCCAGGATGGCACATCAATGCGAGCTGTGGCAAGAAGGTTTGCTGTGTCTGTCAGCGTAGTGTCCAGAGCATGGAGGCGCTACCAGGAGGCAGGCCAGTACATAAGGAGACGTGGAGGAGGCCGTAGGAGGGCAACAACCCAGCAGCAGGACCGCTACCTCCGCCTTTGTGCAAGGAGGAGCAGGAGGAGCGCTGCCAGAGCCCTGCAAAAAGACCTCCAGCAGGCCACAAATGTGCATGTGTCTGCTCAAACGGTCAGAAACAGACTCCATGAGGGTGGTATGAGTGCCCGACGTTCACAGGTGGGGGTTGTGCTTACAGCCCAGCACCGTGCAGGACGTTTGGCATTTGCCAGAGAACACCAAGATTGGCAAATTCACCACTGGCGCCCAGTGCTCTTCACAGATGAAAGCAGGTTCACACTGAGCACATGTGACAGATGTGACAGAGTCTGGAGACGCCGTGGAGAACGTTCTGCTGCCTGCAACATCCTCCGGCATGACCGGTTTGGCGGTGGGTCAGTCATGGTGTGGGGTGGCATTTCTTTGGGGGGCCGCACAGCCCTCCATGTGCTCGCCAGAGGTAGCCTGACTGCCAGTAGGTTCCGAGATGAGATCCTCAAAGCCCTTGTGAGACCATAGGCTGGTGCGGTTGGCCCTGGGTTCCTCCTAATGCAAGACAATGCTAGAACTCATGTGGCCGGAGTGTGTCAGCAGTTCCTGCAAGAGGAAGGCATTGATGCTATGGACTGGCCCGCCCGTTCCCCAGACCTGAATCCAATTGAGCACATCTGGGACATCATGTCTCGCTCCATCCACCAACGCCACGTTGCACCACAGACTGTCCAGGAGTTGGCGGATGCTTTAGTCCAGGTCTGGGAGGAGATCCCTCAGGAGACCATCCGCCACCTCATCAGGAGCATGCCCAGGCGTTGTAGGGAGGTCATATAGGCACATGGAGGCCACACACACTGCTGAGCCTCATTTTGACTTGTTTTAAGGACATTGCATCAAAGTTGGATCAGCCTGTAGTGTGGTTTTCCACTTTAATTTTGAGTGTGACTCCAAATCCAGACCTCCATGGGTTGATAAATTTGATTTTCATTGATAATTTTTGTGTGATTTTGTTGTCAGCACATTAAACCATTTAAAGAAAAAAGTATTTAATAAGAATATTTCATTCTTTCAGATCTAGGATGTGTTATTTTAGTGTTCCCTTTATTTTTTTGAGCAGTGTCATTTATAGATTGGCAGGTAAGGGTGCTCTCGAGTGGCTAGATGTTCTTTACCATTTGGCCATCAGATTTGCCACCAATGCTCCTTATAGGACACATCACTGCACTCTATACTCCTCTGTAAACTGGTCATCTCCGTATACCTGTTCCAAGACCCACTGGTTGATGATTATTTATAAAACCCTCTTAGGCATCACTCTCCCTATCTGAGATATCTACTACAGTCCTCATCCTACACATACAACAATCATTCTACCAGTCACATTCTGTTAAAGGTCCCCAAAGTACACACATCCCTGGGTCACTCGTCTTTTCAGTTCGCTGCAGCTAGCGACTGGAACGAGCTGCAACAAACACTCAAATTGGACAGTTTTATCTCAATCTCTTCAATCAAAGACTCAATCATGGACACTCTTACTGACAGTTGTGGCTGCTTTGCGTGATGTATTGTTGTCTCAACCTTCTTGCCCTTTGTGCTGTTGTCTGTACCCAAGAATGTTTGTAACCTGGTTTTGTGCTGCTTCCATGTTGTGTTGCTAACGTGTTGTGTTGCTACCATGCTGTGTCGTCATGTGTTGCTGCCATGCTATTTTGTTGTTGTAGGTCACTCTATGTGGTATTGTGTTGTTTCTCCTGTAGTGATGTGTGTTTTGTCCTAATTTTGTATTTAATTTATTTTTATTTTTAATCCCAGCCCCCGTCCCCGCAGGAGGCCTTTTGGTAGGCCGTCATTGTAAATAAGAATGTTTTTAACTGACTTGCTTAGTTAAATAAAAAAAAATAAAAAAAATGGTGCAGTTATTAATTACACTTTGTATGGTGTATCGATACACCCAGTCACTACGAAGATACAGGCATCCTTCCTAACTCAGTTGCTGGAGAGGAAGGAAACTACTAATTTCATCATGAGGCCAATGGTGACTTCAAAACAGTTACAGAGTTGAATGGCTGTGATAAGATAAAATGTAGGATTCATCAACAACATTGTAGTTATTCCACAACACTAACCTAATCGAGTGAAAAGAAGGAAGCCTGTTGTAATGTATACGCTGGGTGTCAGAAAGCAAGTGCAGGTGGAGAGTTTAATAATAAACGGTACATCAAACAATATAACAAACACGAGTAGAGTATAGACATGAAACACAAACAATAGTGACTGGGAAAGAGCCTAAGGGAGTGCCAGATATATGGGAGGTAATAATGAGGTAATGGAGTCCAGGTGTGCTTGATGATGATGTGCAGGTGCGTGTAATGATTGATGGCAGGTGTGCGTAATGACGGATCCCAGGACCGGTGGATAGTATACCGATGACGTCGAATGCCGGAGGGGAGGAGCGGAAGTAGACGTGACAATACACCCCCAACATGCGGCACTAGCCGCAGGACGACGCCAACCAGCGGAGCGGGCCGAGCTGGATGGCAAAGGTGGAAATCACGGATGACGTTGGGATCGAGAATGGCCTCCACCGGAACCCAACACCGCACCTCTGGGCCATTCACCTCCCAGTCCACCAGATACTGGAGCCGACCCCCACGACGTCGGGAGTCCAGTAGAGATCTGACGGCAAAGGCTGGACCCCCCTCGATGTCCAGGGGGATGGAGGGGTGTCGTGGGGGACAGAATCAGCTAGGGGGCCAAGAACCACCTGCCTGAGAAGGGAGACATGAAAAGAAGGTGAGATACGGTAGTCACTGGGAAGCTGTAACCTATGTCACCTCATTGACACTCCAGAGAACCTTGAAAGGCCCGCGGGCTTAGAAGGGCAGGTGGTGTGGGAGTTACCTGGTAGAAAGCCACACACAATACCCTGGGTGGTACAATGGGGTCTCACTGCGGTGGCGGTCTGCCTGCTCCTTCTGACGACGGACGGCGCGCTGGAGTCTCACGTGAGCGTCGCTCCACACTTCTTCTGTGTGCCTGAACCACTCATGAATCGCAGGCACTTCGGTCTGGCCAGCGGTCCACGGAGCCAGGGCCGGCTGAAAACCCAGAACACACTGGAAGGGAATCAGCCCAGTGGAGGAGTGACGTAGCGAGTTCTGGGCGTACTCCGCCCATGGCAGGAATCGAACCCACTCTCCCTGCCGGTCCTGATAGTGACTCCTCAGGAACCTCCCCAGCTCCTGGTTCATCCTCTCTACCTGCCCGTTGGACTGAGGCCTATACCTGGAAGTGAGTCTGACCGTGACCCCAAGCTTTTCCATAAAGGCTCTCCATACACGTGATGTGGATTGGGAGCCATGGTCAGAGGCGATGTCCTCCGCAAGGCCATAATGCAGGAAGACCTGCTGGAACAGCGACCTGGAGAGCAGTGGGGAGACCATAAATATGGATTAAACAACAGGATTTTTTTAAATCTATCCACAACCACCAAAATGGTGGTGAAACCGTCAGAGGAGGGGAGATCAGTAACAAAGTCAATGGATAGATGCGACCAGGGACATTGAGGGTTGGGAAGGGGAAGGAGTTTCCCTGCTGGAGCTTTCTGGTGGGATTTGGTTTGGACACATATGGAACAGCTGTGTGTGCCCCACCATAAAGGGGTTAAATCTATAGCAAGACCTAAAAATGGTATTAATGATCAACAACCAACTTGTGTGTAGGCCAGGAACACAAAATATGTGTGTATATACACTGCTCAAAAAAATAAAGGGAACACTAATATAACACATAGATCTGAATGAATGAAATATTCTTATTAAATACTTTTTTCTTTACATAGTTGAATGTGCTGACAACAAAATGACACAAAAATTATCAATGGAAATCAAATTTATCAACCCATGGAGGTCTGGATTTGGAGTCGCACTCAAAATTAAAGTGGAAAACCACACTACAGGCTGATCCAACTTTGATGTAATGTCCTTAAAACAAGTCAAAATGAGGCTCAGTAGTGTGTGTGGCCTCCACGTGCCTATATGACCTCCCTACAACGCCTGGGCATGGTACTGATGAGGTGGGGGATGGTCTCCCGAGGGCTCTCCTCCCAGACCTGGACTAAAGCATCCGTCAACTCCTGGACAGTCTGCGGTGCAACGTGGCGTTGGTGGATGGAGCGAGACATGATGTCCCAGATGTGCTCAATTGGGTTCAGGTCTGGGGAACGGGAGGGTCAGTCCATAGCATCAATGCCTTCCTCTTGCAGGAACTGCTGACACACTCCAGGCACATGAGGTCTAGCATTGTCTTACATTAGGAGGAAACCAGGGCCAACTGCACCAGCATATAGTCTCACAAGGTGTCTGAGGATCTCATCTCGGTACCTGATGGAAGTCAGGCTACCTCTGGCGAGCACATGGATGGCTGTGCGACCCCCCCAAAGAAATGCCACCCCACACCATGAGTGACCCACCGCCAAACCGGTCATGCTGAAGGATGTTGCAGGCAGCAGAACGTTCTCCACGTCGTCTCCAGACTCTGTCACGTCTGTCACAGGTGCTCAGTGTGAACCTGCTTTCATCTGTGAAGAGCACAGGGCGCCCGTGGCGAATTTGCCAATCTTGGTGTTCTCTGGCAAATGCCAAACGTCCTGCACGGTATTAGGCTGTAAGCACAACCCCAACCTGTGGACGTCGGGCCCTCATACCACCCTCATGGAGTCTGTTTCTGACCGTTTGAGCAGACACATGCACATTTGTGGCCTGCTGGAGGTCATTTTGCAGGGCTCTGGCAGTGCTCCTCCTGCTCCTCCTTGCACAAAGGCGGAGGTAGCGGTCCTGCTGCTGGGTTGTTGCCCTCCTACGGCCTCCCCCACGTCTCCTGATGTACTGGCCTGCCTCCTGGTAGCGCCTCCATGCTCTGGACACTACGCTGACAGACACAGCAAACCTTCTTGCCACAGCTTGCATTGATGTGCCATCCTGGATGAGCTGCACTACCTGAGCCACTAGTGTGGGTTGTAGACTCCGTCTCATGCTACCACTAGAGTGAAAGCACCGCCAGCATTCAAAAGTGACCAAAACATCAGCCAGGAAGCATAGGAACTGAGAAGTGGTCTGTGGTCACCACCTGCAGAACCACTCCTTTCTTGGGGGTGTCTTGCTAATTGCCTATAATTTCCACCTGTTTGTCTATTCCATTTGCACAACAGTATGTGAGTGGACAGTTTGATTTCACAGAAGTGTGATTGACTTGGAGTTATATTGTGTTGTTTAAGTGTTCCCTTTATTTTTTTGAGCAGTGTATATGTATAACATCTATTTAGGATTCAAAATGAAGCAGTTGTCTACCTCAGATCTATAAATTATGTACACACAATTGATATCTGCAATGGTGAAGTGAGAGCCATAAGACTGACAGACTCCTCACAGGGAGACCATCATGTTACCATCACATGGGGCGGCAGGTAGCCTAGTGGTTAGATCGTTTGACGGTTGCAAGATGTTAGAGGTTGCAAGATCAAGGTTAGAGGTTGCAAGATCAAATCCCCTAGCTAACAAGGTAAAAATCTGTCGTTCTGCCCCTGAACAAGGCAGTTAACCCACTGTTCCTAGGCCGTCATTGAAAATAAGAATTTGTTCTTAACTGCCTTGCCTAGTTAAATAAAAGGTATAGAAACATTTAGCTCCTTCCCTCCAGCAGCCAAGAGGGTTTTTGAACAGAACCTCTCAAGAGCTGAGCTGTCAGGTTCTGCAGTAGTTACATTCAATATGTTTCATTTATTGTGCTTGGGAAAAGATTACCGTTGTCCTAACACGTACATTTTAGGTCTAATGGAGTTAATGAAGAAAATGTGAGGGCCAAAGTAAATGTATATGTAGGCGAAGCTGCCAAGTTCCACAGGCCCCACATACGGAGTCTAAGGGTGAGGGTCAAATTCAGCGAGTTGGACACAAGTCAAAGTTGCTGAGGAGGGCATATGGAGGAGTTAACTTTGGCTCGTTCTCCACTTTATTACATCTGCCGGGGGGCACTGCTGACCCTACTTTCTAGGATGATACACACCCCTCTGATTGGACTTAGTTTCCCCCCCAAAAAAATATATGTTAAATGAATGAGGCCCTGATAAGTCAGCTTTGTTCAGTAATGGATACAACCTCTTAATTTATTAGCCTGCATTGTATCCCCATTGGAGAACATTTGGACAAGCTTCAGGGTTTAGTCTGAGCCACTGGTTCTCCTTTGGGGAGATTTGCCATGCATCTTATCATACTACTGTAGCAAGCAATAGATGAATAAAAACACAGGGCATTGGTAATCTGCTTGGGTTATTTAATACTGGTGGAGACAAATAACCTCTTGAGTTGATGTGGCTCTGGATCTGTCTGGGTCTGGAAATTACACACTTGTTTTAATAAGCAAAATAAAAATGTATCCCATAGCCAAACTAAATCATTAAATATGGGCCTGTTTTCCACAGGTGGTCTCTGATATTGTCAATGAATTTCTTAAAATGTCATCTTTAATGGTCACATGCGCCTACCTATGTTAAATGTTAGGAAGTCATTTGAGTACACTGAACATAATTAGATTCTTCCACCAATGCTGTTCTTTGAAATAATTTTGCTTCTCTGAGTAACAGAGAGCAACATCTGACACACAGTCTGACTCCTGACACATCCGAAGCTCCAGAAGCTTGCCACCCCTGAGCCTCATTGTGGCACTATTGGAATGGGTCTTATTTGGCAAGCTCCTCCACTAGGACATGCAGCGGCCCACTGGGTGCCTGCTGCTCCCACAATCCCCTTCCCTCAATTAGTGACAGCTGTTGGGATCTTTATTAATGACAGATAGTTGTCTATTGTCCCTGGATGCACAAGATGGCTCAGAGATTTGCACACTGTGATTGTGACCGCAAAGTTAAGTTTAGAAAAGCCTTGCCACTTCTAGTGTTGCTACCTTCTGTGGACACAGAATAGCTAAGCACTTTTACCACTACATTTCAACATAAAATGTGTTTAAAGTAGGAACTAGGCTTTTATATTAACAGTATGACCTGCTTGGTAAAACTGATTTTATAAGAAAGAACCAACACCACACCTTTTGCATCCATGAGTCGGACAGGAGAGAAATAATACAGACACCCAACCAGGCCCAGAACCCTGTCATTCGCTGGAGAAGGAAACAGAGATTTTGTGAAAAAAGATAATTTCAAATGGCAAATCAGCGCCCAAAAATACCGATTTCCGATTGTTATGAAAACCTGAAATCAGGCCTAATTAATCGGCCATTCTGATTAATCGGTCGATCACTACTGTTTAGCCATAATGACCATCGTTATGTTTGGAGGAAAAAGGTGGAGGCTTACAACCGTGAAGCATGGGGGTGGCAGCATCATGTTGTGGGGGTGCTTTGCTGCAGGAGGGACTGGTGCACTTCACAAAATAGATGGCATCATGAGGGAGTAAAAGTATGTAGATGTATTGAAGCAACATCTCAAGACATCAGTCAGGAAGTTAAAGCTTGGTTGCAAATTAGTCTTCTAAATGGACAATGACCCCAAACATACTTCCAAAGTTGTGGCAAAATGGCTTAAGGACAACAAAGTGTCCATCACAAAGCCCTGACCACAATCCCATAGAAAACATGTGGGCAGAACTGAAAAGGCGTGTGCGAGCAAGGTGGCCTACAAACCTGACTCAGTTACACCAGCTGTCAGGAGGAATGGGCCAAAATTCACCCAACGTATTGTGAGAATCTTGTGGAAGGCTACCCGAAACGTTTGACCCAAGTTAAACAATTTAAAGGCAATGCTACCAAATACTAATTGAGAGTATGTAAACTTCTGACCCACTGGGAATATGATGAAAACCTGAAATAAATCATTATCTCTACTATTATTCTGTAATTTCACATTCTTAAAATAAAGTGGTGATCCTAACTGACCAAAGACAGTGAATTTTTACTAGGATTAAATGTCAGGAATTGTGAAAAACTGAGTTTAAATGTATTTGGTTAAGTTGTATGTAAACTTCCGACTTCTACTGTACATATTACCTCAATAACCTCGACACCGGTACCCCCATGTATATAGCCCCGCTATTGTTATTTACTGCTGCTCTTTAGTTATTTGTTATTCTTATCTCTTACTTTTTTATGTTGCTATTTTCTTAACTGCATTGTTGGTGAAGGGCTTGTAAGTAAGCAAGGTCTACTACACCTGTTGTACTCGGCGCATGTGACAAATAACATTTGATTTGATACTACGCACAACGACAGGTAACTGCCAAAATAAAGGAAAATTAGGGATACAAAGTATATTGAAAACAGGTGCTTCCACACAGGTGCAGTTCCTGAGTTCATTAAGCAATTAACTTTCTATCATGCTTAGGGTCGTGTATAAAAATACCCAGTTGCCCGTTATTTTGGCTACCATGGCTAGAAGAAGAGATCTCAGTGACTTGGAAAAAGCCATCCAATAGCTCATCCTATGATAATATTATTGTTGCCACAGAGAAAGGTCAAACCTCAGCACACATGTTAGTTTTCATGGCTTCTGCTGTGACTCCACAGATGGCTTCAGCATTGCTGCAGGGCAAAGATTCTCTTATGAGCCTGTGGGGTGCAGGAGGAGGGCTGGCAGCCTTCCCAAGGTGCCATCATCTTGCCTCTGGACCCAGCCTTACCCTTGTTTGAAACATCAATTAGAGCCATGGGTATACTGAGGCGCTCGTGTCCAGAACTGCTCCTGCAGAATCTGCCCCATATGTGCTGCCTTTGGCACATGGGGGGCATATCAGGCTGATTAGTGGGGATTAACTGATGATCATCTTTTGAACCTGACCAGTCAGTTAAAAAGGTCAGTCATGATTTATTTAACCAGCTGTCATTCAAAACTCCTGGCATGTTCGGGAGTGTTGTTTTCCTGAGCCTATAGTTTCTTACTAATAGTTAGTGCAGTAATTATCATAGCCCAGTCACAGACAGCCAATAATGCATTATACTAAACAAAAATATAAACAAAACAATAAACAATTTCAAAGATTGAAATAAATAAAATGGATGTTGGCGGGAACTGGACCAGGGCTGTTGTACAGGTCGATCCAGAACATCCCAAACATGCTCAATGTCTGGTGAGTATGCAGGCCATGTAAGAACTGGGACATTTTCAGCTTACAGGAACTGTGTACATGCATTATAATGCTGAAAAATGAGGTGATGGCGGCGGATGAATGGCACGACAATGGGCCTCTCGTCACATTATCTCTGTGCATTCACAGTGCCATCGACGCAGTTGTGTCCGTTGTCAAAAGCTTATGCCTGCCTATACCATAACCCCACCGCCATAATGGGGCACTGTGTTCACAAAATGGACATCAGCAAACCGCTCGCCCACACAATGCCATACATGTGGTCTATGGTTGTGAGGCCGGTTGAATGTACTGCCAAATTCTCTAAAACGACGTTAAAGGGGGAAAAAAATGCACATTCAATTATCTGGTGTTACGGATACTGGTATTCTGTGTGTATCCTGTGTGTGTATATTTGTTTTCTCTCCTTCTCCCCTCACAGGAGGCAATCATCATTCCCTAATCAGAAGACACACCTCCTCCTGTTTCATTACCCTATCACATTCCCTTTCCCTTGGTTTAAAAACCCTGTCATTTGTTTTCTCAGGAGCTCAATCTCTTTGTGTTTCAATCTCTCTGTGTCTCAATCCCTCGCAATATCTCTTTCTCGTCATTGAGTTCTCTTTTGGTTTTTGCACCTACATGTCACTTTGTCCGTAAACCTGTGAGTATTGCTTTGTTATGGTGCTTGATGGTGGGAAAAGGGGGTACTAAGACAAGTCGCCCATGGGCATACACTACCCGTAGGTAAACTTTGTTTAAGAACACTAGTTAGAACTGGGAGGACCACCCACTGTATTTTTGGTTAGTTAGCTGTATTGAAGTAGGCTAGTCTAGCTTAGGGGTGTTTTTGGATATTTGTTTCTTTCCTTGGGTCCAGCTCAGCCCCTTTTCCTGCCCCCCTTTACCGTGTGTTTAGAAATAAACCCTGAGTGTTTGATGGTAACTTATTTGTCTGTGGTTTTTCGTTCACACTTTTACTTTGTTACTATTATAATTTGCATGAGTTATGTTACGGGTCTCGATACCATCCCCCCTAGACTGCCGGGCCAAAGGGATTCGTAACATCTGGCAACAGCTCTGGTGGACATTCCTGCAGTCAGCATGCTAATTGCATGTTCCCTCAACTTGAGACATCTCTGGCAATGTGTTGTGTTACAAAACTGCACATTTTTAGAGTGGCCTTCTATTGTGCACATGTGTAATGATCATACTGTTCAATCAGCTTCTTGATGTGCCACACCTGTCAGGTGGATGGAGAAAGGAGAAATGCTCACTAACAATGCTCACTGTGCATATGGAACATTACAGGGATCTTTGATTTCAGCTCATGAAACATGGGACAAACATGGGACAAACACATTACATGTTTCATTTATATTTTTGTTCAGTGTACATACAGCAAACTAGCTCCTCATTAGTGGACTGTCCAGATGGAACTGTCCAGATGGAACATTATCACAAGTTATATAATCTCACATCACTGTGCCAATTTGCGAGGCCTCGACTTCTCAGGTTGTATTTGGAAACTGGGGCAACTGTACAGCACAGTAACCGAACTCCTTTAACAAAGTCATCCAATCCAAAATAAATTATGTGCTATATTTAACCACCTCCCCACTCTATGTTTAGATGGGCAATGAGAAATCCTTACATAGCAGCAAGATTGTTTTGATCACGCGGACTGGAACATGTTCCGGGTAGCCTCAGAGAATAAATATCGATTTAAACGCTGATTCGGTGAGTTTATAAGGAAGTGCATAGGAGATGTTGTACCAATTGTGACTATTAAAACCTATCCTAACCAGAAACCGTGGATAGGAGGCGGCATTCGCGCAAAACTGAAAGCGCAAAGCACGGCATTTAACCATGGAAAGGTGACTGGGAATATGGAAGAATACTAACAGTTTAGTTATTCCCTCCGCGAGGCAATCAAACAAGCAACATGTCAGTATAGAGATAAAGTGGAGTCACAATTCAACGGCTCAGACACCAGACGTATGTGGCAGGGTCTACCGACAATCACGGACTACAAAAAGAAAACCAGCCACATCACGGACGCCAACGTCTTGCTTCCAGACAAACTAAACACCTTCTTTGCCCGCTTTGAGGATAATACAGTGCCACCAACGCTGCTCGCTAACAAAGACTGCGGGCTCTCTTTCTCCGTGGCCAAAACGAGAAAGACATTTAAGCGTGTTATCCCTCGCAAGGCTGCCGATGGCATTCTTAGCCGCGTCCTCAGAGCATGCGCAGACCAGCTGGCTGGTGTGTTTACGAACATATTCAATCTCTCCCTATCCCAGTCTGCTGTCCCCACATGCTTCAGGATGGCCACCATTTCTCCTGTACCCAAGAAGGCAAAGGTAACTGAACTAAATGACTCGCCCTGTAGCACACACTTCTGTTATCATGAAGTGCTTTGGGAGACTAGTCAAGGATCATATCACCTCCACCTTACCGGTCACCCTAGACCCACTTCAATTTGCGTACCGCCCCAATAGGTCCACAGACAATGCAATCACCATCACACTGCCCTATCCCATCTGGACAAGAGGAATACCTATGTAAAAATGCTGTTCATGGACTATAGCTAATGATTCATCACCATAGTACCATCCAAGCTTATCATTAAGCTTGAGGCCCTGGGTCTCAACCCTGCCCTGTCTATTTGGTTCCTGGGCTTTGACGGGCCGCCCCCAGGTGGTGAAGGTAGGAAACATCTCCACTTCGCTGATCCTCAACACTGGGGCCCTACAAGGGTGCGTGCTCAGCATACTCCTGTACTCCCTTGTTCACCCATGACAGCATGGCCATGCACACCTCCAACTCAATCATCAAGTTTGCAGACGACAACAGTAGTAGGCTTGATTACCAACAACAACGCGACAGCCTACAGGGAGGAAGTAAGGGCACTCGGGAGTGTGGTGTCAGGAAAACAACCTCTCACTCAACATCAACAAAACAAAGGAGATGATTGTGGACTTCAGGAAACAGCAGAGGGGGACATCAGATGGGACATCAGTGGAGAAGGTGGAAAGTTCCAAGTTCCTTGGTGTACACATCACGGGCAAACTGGAATGGTCCACCCACACAGACTGTGTGTTGAAGAAGGTACAACATCGCCTCTTCAACCTCAGTAGGCTAAAGAAATTTGGCTTGTCACCTAAAAACCTCAAACTTTTTCAGATGCAGAATTGAGAGCATCATGTCAGGCTGTATCACTGCCTGGTACGGCAACTGCAATGCCCGCAACCGCAGGACTCTCCAGAGGGTAGCATTTCTAACAGGGATGTAAACAAATATGTGCACAAAATTTGAGAGAAATAAGCTTTATGTGGATGTAACATTTCTGGGATCTTTTATTTCACCTTACATGTTGCATGGATATTTTTGTTCAGTATAGTTGAAAATGCTCTTAAATGTTCATGAGACAACTGCCAACAAGTGCCAAATCCTTTGCCATCCTCAAGACACATTTTCTTTATTTTGCCAAATCAACACGTCAATTTACTGTGGTTTTGGAGAGCCGCATTTGAGAGGCTTTCCGCAACACTTCATGTGGAAAAATGTACTGCTCTCAAAACAAGGCTTTCAGCTACTCAACACCCCCCTTCAATTTCCTTTCACGGATGACGATTGGCTTGAAAAGCTTCAGAAAGCTAAATGAAATAAAGGTCAAGCATGTTTTCACACCAATGACAAACACAGAGCACATGTCTTTGGGGCATCAAAGTGTAGAGGAGAGGATCCATCAGGATTTAGTCTACTTGGAAACATTGCATTAGAGGGCTACATTTATTCCACTGTGGATCTGTCAGTTACTTCTTGCTTCACTTCTCTCATAAACTCACCACTTGGCGCCATGACTGATGGGTAACAGGGCTATGAAATAGTATCCCTAAGAAAATAATAATCTATTGAAAAGTACTACAGGAATAAAAAAATATGAAGCATTGTTGCACGTAAGAAATACATGGGTAAATTGTTGTAAATGGAAATAGTAACACAATGTTCTATATTAAGTGTGGAGCAATAACCCTAAGGTTTCCGGTGCTAAACCCCATGATAACCACCACCACCTTGCTCATGTGGAGTTGATCAACACATTTTAAAGCCACGAACCATATGTCCACAGGGCACCAACTGTTAAATTCTTACTGCATCTGAGCTTTATTTTCAGCAAGGTAATTGGAGGTGTCTTGCTGTGACTGCACTTTTGGGCCAACCACAGAGGAGCAACTACTTTCATTTTATGGGCATCAAGTGCACACTGTGATGGCATTAAAAGGCACTAGTTTGCAGGAGAGGGAGAATTTTTACAGACACACCACATTCAATTTCAGGGGTCAATGGCATCTTCAGTGGGGTCATTGATTCTTCTGTTTTTGATTTTTTTTCATTATATGTGTCAACAAGGCCCATAGTAAAAACTGTATTTTTAAATCTAAAATCTAACTCTGAGTATCTCTGAATAATGAGCATCTCACTAATAGTAAGCTCTTTTACAGCCCATTGTTTAATGAGTTCAAAAATACCATCACAACTAAAATACTGGATGATCACATCCCATGTTTATCAGTAATTGTCAATCACTGTAAATAACAAATAGAGAAATACATGACAAAATATAACAAATATGCTGAGGTCCATTTTAGAATATTATTTATATTATAAATTAACTATTTTCTTCAGAGCTAAGACTAATATGTTCCTGAGTATTGTTGCGAACATAGTACAACAACGATCTCTTGTGGGCTCCTGAGTGGCACAGCGGTCTAAGACACTGCATCTCAGTGCTAGAAGTGTCACTACAGACCCTGGTTAGATTCCAAGGTGTATCACAACCGGTGGTGATTGGGAGTCCCATAGAGTGGCGTATAATTGGCCCGGCGTCGTCCGGGTAAGGGTTTAACCGGGGTAGGCTGTCATTGTAAATGAGAATTTGTTCTTAACGGGCTTGTCTAGTTAAAAGGAAAAAACTTTTTTTTTAAATGAAGACGTTTGGACTGAAGGATGTACAATTCATCCTTAGTCACCTGATAAGAACTTAAAAATATTATATCAGCATCAGTCTGATGTGGAGAGAAAAGCTGATGTTGGGAACAGAAATATATCTGCTATAAGCAGCGGAGACAAAAAGTGTTCTGTAGTCAACTGAATGTGCTGCTTAACCATAGTTACGTGAGTAAGCTTTGATATCTGCAAATAGCAGTTTGGACAAACTGAGTGGTTTCTGTTTTCTTCCTATGGTTTTGGCTCAAGCTAAATAACCTCCTTCCTTGAAGCTAAGACTCTCAGGAACATGTATGTGTGATTCCTTCTAAGACGCACAAGCCATGTTAGAAGAGGGACTGTGACAACTGCAGTTGAAAGCAATGCAGATATTTTTTCTACACACACAAGTATTGCCTGATGATCTTCCTTTGTTTTCCTGAACTTTCCAATATCTTTCTTATGTAGTATTTCAGCCACTTTTTGTGACAAAAAATAAAATATATATTACAGCTTTCCCATAGAAACTTGGTTGCAGTTTGCATGTCTGCTGGAATGGTTAAAAAGGTCATATACATTGCATTCAGAAAGTATTTAGACCCCTTCCCCTTTTCCCACATGTTGTTACATGACAGCATTATTCTACAATGGATTAAATACAAACATCTACACACAATAACCCACAATTCCAAAGTGAACACTTTGTTTTTTTTAGATTAGTTTTTTTAATTAATAAAAAAAAAAACTTTTTTCACAAAAGTATTCAGACCCTTTGCTATGAGACTCTAAATTTAGCTCAGATCAAATCAAATGTTATTTGTCACATACACATGGTTAGCAGATGTTAATGCGAGTGTAGCGAAATGCTTGTGCTTCTAGTTCCGACAATGCAGTAATAACCAACGAGTACTCTAACCTAACAATTCCACAACTACTACCTTATACACACAAGTGTAAAGGGATAAAGAATATGTACATAAAGATATATGAATGAGTGATGGTACAGAACGGCATAGGCAAGATGCAGTAGATGGTATCGAGTACAGTATATACATACGAGATGAGTAATATAGGGTATGTAATCATTATATTAAGTGGCGTTGTTTAAAGTGGCTAGTGATATATTTTTTACATACATTTCCATTATTAAAGTGAGCTGGAGTTGAGTCAGTATGTTGTCAGCAGCCACTCAATGTTAGTGGTGGCTGTTTAACAGTCTGATGGCCTTGACATAGAAGCTGTTTTTCAGTCTCTTGGTCCCTGCTTTGATGCACCTGTACTGACCTCGTGTTCTGGATGATAGCGGGGTGAACAGGCAGTGGCTCGGATGGTTGTTGTCCTTGATGATCTTTATGTCCTTCCTGTGACATCGGGTGGTGTAGGTGTCCTGGAGGCCAGGTAGTTTGCCCCCGGTGATGCGTTGTGCAGACCTCACTACTCTCTGGAGAGCCTGACGGTTGTGGGCGGAGCAGTTGCCGTACCAGGCGGTGATACAGCCCGACAGGATGCTCTCGATTGTGCATCTGTAGAAGTTTGTGAGTGCTTTTTGTGACAAGCCGAATTTCTTCAGCCTCGCTGCTGCGCCTTCTTCACAATGCTGTCTGTGTGGGTGGAGCAATTCAGTTTGTCCGTGATGTGTATGCCGAGGAACTTAAAACTTACTACCCTCTCCACTGCTGTCTCGTCGATGTGGATAGGGGGGTGCCCCCTCTGCTGTTTTGTGGAGTCCACGATCATCTCCTTTGTTTTGTTGACGTTGAGTGTGAGGTTATTTTCCTGACACCATACTCCGAGGGCTCTCACCTTCTCCCTGTAGGCCGTCTCGTCGTTGATGGTAATCAAGCTTACCACGGTAGTGTCGTCCGCAAACTTGATGATTGAGTTGGAGGCGTGCCTGGCCATGCAGTCATGGGTGAACAGTGAACAGTAGAGGGCTCAGAACGCACCCTTGTGGGGCCCCAGTGTTGAGGATCAGTGGGGTGGAGATGTTGTTACCTACCCCTACACCTGGGGGGCGGCCTGTCAGGAAGTCCAGTACCCAGTTGCACAGGGCGGGGTCGAGACGGAGGGTCTCGAGCTTGATGACGAGTTTGGAGGGTGCTATGGTGTTAAATGCTGAGCTGTAGTGGATGAACAGCATTCTCACATAAGTATTACTCTTGTCCAGATGGGTTAGGGCAGTGAGTGTGCAGTGTAGTTGCGATTGCGTAATCTGTGGACCTATTGGGGCGGTAAACAAATTGGAGTGGGTCTGGGGTGTCAGGTAGGGTGGAGGTGATATGGTCCTTGACTTGTCTCTCAAAGCACTTCATGATGACGGAAGTGAGTGCTATGGGGCGGTAGTCGTTTTGCTCAGTTACCTTAGCTTTCTTGGGAACAGGAACAATGGTGGCCCTCTTGAAGCATGTGAGGACAGCAGACTGGGATAAGGATTGATTGAATATGACCGTAAACACACCAGCCAGCTGGTCTGCGCATGCTCTGAGGGCGTGGCTGGGGATGCCGTCTGGGCCTGCAGCTTTGTTTTCTATTTTTAATACATTTGCAAAATAAAAAATAAAAAACCTTTTTGCTTTGTCATTATAGGGTATTGTGTGTTGATTAATGAGGGGAAGAAACGATTTAATCAATTTTAGAATATAAATAATTTCATTTATTTTTCAGTGTAGTTTCAGGTTTTATTAGTCCGATTTGCGGTTAAACACAGTATACAGCGTCCAATGAAATGCTTACTTGCAGGTTCCTTCTCGACAATGCAACAACAATAAAAATAGAAGAACACAAGCATAAAGTACATGTCTCATTAGAATAGAATAAACTTTTAGCAGAAGTATAATACAGGAAGGCACAATTTATAGTCCCAATATTTCAACGTGTTTTGGGGAAGGGGGGAATTGGCAAGTGTTTAAATTTTGCAGTATTTAGCAATCATAATAAGAGTCTGTTAGCAGTGTGTGTGTGTAGCATGAATGTGTATGTCTGTCTCTGCCTGCATGAGTGAGTGCATCTGTGCTGCGGTGCGGAGAATCAGAGCAGGTGGCCAATCCAGTTCAACTGTTCAGAAGTCTGATGGCTTGTAGTTAGAAACTCTCCCTGAGCCTGTTGGTATCAGACCTCATGCTCCAATATGGTCTGCCCAACAATAAGGGAGTGAACAGCTTGAGGCTGGGGTTTGTGGGGTCCTTGATGATTCTGAGGGTCTTTCCTCAGGCACCGTTTTGAGGAGATGTCCTGGATGGGTGGGAGCACGGTCCCAGTGAAGTACTGGGCCATCTTCACTTCCTGCTGGATGGCCTCAAATTTGGACTCTCTCCAAATACAACCGCTGCACCATTGAGGGCGTCCTGACTGGTTGCATCATGGCCTGGTGTGGGAATTACTCCATCCACGACCGCAAGGCCATCCAGCAGGAAGTGAAGATGGCCCAGTACATCACTGGGACCGTGCTCCCACCTGGCCTCCAAAATCACCTGACCTCAACACAATCGAGATGGTTTGAGATGAGTTGGACCGCAGAGTGAAGGAAAAGCAGCCAACAAGTGCTCAGCATAACTGGGAACTCGTTCGTGACTGTTGCAAAAGCATTCCAGGTGAAGCTGGTTGAGAGAATGCCAAGTGTGCAAAGCTGTCAACAAGGCAAAGGGTGGCTACTTTATGATTCCATATGTGTTATTTCATAGTTTTGAGGTGTCCACTATTATTCTACAATGTAGAAAATAGTAAAAATAAAGAAACACTTGAATGAGTAGGTGTGTCCAAACTTTTGACTGGTACTGTTTTAAATGTGATAGTTCTGTTTTTGTTGTTGTGGATTAAATCATTTTCCCCCCCTTCTCATCAATCTATAAACAAAACCCCATAATGATGAAGCAAAAACAGGTTTTCATAAATGTTATAAAAACCCGTTTTTACGTTGTCATTATTTAAAAACCTGTTTTTGTTATATCCTTATGGTTTTTTCAAAAATGTATTGAATATTCTAAACATACAATATACTTTCAGTGAAGCCACTCAACAACTACATCATACCAGTCAAACAGATTCCCATTCAGAGCGACACACAGATGCATCCAGGGTCAATGCCCTGCTCAAGTTCCCCAATAGCTGTCCCTGAACCATTCAAGACCCCTCCCACAGTCCCCCCCCCCAGGAAAAATAAATAAATACAATTCATTCCATTCCCCACCCCCAAGAATACCCCCCAATGCACCAACAACATTGAGGTTTTTGTTTATAGATTGAGAAAAAGAAAAAAAACAATTTAATCAATTTTAGAATAAGGATGTGTCAAATGTGGAAAAAGTGAAGGGGTCTTAATACTTTTAGAACACACTGTAACAAAGATCCACCACCAGATTTTACAGTAGGTATGGGGTTCTTTTCTGCTTATGCATCCTTACTTACAAAAACACCGCTGGTGTGCGTGACCAAAGAACTATATTTTCGTATCATCTGACCATTGCATCGGTTCCAATCCAAGTGCCAATCATGTTTAGCAAACTCCAGGCGTTTACATTTGTTGGATGACATGACAATAGGGCTCTTTGGCCATTTTTTTCTCCATTTTGTGCACCTGCCCCCTGAAAGGTCTGTGCACTGCATGATTTTAAGTGTTAATCACTCAACAATGAGGGAAAACATGGCCAAAGGAAAGCAAATGTAATAGGGGCCGCACTGGCAAGAGATCAAATTTGGGTTAACAAGCAACAAGTCACCACTCAACAATTTTGTAAGATGGAACATGGTCATGGTCACGATGGTCATTATAAAACCAGTTTTTATATTTTCCTATGTCCAAACATGCAAGCAATATTACATTACTCTTTCCAGAATATATCTATCTGATATAGCTACCGTTGGCACTCTACACCCTGGCTACCTCAACTAACATTCACACCCACCTGCTGGGATTGGCAGAAATTCTTCCCTCTCTAAAGGGCAGCCATTCTGTTCACCTGCACACTGTGGTACAAACCCACTGTGAGGGCACAGTGCCTGGCATAATGCCAACGTCAACTGAGGTGACCCATACAGGCACCAACACAACCAGGATTTGAATTTGGAGAAGGCCTTGTGTGCACTTTTCAATCGCAAGGAGAAATAAGGTCACACAAGGACAAGGGGAGGGGAGTAGGCTGAGCTTTCGCAGGCATTCATGGTTTTCTATACAAACACAAAACACAATATTACAAATATACACATTATAGTACAGATAAAATGTGCAGATGTCATATGAAACACACTAAAACCAGTGGTTTATTTGAGTCGGAATCTGCTGGAACAGGATCTGGCACCTCTCAGATTTGGCCTCTAATAGCATGATTTACACTGAACAAAAATATACAGGCAACATGTAAAGTTGGTCCCATGTTTCATGAGCTGAAATAAAACTCTCATAAATGTCCCATGTGTGCAAATAGCTTCTCAAATGCACAAATGTGTTTACAATCCGGTTAGTGAGCATTTCTCCTTTGCCAAGATAATCCATCCACTTAACAGGTGTGGCTTATCAAAAAGCCGATTAAAGCCCTAGTGAAGAGGTCCCTACGTAATCACGTAATATAGCCTAGGCTAACTAGCAGTCTCCCTAGTCTACTGTTAATTCTGAATGTGAAAGGTGAGATAGCCTTCTTTAAAAAAAAATTGATAAAAGGCAATCTAGTTTAATGTCTTTTTTCAAGTCCAGAAATCCACAGAAAGATGAAACATTTAACCCGAAACAAGCCAAAGAATTGCCAGATCCAGAGAGGAGTGAGAGGCAAGCTGCTCCTGATGGAGATGCCTAAGCTAACAGCGATTCTAATGCTGCCAGTTCAGTATCACCACAGCACCACCACTTGCTATTAGGCCTACTAGCGAGTCAGACTTGGCGGGAACGGGAGACAAGAAGGATAGTGCATCCACCAATGAAGTCCCCGGACCCGGTGCAATTTGGACGGAGGCTCAGTTTCGAGAACAAGCAAAAACTATAACCCTTGGCCTGTCATGCAAAATTCGAGGCTGGGCTGTACAACATGCAAAAAGGTAGGGAGCTTGGGTCCGGAAAAGACTGGGGGGGGTGAAACTCGCAAACAGAGTGGGTGGAATGTACACTAACCTCCGATATTACAAGAAAAGAAAGAGCCCTCAGAATGAAAGTTGAACATGCCCGAACCAAGGCCCATTTAGCAGCAGCAAGCATTGTACAAGGCTAAAGAGGACACCTTATCTTCTTATGGCTGGGGGCAGTATTGAGTAGCTTGGATGAATAAGGGGCCCAGAGTAAACGACCTGCTACTCAGTCCCAGAAGCAAAGATATGCATATTATTAGTATATTTGGATAGAAAACACTCTGGCATTTCTAAAACTGTTTGAATGATGCATTTGAGTATAACAGAACTCATATGGCAGGCAAAGACCTGAGAAAAAATCCAACCAGGAAGTGGGAAATCTGAGGTTTGTAGTTTTTCAACTCATTCCCTATTGATGATACAGTGGGATATTGGTCATGTTGCACTTCCTAAGGCTTCTACTGTGAAGGAGGGGGGAATGATAGGGTAATGAGTCAGAGGTCTGCCAGAGAGCCATGAGCTGGTGACGCTCGTTCATGTGAGAGCGAGTTCTGTTCCATTGCATTTCTACAGACAAAGGAATTCTCCAGTTGGAACATTGAAGATTTATGTTCCTGAAGATTGATTCTATACTTCGTTTGACATGTTTCTACGACCTGTAATATAACTTTTTGGACTTTTCGTCCGTACTTTCCGCTGGACTTGCACGCTAACAAAAGGAGGTATTTGGACATAAATTAACTTTATCGAACAAATCAAACATTTATTGTGGAAGGGGGATTCCCAGGAGTGCATTCTGATGAAGATCAAAGGTCAGGTCAAAGGTCATCAAAGGTAAGTGAATATTTATAATGCTATTTCTGACTTCTGTTGACTACACAACAAGGCGATATCTGTTTGGCTTGTTTTGGTCTCTGAGCACCGTACTCAGATTATTGCATGGTTTGCTTTTTCGGTAAAGCTTTTTTGAAATCTGACACAGCGGTTGCATTAAAGAGAAGTTTATCTAGAGTTCCATGTATAACACTTGTATTTCAAATCAAATCAAATCACTTTCATCAACATTTATGATGAGTATTTCTGTAAATTGATGTGGCTCTGCAAAATCTGCAAAATCACCGGATGTTTTTGGAACTAATGAACATAACGCGCCAATGTATACTGATCTTTTTTTTAAAAATAAATATGAACTTTATCGAACAAAACATGCATGTATTGTGTAACATGAAGTCCTATGAGTGTCATCTGATGAAGATCATCAAAGGTTAGTGATTAATTTATCTATATTTCTGCTTTTTGTGACTCCTCTCTTTGGCTGGAAAAATGGCTGTGTTTTTCTGTGAATAGGCACTCACCTAACATAATCGTTTGTGGTGCTTTCGCTGTAAAGCCTATTTGAAAAATTCACCTTCTTTTCAACCTCATATTCATTATCTCTAGCACCAAAGCAGGGTCTACATATGTGACCGACCGGCTCAAATCGGTCTTTTATCAAATGTGAAAGTTTTTTTTATATTTTTTACATTGGATAAAAGCAGAGACTCAGAGCTACAAAATTGTATATCATACACTACAGTTGAGGAACAAAGGGAAAGTAATGTTGCTTTGAAAGGTGATAAACTTTTGAGAAAATTGCCTTTTAATGTTTTGGAACTACTACTGGAGAGCAGTTCTTTGTCTGCACCCATTCAGCATTGTGTAGACCCTCTTAAGCTTAGCCCCACCCATATATTTAAGGGTTGATTAGAGTGTTCTGTACTAACAGCAGCAGTCAAGCACCCAAGCTAACCTGCTAGCAACTTCCAGACACAAATGATAGAACGGCTCACTGAACATTACTCGTCCAAGCAGAGCTGGTTAGGCTGTTATGTTATCCAGAGAGTTGGTGACTACAACTGTGCTATCAGATTGTCCATTCGTAAATTCAGAGCGTTTCGCCAGAGCGAACACTGGCCGATGAGTAGGGTTGATCCGAACGGCCTGACCTCACAACGGCAGTCAAGCATCCAAGCTAACTGGCTAACATTGGCTAGCTTGCTAGCTACTTCCAGACAAAAATTAGAGAACACCCACTCTGACCATATTCCTCACCCTAGCAGAGCTGGTTAGGCTGCTTTCATGTTATCCAGAGTGTTGGTGACTGTAACTGTGTTGCTGGCAACAATTGAAGAACGCTTTTTTGTTGACGCCTACTGACACTGCAATATTCAAATAAAATAAAATTTTATTTGTCACATACACATGGTTAGCAGATGTTAATGCGAGTGTAGCAAAATGCTTGTGCTTCTAGTTCCGACAATGCGGTAATAACCAACAAGTAATCTAACTAACAATTTCAAAACTACTGTCTTATACACACACAAGTGTAAGGGGATAAAGAATATGTACATAAAGATATATGAATGAGTGATGGTACAGAGCAGCATATGCAAGATACAGTAGATGGTATCGAGTACAGTATATACATATGAGATGAGTATGTAAACAAAGTGGCATAGTTAAAGTGGCTAGTGATACATGTATTACATAAAGATGCAGTAGATGATATAGAGTACAGTATATACGTATACATATGAGATGAATAATGTAGGGTATGTAAACATTATATTAGGTAGCATTGTTTAAAGTGGTTAGTGATATATTTTACATACTTTCCCATCAATTCCTATTATTAAAGTGGCTGGAGTTGAGTCAGTGTGTTGGCAGCAGCCACTCAATGTTACAGTCTGATGGCCTTGAGATAGAAGCTGTTTTTCAGTCTCTCGGTCCCAGCTTTGATGCACCAGTACTGACCTCGCCTTCTGGATGATAGCGGGGTGAACAGGCAGTGGCTCGGGTGGATGTTGTCCTTGATGATCTTTATGGCCTTCCTGTAACATCGGGTGGTGTAGGTGTCCTGGAGGGCAGGTTAGTTTGCCCCCGGTGATGCGTTGTGCAGACCTCACTACCCTCTGGAGAGCCTGACGGTTGTGGGCGGAGCAGTTGCCGTACCAGGCGGTGATACAGCCCGCCAGGATGCTCTCGATTGTGCATCTGTAGAAGTTTGTGAGTGCTTTTGGTGACAAGCCAAATTTCTTCAGCCTCCTGAGGTTGAAGAGGCGCTGCTGCGCCTTCTTCACGGTGCTGTCTGTGTGGGTGGACCAATTCATTTTGTCTGTGATGTGTATGCCGAGGAACTTAAAACTTACTACCCTCTCCACTACTGTTCCATCAATGTGGATAGGGGGGTGATCCCTCTGCGGTTTCCTGAAGTCCACAATCATCTCCTTAGTTTTGTTGACGTTGAGTGTGAGGTTATTTTCCTAACACCACATTCCGAGGGCCCTCACCTCCTCCCTGTAGGCCGTCTCGTCGTTGATGGTATAATCAAGCCTACCACTGTTGTGTCGTCCGCAAACTTGATGATTGAGTTGGAGGCGTGTGTGGCCACGCAGTCGTGGGTGAACAGGGAGTACAGGAGAGGGCTCAGAATGCACCCTTGTGGGGCCCAAGTGTTGAGGATCAGCGGGGTGGAGATGTTGTTGCCTACCCTCACCACCTGGGGGCGGCCAGTCAGGAAGTCCAGTACCCAGTTGCACAGGGCGGGGTCGAGACCCAGGGTCTCGAGCTTGATGACAAGCTTGGAGGGTACTATGGTGTTAAATGCTGAGCTATAGTCGATGAACAGCAGTCTCACATAGGTATTCCTCTTGTCCAGATGGGTTAGGGCAGTGTGCAGTGTGCATCGTCTGTGGACCTATTTGGGCGGTAAGCAAATTGGAGTTGGTCTAGGGTGTCAGGTAGGGTGGAGGTGATATGGTCCATGACTTGTCTCTCAAAGCACTTCATGATGATGGAAGTGAGTGCTACGCGGTAGTCGTTTAGCTCAGTTACCTGAGCTTTCTTGGGAACAGGAACAATGGTGGCCCTCTTGAAGCATGTGGGAACAGCAGACTGGGATAGGGATTGATTGAATATGTCCGTAAACACACCAGCCTTGCGAGGGTGAACACGTTTAAATGTTTTACTCACCTCGGCTGCAGTGAAGGAGAGTCCGCATGTTTTCGTTGCAGGCCGTGTCAGTGGCACTGTATTGTCCTCAAAGCGGGCCAAAAAGTTATTTAGTTTGCCTGGGAGCAAGACATCCTGGTCCCTGACGGGGCTGGTTTTCTTTTTGTAATCTGTGATTGACTGTAGACCCTGCCACATACCTCTTGTGTCTGAGCCGTTGAATTGAGATTCTACTTTGTCTCTATACTGACGCTGAGCTTGTTTGATTGCCTTGCGGAGGGAATAGCTACACTGTTTGTATTAGGTCATGTTTCCGGTCACCTTGCCCTGATTAAAAGCAGTGGTTCGCGCTTTCAGTTTCACGCGAATGCTGCCATCACTCCAGGGTTTCTGGTTTGGGAATGTTTTAATCATTGCTATGGGAACGACATCTTCAACGCACGTTCTAATGAACTCGCACACCGAATCAGCGTATTCGTCAATGTTGTTGTCTGACGCAATACGAAATATTCAATGGCTGTTGAGTGTTCGTATATTCATCAGTTATTCTGCGGTGGCACACTGGCACACTCTGGCATACACTGGCACACTCAAACAAGAGAGTCTTTTTGATTAGACATGTAGCTAGCTAGCTAGGTAAATAATGAACTGTAATCCCAACTCATGACGTTACTACCCTGCATGAATCTGCAGGTAGCTAACCAACCAGGTTCAATGTTAGCTAGCTAACATTAGGCTATAACTAGTCAAGCAAATGGCTCTGAGATACGAATAATAAGATCATACACGTAACGTTAGCTATCGAGACAGCTAACATTAGCTAGTTAGCTAACAGTACAAATTTACCAGCTAGTACGCCTATCAACAGTTGTTGGTGACATTCTATTGAAATGGATACTTGCATAGTGGAGTCCTTTGATAAGACATGTCATACACGTAACATTAACAAGCGAGCCAGCCAGCTAATGTTAGCTAGCTAACAGAACACTTTAACTTGAAATAAATCCACTTTCTGTCAAAATTAGAAACGTGTAATATCTGAAAATGTAGCTAGCTGGACTATCTTACTTGTATACATCATGGATGGACGGGTCTCCTGTCGGATGCCATGGTTGCCCTTAGTTTGAAGATATAATCCGGAGACAGATGTTTTCTCCATCTCCTTAGCTATCATACTCGAATTCCACTGATTTTAAAACTCGGGCCTCCAGAAAGTGGAGAGCATACACGTAACGTTAGCTAGCAAGCCAGCCAACTAATGTTAGCTCGCTAACAGTACACTTTAACTTGACATTAGGTTTATGCAGTTATACTACGCGATACATTCAAAAAAAGCTACGTTAGACAGGTTTACCTCGACATACAGACCAGCTCAAATAGACAGAAGCGTGCTATATGGCAGACCAATCCAAACCCCTCTCTCGGCATGTCCAGCCCACTCATTATTTCAGCCAATCATGGCCAGTGGAAGGTTGCTTACTTTTTCTGTGGCTAAACCAACTAGGCTCGTAATGTAATTTAACAATTGTACTCGTATTTACAGATGGCATACAAGTGTGTTATTAAGGCACATGAACGTTCACATGTTCGAGAAGGCATTTCTGCCAAAAAACACATTTTAATTTAAAAAAAAGTGACATACGCCTAGTTTCCTGAAACGGGTCACAAATGTGAAAACTGCGTGTTTCTATGACTTGTGGTTAAAAGGGTCCTAAAAAGCGCTTCTCTGTGACATCAAAGGGTAGGATTAAAAGTCAGAAAAAACAGTGATTTTCAAATCCTGCAATGAGTTTCTAGCCAGAGGGAGGGTATTTTCTTGCTCACCACATCACTGTGAATCTCATAATGTTTGAATATCACTGTTTTTAAAATGTTTAAACTTTTAATGATCTCGTCAGGTATAGTCAATCAATCTTATTTATTTATAAAGCCCTTTTCTACATCAGCCGATGTCACAAAGTGCTGTACAGTAATCCAGCATAAAATCCCAAACAGCAAGCAAATGGCTAGGAAAAACTCCCTAGAAAGGCCAGAACCTAGGAAGAAACCGAGTGATCGAACTGGGTGGCCAGTCCTCTTCTGGCTGTGCCGGGTGGAGATTATAACAGTACATGGCCACGATATTCAAATGTTCATAGATGACCAGCAGGGTCAAATAATAATAATCACAGTGGTTGTAGAGGGTGCAACAGGTCAACACCTCAGGAGTAAATGTCAGTTGGCTTTTCATAGCCGAGCATTCAGAGGTTGAGACAGCAGGTGTGGTAAAAAGAGAGAGAGAGAGAGAGAGAGAGAGAGAGAGAGAGAGAGAGAGAGAGAGAGAGAGAGTGTGTGTGTGTGTGTGTCAAAAACAGCAGGTCCGTGACAAGGTAGCCGTTGCATTTTATCTTACTATGTATTTTCTATAAAACGCAGAAATTAATGCAGACACTGGTATTGTACTGGAGATAATTAAAATGAGGTTGAAAAGTGGTGGAGTTGTCCTTTAACAGAGGTCATACTTAACACTCAAAATAAAAAAAATTGGCACTACAGCCAGAGTTTTCCGAACAGCTTACAAAGGAGGCTAAACGTCACAGGCCCACTCATGGCTTTAAGCAAGAAATCAACTGTCAGGAGTTAAATGGACTTGACATGGGGAGAATTCTCCATTCCAACAACGCTGGCTGCAACACACAGCAACATATTTAATCCGAAATGAAGCGAAAACTATTTGAAAGAATAGTACAGGGTACTCCCAAAATCAGCTTAATGCTGGATGAGGCTACTAGTTTGAATAAGAAAAGTGCCATGATTGTAAATATTAGACTTCAGCTGGCAAATACGGACATACCTGCAAAAAAATGTTTTGACCTTGTAGAACTGGATGATTTATCTGCAGAGGGATTAGTCCATAATCTGTTATCTGCATTAGAGAGTGTGAAGTTGACTGAGAACTTTCGATCCAAAACGCTCATTGGAATAATGTATGATGGTGTGCCTGTCATGCAGGGACGCAAGAGTGAAGTAGAAACCAAGCTCCAGGCAATGTGGTAAAAGAGATGGGAGCGATCAATCATTTTAAAATAGTGATGGACAAACTATACGCACTTTATAGCGTATCTAACAAAAAACAAATGTAGCTGAGGAAGTGCGTAGATAGTTTAGACATTCAGCTGTGAAACTTGGCAGGATCTTGGACTCTAGATGGGTGGCATCCAGTTTTAGAACTGTAGATACTGTTTGGAAGCATTTCAACACAGCAGCTGAGGATGCCTCCCGTGACAGCGTGACTCGTCAGAGCTATAGTGACCTTGCTATGCTCATATCCTTGCATACGTTTGTTAACCATCTTGGCCTTGTGTAATGTACTTCAAGAACGGAGTTGTCACTCGAGCTGCAAAAGAGAAACTGCACCATTTTTAATACACACAAGGATGTCTTCAGAGACACAAGGGTGGTCAGTGCAATGGCACAGCAGCCAGGCTGACACACAACTCAGCCAGACAGGGACTGAGGAGAACTCTTTCCAAGGTGTCAAACTGAATGGGGGAGACCCAGCAAAAAAGCCCTTAATCAAAGGGAGTTTTTTGAGAGCTTAGCGAGGAACTTGGATGCTAGAATGTTCTCTCAAGGACAGGCAGTGGACAATACAGGACATAGCCAGTTCATCGAGGAGCTGAAGGTACTTTGTATGGGGAAACAGAGATAGAATCTCTCTGCCAGCGGTTTGATGCAGGCCTACAGACAGTAAAGGGACACCAAAGGTAAAGGAGACATTCCAGATGGAATGAAAGAGTGGTTTGTGACAGTTAGCACCATCCCCAGTGCAGAATGCGAGCTGGGATTTTCTCAAATTAACCTGATATGCACCTCACTGCACACCACCAGAAACTGTGGATAGATGGGAGCATTCGCGCAAAACTGAAAGCGCGAACCACCACAATTAACCAGGGCAAGAAGACTGGGAATATGGAAGAATACAAACAGTGTAGTTATTTCCACCGCAATGCAATCAAGCAGGTTAAATGTCGGAATAGGGACAAAGTTGACTTCCAGTTCAACTGCTCTGACATCAGAAGTATGTAGCAGGGTCTACAGACAACCACGGATTATAAAAGGAAAACCAGCCACGTCATGGACACCGACATCTTGCTTCGGGACAGGCTGAACACCTTCTTTTCTCGCTTTGAGGATAATACAGTGCCACACGACGCGGCCCGCTATCAAGGACTGTAGGCTCTCCTTCTCTGCAGCCGAGGTGAGTAAGACATTTAAGCGTGTTAGCCCTCGCAAGGCTGCTGGCCCAGACGGCATCCCGAGCCGCGTCCTCAGAGCATACGCAGACCAGCTGGCCGGTGTGTTTACGGACATATTCAATCTCTCCCTATTACGGTCTGCTGTCCCCACATGCTTCAAGATGGCCACCATTGTCCCTGTACCTAAGAAAGCAAAGGTAATTGAACTAAATCACTATCGTCCCATAGCACTCACCTCTGTCATCATGAGGTGCTTTGAGAGACAAGTCAAGGATCATATCACCTCCATCTTACCGGTCACCCTTACCGCCCCAATAGATCCACAGACGATGCAATCACCGCCACACTGCCTTGTCTCATCTGGACAAGAGGCATACCTACCTATGTAAGAACGCTGTTCATTGACTATAGCTCAGCATTCAACACCACAGTACCCTCCAAGCTCATCATAAAGCTCAAGGCCCTGGGTCTGAACCCCGCCCTGTGCAACTGGGTCCTGGACTTCCTGACCGGTTGCCCCCAGGTGGTGAAGGTAGGAAACAACACCTGCTCTTTGCTGATCCTCAACACTGGGGCCCCACACTGTTGGAGCTAGAAGCACAAGCATTTCGCTACACCCGCAATAACATCTGCTAAACACGTGTATGTGACCAATAAATTTGATTTTGATCATATCATATCTGAACCTTGTTTTCCCCTGACCAAATTCAACCCATGTGAGGTCATGGATTGCTAAAGGACAAAGATGTGGCACATACAGGGAGAAGACGCAAGAGTGAATGGCTGTCTTGTGGGAGGTTTTGGAAACTAAGGTAGGCACATACGTTGTTTTTGACAAACTTGTTCTGTACCTTGAAGTTAATCTGAATATGCGCTTCATATCATCACATAGGCAGGCCTATACAGTTTGATATGTGTATTCTGCTGTATACTACATTGACATATTTGATTAGAAATTATAAACTGGGTGGTTTCTTCCCTAAATGCTAATTGACTGAAAGCCACGGTATATCAGACCGTATAACACGGGTATGATTAGCATTTTTTTTTACTACACTTATTACGTAGGTAACTAGTTTTTAATAGCAATAAGGCACCTCAGGGGTTTGTGGTATATGAACAATATACCATGGCTAAGGACTGTATCCAGACACTCCACGTTGCGTTGTATAGCACATACCGCACACTGTCTGGTCTTATTGCTTAATTATATGAAGTTGGGGCATGTAAAGCTCAGAGCTGAGTATGTGGGCATATGCGTATGGTGAGTGTTCTGCAGTGACGTCTAAAATGCTTGGAATTAATCAGCACCTTGGAGAGCGCTGTCCATTTCAGTACCATTGTACTGAGTGTATTCAGGTAAAAACTCTGATCCCATATTAACATCACTTGTTAAATCCACTTCAATCAGTGTAAATGAAATGGAGGAGACAGGTTAAAGAAGGATTTTTAAGCCTTGAGACAATTGAGACATGGATTGTGTATGTGTGCCATTCAGTGAAGGACAAGACCAGATGCCAGGAGCGCCGGTTTGTGTCAAGAACTACAACGCTGCTGTGTTTTTCACACTTAACAGTTTCCCGTGTGTCTCAAGAATGGTCCAACACCCAAAGGATATCCAGCCAACTTGACACAAATGTGGGAAGCATTGGGGGGGGCAACTCAATATGAAGAATGTATCCTTAATGTTTTTTACACTCAGTGTGTAGTAGGCTACCTGGCTGTTTCATTTGTCTTCTGTGCTGTTATGCTGGTTGTCATTGTTTTCCCCTCATAGATTCTGGTATTTTGATGTGTGTTCGGTTGCTGTTGTAAGGCAGGTCCTCACAAGACATCACCGGCAACAGCGTCGACCATGGGCACAAACCCACTGTCGCTGGACCAGACAAGACTGGCAAAAAGTGCTCTTCACTGACGGTTGCGGTTTTGTCTCACCAGGGGTGATGGTCGGATTCGCGTTTATCGTCGAAGGAATGAGCGTTACACCGAGGCCTGTACTCTGGAGCGGGATCGATTTGGAGGTGGAGGGTCCGTCATGGTCTGGGGTGGTGTGTCACAGCATCATTGGACTGAGCTTGTTGTCATTGCAGGCACTCTCAATGCTGTGCGTTACAGGGAAGACATTCTCCTCCCTCATGTGGTACCCTTCCTGCAGGCTCATCCTGACATGACCTTCCAGCATGACAATGCCACCAGCCATACTGCTCGTTCTGTGTGTGATTTCCTGCAAGACAGGAATGTCAGTGTTCTGCCATGGCCAGCGAAGAGCCCGGGACTCAATCCTATTGAGCACGTCTGGGACCTGTTGGATCGGAGGGTGAGGGCTAGGGCCATTTCCCCCCAGAAATGTCCGGGAACTTGCAGGTGCCTTGGTGGAAGAGTGGGGTAACTCCTCACAGCAAGAACAGGCACACCTGGTGCAGTCCATGAGGAGGAGATGCACTGCATTAGTTAATGCAGTGCAGCTGGTGGTTAATGCAGCTACACCAGATATTAACTGTTACTTTTGATTTTGACCCCCCCCCCCCCCCACACGCACACACACTTTGTTCAGGGACACAATATTCTATTTCTGTTAGTCACATGTCTGTGGAACTTGTTCAGTTTCTCTCTCAATTGTTGAATCTTGTTATGTTCATACAAATATTTACACATGTTAAGTTTGCTGAAAATAAATGCATTTGACAGTGAGAGGACTTTCCTTTTCTTGCCGAGTTTATATGGTGTGTTTCTGCAGTGCCACTGATCAAAAATATAAACGCAACATGCAACAATTCAAGATTTTCCTGAGTTACAGTTCATATAAGGAAATCAGTCAATTGAAATAAATTAATTAGGCCCTAGACTATAGATATAACATTACTGGGAATACATATATGCATCTGTTGATCACAGTTACCTTAACAAAAAGTAGGGGCATGGATCAGAAAATCAGTCAGTATCTGGTGTGACCACCATTTGCCTCATGCAGCACAAAACATTTCCTTTCGCATCAGGCTGTTTATTGTGGCCTGTGGAATGTTGTCTCATTGCTCTTCAATGGCGAAGTTCTAAGTTGCTAGATATTGGTGGGAACTGGAACACACCGTCATACACAATGATCCAGAGCATCACAAAAATGCTCAATTGGTGACATGTCTGGTGAGTGTGCAGGTCATGGAAGAACTGGGACATTTTCAGCTTCCAGGAATTGTTTACAGATCCTTGCATTATCATAATGAAACATGAGGTGATAGCAGCAGATAAATGCACGGCAATGGGCCTCAGGATTTCACCAATGTATTTCTGTGCATTCAAAGTGCAATCAATAAAATGTTTTTTTGTCCGTAGCTTATGCCTGCCGATATCATAACCCTACCACCACCATGGGGCTCTCTGTGCACAACGTTGACGTCAGCAAACATCTCGCCCACACAACGACCATCTGCCCGGGCCAGTGGCCATCAAAGGTGAGCATTTGTCCACTGAAGTCGGTTACGACACTGAACTGCAGTCAGGTCAAGATCCTGGCGAGGACGACGAGCATGCAGATGAGCTTCCCTGAGACGGTTTCTGACATTTTGTACAGAAATTCTTTGGTTGTGCAAACCCACAGTTTCATCAGCTGTCCGGATGGCTGGTCTCAGATGATCCCGCAGGTGAAGAAGCCGGATGTGGAGGTCCTGGACTGGCGTGGTTACAAGTGGTCTGCGGTTATGAGGCCGGTTAGACATACTGCCAAAATCTCTAAAATCATGTTGGTGGAGGCTCATGGTAGAGAAATTAACATTAAATTCTCTGCCAACAGCTCTGGTGGACATTCCTGCAGTCAGCATGCCAATTGCAGTCAGTATGCTTCCTAAAAAACTTGAGACATCTGTGGCATTGTATTGTGTTACAAAACGGCACATTTTAGAGTGGCCTTTTATTGTCCCCAGCACAAGGTGCACCTGTGTAATGATTATGCCGTTTAATCAGCTTCTTGGTATGCACAGCTATACGGAGCTCTCTGCATTTTTACACAATTTGGGAGGCACACGGCGATGGAGTACAGAACTTATTTTGGCCTCTGCATGCCTCCGGATGCGCCTCAATTGTGTCACACCCTCCATACAGAGCTTCCGACCACATTTTCGGATCATGCATAAATTGGATTTTAAATCAGCACCGGAGAGCGCTGTCCATTTCAGCACAACTATATAGTAGGCTACCTGGCTGTTTGTGCTGCTATGTTGTGTTTGACACTTGTTTTCATGCGTTCCAGTACCTCAGTACCCCCCCCCCCCCGGTTCACCTCCCACTCACGATCAATTTTGCCACCTCATGATACTGGTACACACATATTGACCAAAAAAGAAACATTGGAACGCTATCAAAAAACACATGGTAAATCTGTGGCCTTTGAATCTGAACTTGAATTTTCCCCTTCTGTAATTGATGGCAAGGGATTACAACTACGACCATAATAATGGGGTGGATCTATTTAGCGCTTTTCACCAGGGGGAATTTGGTCCCAAGTCAGCACCTAGACAAGATTCTTGTGAGAATACAAAAATCCCTTCATCAACTCTAACATGTTGCATATGGTGGAAGCATTTTGGAGGAACATTTTATGTTTTCTGCCTCACCCACTGCTAATCCAATACTGACATAGCAACTCTGTCAGAAATAATTGACCATAATCCTGTTACTCCAGCTCTTATGTTTGACATTTCTAAATTATTTGTGAACTATGACATTAATGATCCAATGGGCCCAACCTTTGTTAAATCGAATTGGACAATCCTTGAGACCTTTAAACAGCTTGAATCAAATGATAATAAAGGCCTATTTTCTCTCGGAAGGAACGGGTGGGCTGTAAACTGTGCCGTCTTATTTACCAGCTAAAGAAGGTAAGTTGGATGAAAGTACCATACTAGGAGAACGAGCGAGAAATATTCTAGTGCTTAAATCCTTTTTAACAAGCCAATGAACTTTCACTGCTTGTTCAACTGCAACACCAGGACCAGGGAAATGCTGACATTTTTCTTTCCTCTAATGCAATTTATCCTCGCAATGTCATCATCATAAGTGTTAATAAGGGAATTTGCTAAAAATGTCAGCTTGTGCAAAGAAAAGTCATGTTTCTTCAAGATAATTACTGTCTGGAAACCCTCAAAGGGTTCAAACTAAGTTTCTTTTGCTCAAACAAATTATTTGCATCCGCTCTTGTCTATCACTTAGCCAGGTAACATGGAGAGGGTCGATCTCCTCACCAAACAGCCAAACAAAAGGTGTTCCTTAGGGATCAGTGCTGGGGCCCCTAATGTTGTGAAGGTTTTACATTTGTCTTTTTCAACTCAAGATTACATTTGTCAATTTACCTACCACAATGGAGCGATCTATTAATTTCATATTCTACCCTACCTGGAGTGAGTCGGATTTGAAACCCGTTGGCCACAAGCCTGGGATCAGAGAAGGCCACTCCACTCATCTCAGGACTTCCCTTCTCCATGTTCCAGAGAACCTGAGTACACCCACTCGGAAACTAGAAAAACACAAGAACATATTAATCAAGGATACCAAATCTGTACCTGATACCAAATGGGACATTGTAGTACTTGTTTCAATGAATCTCACAGTAATCCAAAAATGAATTATTATGTAATTATAGAAAAACTACACAGTTTTATTTATAAGTATATCAGGTAACTAGCAAACTGTAAAATGAAGTGTAACTAGATACATAAGGGGTGCTACATAATGACCAGATTATAGAATGCGCCATGAAATCGCTCTGAATTTATGAGCTGAGAACAAGATCGTGTCAGTGTTCCTCTTTTTTCTGTCAGGTGAGAAATTGGAGTGATATGTCACCCATCTGTTAACTGTATAGGGTTCTGCAGAATCGCTGTGGGAAGTATATTATTCTGCAGAAGTGTCCTAAACAGCAAGGCCTCCTCCACCCGAAGCAGATTTAACAACTTGAGCTTTCTACCAAATAAAACGACCCAGGCGCTTTGAGAGGCCAAGCCGTTTACAAGCCTGAGGCCCCGAAGTCTTGGGACGCTCTGGGACGAAAGGCGATTAAGCCGCTGCCTGAGGGCAACCACACTGAACGGCAGGGGTTGTGAGGGCTTGGGCCTGGGGCTTCTCTTCTTCTGGAGTTGTGAGGAGAAGAGCTGGTCCAGGACCGGCTGGTTAGAAGGCAGGTCCTTGTGTTTCTAGCCCTGGGGCCGACTCAGCGGGGAGCCCAGACTGAGCCCCCTCTCGGGCTCTCTCACACCTCGATCTGAGGCCAGCTTGGTCTGGAGGTCATAGCGTTCCAGGTGTTTCTTTGCCTTATCTTCATACCTGCAAGGACCAGAAACCCTTTAGCCAATTAAAGAAATGGTATATTATCATCTCCTGAAAGAAAGAAAAAACAAGTACTCGCTGAAATATTGTCTTGTTTTTTTTTTTACAGCAGCAGAGATCAAAACAAATGTTTCTGAGGCAGCCTTCATCAGCGTTTGGAGAACTATAGACATCCACCCATATTTATAGCGGACGTCACATTGTAGTACTGCTTTTTTCAGAATCATTATTTATAGACATGTTCTAATGTTTTCCCACAAAATCAAAATAAACAAAGAAAACTGCACATTTCTCAAGGGAAGCAACCTAACACGAGTTCTTCATTAAGGCCTCTCGGGCTCTCTGTTTTGTAAGACGTGCATATAATATGCCTCTCTCTGTAACAGTCATTTGTATCTATTACCTCCCCTCTTATGTGGCTGTACAACTTGGAATGTCAGTTTGCACACGTCTGACCGCATTAAAGTGCCTGGCGACAGGGGGCTTCTCGTCACCAGTTCTGATGTTGCACTTGTACTCTGTAATACAAATGTTCAATTCCCTCTTAGACTTTCCAACATAATAATAGCCACATGAGCACTTGACAGTAAATGGACCACAAATTTTGTTTTCATTCCCGTATGAGGGTGAAGAAAGAAATCACCATTGGCCATTGCATTACAGTTCCCACAATTATGACATAGAAAATTGCCAGGGGGGAGGTTATACAGAAAATGTTGAAGGGGTACATATTAATCTGCTATTACCAGGCTGTCCCTTAGGTTTCTAGCACTTTTAAAAGCGAATCGAGGGATAGTCTGAAAAGCCCGACCAACAGAGGGTTCCGTAGAGAGAACATGCCAATGCTATTTAATGGAAAATTTAATAGCCAGAGACATAGGGGAATAAGTACTAGGGCTGTCCCCAACTAAAAACAAAATCTTGGTTGACCGAAAGTCTGTTCTTTCGACAAATACCTAGGTGTCTGGCTAGACTGTAAACTCTCCTTCCAGACTCATAAGCATCTCCAATCCAAAATTAAATCTAGAATTGGCTTCCTATTTTGCAACAAAGCCTCCTTCACTCACGCTGCCAAACATACCCTCGTAAAACTGACCATCCTACTGATCCTCAACTTCAGGCGATGTCACTTACAAAATAGCCTCTAACACTCTACTCAGCAAACTGGATGCAGTCTATCACAGTGCCATCCGTTTTGTCAACAAAGCCCCAAATACCACCCACCACTACGACCTGTATGCTCTCGTCGGCTGGCCCTCGCTACATACTTGTCGCCAGACCCACTGGCTCCAGGTCTTCTATAATTGCTCCGCCTTATCTCAGCTCACAGATCACCATAACAACACCCACCCGTAGCACGCGCTCCAACAGGTATATCTCACTGGTCATCCCCAAAGCCAACACCTCCTTTGGCCACTTTAAATGCCAGTTCTCTGCTGCCAATGACTGGAACGAATTGCAAAAATTGCTGAAGTTGGAGACTTATATCTCCCTCACTAACTTTAAGCGTCAGCTATCTGAGAAGCTTACCGATCTCTGCAGCTGTACACAGCCCATCTGTAAATACCCCATCCAACTACCTACCTCACCCCCATATTGTTTTTATTTACTTTTTTTTGTTCCTCTTTTGCACACCAGTATTTCTACTTGCACATCTATCACTCCAGTGTTCATTTGCTAAATTGTAATTACTTCGCTACGGTGGCCTATTTTTGCCTTACCTCTTACTCCATTTGCAGACATTGTATATAGATTTTTCTATTGTGTTATTGACTGTACTTTTGTTTATCCCACGAGTAACTCTGTGTTGTTGTATATTGTCGCACTGCTTTGCTTTATCTTGGCCAGTTCGCAGTTGTAAATGAGAACTTGTTCTCAACTGGCCTACCTGGTTAAATAAAGGTGAAAAAAATAACAATAATAATTGTTTGGTCAAAATATTTAAACGTGTATTTTTCCATATATAGACACAACCTATATGTTTAATAAAATCAACTATACAGTGGGGCAAAAACGTATTTAGTCAGCCACTAATTGTGCAAGTTCTCCCACTTAAAAAGATGAGAGGCCTGTGGAATTCCTCACAATCAAATGTCGACCGCATTATCTACCAAGGGAATTCTCTTCGATTATAATCACAGCAGTATATATTCCCCCCAAGCAGACACATCGATGGCTCTGAACAAACTTTATTTGACTCTTTGCAAACTGGAAACCAAATATCCTGAGGTTGCATTCATTGTAGCTGGGGATTTTAACAAGGCTAATCTGAAAACAAGACTCCCTAAATTGTATCAGCATATCGATTGCGCAACCAGAGCTGGTAAAACCTTGGATCATTGCTATTCTAACTTCCACGACTCCATTTTGTTGCTCCCTGCCTACAGACAGAAGCTAAAACAAGAAGCTCCCGCGCTCAGGTCTGTTCAACGCTGGTCCGACCAATCTGATTCCACGCTCCAAGACTGCTTCCATCACGTGGACTGGGATATGTTCCGCACTGCGTCCAACAACAACATTGACGAATACGCTGATTCGGTGAGCGAGTTCATTAGAACGTGCATTGAAGATGTCGTTCCCATAGCAACGATTAAAACATTCCCAAACCAGAAACTCTGGATTGATGGCAGCATTTGCGCGAAACTGAAAGCGCGAACCACTGCTTTTAACCAGGGCAAGGTGACCGGAAACATGACCGAATACAAAACAGTGTAGCTATTCCCTCCGCAAGGCAATCAAACAAGCTAAGCATCAGTATAGAGACAAAGTAGAGTCGCAATTCAACGGCTCAGACACAAGAGGTATGTGGCAGGGTCTACAGTCAATCACAGATTACAAAAAGAAAACCAGACCCGTCAGGGACCAGGATGTCTTGCTCCCTGGCAGACTAAACAACTTTTTTGCCCACTTTGAGGACAATACAGGGCCACTGACAAGGCCCGCAACCAAAACATGAGGACTCTCCTTCACTGCAGCCTACGTGAGTAAAACATTTAAACATGTTAACCCTCGCAAGGCTGCAGGCCCAGACGGCATCCCCAGCCGCGCCCTCAGAGCATGCGCAGACCAGCTGGCTGGTGTGTTTACGGACATATTCAATCAATCCTTATCCCAGTCTGCTGTTCCCACATGCTTCAAGAGGGCCACCATTGTTCCTGATCCCAAGAAAGCCAAGGTAACTGAGCTAAACGACTACCGCCCCGTAGCACTCACTTCCGACATCATGAAGTGCTTTGAGAGACTAGTCAAGGACCATATCACCTCCACCCTACCTGACACCCTAGACCCACTCCAATTTGCTTACCACCCAAATAGGTCCACAGACGATGCAATCTCAACCACACTGCACACTGCCCTAACCCATCTGGACAAGAGGATTACCTATGTGAGAATGCTGTTCATCGACTACAGCTCAGCATTTAACACCATAGTACCCTCCAAACTTGTCATCAAGCTCGAGACCCTGGGTCTCGACCCCGCCCTGTGCAACTGGGTACTGGACTTCCTGACTGGCCGCCCCCAGGTGGTGAGGGTAGGTAACAACATCTCCACCCCGCTGATCCTCAACACTGGGGCCCCACAAGGGTGCGTTCTGAGCCCTCTCCTGTACTCCCTGTTCACCCATGACTGCGTGGCCATGCACAACTCCAACTCAATCATCAAGTTTGCAGACAACGCTGCAGTTGTGGGATTTTTATATGAATTTATTTGCAAATTATGGTGGAAAATAAGTATTTGGTCACCTACAAACAAGCAAGATTTCTGGCTCTCACAGACCTGTAACTTCTTCTTTAAGAGGCTCCTCTGTCCTCCACTCGTTACCTGTATTAATGGCACCTGTTTGAACTTGTTATCAGTATAAAAGACACCTGTCCACAACCTCAAACAGTCACACTCCAAACTCCACTATGGCCAAGACCAAAGAGCTGTCAAAGGGCACCAGAAACAAAATTGTAGACCTGTACCAGGCTGGGAAGACTGAATCTGCAATAGGTAAGCAGCCTGGTTTGAAGAAATCAACTGTGGGAGCAATTATTAGGAAATGGAAGACATACAAGACCACTGATAATCTCCCTCAATCTGGGACTCCACACAAGATCTCACCCCGTGGGGTCAATATGATCACAAGTACGGTGAGCAAAAATCCCAGAACCACATAGGGGGACCTAGTGAATGACCTGCAGCAAGCTGGGACCAAAGTAACAAAGCCTACCATCAGTAACACACTACGCCGCCAGGGACTCAAATCCTGCAGTGCCAGTACATGTCCAGGCCCGTCGGAAGTTTGCTAGGTAGCCTGGGGCGGCAGGCTAGTGGTTAGAGTGTTGGACTAGTAACCGAAAGGTTGCAAGTTCAAATCCCCGAGCTGACAAGGTACAAATCTGTCGTTCTGCTCCTGAACAGGCAGTTAACCCACTGTTCCTAGGCCGTCATTGAAAATAAGAATTTGTTCTTAACTAACTTGCCTAGTTAAATAAAGGTAAAAAAATTAAAATAATAAAAAAGAGAGCATTTGGATGATTGGGAGAATGTCATATGGTCAGATGAAACCAAAATATAACTTTTTGGTAAAAACTCAACTCGTCGTGTTTGGAGGACAAAGAATGCTGAGTTGCATCCAAAGAATACCATACCTACTGTGAAGCATGGGGGTGGAAACATCATGCTTTGGGGCTGTTTTTCTGCAAAGGGACCAGGACGACTGATCCGTGTAAAGGAAAGAATGAATGTATTGTGAGATTTTGAGTGAAAACCTCCTTCCATCAGCAAGGGCATTGAAGATGAAACGTGGCTGGGTCTTTCAGCATGACAATGATTCCAAACACACCACCCGGGCAACGAAGGAGTGGATTCGTAAGAAGCATTTCAAGGTCCTGGAGTGGCCTAGCCAGTCTCCAGATCTCAATCCCATGGAAAATCTTTGGAGGGAGTTGAAAATCTGTGTTGCCCAGCAACAGCCCCAAAACATCACTGCTCTAGAGGAGATCTGCATGTGGAGGAATGGGCCAAAATACCAGCAACAGTGTGTGAAAACCTTGTGAAGACTTGCAGAAAACGTTTGACCTCTGTCATTGCCAACAAAGGGTATATAACAAAGTATTGAGAAACTTTTGTTATTGACCAAATACTTATTTTCCACCATAATATGCAGATTAATTAATTAAAAATACTACAATGTGATTTTCTGGACAAATGCATACAAAGCTCTTCCCCGCCCTCCATTTGGCAAATCTGACCATAATTCTATCCTCCTGGTTCCTGCTTACAGAAACTGAAGATCTTATAAAACACGTTGTACTACTCCTTTCACAGAACAGAGCAATCTGGCCCTAACCAGAATAGGAGTGGGAGGCCCCGGTGCACAACTGAGCAAGAGGACAAGTACATTAGTGTCTAATTTGAGAAACAGACGCCTCACAATTCCTGAACTGGCAGCTTCATTAAATAGTACTGGCAAAACACCCGTCTCAATGTCAACAGTGAAGAGGCGACTCCGGGATGCTGGCTTTCAATACTTTGTTGAAGCACCTTTGGCAGCGATTACAGCTTTGAGTTTTGGTATGACGCTACAAGCCTGGCACACCTGTATTTGGGGAGCTTCTCCCATTCCTCTCTGCAGATCCTCTCAAGCTCTGTCAGGTTGGATGGGGAGCGTTGCTGCACAGCTATTTTTACATCTCTCCAGAGATGTTAGTTCGGGTTCAAGTCCAGGCTCTGGCTGGGCCACTCAAGGACATTCAGAGACTTGTCCCGAAGCCACTCCTGTGTTGTCTTTGCTGTGTGCTTAGGGTCGTTGTTCTGTTAGAAGGTGAACCTTCTCCACAGGTGAAGGTCCTGAGCGCTCTGGAGCAGGTTTTCATCAAGGATCGCTCTATACTTTGCTCCGTTCATCTTTCCCTCGATCCTGACTAGTGTCCCAGTCCCTGCTGCTGAAAAACATCTCCACCACCATGTGTCACCATAGGGATGGTGCCAGGTTTCCTCCAGAATTGACGCTTGGCATTCAGGCCAAAGAGTTCAATCTTGGTTTCATCAGACCCGAAAATGTTGTTTCTCATGGTCTGAAAGCCTTTTGGCAAATTTCAAGCGGGCTTTCATGTGCCTTTAAATGTGGAGTGGCCTCCATCTGGCCACTACCATAAAGGCCCGATTGGTGGAGTGCTGCTGAGATGGTTGTCCTTCTGGAAGGTTCTCCCATCTCCACAGAGGAACTCTGAGCATCGGGTTCTTGGTCACCTCCCAAAGGCCTTCTCCCCCGATTGCTGAGTTTGGCCGGGTGGCAAGCTCTAGGAAGAGTCTTGGTGGTTCCAAACTTCTTTCATTTAAGAAGGATGGAGGAATCTGTTTTCTTGGGGACCTTCAATGCAACAGAAATATTTTGGTACCCTTCCCCAGATCTGTGCCTCAACACAAGCCTGTCTTTGAGCTATACAGACAATTCCTTCAACCTCATGGCTTGGTTTTTGCACTGATATGCACTATCAACTGTGAGACCTTATATAGACATTTCGAGTCTCATAGCAAAGGGTCTGAATACTTTTGTAAATAAGGTATTACTATTTTCTTATTATTATAAGTTAAAAAAAGTTCACTTTGTATTCATGGGGTATTGTGTGTAGATTAAGGACTTTTTATTTAATCCATTGTAGAATAATGCTGTAATGTAACAATGTGGGGTAAAGGTATGTTTTATTTTTAACAAGAAAATCTTAACAAGAACATTTTCTTAACAAGAACATTTCCCAGGACATCGACATTTCTTATTTGGGTAGAAAGTGTGTTAAAAAATATATATGAAATTCACTGAGGATGGCACTCCCCTTCCTCCTTTGAAGAGCCACCAATGAAAATCATATAGCATCAGACTGACTAGGTGAGAAAACGGATTGTTTGACTATTATTTAGATACTTAAAATATTACCTGAGAAACCACAGGCTCCATCTACAAATTACCTGGCTCCATCTGCACCTTTGTTTAAGAAACTCAATATCTTGTCTATTTACGACATTAATGTACAACAATTATGTACTTTCATCTACAAATACTTCTTCCTCCCAGACTGTTTAAATAAACCATTCAAATGGACTATTCCAGGTTAATTCTGAATCCATCTATTGACCACCAGACACTGTGATAACCTTCACCTTCCCACTGCCGCACCTCACATTGTATCTGATAGAGAATTGACTGAGGTACCATACTCTGGAATTCTTATCTTCACATTGTCAAATCACCGTCATCCCTCAATAACTATAAGCTTAAAATGAGGGTCAGCCTGATGAACCAAACTACCCAATTTGATTATGTATACTGAGTATATTATGTACAATTATAATGAATATGCTTTGTTTAACTGTCTGAACAAACTTTTCTTTGTACATATATTTGTGGTGTGGTTTTCATAAGCCCTTTTGCACTTCCAACCTCAACTGCACACCGTTTTTACCAATTTTTTTATCAGATAGTTTTGTATTTGACTTTTCTTTAGTGCGAATAAATAAAACCTACTTGTTTCCAAACTCAAATGGTGAAACACTAAATGTGATGTTCTTTGTTCGACTGTACATGCATGAAACGAACATTATGGAAAACATGCCTCACACTAAGTCTGGTGTAGTAGAATAATGTATTGGCAAGAATTTGGCACCGTCAACTTTAAGAAGGTTACTAAGAAAGTTCAGCCAGACACAAGTCAGTATTCGACGCCCATCCGTGTCCAAGGACGTCGGGAGATGACGGGGCAACAGGGATTCATTTCACCTTACTCACTTCGAAATTTGATGTTTGGAACAACTTGGCAATTTGACGTTTGAGAAACATGGATGAACGTCTAATTGTGACGTGAGACTGTGAGAGCTTGTTGGGAAAGTTAGCCTTATCATTTAAACCACCTAAATATATTTCCTTTACATTTAGTATTTGAAACTCAAACATGAAGTCCCATCTGCTTTTTCAATAATGCTGCAGAATCTGTATCATTCTCCATACCTTATATTCCAATGCATCAAACATTAGGGGCGGCAGGTAGCCTAGTGGTTCGGTCGCAAGATCGAATCCCCGAGCTGACAAGGTACAAATCTGTCGTTCTGCCCCTGCACAAGGCAGTTAACCCACTGTTCCTAGGCCATCATTGAAAATAATCTGTTCTCAACTGATCTGCCAAGTTAAATAAAGGTAAAATAAAATAAAAAAATAAAAAGTTACACATGCCCACCATGGTGTTGGGTAGCTGCTGACATTTGAGAACACATCTAGTTTATAAATCAAACTCTGGTCATGTTATTGCAGAGCACATTGTATACATTTTTTGCCCAGCTGTTTTTTAGAGAAGATTGTAAGTGTAAGGTAGCTGTAATGTTTGTTTTTAAACCTCCATTCTAGCATACACGACACACACATTTTTCAATCGACGTGCTTTTATTTGAGTTTCTATGCTAATCATATAACTGAAATGTTTCTTTAAGCTACTTACTTAAAATTGTATAAATATAACCATGCCAACACATGATTCAAACATGTAATTCACCAACAGAGAGGGAACTAATGAAACACTGGCTTCTTCAGCAGGCAATTTTACATTTGCAGTAGCTTGCTAGGCTAATCAAACTAACATTAACCAGCCTCAATAAATTGGCTAAGTGGTCAATGGAGTTAGTGCTTCATATGATCAAGACAATGTTCATTGCAAGCTGTATTTTTCAAGTGCACTCAAACAGATATGGATCTTATTTCAGTCATTACACACAGACAGCAGCTCGAGTTTTCATGTGAGGCTGTGTTTCAATGACTGTATATCTGCGTTTACATCTTAGATAGAAGCCGGCCATTGGCTGCCTTCATCACGAGGGGTATGCAGGAGTTCTGATTGGTTCCAATTTTGGCAAATGTGCCTGTGCAGTGTTGAAATATACTTTTTATGAAAATGTGCAAGACTTGAAGGTGCCAACAAATTTTATAGTCTTTAATAACAATGTTTCACTGATATACAAAAAAATCTGCTCCCTCAAAGGAGATCAATCAACTTCACGTTTTTCCGGCTTTCTGCCCACCACCTAGAATATTGAGGCATTCCATAATGGATGCCTCAGAAGAATCTGCAGAATTTTCTGGCAAAATAAAAACCACCAAAGACGAACTCTACAGGAAGACCAAAAGCCAGAGCATCATGTACCAAAATCAAGATAAGAAGAATGCGTTAGCTTGGCCATGTTTTCCGGATGGAGCAGGATAGCATCCCAGAATTTACCCTAAGGTGGACCGCCAGGGAAAAGAGAACCTGGAAGACCTAAAACTACTTGGCGCAGAACTGTGACGGACGAGCTGGACAAGATGAACCTCTTGTGGGGGCGAGGCACAACACGTGGCCAAGGACAGAGTGGTTGAAGGAACTCATTGTAGCCTTATGTCCCCATAGGGGAAGAAGAAGTCAGTAAGTATAATGTAGATTGTCAATCAATTAAGCCCAAAAGGTTGTAATACTACAATGACATAATATTGCTGCTAATGCCTCTGGACCTTTCATCAGAGGGCAATGAGACAAAATCCTAGGTGTGCCACTGCTGCTATGTCCTAGAGGTAAGGTCAACTAAATTACACTCATAAAAAGCCTGCTTTGGTGTAATGGGGTAAAGGCAATTGAATCTGCTACCTTGCACTCCCATACGCTTCAATGTAAATGATTATTTTGGTATTTTGGCACGGCATCCACACATGCAACTGACCTGTGTTACTAGAGTTCACGTGAGAGCGATAACGATTCCTAGAAGTGGCGTGCCCCTTAACTGTGGCGTTGAAAAAGGAGCCAAATATTTGCCTCGTCTTATTTCACGTTTAAGACGGCGGTAACACAAGGTGGGATTCTTAACAGATGTCTTTTTCCATACACTCGTCCATACCTTACATAAGTTCCACACGTAGGCTAGAGCTGAGACACATTTTCCGTCCTTTCAATGACTTTAAACTGGTATGCAGTGATCCACGATAATTGGGTGGAGTGCTTTCGGTAGAGGGTAATGATGCTATTCCATGATGCTGGTTGAGTTGTTCAGTCTCAGTGGATGTAGATCAGAAGATAATGCCATGTATGATTTGTTTTACTGGCATGTGAATGTACATCTGGATGTTGTTAGAAAAGAAAAAGGAAAGGGGGATACCTAGTCAGTCCGTTGTACAACTGAAGGCATTCAACTGAAATGTGTCTTCCTCTTTTAACCCAACCCCTCTGAATCAGAGAGGTGCGGGGGGCTGACTTAATCGACATTCACATCTTCGGTCGCCCGGGGAACAGTGGGTTAACTGACTTGCTCGGGGGCAGAGCAATAGATTTTTACCTAGTAGGCTCTGGGATTCGATTTTTACCGAAAGTCCTTGATGGCAGTACGACGTGCATTGCGTATCTTTGATATAGTAGCAGGTAGCCTAGTGGTTAGAGCGTTGGACTAGTAACCGAAAGGTTGCAAGATTGGAATCCCAGAGCTGACAAGGTAAAAATCTGTCGTTCTGCCTCTGAACAAGGCAGTTAACCCACTGTTCCTAGGCCATCATTGAAAATAAGAATTTGTTCTTAACTGACTTGCCTAGTTAAATAAAGGTAAAATAAAAAAATAAAAAATGTCCAATTTAAAACAATTCTTCACTAGTAGGGAAGCACAAAGGTGAGTGACCTCTCTCGTGCTGAATCATGAGTCACACAGACTATGTCACGCAGACCCACAATGTGCTGTACTATACAGATACCACCGAAAATCATGGTTGTGGAAAGCTGTGGAAAGCTGTGTAAAGGCAATTAAGGGTCACAAAATGTAAGCTTTGTGTAACTTCCTAAAGTTTCACATTTTCTTATAAAATGTTCAATTGCATTTTCTGAATTTTATTCATATTAGTTTCGTTCTCCTACATCTTATTTTTATTAAGCGAAATACTCAAACTTGTTCATAATTTATATACTGAGCAAAAATATAAATGCAACATGTAAAGTGTTGGTCCCATGTTTTATGAGCTGAAAGAAAAGATCCCAAACGCAGCAAAGGCTTATTTCTCTCATATGTTGTGCACAAATTTGTTTACATCCCTGTTATTGAGCATTTCTCCTTTGCCAATCCATCCACCTGACAGGTGTGGCATATCAAGAAGCTGATTAAACAGCATGATCATTAAACAGGTGTACCTTTCACTGGGGGCAATAAAAGGAGACTCTAAAATGTGCAGTTTTGTCAAGCTAAATGCAGGAATGTCCACAAGCTATTGCCAGAGAATTGAATGTTCATTTCTCTACCATAAGCCGCCTCCAACATAATTTAAAAGAATTTGTCAGTACGGACCTCCACATCCAGCTTCTTCACCTGCGGGATTGTCTGAGACCAGCCACCCGGACAGCTGACGACACGGAGGAGTATTTCTGTCTTTAATAAAGCCCTTTTATGGGGAAAACCCATTCTGATTGGCTGGGCCTGGCAACCAAGTGGGTGGGCCTATGGCTGGGCCTTGCCCAATCATGTGAGATCCATAGATTAGGGCCTAATGAATTTCAAATCGTTGAAATTGTTGCGTTTATATATTTGTTCAGTATAATTCAAGAAATGTGGCCCATCTTATGCACTTGCTGATTTTCCTTACAACATCTTGATTACGAACAAGCCGCACCAGACAGGCAAGACAAAGAAGAGGGTTAGTGTGTGTCCACATACAGAATATTAAATTTATTAACCGTCTGACCAGCAAAATACCTTAGAGTGCTCAAGATGCATGGCATACTTTGGAAAAAGGAGATATTTCATGCAGAATACCTGTTTAACAGTGGAAAATATTGACCATGTAACCTAGTAATCAGATGCAGTCTGGAAAATATAAACATAGCTCATATTAACAATTCTGTCTGGGTAGCAACATGAATAAGCCAAGCAAAATTTCCAGGGCCATATTTTACACATGCAAGTGACAGGTCAATCTTTCTTTTTTTTGCCTTGCTAATAATAACAAATGGAAACTGCTTCGAAGGTGAAGTCTGGAAACTCACTTCTTTCGGTCCTCCTCCCCCAGGTTTTTCCATCTCTCCTGCACGGCAGAGGTGATGTCCTGGAGGCTTGCTGTGGGGCTTCTCCTGGAGAACCTCTGCCCGGGTCTCCCTCTCAAACAGGCAGCGGGGGACAGGGGGGGGGTCCTCATGGTACAGCTACTGATCAGGTTGTAGGCCTTCAGTGACGCACGTTTTTCCGTTATAGCGTTGGACACCTTTTTGCCAGGCCTGCTCTGATCCTTGGCCTGGACCAAGCCCAGGTCACTGCTGCATCCGGTGGGCAGGTGGACCTTGACGGACTACAGTGGCTCTCCTGTGGAGGGGTCTGTCAGAGCCGTGCCTCGGCTCCAACTCACTGCTGATAACTGCTCAATGTCTTTGTCAGGATCTTGGTCATGGCGGTTGACCCTCTCCGGGCCTTTGGCTGGGCCTGGATTTGTTATCTCGCTGCAGGTCAAAACAATTTCATCTTCCAATAGTGGAAAAGTCAAAGTCCCCTGGGATTTGGTTGACTATCCAGTCTTCAGAGGAAGAGGAGGAGCTAGTGTTTACTGTCTGGTCACCAGCCACTACCCTGGATGGAGAGCCATCACTGCAGCCAAATGGCGCTTTGTCCACCGTGACACTGTGCCCCATAAGACTGTCCTCGACGTCAGCATTTCCCCTACAGTTCCCCAGTGATAATGGGCAACTGTAGGCATCGTCTCCAGTGACTGGTGGAGCCTCAGCAGGAGACGCCGAACCAGGGCCATACAAGGAAACCAACAGCGTCTCCAATGCTGCCAGCACAGCCCCCTGACAGTCACAGTCTCTGAGAAATAAAGTAACACACTAATGCCCATGCTGTTCACTTTCCTTTCTTTACAGGCAGTGGCTGTGCACCCAGGTAACTGCACATTTAGTTAATGTGGTTAATTACAGCACTGGTCAGCTCCTCCTATTTCAAATGGTGGTGGCTAAGGAACTGATTGGCAACTTATTGTTTTACTGTCAGCGCTTTCTATTTTTATCACAGAAAATCAATTATTTTGAGGAGAGAAACGAGATAGTTGGACAAAGGGTAAAGGGACAGTAACGTTAGCTAGCCAAAGCAAGTGAATGGATTCCTTGCTGTACCGTAGAAGCTACATGTAGGAAAATCATACATTTGCTAACTGGATCTTGCATCGCATGTTTGCAGCTGAATCGGTCAGAAAGCTGAGAAGGATAAATTGACTGGTAACTGGTTCTGCAGCTACTGTCCGTTTTTATACATCTTTTGAACATCCTCAATCATATTTAGTTTCCACTAAGTTTTGTATTCTTTCAACCAAAGATCATAGAAAGAGAGTGGTAGTGTGGAACATGAATCTGTCCGCAAGGAAATTGAGAAAAAAAAAAGAGAAAAACAGAAACCCTGTTCTGGTGCAGAATCTGGGTCTTCTTGGGGGGGGGGTCAGGTTGATGCCTACAGTGGATGCGGGAACAGCGATGTTGAACATCATAGTGGGATAACGGCTGCAGGCAGAGTCTGCCGGGTACTGAGCCAGGTAGTGCTGCCGGACCACCTGATGGTCAAGCAGAGAGAACGTATCAGAACTGCAGTGGTGATCCTATGGGCAATGCTTCACAGTGACAGTGTTGTAGCATTTACATAACAAAGTGACTTCATCAATGACAGAGAGAGCTACATTTGGGATAACAGACAGGCCTATGTGAGGACAAAGTGATACTTGAGAGGACCACAATGGAAATAAGCCTTCGTTGTTGTCTTCAGCTGGAGCGGCAACACATATGTATTTTTAATCTTCAGGTAAATAAAACACTGTTTTTTTTATTTTTATGTATAATTATAAATGTCTTCCTCGGACGACTTGTGTGAACGTAGGGTAAACGAAGAGTGAATGTAACACGTGAATACTCACTGTACAACTAAGAGAACAAATATCCACATCTAAAATACTTTGTCCAAGCAATTTGAGAAGCTATTGTTTGTTGAACACCTCTACCATATTTGGCTGCATATTTTCTTTACTCAAACCACAACAAACATCTGAGACTCATGTACATTTCATGAACACAAAAGGCATGTTTTTAACTTCATGATATTTTTCTGGTGGACAGGTCGATCATTCAAAGATATATGTTTTGTTGGGGTTACTGGAGCTTGCTAAAGAGCCATCCATACCAGGTTTGGGAAAGAATCCATCTATCACAATCTGTTAAAAGAAATCAAATCAACATAATAAGTGGGGAACCATTTCAGTGAAAAACAAAATTATATTTTCTATATTTGTATTTCGGTCCCACTTCATACCAAGTGGCTCTGCCTATTAACATGCACAGTACACAGGCAGGTAGAATGTTATGTAGACATTTTTTACATAGCTACTGTAGTTACAAACATGCTTTTTGCATAATTCACACTGTACTTACAAGACATCTGTCATTTAAACACCATGTAAAAATACAGAATGCTAAAGGGATAGTTCACCCAAATTTCAAAATGACTTATTTGTTTCCTTCTATGGACAAGGAGAGACAATTCTCTATGCTTTCATTGTTTACATAGGCACTGCAATGTCACCAACCGCGTACAATAATGTTTTCTTACCAAAAACCAGACACCCAATATTAACATGTTTAAAATTTCACAGCCAAACCATGTTCACTTCAAACCAAGTTATTGAAAAATACAATCTCATGGACTTTGAGATTTTAAAAGGTACACTATCAAATCGATTCATGTCGGATCCTCAAGGGTTTTAAATCTTAAAAGGATTCACAATTTTTTTTCTCCCCAACACAAACACATCACACGCTGTAGACACTTTGAAAAAGTTTGAACAACCAATGACATCTAAATGCTGTTGCCTTCTAAACTCGAAGAAAACAGTTTACGTTGACAAGAGAAAGAGAAACTGCTCCAAATTACTTAATTAGCAAATCTCTCACTGCATGACTCGGGCAAACAATTCTAAAATAAACAATCTTCGCAGTTGACGAGCATCAGGGTCATACAACTGGAGTTTTTTTAAACTCTCTAATTACTGCCATTGAGACCTTGATAATAGCTGTGTACATTACATATACTTTGCCATTACAACATTTGTCAATTACTGTGATACAGTTGATCCTGCCTGCTGACTGCCTGGCAATGAATGAGCCTTATTATTCCATTCTGAGTCGTGTAGAGGCATCTGGGCCTCATTGGCAGCAGTGTTCACTGCCACAGGACCCTGCTCTGGTAATTAGAAAAGCAGCACAGAAAAACTGACCAATGTTCACTGTCGATAAATTTAAAGCTAAGTCTCTTAAACTCTCGATTTGTCCACTCAATCAAGGAGTGATTACGAGTATGGACTTTTTCCCCCCCAATAATATTTTTTATACAAAATTTGTTAAACAATTCTATCTTGCCTAAAGTGATAAAATACTTCAGAAAGATAATAGGCACGAGAAGAAAAGGAAAATAACAAAACAAACCAAGTCAGAACTCTGAGGCTTGTGAAATCTGAAAGAAGATCTACCTAAATCTGCAAAACAGAGGTCCTAGATTTGACACAAAGTCCTAAGATTGATGCAAACGTTTCTCAGGTGACATGAGCAATAGGCCGGGGCTGTGTTCCCCAGTCTGTCTGCACACGTCTTCACGTGTCACACCCATGAGCCCGGAACTGGAACACATCTCGGCTTGGCGTCCTACCTGATGACTGATCATCTTTTCCTGGCTAATGACTGATTATTCAAGCAGATCTCTCACCGCATAAATTAAGAGGGTGGGACATTCTAAGAATTGTTGAGAGAAAAGTACAATAAATTGGTACACAAAAACATTTCCTTATCTGGCAAATGATGTTCATGAGCCAGACCTATGGCTAATATTATATAACAGGCAAGAGAGGAACAAATTGCAAAGCAATCACTGTGGCTGGGCTATATATAGTGCTGTACCACAAAACCAAGCACTATCCTCACACATGGAAGAAGTAGTTCCAGGGACACATAGCTTTGTTTTAGATTGGCACACTGATCATTTTAACGAGCAATACAAAACTTCTCATAACTTTTAAAACACATAGTAAATGGAAAGCCAGTTCATTGATGCAACACTGTTTGAGGTTTTGCGGGTACATGTGGTTTCCTCTCGTTCAGCTCATTATCTACTCATTAGGTCAGGTTATGAGAGAACCAATGGCACCTTTGCTCAAAAGGGCATGGTTGTGGGTTGACACGTTGCCAAAATAAGTGTAACATTTTGTTCCACAAGGGGCATGGCTCCTCCATCAACTTGCCAGAGTTGTGTGTGGAATCTTTGAACTGGATTCCGTGATCGCTAAGCTTCGGCCAGAGAAGGGGGAGGCAATAAGTGTTCTTTCATTGCTACAGGGAGTAGAGGACAAAGGCCAAAGGTCCTTGTCATAACTGGGCTCCAGAGTCCTGCTGCAAAATAACAACAAAGGAAACGGGGGAAAGGGGACTTGCGCTCCATATCTGTCAGGCCACATTAGCCGGGAGATGCACGGCAGGTAGCAGCCACACAACGCCTACCGTGACCAAGCAGAAACTTAACGCTCCACAGCCAACTCAATTACCAGCAGCAAAGCAAATCTCTCTCGCACAGAAGGAGAAAAGGGCATGGACATAGCTGCCCAACAGTCAGCCAACATCACATACTGGCTTGAAATCAAGAGTTCTTGATGCAGCCATTTTACAAGCTTGCTGTCTAGTATTTCTCTTGGGTTTTTCACTTTGTAGTCAGTCACACAGACTGTGGTGGACCTGTTTGTTTTGCAGCTCAACCACCACCTTCCAGAGAGTGGTTCATGCAGACTGTGGAACACACCCAGGTTATGGGGAGAGGGTCTCTGGGACCCCTGGTGTTGGCCAAGACTGGAGGGCAGTGGGAGGACGAGTGGCTGGGTGCCAGTGCAGCCGTGCTATGTCTCTCTATGACGCTAGGCCATCCACATGCACCACGGGCCACAAATTAGACACACCCTATCTTTAATGGTGCCCAGTTTTGCATCACTCATTGTACTCCTGGTTAGGAGAAAATGCCAATCTCAGGGCACTTATTGTAAAGCAATAAGACGTACTTATGGGAGATACGGAAGTCTGAATTGAATCAGTAAAATAGAAATTGGTGTCATTGAGCACTGCAGTGAAGGACAGAACTGCAAGAGCAGCAATATTTAAATCAAGCTTCATGTGGACACCTCCAAGAACAGCTGCCATCAATGTAATTGTCTGCATCTGCATCATTTCCAATTGCCATAAAAAAGACTGTCAACATATATATTTTTATATATTTCCCTTTATTATTTTACCTTAACCCTACTACCCCTCCCCTAACTGGAGTAAACTAATGGACATCTGCACCTAGGCTTCTACTTGCAGCTTATACATACTATATACACTTTATAGACACGGTATATAATAGTTATCTTTTGTTTGTATCTAGTCTCATCCTTCAGCTACCCTCAACCTCTCCCATCTATCTCTGAACACCATCCAGTTTTGATTTCTATTTGCCATCTATATTTAAACTGTACTGTTTCACAAAAGTTCTGGACCTCCATGCATTTTACAGACACAGTATATTTTAAATTATTTATGTTCTTTCTAGTTCCACCCTTCAGCTCCACTCAACCTCTCCCATCTATCTCTGAACACCATCCAGTTTTGATTTCTATTTGACATGTGTTTTTCAACTGTGCTCTTTCACAAAAGTTCTGAACCTTTCTATTCTCAAAGTTTATTTTAAATCAACCCAGCAGTGCTATTTGCAGAGTTAGCTCCAGATAAGTGTTGCAATTCTTCAGCCATTCCTGAACCTGCGACCAAAGACAAGCTACATGTGAACAGTATCAAAACAAATGATCTAATGTTTGTCTCTTCGCAGGCAAAACCTGCAATAAAATACAAATCTTTGTGCTTCACTTATTTAGCATTGTTATGTGACATTTCTGCGGTATAAGAGTGTTGTTTTATCTCCGATGACTGGTTTGGATGGACCAGGGCCATGGCTGAGTGATGCTGGTGTTTGACTGACCTCTGGATGTTCTTGTTGATGGTGGATTGAAAAGCAGGTGGGCCACAGCGTTGGGCCCCAGCGTAGCCATGAGAGCAATCCTGTGATCGGACACCTTGGCTTTCTGCCACACCACCACCTGCAACAACACGCAGCAGCTTATTTTCAGTCCGCCTAAAAAAAGACCACCTGCCGGATCTCACATTCAAAACAGCAGATCCTGATGACCAATCAAAGCCTCTTCTCTAGCACTTCCCGTACCTGTGTGGATCGCTCGGAGAGAGGTTCAACAATAGTCCTACTCGCACGGGACTTGCATTACTATAGAACGTAGGTTATGTAATTATTAACCCCCAGTATGTCTGTTTTTCCCAGAGGATGATTCGGACGGGATTCGTTTTCACCAAACTGTCCCCTGTAATTATTTTTTCCCCCATTATGACGGAAGCCCGGAGGCTGTTCTAGGCATGAGGATATTTCAACTTGTCTAAGGATAGCCTAATAATGGCTTTCACTTGGGAGAATGTCAAAATAACATCAATAAGAACCGTGAACTAACTGCGTGCAGACATTTAATTAACTGACGTTTTTGGCAATTTATCAATTCATTGGCACAATATCATCCGCTTCATCTTTAAAAAGAATAAAAAGCTGATGAGACAAAACAGATCATTCATCTGTAGGGTATGTGCATAGCATTACATTTTAAGCATCCATTTGTTCCCATGTTCTAACCCAAACTGCAAGCAGCACCTGCTAAACACAGTAATACCCCTAAGTATTATCAGAGGACCTTGGAGTCTGCATGCCAAAAAAAACAGTAGGTTATTCTGGCTGGAATTATCACTCTCCTGTCACGTGAAAATGATTGACATGGCATATTCGCACGGGTGTGGTGTTTTGTGCTGTGCACATAATTACATTACCCGACCTCCCCCAGTAAAACTAATCCCGTCCGAATAGGGTTTATGTGTCATCTGTTCTAAAAAGGCCTAAACCAGACCAGAGGGGTTTGGGGATGACTAGAGAACAAGCTACTGTGCGCTGATGCCTATGTCAGGTCACAAACTGTGAGAGCAGTTCGACTGAATAAACGGACCGTACTTCACACCATTCCCAAATCAGCATGTTGTCTGAACATATTATTCAACCCACTGGATCAATGTACACTACATAATGAAAGCAGATACACAGTGACCACAAGGTTACACAATCTTCCTCATCTCTGTGCAACCTCCACCGAGGCTTGGAATCCTCTACTTTTCCTTCATGTCCGATATATGTGAGAGAAAATGAGTCCAACACTAAAAGAGAACACATATTTTCACACCCACGGGTGGGCTTGTCGTTGAAGTGTCCACCAGCAAGTATATCTCCTGGGTGTTGATTTCTGAAAGTATGCTGTCCGCAGCAGCACACGTCTCCGCTATGAAATATGCAATTTGGTGACTGTAAACAGATCACACACAGCACTTGGAGAAGCCATGAAACCCAACACAGGCCGAAGTGCAAAGTTCGGGATACAGATATGCCTCCCATGTGCTGATGCCATGAAATGGGGGCACGCTCCTCCCTTGATGATGTCAGAGTGATTTCAGTGAAAAGTATACAGTGGTGTTATACCTCTGACCTCTTCCCTTAATGTTTCACTCCAAGTGGCCACTGACTGAAAGTGAATCTGGGGTTAAGTCTGCGGCCCAGTGTTCTACAGCTTTCTCTGACGGGTCTTCCTTTCTTCCATAACTCAGCTCCAAAGGCATCCACAGTTCACTAAATATGACTACGGGAGGGAGTGGGTTCAGGTCATGGGAAATTGCACATCTTTTCACTGGCACCACAAAATAATCTCTGTCGTCTGGACAGCGTGCCCGGCAAGAACTAAATGGATTCCTGCACAGCATAAACATGTCAAATTCCCACACAAATGTGGTATACTAATTGGTGTGCTATTAAGTGAGAACCTGTGTAAATAGAACCTGAATTCTCAAGACACTGCAGTGACAGCATAAGCAATGTGTTACTAGTTTTTTTTAACGATAATTCCTTATTTCTCTGCAATACTTTGTCTCACATTTTATCTCCTGGAAAGTTGTGATAAATGATGGAAAAACTACATCTTTACATCGATGCCATATCTAATGAGACTTTACTTTGACAAGCAGAAACCTAGGCAAAATCACGCATTTTCCACAAAATCAATCTCATTCACAAAATTAACCCACCTGTGCTCAATATATGGACAGTTTTGGTGAAAAGAAGTTAAAAGCCCAAGAAATGTTGGAGGAAGGCTTTTTGACATAGATATGAGTTGTGTGGCATGTTAAATACACTGGAACTACTCCAATGACAGTAACTTTTGAAAGACATGGCCCATTGATGAAGCTCTAACTAATAGCTGAGAGCAGTGACAGTGTTCGAGAGAATTGAAAGAGGCGTATGACTAAAGAAAAACGTTTGCTTCACGTTTAAGCCCGATCAACGACAACACTACAGTGTCAAATCATTGATGGCATTAATGACGCTTAAGCAGTGATTAATGGAGTTGGAATGCGGGGATTGGGTTTCACCCATGGAAATGCAGACAGATGAGGACACCTTGTGGTAAGAAGTGTTATTGTGTGCAAAAAGATTAATAAACAGTGAGAACGAAGTTGTACCTTACTGTGAGTGAGGGTGAGTCTCGGCTCTGGTTTTACACTGGCATACGCCATGAGAAGGTCCTGCACCTTCTTCTGCTCCTCCTTGCACTTTTTCGTGTTGGCGCAATACTGCCTCCTTAGTGGGAGATTCTTTAAAAAAGCTTCAGTGCACAGACTGTGGTACCTGAAAAGACATCAAAGCCCATGTCTACCTATAAAATGTTTCTCTGTGACGTATACATAATAAATACCATCAGAAACTGACTCCAATTTCAGTAAAAAGGGAAATGGCAAACCTTGCCCTGGGTGAGGGCTTCTGGGAAACGACCCTGCCCGTGAGGTCAAGCGTGTACTGGGTGCCGACGTTGTCCTCGGCAGTCTTTGTCGTGACAGCTACCTGGTGGGAGACCACGGGGCAAATCTATCACAGCTGCTTATTACCACTTTGGACTTTTTCAAGCAGAATTTAGTGTAAAAGAGAGCTGCTTCTGACCTCTGCCACAGCGCATATGGAGCCCTGGGCCTTTCCTCTGAAGCCATATGTCTCCAGGCCATCGTGGCTGCAGATTTTAGAGGGGTAGTATTTCACAGCCATCACAGCAGTATCAGCAGCTTTTATGCCTAAGCCATTGTCTATAATTTCTATTCGATCCAGACCATAATTCTCCTAAGACACATGAAATACATAAAACAGAGAATGTTCAGTGTTGTCCCTTCAAAGAGCCTTGAAAGCAGATTAGATTTTTTTTTTGTGTCATATTAACAGCTATGTGTTCTAAGTTCTTAAAGCCTCTTTTGTGGATTGATCTGATTATTATATACACCGAGTGTACAAAACATTAAGAACACCTGCTCTTTCCATGAAAGACTGACCAGGTGAATGCTATAATCCCTTATTGATGTCACTGGTTAAATTCACTTCAGTGTAGATGAAGGGGAGGAGGTAGGTTAAAGAAGGATTTTTAAGCCTTGAGACAATTGATGCATGGGTTAGGTATGTGGGGGGTGTTCCTATTAGGAAGGTGTTCCTAATGTTTGGTATACTCAGTGTATGTTAGTGTCCACTCCAGCTCCGTTTCCAATTCAATGAGGTGTAAGTACAAGAAATTATAAATTGTGCTTCAAATAAATTGGGCTCCCCAGTGGCACAGCGGTCTAAGGCACTGCATCTCAGCGCTAGAGGCATCACTACAGACCGTGGTTTGATCCCAGGCTGTATCACAACCAGCCGTGATCGGGAGTCCCATAGGGTGGCGCACCAATGGCCCAGAATTGTGCGGGTTAGTGGAGGGGTAGGCCGTCATTGCCTAGTTAAATGAAGGTTAAATAAATACAAAATAAAAAACATTTGCTTCCTTCCATACAGGCAGGTTTATGTGCTAGAGATACTTGGAGGTCGTTTGATATTGATCATGTGGTGTTCAGTTCCGGGAAAATGTTTTCCTCTTGATAAGTGGATTTGCTTTCCTCTTGGCAATATAGGAGAAGTGTTGGAAATATTAGTCCAATCAAAAGGCTTCACTATGTCCTCAGAGGCTGGCTGTGCTGCCTGAAAGGATTACCGCTGACAGCTCATTAAGAAATGGCTCTGAAGTGGGCAAAGAGTGCACTCATGAGAAAGAACTCAAGTATTCCCCCGTGCCAAGAAAAACAAATTCACAGAGAGAGCAGGTGAGCCGAGCCCACTCGAAATGGGAAAATATCTGAGGAATTCAGATGACATGACCATATGAGTACACTATAACCATTTCTGACAGCATTGGGAGTTGGAGAGAGTGTGTGTATAGTTACATACATTTTATCAGGACATGTTTAACAGGATACCTTTAAGTAGACCTAATTCCAACCAGGGAAAACAAGTAAAATAGCTATGTGCTTTACAATGTGACAATTTCAACATGCCATGAGTGATTTGCATGTGCTTCACTGGCAACACAAAAGGGTGAACACACTTTTTTTTTACCATTTTAATGTAAATTCTCAAGGCACCAGCACCAGTAGTTCCTTCACCACGTTTACCAAAGAGGTGATGACCTCACAGTTGGACAGAATGCACACAGTTTCTGCAGGCAGCGGTTTCATGATTAGCTACTGTTTATGGACACCTGCAATATGGAGAAAGAAAACATTAATGTGACATTGTTGTGCAATGAGCTGTCATTCACAACTGGAGGTTCTAGTCTGGAGTGTCCGGTTAAATTGTGGTTGAGGGCATTTTTAAACTCTCTAAAATTGTTCAATGAGTGAGAATTAGATGTCATTGTTGCAATAGTTTGTGAGTGGGCAACATATACTATCATCTTAAATGGGCATGTTTCATTATCTTGCCATATTAAAATAAAGTACATTGTGCTAATTTACCTTATGTGGACAGTTTGTGATACTACCTTACACAAGCTTGCATTTTCACCCATAAAATTGAGTGGAATTACACAACCTTTTTATCTCAGATTGGTGGTTTTAGTATAAAAGTTTAGTCATTACGATGACATAAGACTGATTGCTTCAAACGGTTCAATATCTTTGGTTTTGTACGTCACGCGCGCTGGGATGTGCAGGATTTAGAACGGGGAGTTAATCAAATTGCCAGGAAATGGCACATAATATTGGGGTTGGGGTCTCTATAAAAGTCGCTGGCCACACACCAATACATGGATTTGACAGTCAATCTTTCACTTAAGTTATCCAACAGAAAAAGTGTTTTGTTCTCTTTTCCATGGTGGCAGCCTCCCGAAATCAACATCTGACATTGCAAAATATAGATATAAGCCTTCTACAGGTCATGAGTGACGTGCATGTGCTTCACTGGCCACACTAAAGGGTGAAATACCAACCATCTATAGGTAATTTCTACCATGTATAGGTTATTTACTTACGTAACGAACCATGTATAGATTATTCCACGTTTCCGTGTGGTCTTTGACTAGTGTTAGTTTAAACAGCGCTACACCCCAAACGTTTTACCCTGTATTCTACTGAATTCAGCGTGATGTCCATAGAAGTTATTAAAGTGTTGCGTTTAAACGTACAGCTTTGGCGACCCACTTGAATCAAAAAGTAGCTAAGCTGTTCGATACAAATTGTCCTCTAACCAGTGACGTCAAATCAAATTGTATTTGTCACTTGTGCCGAATACAAGTGTAGACTTTACCGTGAAATGCTTAATTACGAGCCCTTTCCCAATAATGCAGGTAAAAAGAACTAACATTAACAAATAGATCAACATTTTTAAAAAATAACACAATACCTATATACAAGGAGTACCGGTACGAATCAGTGTACTGGGGTACGAGGTAGTTGGGGTGATTGATTGCGGTAATATACACATTATTCCCAGATTCCATGTATTCTTTTCCAGCTGTGTTAGTTAACAGACCGTGAAACCTCTTCTCCCCCTCTCCCGCAATTGATTTCAACGTGATATCGATGTGTGATTGACAAATAAATGTTGCGTTTCTCTTCCCATTTTGGCGAACCCCCACTCAAAATACATCTAACTGATTGTCTGCAGGTTATGTTCCCCATTCAGAGACTAGTTTTGCGCCTATAGACGGGAGTATCTTCTGACCAGTTTTGTTAGGAGTCACGATACTTGCTCTAAACATTAACACGCATCGTTTGCGGTAGGTTACGTTTTTTTTGGAAACATAAGAAACGCATCTTTTCATATCAGCAAGGAATAATTTTCAAAAAACGAATGGTTAAATTGCTACACACCTTTATTGTGTTAGTGTTCCCACACCGCCAACATCGCTTGTTTACTGAAGACATTGGCGGCTATCTTGCGAGCAACGAACATCTGTGTAAGCGTAACATGGGAGGATGTCTTGCTTGTCAGCTTGTGGATCTGTGCAAAACTGCGACAAGTAAGTTTTTTTTAAGAGTCCTTATTGATAAAGGGCATATCAGCATGTTTCGAAAACCGGGTTGAACGTGACGATTGTTTACTTTTCTAAACGTTAAAACACACCGCGTCGGAATTGTAGTGGAGCCAAAATATGGGCGGATGTAACCGCTGAAAACCTTACATTGCTGTGTTAGTTTCAACAGCGCATTACCCGATTTCCCCTCTAATCGATAATGTTTTATTACCACTTGTCAAAACAGGGTTTTTGGTGCTTGTTTACAATTATTACTATTGTTACACATGTATGTGTAGATGGATAGCAAATTGTATGTTTAAGCTTTCAACATATCAGGATTTGTTTCTGCATACTGGATATTGATTTGGATACGTTACAACTGTGTTTTGTCATTGGGCTATTTATCAAAATGGCTAGTCAACAGGATGCAGCGACGAAAAAATAATTGGTTAAAAAACAACATTTAACTTAAGTTTTAGGAATATGAATTGAACTTAATTTCTAATGGTATTTAATCAGGTAAAAACGGCCGAAGGAGTCCAAAAACTGCTACGATGAATTTACTTGTATGATATACCAGAAATCTCCAAAACATGCCAAGGCTGAGTAGGGTTTAATTAGTTAATTAACCAACGTTACAGCTAACGTTAGTTATAACCTTACCTGCCAATCATTAACTCTTGAAACGAAGAACACATTTACAATACATTATGAATAGTGACTCACTGGTGGGCTGTGTAGTTATTAAACAATATTTATTTGAATTGACAAGGTTATTGCATTTTGCATGATAGCTGTCTCCTCTGCACTTCTTCTTCGGTTGAGTTTGATGGCGGTTGGCATCCAATATGGTGCATTACCGCCCCCAACTGAACTATAGTATAAATTAATTACACTTTGTGATACCAAAGGGGAAAGGGAAAATTAAATATTTTTAATTACCCTACCAACTAACAATACACACATTAAAACCCACCACCATATTCCACTACTTTAACCCGATCAGATCATCAAACTGGGGTCCGCAACATACCCTCTCCCTTGTTATTGCGAGCGTCAACAGATTCAAACCCATCCTCTACTTCCCTCAGTCTTTTCAACCTCCTCCTTCTGAAAATATTCAACATTTCCAATCCGAAAACTTTTAGAGAGAGAGAGAGAGCATTTCTGATTCAGGAAATCCATACAAACTGTTTACCCTATGACAAATTATTACTACTACCAATATTCTTAATACAGATCTCCGAGACAAATGTCAAAGAAAAAACCCAACTCACAGATCTTGGAGAGAGTTACAGGGTCAGGGAGTCAGAGGGCCTATCCTTAGGGAGAAATCCCAAACATCCAGCAGACCCAATCAGGTGAGATGTGTATCGAAACAAAACAACAACAAAAAATTATTACAACAATACACACAAAACAAATAAAATGACAACAACAATACACTTCTTTCCTTTTGATACGAATCACTTCATGATTCAGGCGTCCAAAAAAAACACTGCTAGGTAAATCAAAATAACAAATTAGAATTACAACCCTTTATCTCCGTCTTAAAAATAATTGTATCCCATAGGGTAATTCAAGGAATAGTCAAATAAATTAGAGACAGGTATCCCTCATTCAGATCATACGCTGACCACCATTTTCAACCTCCCCCTGACCCAGTCTGTAATACCTACATGTTTCAAGTAGACCACCATTACCCCTGTGCCCAAGAACGCCAAGGTAACCTGTCTAAATGACTATCGCCCCATAGCACTCACATCTTTAGCCATGAAATGCTTTGAATGGCTGGTCATGGCTCACATCAACACCATTGTCCCAGACCCACTCCAATTCGCATACCACCTCAACAGATCCACAGATGATGCAATCTATTGCACTCCACACTGCCCTCTCCCACCTGGACAAGAGGAATACCTATGTGAGAATGGTGTTAATCGATTACAGCTCCATGTTCAACACCATAGTGCCCTCCAAGCTCATCACTAAGCTCAGGACCCTGGGACTGAACACTTCCCTCTTCAACTGGATCCTAGACTTCCTGACGGGCCGCCCCCGGGTGGTGAGGATAGGCAACAACACTTCCAGCCATGCTGATCCTCAACACGGGGGCCCTTCAAGGGTGCGTGCTTAGTCCCCCCCTGTACTCCCTGTCCACCCATGACTGCATGGCCGTGCATGACTCCAACCCCATTATTAAGTTTGCTGACAACACGACAATGGTAAGCCTGATTAGTGACCTGGCAGTGTGATGCCAGGACAACAACCATGCCCCCATCGACATTGATGGGGCTATAGTGGAGCGGATTGAGAGCTTCAAGTTCCTCAGCGTCCACATAACTAAGGAATAAACATGGTTCACACACACCAACGCAGTCGTGAAGATGGTACGACAACACCTTTTCCCCCTCAGGAGGCTGAAAAGATTTGGCAAGGGCCCTCAGATCCTCAAAACATTACATTTACATTTAAGTCATTTAGCAGACGCTCTTATCCAGAGCGACTTACAAATTGGTGAATTCACCTTCTGACATTCAGTGGAACAGCCACTTACAATAATTCTTATTTTCAATGATGGCCTGGGAACAGTGGGTTAACTGCCCTGTTCAAGGGCAGAACGACAGATTTGTACCTTGTCAGCTCGGGGGTTTGAACTCACAACCTTTCGGGTAGTGGTCCAACGCTCTAACCGCTAGGCCACCCTGCCGCCCCATTATACAGCTGCACCATTGAGAGCATCTTGACTGGCTGCATCATCGCTTGGTATGGCAACTGCTTGGCATCTTACCGCAAGGAGCTACAGAAGGTAGTACATACGGCCCAGTACATCACTGGAGCAAAGCTACCTGCCATCAAGGACCTCTATACAAGGTGGTGTCAGAGTAAGGGGCCTTATGTAAAGTGTTGGTCCTATGTTTTATGAGCTGAAATAAAATATGCCCGAAATTGTCCATACGCACAAAAATATTATTTACTCTCATATTTGTCCACAAATTTGTTTCCATCCCTGATAGTAAGCATTTCTCCTTTGCCAAGATAATCCATCCACCTGGCAGGTGTGGCATATCAAGAAGCTGATTAAACAGCATGATCATTACACAGGTGTACCTTGTGCTGGGGACTAAGGCCACTCTAAAATATGCAGTTTTGTCACAGAACTCAATGACATGTATATCTCAAGTTTTGATGGAGCGTGCAATTTGCATACTGACTGCAGGAATGTCTACCAGAGCTGTTGCCAGAGAATGTAATGTGCATTTATCTACCTTCAGCTGCCTCCAATGTCGTTTTAGAGAATTTAGCAGTACGTCCAACCAACCTTACAACCAAAGACCACGTGTATGGCCTCATGTGGGTGAGTGGTTTGCTGATGTCAACGTGTGAACAGAGTGCCTCGTGATGGTTGTAGGGTTATGGTATGGGCAGGCATAAGCTACGGACAATGAACACAAGTGCATACTCACCAGACATGTCACCCATTGAGCATGTTTGGGATTCTCTGGATTGACGTGTACGACAGCCTGTTTCAGTTCCCGCCAATATTTTTACATTTACATTTAAGTCATTTGGCAGACGCTCTTATCCAGAGCGACTTACAAATTGGTGAATTCACCTTATGACAATATCCAGCAACTTCGCACAGCCATTGAAGAGGAGTGGGACAACGTTCCACAGGTCACAATCAACAGCCTGATCAATTCTATGCGAAGGAATGTGTGTCGCTGCATGAGGAAAATGGTGGTCACACCAGATACTGACTGGTTTTTATGATCCCCGGCCCTACCTTTTTTTCTTTTTAAGGTATCTGTGACCAACAGATGCATATCTGTATTGTATTCCCAGTCATGTGACATCCATAGTTTAGGGCCTAAGGAATTTATTTAAATTGACTGATTTCCTTATATGAACTGTAACTTAGTAAAATTCTTGTGTGTTGCGTTTATATTTTTTGTTCAGTATACATACAGTGCCTTCAAAAAGTATTCAGACCCCTTGACTTTTTCCACATTTTGTTACGTTACATCCTTGTTCTAAAATGGATTAAATAAAACATTGCCCTCATCAATCTCCACACAATACCCCATAATGACAAAGCGAAAACAGCGGTCTAAGGCACTGCATCTCAGTGCTTGAGGAATCACTACAGACCCAGGTTTGATTCCAGACTGTATCACAACCAGCCGTGATTGGGAGTCCCATAGGGTGGCGCACATTTGGTCCAGTGCTGTCATTGTAAATACGAATTTGTTCTTAACTGACTTGCCTAGTTAAGGTAAAAAAAATATATATATATTTGAGATCAGGTCCCCAAGAACAGTGGCCTCCAATCATTCTTAAATGGAAGAAGTATGGAATCACCAAGACTCTTCCTCGAGCTGGCCTCCCAGTCAAATGGAGAAATCGGGGGAGAAGGGCCTTGGTCAGGGAGGTGACTAAAAACCCAGTGGTCATTCTGATAGAGCTCCAGAGTTCCTCTGTGGAGATGGGAGAACCTTCCAGAAGGACAACCATCTCTGCAGCACTCCACCAATTACGCTTTTATGGTAGAGTGGCCAGAGGGAAGCCACTCCTCAGTAAAAGGCACCTAACAGCCTGCTTGAAGTTTGCCAAAAGGCACCTGAAGACTCTCAGACCATGAGAAACCAGATTATCTGGTCTGATGAAACCAGATTGAACTATTTGTGCAGATGTAAAACCTGTGGAAGTAGATAGAGTGGTGGTTGACTGATCCGTATGGTAGATGAAGTGAAGAAATTCTGTTCATCCATACTTGTTTTCTTTGATTAAGAGTCTCTCCCTTCTCATGTCAAGTTGGGCTATGTGAGATACCCTGTAGGAGACTTTGTGCACAAACCCCTTCTGTGCCATAAATGCAAAATATTTGGTAATGTGTCAAGCGTATGCATATGGGAAGAGTATTGAATTGTGGTGGCGAACATGCGCTCAAATTTCTGGATTGCTCTGTTGGGTTTAGGAGACAGAGGTGGCAAGAATAAGGGCTGTCCAGCGTGAGAAGAGTTGAAGGAGCAAGTGGCGTTGAAGATGCAGTGGTAATTGGGGCTGCACCAGTGAAAGTTTACCTGCAATCAAGGGATCCTGATATATTACATGTGGAAAAAGGTGGACTTTGTAGCATTTATTGCAATGGTCATGGACTGCATAGCACAAACAAAGAAGAAATCAGGAAAAAATTGAATAATCGTGAGCACAGCTGAACGCTTTTTGGGACTCAGTGAGTTTACAGCAGAGGTATTGCAAGAAATCCTGTCAAAGGAGGATCTGCCCTCACATGCCCCTGAGCCTTTGTAGGGATGTGACTTGAATTGGAATGTGACTGAAGGAGTGTGATGTTTTTTTCTTATTTTTTTTCTACAATAGATTTTTTTCAACAATAGATGTTTTCCTATAGTTTACCACCCATACAGTAGGTGGCGACATGCACCTCTAACGAATTTTGGTGGACCGCCATAATACCATTGAAGAAGAACTGCGTCAAAGTTAACTATATTGCTCACTAGTCGCTAGCGGACAGGTTCAGTCAACAACAGCACGACTGGCCTTCTGCACTGCCACGTTTAAAAACAGATTCATAACAAGGTACTCCAGTAAGTATATTGCCATATCTATGTGTTGACTGTTCAAGTATTTGATAACACTAGCTATTGGTATGCAAATGTTGTCACCTAACTATCTAACGTTACAGTAACTAGATATTCCTAGCTTATCACCAAAATGGCTAGCTAGGAAGTTAGCTATTCAACTGGTGTTTCAAGCATACTTGACTTACTAACATTAGCTGGAGTTTGGCTGAATCATTAATAGCTGGGACTTACACAAATGTGAACATAATGCAAAGTAAGCTAACTAGCTAGCTAGAAATATGATAAATGAATGTCAATGAATTACAAGGCATCTCACTTAGCATAGGTAACTAGCAAGCCCAATTTTAAGAGCAGGGATCATGTTGAATTCACCTTTTTTTTAAGAATCACACTTATCTAGGGAAAGTTGTAGTTAACTTCTGATCACACAGGCTTGGCTCGGGAAAGTTGTTTAATGTTGACGCCGCTGTCTGCTACCTGAGGTTAGTGAGTTGCTTTTCGTGCCTTGATCTTTTCTGTCTCAAACGAAGTTCGCAAGTGTTGCCAAGCATTGCTGCTGCACTTTTCTGAGCCTCCGTGCAGCTGCTTATGAATGCATTCCCTTCTTAGGACAGTTTTACGTGAATAGCTTGGTTTCCCATTATAGGCTTGAAAACGAACATGCCACACGCTTTCACGAAACGGCTGAGATACAAGCTAACCAGCAAAGGAGTTACATAAACATGCATTACTTGCCCACTGGCGTATTTATTTTCCCAGCATTATCAAGAGCTTGAGAAATCTTAGACTGTATGACGCAACCTCGAACTTTCAATCTCTTGTCAAGCAATTGGTCTGAAAAGCAACTCTTAAGACAATTGAAGTCCAAATCGGTTACTCATGTCATGTTGTGAAAAGCTTTCTTTGATTTGCCTGTAAACAGCGGTAGGTATTGTTGTGCAAGAAAGGTGAAAGTGTACTACATAAGCAGATCATGTTCATAATATTTGCATAATAATTTCTTGTACCTTCAGGCTATGACCTTTTTGTGTATTGCAATGCAGCAAGGAATTATGTTGTAGTCCTGAAGCAAATGGCTCCCTGTTGGGGTTAATTTTGAATGTCTTGTTTTTGTGTTATGTTTTTCAAAGGACTAATGCATGTTCATCAATAACATAATCCACTTGTTCACAGAAACAAAATGAATGTTGGTGTAGCCCACAGTGAGGTGAACCCCAACACTCGGGTCATGAACAGTCGAGGGATCTGGCTGACCTATGCCCTCGGTGTTGGAATGCTTCACATTGTGCTCTTGAGCATACCCTTCTTCGGTGTACCTGTGGTGTGGACTCTCACAAATGTTATACACAATTTTGTAAGTAATTTTTCTTCTCATGAGTACATTTGTGTTGACCCCATTTTGAGTGCTTTTATCACCTATTATTACTTGGGACAATATCCGTATTGCAATTAAAACATGAAAATACCAAATTTTGGTCCTTTTTAAAAACCTGCTGTGTGTAAAATATTGTGTGCTATGGCTTGGAAAATAAATTAAATGTGACTGGATGACACTGTTTGTTTCCAACATTAGGGCTGTTTTCCTAAAGAAGTTCAATCTATTTGTTTCCTTGCCACAATACTAACGAATGTTGCGGTATTGTCCCAGCCCTAATTATTCTAATGTAGTTATTATGGATCCCCATTAGCTGCTGCCTTCCTGGGGTCCTGCAAAATCTAAGGAATGACCTCATGTCCACAGTGCCAGGTGTTATAAAGAAACTAAGTGAATACCCAGAACATACTAACTCCCATTGTCCCACTTATGAGAAAGTAGTTTAAGTATCAGTCCTGTGTTGTGGTAATTATGACATGCTTTGGTCAGCAGTTTTCACACGCGCTCAGCTTCTTATAAATAATGTTTTAATCATTGCTATGGGAACGACATCTTCAACGCACATTCTAATGAACTCGCACACCGAATCAGCGTATTCGTCAATGTTGTTATCTGACGCAATACGAAACATGTCCCAGTCCACGTGATGGAAGCAGTCTTGGAGTGTGGAGTCAGCTTGGTCGGACCAGCGTTGGACAGACCTCAGCGTGGGAGCTTCTTTTTTTAGCTTTTGTCTGTAGGCAGGTATCAGCAAAATGGAGTCGTGGTCAGCTTTTCCGAAAGGAGGGCGGGGCAGGGCCTTATATGCGTCGCGGAAGTTAGAATAACAGTGATCCAAGGTTTTTCCACCCCTGGTTGCGCAATCGATATGTTGATAAAATTTAGGGAGTCTTGTTTTCAGATTAGCCTTGTTAAAATCCCCAGCAACAATGAATGCAGCCTCCGGATAAATGGTTTCCAGTTTGCAAAGAGTTAAATAAAGTTCATTCAGAGCCATCGATGTGTCTGCTTGGGGGGGGATATATACGGCTGTGATTATAATCGAAGAGAATTCTCTTGGTAGATAATGCGGTCTACATTTGATTGTGAGGAATTCTAAATCAGGTGAACAGAAGGATATCAGTTCCTGTATGTTTCTTTCATTGCACCATGCCTCGTTAGCCATAAGGCATACACCCCCACCCCTCTTCTTACCAGAAAGGTGTTTGTTTCTGTCGGCGCGATGCGTGGAGAAACCCGTTGGCTGCACCGCTTCGGATAGCGTCTCTCCAGTGAGCCATGTTTCCGTGAAGCACAGAACGTTAGTCTCTGATGTCCCTCTGGAATGCTACCCTTGCTCGGATTTCATTAACCTTGTTGTCAAGAGACTGGACATTGGCAAGAAGAATGCTAGGAAGTGGGGCACGATGTGCCAGTCTCCGTGGTCTGACCAGAAGACCGCCTCGTTTCCCTCTTTTTCGGAGTCGTTTTTTTGGGTCGCTGCATGCGATCCATTCCGTTGTCCTGTTTGTAAGGCAGAACACAGGATCCGCGTCGCGAAAAACATATTCTTGGTCGTACTGATGGTGAGTTGACGCTGATCTTATATACAGTAGTTCTTCTCGACTGTATGTAATGAAACCTAAGATGACCTGGGGTACTAATGTAAGAAATAACACGTAAAAAAAACAAAAAACTGCATAGTTTCCTAGGAACGCGAAGCGAGGCGGCCATCTCTGTCGGCGCCGGAAGTGTAAAAGGGTAGGTAACATCTCCTCCCCGCTGATCCTCAACACTGGGGCCCCACAAGGGTGCGTTCTGAGCCCTCTCCTGTACTCCCTGTTCACCCACGACTGCGTGGCCACGCACGCCTCCAACTCAATCATCAAGTTTGCGGACGACACAACAGTGGTAGGCTTGATTACCAACAACGACGAGACGGCCTACAGGGAGGAGGTGAGGGCCCTCGGAGTGTGGTGTCAGGACAATAACCTCACACTCAACGTCAACAAAACTAAGGAGATGATTGTGGACTTCAGGAAACAACAGAGGGAACACCCCCCTATCCACATCGATGGAACAGTAGTGGAGAGAGTTGCAAGTTTTAAGTTCCTCGGCATACATATTACAGACAAACTGAATTGGTCCACTCACACAGACAGCATCGTGAAGAAGGCGCAGCAGCGCCTCTTCAACCTCAGGAGGCTGAAGAAATTCGGCTTGTCACCAAAAGCACTCACAAACTTCTACAGATGCACAATCGAGAGCATCCTGGCGGGCTGTATCACCGCCTGGTACGGCAACTGCTCCGCCCTCAACCGTAAGGCTCTCCAGAGGGTAGTGAGGTCTGCACAACGCATCACCGGGGGCAAACTAACTGCCCTCCAGGACACCTACACCACCCGATGTTACAGGAAGGCCATAAAGATCATCAAGGACATCAACCACCCGAGCCACTGCCTGTTCACCCCGCTATCCTCCAGAAGGCGAGGTCAGTACAGGTGCATCAAAGCTGGGACCGAGAGACTGAAAAACAGCTTCTATCTCAAGGCCATCAGACTGTTAAACAGCCACCACTAACATTGAGTGGCTGCTGCCAACACACTGACACTGACTCAACTCCAGCCACTTTAATAATGGGAATTGATGGGAAATGATGTAAATATATCACTAGCCACTTTAAACAATGCTACCTTATATAATGTTACTTACCCTACATTATTCATCTCATATGCATACGTATATACTGTACTCTATATCATCGACTGCATCCTTATGTAATACATGTATCACTAGCCACTAACTATGCCACTTTGTTTACATACTCATCTCATATGTATATACAGTAGATGGTATTGAGTACAGTATCTTGCCTATGCTGCTCTGTACCATCACTAATTCATATATCCTTATGTACATATGCTTTATCCCCTTACACTGTGTATAAGACAGTAGTTTAGGAATGGTTAGTTAGATTACTTGTTGGTTATTACTGCATTGTCGGAACTAGAAGCACAAGCATTTCGCTACACTCGCATTAACATCTGCTAACCATGTGTATGTGACAAATAAAATTTGATTTGAAATACAGTTCAGGTTCTATCGCAGCTCTGTCTTTTAAATGTTTACATTTAAGTCATTTAGCAGATGCTCTTATCCAGAGCGATTTAGTCGTTAGTGCATACTTTTCATATTTTTTTCCCTTCTCCGTACTGGTCCCCATAACTCTGGCGCTGCAAGTGCCTTGCTCTACCAACTGAGCCACACGGGACCATGGAAAGATGAATTCTCTATTCTTGAAAAAAACCGAAAAGACACAGCTGTGCTGCAACATCTACCCTCAGTCCCTGGCACACCATTTGCTACTTTAAAATGTGTTTGTCTTGTCTTAGTGGACTGTCACTCACCATTGAGACTTGGACTCATTCCCTGTATGTCTGTCTTCCAGGGGATGTATGTCTTCATGCATGCAGTGAAAGGCACTCCGTTTGAGACCCCAGACCAAGGCAAAGCCCGGCTCCTGACACATTGGGAACAGTTGGACTACGGCGTGCAGTTCACATCATCCAGAAAATTCTTCACTATCTCCCCAATCGTTTTGTACGTAGCCTTCCGTCATTTAGAACAAGAGGTTACATTTTTTTGTACATTTAGCTTTAGATACCCACTTAGCATCCAGTGCAAAAGTAATTGTAAACTGTATGGGGCAGTTTCCTGAACACATTAAGCCAAGTATTGGTCTGAAAAGCACTTAAATGGAGGTCTTCCATTGAGATTGTGTTTTAGTCCCGGACTAGGCTTCATTTGTGACTGGGAAAACGGCCCTATAAATGCTAATTGTTGACCATGTTGCAGATATCTTAATTGACACATTTGCTAACTTTTTATTTTTTATCCCCCTAGATATTTTCTTGCAAGCTTCTACACAAAGTACGACACAATACACTTTGTCATAAACACTGCGTCCCTTTTGAGCGTGCTGATCCCCAAATTGCCACAACTACATGGAGTCCGAATCTTTGGCATCAACAAGTATTAATCTGAGTGTTAAGAGGGTCAGTGGTGTGTGACCAACTCTCAAAGGAGCTCTTGCCTCATAGCAAGATGAATAGTTAACCCTATGTACTCTGTACCACTGGAGTGTGTACTAAGCAGTTTTGTACAGTACGTGCAATTATCACTCATTGTTTAGATACGTCAGGTTAAACTGTAGTGGGAGAATGAGAGAGAATGCCATGTGCATTACTAACTTAAGTAAATATTTAATGTTGTATTTTTTTGATCTGCATAGACCTGGGCTGGCCCAGGGTTCAAACGTGGGCCTTTTTTTTGTTCTGTTTTGTTTTTTTGTTATTTGCCCTCACTTCACACATTGACATGGACTGCGTTCCTTGTCACAATGTATTTTTCTGTTCTTAACTGGAAGCCTTAAAAATACCAGATGTATTTTTAAATATGATTTCTTCATAAAAGTAGGGGCCTATGGTTCATTGTTTGACACACACTTAAGATTGACACCCTTCTAAAAATGATTACTGGAAAAAAACTGGGGCCTTAGAACCGTTGCATAAATTTTACACTAAATCTGCATGCGCCATTTCTGAAGTCTGTGCACGCACAAATATTGAGATTTATAAAATTGGCACGTGCCAATCATACGCATGTTTCCCCTTAGAAATCAGACCTGTCGTAAAACTGCGTGCGTGAACAAGCATTATAACTTCGCCTGAAAAACGCCCCATCGTTCACCTTTTATGGTGACAATAGTGCCATTACTTACTTTGGAAGTATTGGAATTAGGCAAAGACCATATCTGGAAATGGCGAACGTGATCAAATGTTTTTGGAGGTGTTGGCAGAATGTTTTCTTTTGCAGTGACAGTTGCGGTAGCCTATCTGACTGTTTCTGGAAGACAAACATTTGCTAATTGTCGTGGACCTGTAAACAGATTTGAATTAATTCAATCATGTTTGGCTTTTGACTTTTTCCCCTAATCTAAATATGGTGCACTGCCCCCAAGTTCTGAAATTGACTCCTTGAAATAGAAATAAGCTAGTAGGCCTAATTAGTGGTAGCTGACACACACTTCAATGCAAAATATCAACCTGTCTGCTCACCTGTTTAAATTCAGCTGTATGTTATAAACCACGCTCCCTTTCAGATGAATAGAGCAAAAAAATTAATTATACTTGCCTATATTAATAGGCCCAATTAAATGAGAATTTGTTGTATGGCTGCTTCAGGAAAATGAACTCATGGCCAGAAAAGGTGAGCAATTTAATTTGCAATAGTTGTGTATAAATGCAATGTTTTTCTCGGAATTTGACATTAGTGTTCAGCCGTGTCTCACAAACGTCAACGGGAAGATCCTAACTTGTATGAAACCATCAGTCAGAAAAGGTGAGGAATTTATTCTACAATGGTCATGTAATTGAGGTAAAGAATAAATCTATTTCTATAATTTTTGCTCTTCTCACTAATGGTAAATGATTGCATCTTATTACATTTAGCGAGGCCTACCTGTTTTTTTTGTGTTTAAAAAAAAAATCATTTTTTGTTATAAGTGTCATTATGTATTCCTGCACAAGTCCACTACTAGGCTACTTCTGCCTTCTTACAATGCAATACTGAAACCACTAGAAACTCTGCGTACGCATGGTCTCAAGCAGCAGTGGCGAACTAATTGTGCCCCGGGGGCAGCATTTGGTTTTCAACGAGTTCCAGAGGGCTACAATGAAAATGTTATATTGATCCTTGCCATCAAAATTAGCACACACAAGTCCTATATTCAGTTTTTGAATTTAATGCTCCCTGACTGTCTTGTGATTTATTAGTGAGATGGACAGTCAAGAAACTGTATGAATGTAGGTCCATTGACTGCACAGTGATTAGTGAGCTGGACAGTCAAACTATATAAATATAGGTTTATTATAATTAAAATTTTAAAGTATATTGAGTTGTTTTTACTGGGACCACCTTTGTGAGCTGTATGTTTGGCACCCCTGGTCTAAAGTTTGCGGGAGGATAAGCACATCAAGTTACATTTTTATTAATGCCAACTTGTGTGAATACTGGCACATGCATATTTTGTGTGTATGTGACACTTGAGGCCCCTGAACAATATGAAATACTAATTTAGCATGATTTCCTTTGTATATTAATAATTTATCCTTGTTACTCAATCATATAGGGCAGGCATTTTTGCAGTGTATATAGCTTGTCTGTATAGGTTCATGTCTTATGTGAAGATCAGATGATTTGTCATAAGATGTTAAGTGTTGTCAGATAATTGTTTACTGAGACAGGTCTATGGTATGGCTATGTACCTACACATGACTGCCAAAATAAAATAAACACTTGAGTAAATGAGAGATGTAAAGTATATTGAAAGTGGGTGCTTCTGTGCAGCTGTGGTTCCGGAGTTAATTAAGCAATTAAAATCTCATCATGATTAGGGTCATATAAAATGCCCAGTTTCCCATTATTTCAGCTACCATGGCTAGAAGAGATCGGTGACTTTAAAGAGGGGTCTCAAAGGAGCATAGGTGGTTTAAAGTGTGTGTGTCACCAGCTCTCAACTCAATTGAACACTTCTGGGAGAGTCTGGAGTGGTGCCTGAGACAGCATTTTCCACCATCAAAACACCAAATGGTGGAATTTCTCAGGAAGAATGGTGCCGCGTCTCAATCCTCGTGGTGATGTTAAATATTAGTGATGACGATATTACTGTGCAATGTAGATGTTCTGTTTTCACCTGAGATTGCATAACAACTCGTATGTTGATGTAGTGTCCATCGGTTATGAATGTTTCAACCTGTGAAGTTGTGCTTTTATGTCAGTTCCTGGCTTCAAAGGGCACCAAAAACAACATTAACATGAGTTTTGGCGGTTCTGCTGCCACAGAAACAGACCCTGGGTCTGTTCTAATGTGTCTAATCTCAGTTAACCCAGAGGTAAAACATCATGTAGTTTGGGCAACTGATCGTCACACGGGAGAGTATAACACAACAAATTCAGTTCCTGTGATTTTACTAACAGATCTCAGTTTATTTTAGTACTATGTATGGCAACTCCGTTAGCTAACAGAAATTGTTAAACGAAACACCTTGCCAAACAACCAGCATGTTTTTCAAATTTCCAAGGAAAGATTCCAGTGGTCATGTGAATTTCATCTGCTCCGATTGGATGAAACAGGCCGCACTGCCATATGGGATGAGTAGTTTATTTGCCCCCTAACTGGTATGTAGTCTTGTACCCTTAACTTTTCTGCCATATCACTTTTTTTGTTACAATTTCTAGTCTTTTTGATGAATGGTTCACCTTGGAGATTTTTGTATCTATTCCACTTGACAAGCATTTTGTTGAAATTTGCATGCTAAAAACAAGTGGGTGTGTCAGTTCCGGAACCATAACTGTGTAAAGAGTGGCATGGTGGCATAACGCCCTTTTAAGACACTTTATGTTGGTGTTTCCTTTTATTTTGTCAGTTGCCTGTATATTCATGTAGATGTACTTGTTTAGGATATGAATATCTCCTGGAGGCTACTATTAAGACAACCAAACAAAAACAGGACTACCTATGTCTTATCCACGGTATTCTTGGAGCTTTTGTCAGCCCTTGTACCTAACATCATTAAAACATTTATGCCCCGAAAGCAGCATGTGTGTCTTAACTGGATGAAATCTCATGGGAAATGGATGGGAACCATATTGACGATAAGCAATAAAACAGGTTGTGAATGATTGATGTCACAGTGGCCAAAACTTTATTGCATTGAATTTTACACAGTAACAAAGTAAAACATTAAAATGTGGTTATGTAATTCAAAATCTTCCAGAAGTAAAATGTTACTTATGTAATTCACACGTTGATCTAGTCTCGTTCATCAACTGTGTGTGCCTAGTAGTCTGACATGAGATTAATCCGTTTATAATGGTTGAGCATTCCTGTAACAATTATGTGAACCTTTAAGCATTCATTTTGATATAGTGTATAGGCCTGTTAAGGTCTTCACACTGTTGGTCCAAGACTCCTTTGAAAACTTCAAAGCGGTGATTCAGATCTTTTTGAGCGTGGATTTTATATTTAGTCCCAAATGCCCCATCGGTAGAGGCTGTCCCATAGAAGACTCTGCCTATCCTAGAATGGACTAGCGCCATGGCACACATAACACAAGGCTCTCGAGTAACATACAGGTCGTACCCGGTGCAGATGTATGGCTCAACTCTCTCCTCTGCACTGTTCCCGTCCTGCACGACCCCACAGGTTGTCATGGTGGTGGCGCCCTGTTTTTGAGAGGGTGAGGAATAGGGCAAAACAGACTGGCAGGCGGGGTACTTGTCATAGGTGTAGGCCCCACCCCCCTGCCCACGTGCCACAAGGTCAATGCAAACCATGATGGCGTGATGAAGTGGGTGCCCGCCTTGCTGGCAGTCATGTCCCACAGCGAGGATCCTCTCTGCCTCTGGGTCAACGACCGCAGCCCCCACAGCCTCCATGCCACTCTCCTGCCCCGCTCTGGCTGCAGCCACAGCAGCCATCATGTACTCCTGCATCTTTGATTTCTGAGAGGAGGTGAACAGCTGGCCCCTCAGGGCCACAGTCACCTGTTTGTCCTCGTGAAAGGAGGTGGGCCAGTGTTTGCTGGCCTGCTCAAACTGCGGTCTGGTCAAAGGAGGGCATGCTGGTATCTTGACTAGGAAAGGGTATCCTAGACCTTCACAGTTTAATCTACCGGATGACGACAGATCAGATATGTGCAGCTCCTTACTACGGCCAATGACTGGTGCATCACTGGCAAGGCATACAATGACCTCCAGAGGGTGAGGGCTGCCCTTATCCTTGCATGACCGTACTCTCTTGATGTGCTGAAGTCCAGGTAATGGGTATACTTTGGCCAACTCCTTGATCAAACGAGAGGTTTCTTTCTTGTTGATGATGGGAGCTGCAAAGGCCTCGGTTAGCTCAATGTCTTGAGACTGCTCGTTGGACAGCACAGGGTAAGCAACCCAGGAGTCGATGTCACACTCATATTCTTTTCTGCGTTTGGGTTGTGGCTCCATTTCAAAGCACCTCTGTTAAAAATCAGGATGAAACAACTCGGATACAGACCAAATGTTTACAAGAAGATAAACATTGGATGTAGTGGCGCAGAGATGTAAGGTTGTTTCAGAGCATGCGGAAAAAGACTGTCAGTGTATACTTAACATTACCGATTGATGAATTAAAATTACCTTGTTGACCAGCTTTGATTAGAAGTGTGAAACGTGACAGATTTCAGATACGTGGAGCTAGCTCTCCGTTTCCATCCATGCTTGTTGATGTCCGACTGCATATAATATCCCCCTGAAACAAAGGCTATCACTCTTCATAGACACCCATAGATTTGTTTCCTAGATTCATAAAATGCACTGATTTTAAATTAAAACAATCCCTTTGATATCAGAAAAACATTTTAACATGTTCTTCATATTTCTCAAATCATAAAATGAAACCACCTAACGTTAGATTAGTGTTATTTGTGGTTTCATGGAGGAATTGTTTTCATGTGACACAAAGCTCCTCTTAAGTATAATAAGTACACGGTCGTAGCAGGTTAGAATTTACGCAGCAGGTTAGGACAAGTGGGTTAGGGTTAGCTTAAATACATTGATTTGACAAAAGCTGGATACCGTCTAGCCATGACCAAAGTACACGGGACGTCACTAGCTTCTATGAAGGGGTCGGCGTCCGGTCTAGAAGCGAAAAGGGTGACCTTTCCTGTTACTGGAATAATAATTGGATAATTTATCTCGGCATGTCAATGCAAAGTCGTGACAAAAATAGAAAGGAAGAAGTTAGCCGTTCTATTGCTACTCAACAAGAGAGAGACATGCTTATAGACAACTGCCATAACTACGCTTGGCCTATGGATAATATCATGCTGTTGAAGATGACGAATTCTCCTCTTTACAGGTTACTCCGTGCAAACCTCCACCCTCCGAAAAACCCAACATGAACTCTGACATCGTAGCTACCCTCTCCTTACTCCTCAACTCCAGGTCTGACGCCATTGAGAAAATGGTAGGCGCGAACACCATGGTTATCGAAGGCTTGAAAAAGACTGGGGTTTGCATGCGGTGAAATCAAGGATCTGAAAACGAGAGTGGCTAAAGTGGAAAAGAATAACAATGTGCCACTGATCTGGAACAATACACAAGAAGATGGAACCTTAGACTCTACGGCTTGCCAGAGGTGGAGAATGAAGATGTGCGAGGAGAGGCTATCCGCATCTGCCAAACGTTATGCCTGCAGAGAAGAACAAAGTCGGTGATACCATCGACGTTGTGCATCGCCTCGGCAAGAAGCAACAGCAAAACGATTCAAGAACAAGGGCTATCAATATCCTCTTCACTGCCAGATTCTACAGGGATGCTGTCTGGAAAGCTGCTAGGAAGTACGCCTTCCTTCAGAACCATGTTATGCGTTTCGCCGAGCATCTCAGCCCGGAGGACATATAAAGAAGGAACAAGTTGTGGCCAACGATCAAGATGGCACTAAATGAGGGAAAGGTTGCTTACTTCGTCGGAGGACGAGGCTTCATCAACGGTTCAGAAATCCATATTCCTCCCTAAAATCTCACTAGAAGGAACAGGGTGACGGTTTCAGCCATGGTATTCTCATTTTCCTTATGTTGTTTACCTAACAAGCAGCAGGTGACTATTTTTCAGGAATACTCAGGTACTTCAATTTATTAGTTCGTTCTTGTATGACCAGAAGACAAATTTTGTTTACAAACTTAGGAAGAAGATTGAAAGCTGTATTTATTTTAGATGTATACAGTAACTAAGATACTGTTTTAAAGGGCATACAGGTCTGCTCTGACTTTACACGGTTATTGTTCTATTTAGTTATTAATACTTATTTCCAAAAAAGGTCTGAGGAACGTGTATATGTAAAGCATTTTCTATGATCCGTTTTCATATGCACTTAAAATAGTAGGTACCCTTTTTTTTAAATTATTATTAATTTGTATTTTATTTCTGAGAATAGTTCCTGATTACACTAGAGGGTTTTTAGTCTCTCTTACCACAAGAGCCCTAGTTCTGGTCTTGAACATCATTTTCAGTTGAGTTGAATTTCAAAGCCGGACAACGTCCAGCTCAAAGTTTATGGAATACGCTATTTTCACTTTAAATGGACTTAAATGGTGCAGATCTCGGTTCCTTATCGTTTACGTTCACTGCTCCTACGTCTTTGACTCATCCTACTCATTATACTTTTATATAATCTTTGTTGTTTTGTCTTTGTCTGTAGTTTCTCTTAATGCTAGGGGGTTACGAAAGAATGTGCAAGGCCTTATTTTTATCTGCTAAACAATTTCGAACAGATTTTTGCTTTTTTCAAGAGTCTCACTCAATTTTGGCTGATGCCAACTTCTGGAGGTCACAGTGGGGCAACGATATTTGGCTTTCCCATGGATCTGAACGCTCTGCTGGTGTCACTACAATGAAAAATACCTTTGGTGGTAATATTCTACATTCGGAATGTGACCCCTTTGGTCACTTTATTTGTCTTGTGATCAGTTACAATGACATTATGCTCATTACTGTAAACTTCTACGGGTACACCAAACACCAAACATGAGAATGATGAGTTACTTGAATCTATAGAGAAACATATACTTCATTGGCTATCTAAATTTCCCAATTCATTATTATTGATAGGAGGGGACTTTAATATTACTATAGATAATTCAAATGATAGATGGCCCCCAGGTAGGCCAACCAATCATAATTTGGGTTTAATACTTTTTATGGAAACATTTGATCTTCCTGATACATGGAGAGAGTTTCCGGCTGAAAGATCATTCACTTGGAGTAACAAAACAGGTTCCAGACAATCCAGAATAGATTTTTGGCTTATATCCAAATGTATTGATAGTGAGTGTGTTACTACAAATATTTGCACTACTCCCCTCACAGACCATAGGGCCATTTACATTGATATCAAAATATTTACCCCTGATACTAACCTTGGTAGAGCATCCTACTGGAAGCTAAATAGCTTATGATTAAATAATGATATAGTTGAATTTGAGGTTAAAGATCTACTCTCACACTTTTGGGAAAGGTCTTGTGAAGAAAAATCTTATTGCAAGAATTGGGAGCTTTAAATTTGAGGTGTCCAAATAGCTTATAAAATATGGTAGTAATCTTGCTAAGACCAGAAGAGCTGAGGAGGAAAAGGTGATCATTAAAGTAACTTCCCTTTCTCATAGGTCCCCAGCCAGCCTTTCGGGGGAGGAGAAGTTGGAATTAATTGAGTTACAAAATAAACTGGATAATATATATAGATTAAAAGCAGAAGGAGCCTTTATTAGATATAGGAAAAAATGGATTGAGGAGGGAGAACAGAATTCATCCTATTTCTTTAGACTTGAGAAGTTTCACTCTAAAAATAACACTATCCATGAGTTAAACATTGATGGTGTTATTACAGATGACCAAAAATTAATTGCTAAATACTGTAGCAATTTTTACATAAAATTGTATAGCTCTACATACAGTCAGGAATCCACATATGTTTTTAACTCACTGAATAATGTTAACTCTATCAGTGATATAGAATTTATACAGTGTGATGAACCCATCAAAGTTGAAGAGATTAGTCAAACATCTAAAGAACAATAAGTCACCAGGTGTTGATGGAATTACATCAGAATTTTTCAAATTATTTTCTGAACAAGTATCTCCCATCCTAGTGAGAGTATTAAAAATAATGTTCTCCCTCCTACAACGAGTCAGGGGTTAATAACACTGATACCTAAGCCTAAAAAAGAAGTGCTGCTCATCGATAACTGGCGTCCAATTTGTCTTCTTAATAATGACTATAAGATATTAACCTTACTACTTGCAAAAATAATTAAAGAAGTCCTGGATGCAATCATTGATGAAACACAGTCTGGCTTCATGAGGAACAGACATATTTCTAACAATGTCAGACTAGTATTAGCCATACTTGACGACTGAGACCTGATAACTGAGGATAGCTTCATATTATTTTTAGATTTTTATCAAGCATTTGATACAGTAAAGTATCAGTTTCTCTTCCACTCCCTTGAGAAACATGCCTTTGGGATTTTTTTCTGTAAGGCTAACTATGCAAATGGTAACAGCTCTATCAAATTGAAATATATGTCACCTCACCTAGTTTTGAGTTAAAGAGAGGAATTAGGCAAGGTTGTCATATCTCTCCGTACCTGTTTTTATTAATCACCCAACTTCTTGCAAATTCTTTAAATAATAGTCCTGTACAAGGTATTTCCATAGCTGGTAAAGAAATTATTATAAGGCAGCTGACTGATGATACTACACTTTTTCTGAAAGACGCTAACCAAATTCCCATATCGATCCATGTGATATACAATCCTTTTACAAAGCGGCTGGTCTATATCTTAACATTAATAAATGTGAACTCATAGCTGTCAAAGATTGTGTGACACCTTCATATTATGGTATTCCAGTAAAAGAAGAACTTACATATTTAGACATAACCATTACAAAGGATCAGAAGTCTAGAGACTTACTAAATTGTAACCCTCTTATTAAAAAACTCCAGAAGAAGCTAAATCAATGGCTACAGAGGGACTTATCTTTAAAAAGGTAAAGTCCTAATAACCAAGGCTGAAGGTATCTCTAGACTAACATATGGCACTCTATCTTTATATCTTGACAGTAAAATAAGCAAGGAGATAGACCAGATACTTTTCCACTTTCTGTGGAGAAACCGTACCCATTACATTAGGAAAACTGTTGTAATGAACACTTATGAGAATGGTGTGCTGAATTGTCTGGACTTTACTACTTTAAATAATAATTTTAAGATTAATTGGATCAAAAATTCCTAAGAATAAATAAAGGTAAAATAAAAAAAGGAAGACCCACTTCTATCTGGAATTTTATTCCTCATCATGTCTTCTCTACTTTTGATGGCCTTAACTTCATGTTGTTGTGCAATTATAATATTGACAAAGTTCCAGTGAAACCTGCCGATGAAAAGCAGAAAATGTTCTTGTCATGGTCCTTAATTTATGAACACAATTTTTCTCCACACAGATATTATATATGGAAAAATCGCAATATATTGTATAAAAATACTTCTGTGTTTTTAGAATATTGGTTCCGAAGTAATATCCTATTGGTGAGCCAACTGGTAAATGCAGAGGGTCTTTTACTCAGTTATAGGGAATTCTTATCACTTTACAAGGTCCCTGTAATACCTAAAGATTTTGCAATTGTTTTAGATCCCATTCCATCAGGTGTTGCTCTGTTATTCAGGAATGTGTCAAGACCTGACCCTCAGAGCCTACCTGCTATTGACCCTGTTGACTCATCTGTAGGAAAGATTTGTTTCTCTTTTGGTCCATTCAACAACAGAGCGATACAAACCTTGTTTCAGCAGGATGTTGTATCTATACCTTATGTCATTCCTTATTGGAATGGATTTATTGATAATATCTGTTGGAAAAAAGTTTGGATGTTGCCACACATATACCTACTTGTTAACAAAATTAAGGAAGTTTCCTTTAAAATTATTCATAAATATTATCCTGCCAACCACTATATGAAGAAGTTTAAGGAAAACATCAACTCAAATTGCTCCTTTTGTAATGACCACCCAGAAACAGTGTTGCATCTTTTTTGGCATTGTATTCACGTAAGGAAACAGTGGCAAGACATCCGTATATTTATAATTGAACACATTTATGAAGATTTTACACTATTGTGGTGAGATGTACTGCTTGGATTCCTTACCTACGATAGAAATAAGCTGAAACAGTTTTATGTAATTAATTTCATTATTATTTTGGCCAAGTTTCATATACACAAATGTAAATTTACAAACAAAAAAAACACATTTTCTTACCCTACAAAAATAAATTGAACTGTATTTTAAGACAATTAAATAATCTACTAACAAAAAAAGCTGTTAGAATTATAAGTGTATGCATGTCCCTTAAGGTCCTTGTGTAATTGTAATGTGATATTGTACCCCCTCGCTTGATTGTCCATTGTATTTAATCTATGTATACTTGTGTTCCCTCGTGTACTTTCTTTATTGATTTGTTGTTAATAAATGTAAAGTCCAGTCTAGAAGCATGTTTTCCACTGCTCCTATAGTTATGCTTTGGTTCTACAGTTTAACTGGAGCCTGACCCAGAAATAACATTTCCATACACTGCCACATAGAGAAGTCAGATTTGAAAAATCCTTATAAGACACTTTAGTCATCACCTTTTGTGCATCCATTGAATTATTCAAATAACTGTTGCTGAGGCCATTTATTTTATCACTCACAGCTGAAGCCAATGGCAGTGTCCGAGAGAACCAAAACGACTGAATGTGACTGCAGACTGATACAAATCACCTTACATCATAAATAACTACTAATTTATTATTTGTTGACCAGTCAGTCACAATTTACCCAATGTACATTTTGGTTTTGATCCTTTAACACGTTCATTAACATTTTATATTCATCCAATGTCTGATGTTTTTGGATGACATGATGACGTTGTTGCTCCCTGTGTTCAACTGAATGCTAGTGTGGATGTGATGTTGGTCCATATAAACCGGATGCAACCCGATATAGACAGTCCATGAATTGACATACGCGAACGAACGTGAGTAAATTACCTTAAAAAAAATACACGGACATCTTGGAAGTAATCTCCAGTTCTTATTATACCTCAATGGCTTCTATAGCCACTAAGTCATATACCCCAGCCATTTCTACAATTTTATCTTGTTAAAATTGGATTTTAACCTTAACCTTATGCCTAACCTTGCATTACGACCACAATTTGTGTCTATAGAAGCTAGTGGAAACCAGTACAAGTGTCAAGAGACAGAAGAGGAAGCGAGACATACTGTACCACTCCCTTGTTTTTTTCTGTATCTATGGGAAATTCTCATTTGGGCAAAAGACCGTATTCCGTCCTCTCTCCTCCATGACCCGGAATCCAGTAAGTGGGCAAGGAGTGTTTAATTTCATTAGTAGGCAAACGGAAGAGTGTTCTCCCCTCCTCCATATCCACGTTTGATCGAGGATACATGTGCATCATACTGCGGAAGAGTTAAATCTGTCATACCCATTTTGAATCAGCTTTTGTTTTGTCAGAGGAGAAAAACATGCACATGTTTAAAACAATAAGTAGCATTTTGCTTTTATCTATAAAATGTATTGCGCAACTAACTTAATATGTTTTAATCACTTTACACATTTGTTTTGAAATCCACCCCTGTAAACGTCCTTTGCCTAATGATGCGTGAGTGGAGAAGGACCATCTAATTTCAAACAAGCACATTTCCTTCCACGTTCACTCTCCTTGATTACCTTTGACCTTTTTCAAAAGGGGGAGAGAAAGGACGGAGAGAAGACACATTTAAAAATTTGTCCTTTTATAAATAAAATGTTATATATAAAATGTATTGCACAACTATCAATATTTGTCTTTATAACTGTAATTTACTGATGATGCACAATTGGAGAATAGTCTCATTTCATTCAAGTGCATTTTTGTCTACTCCCTCTCCTTGCAGCCTCCCCTCAATTACCTTTGACCTATTTCAAAAGGAGGCCAGAGTGGATGCAGGAGTTAAGCAAATCCAATTGAGAAAAGGCAAATTAACTAAGTATGCGTTTAGACAGGCATCCCAATTTGGATATTTTTTCCACTAATTGGTCTTTTGACCAATCACATCAGATCTTTTTCATAGCTGATCTGATTGGGGATAAAAATTAAATATCGGAATTGGGCTGCCTGTCTAAACGCAGCCAAAGTAGACCAGACCCAACTGCGATTGCATTGGTGTCTATGGGAGCCACAGGAACTGACCCTTTTTTTCCCCCTCAGTGGTAAACTATTTCATTATCTTAAAAGTCGTGGAGCTCCATGCAAAAACCATTTCTCAGCATTGCAACTTCAGCTTTTGGTACCGGTATTGTTGTCAGACTTCAATAATCAAGTTTTTAATACAGTACCTTTCAAAAATAGTCACGGTAGCTGGTACCCACTGGGCACAGATGTCAGTCAATTCAATGTCTATTCCACGTTGGTTCAACGTAATTGAATTGAAATGACGTGGAAACAATATTGATTCAACTAGTGTGTGTGTGTGTGTCCAGTGGGTAGCTACACTGCTTCCATTTTAGCTGAGAGGAAGAGGCGAAGCGAGAGGTTCAATCAGCCAAAAATCTGTCTTCTCCAGCAGGTGGCGTGGAGTTGAGTTTTTGTATGGAGGTCAATGAGTGTCGAATTTGGTCAGCCAAAAGAATGTATGGGTTATGTGCTACAATCCAAAGAGTGTTTAATTGCTATATTGTAATTACTTTGCCACCATGGCCTATTTATTACCTTACCTCTCTTATCCTACCTCATTTGCACATGCTGTATATACATTTTTCTACTGTATTATTGATTGCATGTTTGTTAGTTCCATGTGTAACTCCGTGTTGTTGTATGTGTCAAACGGCTTTGCTTTATCTTGGCCAGGTCGCAGTTGCAAATGAGAACTCAACTAGCCTACCTGGTTAAATAAAAGTGAAATAAAAATAGAGAGGAATAGGCAGGAGTTTGACAGTCCACGTGCCACTGTGGACAACATCTCCCTTTGTCTCGGCGTAGAGACGAGTATCTTGTCAGTATTATCCATAATCTTAGATTTTGGCGATTTGCTATGGATATGTATTTTGGCTAATGCAGGAACTTCTGTTTTAGTGAAAAATGTTTGCATTTAAAAATTCAGCTCCACAGGGTGCTTTTAGAGTAGCAATGAGTTCCAGGCTTGTTCATGGCATGTGACAGGTGCGGCTGTAGTGGATAAAAAAAGGCTTAATCCTTGGAGAATCTCTTCATTCACAAAAAGAGGTGGGTATAATTTTGTTAATTTGTTCATGTTCATCCAGCAGAAGTGATGGTGTGATTTTGTATTTCATTGTAGGACTAGACGGATTATTCCAACTGTTGCGCAGCGGCAAGATGTCTGTCACTCATCAAACACCCAAAGTGATCCACGATAAGTGGGGGTCAAGCAATACAGCTTCTGGCTTATGCTGGAGACAGGTTGATGTTTCTCTTCAAGCCACCAATGGGAGCAGACTATGACTGTAACTTGTCCTTTGCTCTTCTGCAAAATCGGGTGACAATGTCAATACAGAAAAAAGAGGAAGGTAAATAATAAGTCAAATATATAATATGCATTAATATCATGACCTTTCCCTGTTCGACACATTGAATCAGGTAATTTAAATTAAGTGTGAATAATGCATCAATTGTGTTTTTTTTTGTTTCATCCAAGGTGTGGAGCAGGGGACTTTGTTGCATGTATGAATGATACAGCTGCCGCTACGCAGTGGCCTCTCACATTGCCAAGTGCACACATCGTGCCATTTTCTTCTGTAAGGCCTTCTGCCTTCCTGCAATCCAACCCTGGTGAGTGAATTCATCCCATAATTGGATAGTGGGTTCATAGCTCTCAAGATGATCTAATTCACCATATTTTACTGATGATCTCCTTTTGGACCAAAGGTATATTTCTACAAACACTCAAGTCTGTTTTCCTAAAGGTTTTGCTCTGTGAGGTGATGTCAGGAGGACTTGCCAGTAACCAGTACATCATTATGGCTTTGAAGATGGCCACAGACGCCACTGAATTACATTTGCTTTGTCCTCCATCCAAGTTATGTACTAAAAATGGAGTCATGGTTGCATGGTATGTAGAAGACTATTTGTTATTTTGGATATGAAAATATAGCTTTGGAGTCCAAGGCATGCACCTACTCTTTATTTGATTTTTTTCAGGAATGGCCGATTAATTAGGGCGATTTCAAGTTTTCATAACAATCGGAAATCTGTATTTTTGGGCGCAGATTTCCAAATTATTAAAAAAAAAATATTTTTTTTAAACAACATTTTTATACCTTTTTATTTAACTATTTTTTATTTATTTTTATTTATTTCACCTTTATTTAACCAGGTAGGCTAGTTGAGAACAAGTTCTCATTTGCAACTGCGACCTGGCCAACTAGGCAAGTCACCTGTTGATGCTCTGGGGGCGCTATTTCATTTTTGGATGAAAAACGTTCCCGTTTTAAACAAGATATTTTGTCACAAAAAGATGCTCGACTATGCATATAATTGATAGCTTTCGAAAGAAAACACTCTGACGTGTCCAGAACTACCAAGATATTTTCTGTGCGTGCCCTAGAACGTGAGCTTCAGGCAAAACCAAGATGAGACGGCATCCAGGAAATGAGCAGGATTTTCGAGGCTCTGTTTTCCATTGTCTCCTTATATGGCTGTGAATGCGAGAGGAATGAGCCTGCCCTTTCTGTCGTTTCCCCAAGGTGTCTGCAGCATTGTGACGTATTTGTAGGCAGATCATTGGAAGATTGACCATAAGAGACCACATTTACCAGGTGTCCGCCCGGTGTCCTGCGCCGAAATTGGTGCGCAAAAGTCAGCTGCCAGTATTTTTCCATGGGATTCAGAGAGGAAAGCAAGCTTCCACGAACGATATATCAATGAAGAGATATGTGAAAAAACACCTTGAGGATTGATTCCAAACAACATTTGCCATGTTTCGGTCGATATTATGTAGTTAATTCGGAAAAAGTTTGACGTTGTAGGTGACTGAATTTTCGGTTCGTTTCGGTAGCCAGATGCAATGTAGAAAACGGAACGATTTCTCCTACACACAGACGCTTTCAGGAAAAACTGCGCATTTGGTATGTAACTGAGAGTCTCCTCATTGAAAACATCAGAAGCTCTTCAAAGGTAAATGATTTTATTTATTTGGTTATCTGGTTTTTGTGAAAATGTTGCGTGCTAAATGCTACTCAAAATGCTATGCTAGCTTTGCATACTCTTACACAAATTAGTCAATTTCTATGGTTCAAAAGCATATTTTGAAAATCTGAGATGACAGTGTTGTTAAGAAAAGGCTAAGCTTGAGAGCAGACGCATTATTTTCATTTTATTTGCGATTTTCAGAAATCGTTAACGTTGCGTTATGCTAATGAGCCTGAGGCTTTAGTCACGATCCCGGATCCGGGATGGGGAGTTCCAAGATTAAGAGCACATTCTTATTTTCAATGACTGCCTAGGAACTGTGGGTTAACTGCATTGTTCAGGGGCAGAACGACAGATTTTCACCTTGTCAGCTCAGGGGTTCCAATCTTGCAACCGCACAGTTAACTGGTCCAATGCTCTAACCATTGCACTCCATGAGTAGCCTGCCTGTTACACGAATGCAGTAGAAGCCAAGGTAAATTGCTAGCTAGCATTAAACTTCTCATAAAAAACAATCAATCATAATCACTAGTTATAACTACTAATCCAGTTTAGCAGGCAATATTAACCAGGTGAAATTGTGTCATTTCTCTTGCGTTCATTGCACGCAGAGTCAGAGTATATGCAACAGTTTGGGCTGCCTGGCTCATATGCGAACTAATTTGCCATAATTTTACGTAAATATGACATATATTGAATGTTGTGCAATGTAACAAGAATATTTAGGGATGCCACCCGTTAGATAAAATACCGAACGGTTCCGTATTTCACTGAAATAATAAACGTTTTGTTTTCGAAATGATAGTTTCCGGATTCGATTATATTAATGAGCAAAGGCTCGTATTTCTGCGTGTTTTTATGTTATAATTAAGTCTGATTTGATAGAGCAGTCTGACTGAGCAGCAGCAGGCTCGTAATCATTCATTCAAACAGCACTTTCGTGCGTTTTGCCAGCAGCTCTTCGCAAGCACAGCGCTGTTTATGACATCAGCATAACCAAAACCTCTTACATTGGAATATTGAAGTCTCATGTTAAAAGGAACCACCAACTTTCATATGTTCTCATGTTCTAAGCAAGGAACTTACAAACGTTAACTTTTTTACATGGCACATATTACTTTCTTCTCCAACACTTTGTTTTTGCATTAATTGAACATGTTTCATCATTTATTTGAGGCTATTTATTTGATGTTTTATATTAAGTTAAAATAAGTGTTAATTCAGTATTGTTGTAATTGTCATTATTACAACAACAACAACAACAGCAAAACAATCCACCGATTAATCGGTATCAGCTTTTTTGGTCCTCCAATAATCGGTATCGGCGTTGAAAAATCATAATCGGTCGACCTCTAATCCTGTCCAACACATTTCTCACCATTTATGATTAAACCTTTGATATACTGTACATCCCAGCAGAAATGACTCCATACTATGTTAATGGTTGTTTCATTTTGTTTTATTATTCAAACGACATCCTATATATTAGACCATTAAGTCACTCTTTCCCGTTAATAATATAATATATTCATCTTGAACATAAATAGAATGGTTCTCTGAGTTCAGTCCCTGAGTCACAAGATCATTACGTTAAGCTGGTTCCCAGTCAGGTTAGATCCCACACTGACCACCAGGGTCACTGTCTTTGCTGGGTACGCTGGCTGTCTTCATCCAGCCTTAATGAATCCAGGGTGGCCTGTCCCCCACAACCTAACCTTGGGGTTGGCTGTCCAGCTCCTCTGGCGTTGGAGCTGGAGCCGAGCTGGTCCGCTCAAAGTGACCTACAGACACCAGCTGGCCATTAGTGCAGCTTGTCATTTTGGACACACCTGATGTACATAGGAGTCAAAGCCAATCATGAAAAACATTGAGATTTATCATGAAACCAAATGTTGGGCATTTTTACTACATAACAAAATGTACCTTTTTATTGTTGCACTGAGGAACAGGTGGGCCACCATTTATCTCCAAACTGTGTTGAAAAGGACATAAATTATTGATGTTATCCCAACCAGAAATGTGTGAAAGCATTGGAATGGCTTGCTCCTCAGCTATGACCCTCTGGCCGTTTGGGTTATTGGTTTGTGTCAATCCTAAAATTAGATGTACGAAACATGCACTCAACACATGTACAGCACAGGAGGCTGCTGAGGGGAGAACGGCTCATCATAATGGCCAGAACGGAACAAATGGAATAGCATCAAACACCTGGACACCATGTGTTTGATGTATTTGATGCCATTCCACTGATTCTGCTCCAGTCATTACCACAAGCCTGTCCTCCCCAATGAAGGTGGCACCAACCTCCTGTGATGTGCAGTATAAACCAGAAGTCATGGTATATTATTAGATTGTATACTGTGACCTGTTTCCAAGTCAACTCTGAAAGCCATGTTACTACTCTAACACTGTTACAACAGTAAATGGGCAAAATAGTCAAGTAATAACATGACAAACGGTTGCTCAAATCTCCCATTGATACCAATGCATAACTTCTGCAAACCTTTGAGTGAATGTACTGTTTCGCAAAAAAAGATTGAGCCTTGCTGAGGATGCACAGTTGAAGTCGAAAGTTTACATACACCTTAGCCAAAAACATTTAAACTCAGTTTTTCACGATTCCTGACATTTAATCCAAGTAAAAATACCCTGTCTTAGGTCAGTTAGGATCACCACTTTATTTTAAGAATGTGAAATGTCAGAATAATAGTAGAGAAAATGATTTATTTCAGCTTGTATTTCTTCATCACATTCCCAGTGGGTCAGAAGTTTACATACACTCAATTAGTATTTGGTAGCATTGCCTTTAAATTGTTTAACTTGGGTCAAACGTTTCGGTTAGCCTTCCACAAGCTTCCCAGAATAAGTTGGGTGAATTTTGGCCCATTCCTCCTGACAGAGCTGGTGTAACTGAGTCAGGTTTGTAGGCCTTCTTGCTCGCACACGCTTTTTCAGTTCTGCCCACAAATCCTCTATAGGACTGAGGAGCAGGGTTTTGTGATGGCCACTCCAATACCTTGACTTTGTTGTCCTTAAGCCATTTTTCAACAACTTTGGAAGTATGCTTGGGGTCATTGTCATTTGGAAGATCCATTTGTGACCAAGCTTTAACTTCCTGACTGATGTTTTGAGATGTTGCTTCAATATGTCCACATAATTTTCCTCCTTCGTGATGCCAACTATTTTGTGAAGTGCACCAGTTCCTCCTGCAGCAAAGCACCCCCAAAACATGATGCTGCCACCCCCGTGCTTCACGGTTGGAATGGTGTTCTTTGGCTTGCAAGCCTTCCCCTTTTCCTCCAAACATAACGATGGTCATTATGGCCAAATAGTTCTATTTTTGTTTCATCAGACCAGAGAACATTTCTCCAAAAAGTACGATCTTTGTCCCCATGTGCAGTTGCAAACCGTAGTCTAGCTTTTTATGGCGGTTTTGGAGCAGTGGCTTCTTCCTTGCTGTCGATATAGGACTCGTTTTACTGTGGATATTTATGTCAATTAGCCTATCAGAAGCTTCTAAAGCCATGACATCATTTTCTGGAATTCTCCAAGCTGTTTAAAGGCACAGTCAACTTAGTGCATGTACACTTCTGACCCACTGGAATTGTGATAGTGAATTTTTTGAGTCTGTAAATAATTGTTGCAAAAATGACTTGTCATGCACAAGTAGATGTCCTAAATTACTTGCCAAAACTATAGTTTGTTTACAAGAAATTTGTGGAGTAGTTGAAAAACGAGTTTTAATGACTCCAACCTAAGTGTAAACTTCCGACTTCAACTGTACGTACCAACACACAGGATGCCCAGGGCTTGTATAACACTGAGGAGGGTTCTCTTAGTTGTCCGGGACACCCGTAGTAGATGAACCAGTGGTGGAACTCTGTTCTCTTTACACATCCCGTCCAGGTGGCTCAGATTGCGCTATAACTGCCTGGCAGCTTGAAACAAATCAAATCAAATTTTATTTGTCACATACACATGGTTAGCAGATGTTAATGCGAGTGTAGCGAAATGCTTGTGCTTCCAGTTCCGACAATGCAGTAATAACCAACAAGTAATCTAACTAACAATTCCAAAACTAATATCTTATACACAGTGTAAGGGGATAAAGAATATGTACATAAAGATATGAATGAGTGATGGTGCAGAGCAGCATAGGCAAGATACAGTAGATGGTATCGAGTACAGTATATACATATGAGATGAGTATGTAAACAAAGTGGCATAGTTAAAGTGGCTAGTGATACATGTATTACATAAGGATGCAGTAGATGATAGAGTACAGTATATACGTATACATATGAGATTAATAATGTAGGGTATGTAAACATTATATTAGGTAGCATTGTTTAAAGTGGCTAGTGAGATATTTTACATCCTGTCCCATCAATTCCCATTTTTGAAGTGGCTGGAGTTGAGTCAGTGTGTTGGCAGCAGCCACTCAGTGTTAGTGGTTTCTGTTTAACAGTCTGATGGCCTTGAGATAGAAGCTGTTTTTCAGTTTCTCGGGCCCAGCTTTGATGCACCTGTACTGACCTCGCCTTCTGGATGATAGCGGGGTGAACAGGCAGTGGCTCGGGTGGGTGTTGTCCTTGATGATCTTTATGGACTTCCTGTAACATCGGGTGGTGTAGGTGTCCTGGAGGGCAGGTAGTTTGCCCCCGGTGATACGTTGTGCAGACCTCACTACCCTCTGGAGAGCCTTACGGTTGTGGGCGGAGCAGTTGCCGTACCAGGCGGTGATACAGCCCGCCAGGATGCTCTCGATTGTGCATCTGTAGAAGTTTGAGTGCTTTTGGTGACAAGCCAAATTTCTTCAGCCTCCAGAGGTTGAAGAGGCGCTGCTGCGCTGTCTGTGTGAGTGGACCAATTCAGTTTGTCTGTGATGTGTATGCCGAGGAACTTGAAACCTTACTACCCTCTCCACTACTGTTCCATCGATGTGGATAGGGGGGTGTTCCCTCTGTGGACTTCAGGAAACAGCAATCATCTCCTTAGTTTTGTTGACGTTGAGTGTGAGGTTATTGTCCTGACACCACACTCCGAGGGCCCTCACCTCCTCCCTGTAGGCCGTCTCGTCGTTGTTGGTAATCAAGCCTACCACTGTTGTGTCGCCCGCATGTTTCTGTTGCAGGCCGTGTCAGTGGCACTGTATTGTCCTCAAAGCGGGCAAAAAAGTTAGTCTGCCTGGGAGCAAGACATCCTGGTCCGTGACTGAGCTGGATTTTATCTTGTAGTCTGTGATTGACTGTAGACCCTGCCACATACCTCTTGTGTCTGAGCCGTTGAATTGAGATTCTACTTTGTCTCTATACTGACGCTTAGCTTGTTTGATAGCCTTACAGAGGGAATAGCTGCACTGTTTGTATTCGGTCATATTACCAGTCACCTTGCCCTGATTAAAAGCAGTGGTTCGCGCTTTCAGTTTCACGCGAATGCTGCCATCAATCCACGGTTTCTGATTAGGGAACGTTTTAATCGTTGCTATGGGAACGACATCTTCAACGCACGTTCTAATGAACTCGCACACCGAATCAGCGTATTCGTCAATGTTGTTGCCTGATGCAATACGAAACATGTCCCAGTCCACGTGATGTAAGCAGTCTTGGAGTGTGGAATCAGCTTGGTCGGACCAGCGTTGGACAGACCTCAGTGTGGGAGCTTCTTGTTTTAGTTTCTGTCTGTAGGCAGGGATCAGCAAAATGGAGTCGTGGTCAGCTTTTCCGAAAGGGGGGCGGGGCAGGGCCTTATATGCATTGCGGAAGTTAGAATAACAGTGATCCAAGGTTTTGCCAGCCCTGGTGGCGCAATCGATATGCTGATACATTTTAGGGAGTCTTGTTTTCAGATTAGCCTTGTTAAAATCCCCAGCTACAATGAATGCAGCCTCAGGATGTATGGATTCCAGTTTGCAAAGAGTCAAATAAAGTTCGTTCAGAGCCATCGATGTGTCTGCTTGGGGGGGAATATATACGGCTGTGATTATAATCGAAGATAATTCTCTTGGTAGATAATGCGGTCTACATTTGATTGTGAGGAATTCTAAATCAGGTGAACAGAAGGATTTGAGTTCCTGTATGTTTCTGTGATCACACCACGTCTCGTTAGCCATAAGGTATACGCCCCCGCCCCTCTTCTTACCAGAAAGGTGTTTGTTTCTGTCGGCGCGATTCGTGGAGAAACCCGCTGGCTGCACCGCATCCGAAAGCGTCTCTCCAGTGAGCCATGTTTCCATGCAGCAAAGAACGTTACAGTCTCTGATGTCCCTCTGGAATGCTACCCTTGCTCGGATTTCATCAACCTCGTTGTCAAGAGACTGGACATTGGCGAGAAGAATGCTAGGAAGTGGGGCACAATGTGCCCGTCTCCGTAGTCTGACCAGAAGACCGCATCGTTTCCCTCTTTTACGAAGTCGTTTTTTTGGGGTCGCCGGCTGGGATCCATTCCGTTGTCCTGGTTGAAAGGCAGAACACAGGATCCGCTTCGCGAAAGTCATATTCTTGGTCGTACTGATGGTGAGTTGACGCTGATCTTATATTCAGTAGTTCTTCTCGACTGTATGTAATGAAACCTAAGATGACCTGGGGTACTAATGTAAGAAATAACACGTAAAAAAAACAAAAAACTGCATAGTTTCCTAGGAACGCGAAGCGAGGCGGCCAGCTCTGTCGGCGCCGTTACACTTACCAACATGAATCGTAGGTAAATCTTGACTTGAATCATAAGGGCTACGTAAGGGCCATCTCTGGCCTGACTATATCTAACACTTCCACACAACATTTGACAATTGGCAGTTGCGGGATGTGAGTGAGGCCTTTGTTGCATATCGGCCAGCAGTGGTGACCATCCGTGTGAAGATGACAGGATGAGGGCATAAGTTGATGCCAGCTGTCAAGGAAAATATGACCAGGGTAAGCTAGTTCGCTAGTGTAATGCCTTGCCAATTACCTGACCCTAATAACAATGGGTTAGCATATGGTAAAGTTTGTCGCTCGGCCAATAAGATGACATCACCTGTCGTGACTGTTCTGTCATTACTAGGATGGCGTTATGTAGAACTTGTGTAAGAGGGTTCAAGTAAAGTGTTCCATATAATTCAAGCTTTACATTAAAAGGTGTAATATGTCACTTTTTGGACAACCTGACTAAATTCACATAGAAATGTAAGTTACCATTTCCACATCGTTAACCTAATTTTGTCTCTCTAATTAAGAGAACAACAGACATTTATCGTGAAAAAGAAGGCTGGAATAAAATAATCATCTGTTGTCTTGTCTGGACAGTTACTATTTCAGATGCTGCTGTACAGATTCTCTGTAGACGTGTGTGACAGACAGGGGAAATGAGGGAAGACTAGAGGCTGTTGCCATGTTACAGGAAAAAGAAAACAGGAACACATCTATTCAGGGAGTCAGAAGTAAGCAGTCGGAAACACAACAAAACAGTGAACACCCATCCCATTTCAATTGATACCCCAGTTCTTCCAAATCAACTTTAGGATATCGAAACATTTGGAACAGTCAGTATTGTTTAGGATTGTGTTCCTCTTCTTTTCAAGGTAGACATTCCTGGCTACATGCCTTCCTATGCTCTGGCTGGGGGTGATGAGTCTAGCAGAGGAAGGCCGTCTGGGGGCAGGAGGTGGCTTGACTTGCGGTAACAGAGGCAGACCTCGCTCGAGCACAAATCTCAGGGTACATGTCCACAGTACAGTCAATCATTAATCTGCATTGCCTGTCAACGGCACATGGAAGTAGTGTTGTTTTACGACGCTCTGTGTTTTGTTTCATCGATCCCTAGAGAGGGCATCGCCCTGAACGAATTGAATGTTGTCTGGAAAAGCTTGACGTTAGCTTGTTAGCGAGCCAACTCTGTCCATGAAGTGATGAGTGCCATTTAACCTTTGCTCTGCCGAGGAGTCCTCTTTTAAGAAAGATTACCTTGGTGTAAGGGACTTATTTTGCGTGAAAATTCTGGCAAGTACAGAGGGGTGGCATTTAAAACCAAAGTGTTGGAATTGGAGTTTAAGGAACGTACCGACATATTGCACCCTGTCGCGAGGAGGAGAGGATGAGCTCCAGGATAGAGTTGTAGCCGATATGCTCTACCATTTCATAGTGTGTCTTACCAAGGTCCACAGAGAGACGGCACCCTTGCTACCTCACCTCCACCTGGGTCACATTTAGTAGGGACAAAACGTTTAGAAACAAATTAAAACAGGGAGGTACTACCTGAATTTGTCTCATAATAACAGATTTTCATTTTCTGTGACCAAACTGTTTGATACTGTGTGCCCTACTGAACGCAACCCTGAACACTGCCGAGGGGACACAACTTAAAGTACATGCTGAATTGCTACCAGAGTGTTAATAAATACATGATGTGTTAATTTGGGCATGGTTACCTGCCTACAATATCCACCGTAGAGTGCATAGGTTACAAGCCCATTGTAAGTCAATAGAGCTAATGGTCTGGCTACTATTGTTAGCTAGCCACAAATAATTGTTAGCTAGCTAGCCACAAATAATTTACATCTACCTTGGATAACATTGGTTTTAGGTCATTTTTGCCTGTTATACTATCTGGTTAGCTACATTATTACGATTCACGTATAGCTAGCTGATAGGAATGAAATAAAACATTTGCTTTGTGTATTTGTTGTTTAATCTCTACTGCCATTGTCCTGGCTAGAAGAAGGAAGGTTCAGATAATGGGTGAGTCAATAGGGCTAACTGGCAAGCCACAAATAATTATAAACTAGGGGGTTGCCTGTTTTGCATGTTATTTTGACATTAATGTGTGTCAAATATCAGTTTGTACCCACGGATAATTGACATCTACTGTACCTTGCTTAACATTAGTTTTAGGTCATTTTTGCTTGTTTAAGTAGCTAGCTGGCTAGCTAGATTACAGTGACTCACTTATAACTAGCTGATAATTATGAAGTAAAACAATTGCTTGTTTCGTTTCTATTGTTGCCATTGTCCTAGCTGGAAGAAGTTTCAGTGAATGGGCAGATGCAGTGTGAGGTAATACAGTAGGGGGAGAACAAGTGCTTCTCAAATGTAAGGTTTTATACGTTCTCCACCCTCTTGTCCTCTCAAGAACGTACTCAATAGAGTCCTCTGAAAATGCACTTGGAGCATGAGAGTGTGAAGCACAGTAGTATGCATATTAAGAAACATCCCATTACCCATCACTCAGGGCAGGTGTTTTTTTTTTTTTTTTTTTTTGGGGGGGGTTGCCTGTTTTGCATGTTATTTTGACATTAATATGTGTCACATATCAGATTCTAAACAATATTCTTTTTAAATTAATAATAATCATTGAGTTAATAAAGCCATGGTCGCGTTTTTGCTTTCTTGAGTAAGGCAGCTCCAAAATGCAGCTGTTTCAGCCCAGTTCAGTGCTTTCTGTGGTGGTTGAGCAGCCTGCGGAAAATACAGAGCGTAGAGGTTGGTAATTTTCTCTAGTTGCGCCGTGATTGGGTAATGTTTTCTAGTTGTGTCGGGATTGACTCAGTGTTCTGTCACTCATGGGGACACAACATCACCGCTAAATCTAAGGGTAGAGCTCGAAAATTCAAGCCCCTTGGGTGCTGCATTAGAGTTACATTAGAAGTGCCCATCCAAGAAGCCTCAAGGTCATTGGCCACAGATAAAATTGTGAAATCATGCTATTTCTACACAAGCTTTGATTGGACTGATCATGTCAACATCATACTTTCAAAATCTTAGCTAGCAGTCATCATCATGAATAAAGTTTACAATCTACAGGCAAATGCTTTTTCATCCGTGTCATATAAAGAGAAATTATAGATAAAACGTATCGGTACTCATGGGGCCATTGGACATAAACATTACACAAGTAGGAAATCGCAAATTCAACAATGAGTGGTTTGGAAGGAATTAGTGGCTAACTGGAAGCATTGCAAAGCAATCTCTAGCCTGCTATTCAGTGGAGTGGGTTTGTAGTTCCAAGTCTGGGTTTAAGGGTCTCTTTTCCAAACTTAAAAGGATAAACATTCAACGTTGGCCATGCTGTCAATTCAGCATGACTTCTGCCATCAAAACAACTGGAAACTCAGAACCTTGAAATCTGACTTCAGCGAGTTCAAGACAGCTGGGAACTCGGAATTGAACGGTCATCCAAATCGGTATTGCAATTCGGGAACTTAGGCCTCTTTCTAGAGTTCCAACGTCATCGTAATTTGACCTTGTTTTTTCCCCAGAGTTCCCAGTCATCTTGAAAGCACCATCAATCCAGAGAATGCCAGACTTTGATGACAGAATTTGCTCACGAAGGACCTGTTCAAGTGAACACAGCAAGGTGAGTCCAAAACTGTATTGTATGATGCTTCATGAATTATGTAATATACCAGGGAGATATGTATACAGTAGCTAATAAAGTAATACTAAGTGTATGTTGTGTAGTAAGCTGATTGTAGCCCATGGACCAAATTACTAGGGTGAGGCACCTTTTCCCCCCTCTTAATTTCAACTACTGTTCTGACTTGGTGGTGCAAATGTACCCTATAGGCTGTTTTAGAGAAATGTAATCATTGAATATTGTAAGAGCTTTCCTTCCCTGCTCATATGCCCCTTTTATTTATCCTATGGTTCTGACTTAGTGTACAGGCAGAATAGTGTAAGAACTGTCGTGGAAATTAAGTACTGAGAGAATTGGTCATTTCGTCAAACAATCATCTTTATTTAATATCAATTAATTATTGCAATAATAAGACCGTCAGTCCACCAGTCTTGACTGACTGTTAGGCTGAGTCGTACAGACAATGCACAGTTCATATAGCTAATATCCAGAATGCTTGGTTCCACCCCTCCCATATAGATTGGGGGGCACCATAAGCAGCTTTGGCCTCATCCTGTCTTTATCTGCCCCTGGTGTTATCTTAACCCCCGACCCTGGCCTATTTTCCCAGGCCAGGATGTCTAAGAACCATTGAGGCCTTTGTTCTACTCCTCTCTATCCGAGTTACAACCACCCCACATCCTGTCACTGGAATGATAGCTGTAGGTTTTATCACCAGGAAACGAGAGTGGACAACATAAAACTCAGCACTAGCAGGACATAAATATCTCACTGTTTAGGTGAATAATTGTTACATATCCAACAAATAAGGTGAATACATAATTTTCTGTCACAGAACAGCACATGCTCTGAATTCTGTCGCTGTACATTTAAAAAATGCTGTACAAATAGTTATATTAGCTACATCCGTCCTAACTCGCTCATTAATGTCTTCATCAAAATTACAGATTGCCTCTTAGCCACTCGTCGTCCCCTTATGCTATAGTTTGTACATCTCAATTGTCAATAAAAACCACATTTGTTTAAGCAAGTCAGCCATATCAGCTATGTTTTTTTTAAAGGAAGTAAATGAGCCTGAATTAACTGTTTCGCTGTCAGGAGCCTCACCAATGGAGCCACCCACCCTAGATACACACATTGACCGTCACACACACAAACAAGCACACAGGAATGGTCAAACATGCAAACACACACGCACACACAAGACATTGGTTGCTGGGCTATGAGGGACTGGTACTGGTCGCTGTTCCTGACCAGGCACAGCGGAAGTGGAGCATGGCCTGCTGGCTGCCAAGGAGATTGACCAGCACCGGCATGGCACTGTAGCGCATCAGGGACCTCATTTATCAAGGTTTAGAGTGTTTTTTGTGCACATGCACCTTTGATAAACGAGGCCCCAGGGCCTCAAACACAAGCGTCTTTTCAAATGTGACACCACCAAGGTAGCAGCCATACACTGCAGTGCTGGCCTTGAGCTACGCATCAGCTCCAGCAGGGCCAGGATGGTAGTTTACTTGGAATTTCCAATATTATACCCTCCCTTTGCAACTCTACTCCTGAAGTATAGGAAAGCTACTTTAGGGTCTGTCGATATTTAGATTCTATTGCAGAATTAGTTTACCTTTAACACTCATTACGTGCTCCATTGTGGCTAAAACACCCCATGGCTAAGGTACGAATACAGTGCCTTCAGAAAGTATTCACACCGCTTGACTTTTTCCAAATGTGGTTGTTTCAGCCCGAATTAAGCCATTATTAAAAGTAAATGTGTCACCGATCTACTACACACAATACCCCATAATATAAAAAGGGGAATTCTGTTTTTAGAGATCTTTACAAGTTCATTTAAAAAACATGATATGTCTTGAGTCAATAAGTAGATAAGTATTTTCAGTGGCTTGCGACGGCTCACTCGTAAATTTTAAGTGAATCCAAACCTTACCTTTGTTTCCTCAGAGACTTCCTCTAGCTGACGGCTTCCGATGTCAAACTTCAATCCCTCCGTGTAGGTGGAAATACCCATCTGGCAAGTACGGGAAATGTTTATAGGCGAATGCAGGTCCTAAGAGCAATGGTGTTAAATCCGCTCTGGAACGAAAGCTGATCGATATCTCACGCATCCCGTTGTCTCGTGACAGATCTACTGCACCATATGTTTACGTAGTCTGTCCACGAGAGATGATGTACACTTAAACCTTTACAACTTTGCATCAATCACACATTACTTGTTTGAAGCATATCTCCATTGGGATAAGATTTGTGAATGATTTATTACATGTAATAATATTACATATAAGCCTACATGTAGCCAACTTTATTTAAGAACAAAATTGGTCTTTGCTCCCATAGACACACAGAAGCATGGTATTTTTGAGGTGAATTGAAACCTTCAGGTGCTCTATATGAAGGAGAAATCTAGAAGAGTAGTAAGTGCATTCTAACACTTTACTGTCCCTCCCTACAATATAACCAACTTCCTAGCTATGACTTGTTTTGCCCTCGGAAGGTTTATAATTGCAACATTAAAAAGACAGAAGTCACAGAGCGCAGGGTGATGTGAATACATATTTTTAATGAAAGACGAAAAACCACAAAGTACACTAAACAAAATAACAAGACGACCGTGACCGCTATCAAAACTGAGTGCAAACATGCAACATCACATAGACAATAACCCACGAAATACCCAAAGAAGATGGCTGCCTAAATATGGTTCCCAATCAGAGACAACCATAAACAGCTGCCTCTAATTGAGAAACAATCTAGGCAACCATAGACATACATAAACACCTACATGGTAAACAACCCCATAAACCTACATAACCCCTAGACAGTACCAAACACATACATCACCCATGTCACACCCTGACCTAACCAAAAATATATAAAGGAAACAAAGAATACTCAGGTCAGGGCGTGACACTTTGGCTAATGTTATAAGGGATCAAACTGGGATCGACTAATCTTTTTGCTGATAAGAGCAAACCGCATTCTACTTGATAAATAACCCTCCTAATTTTCTACAGTGTGTACATATTCATCTGTATGGAATGTGGCCGCCCTCATTATTAAGTTAGGCCTTTTCTTTTTCGTGTCCTTGTTTCTACATGTTTTCCAAGAAAAGCCTTTATTGGAGGATGCTTTTCTTGATGGAAAGAAGGTAAACAGTTTGTAATTTCCTTAATTTGTGCTGGTAATCAATCCATAACTTGATGGATTTGAAACTTTTTTGTCAAGGCTCATTTCTAGGTACTATTTAAGATTGATGGTCAACATTCATGGATGTAAAAACAATGCATTCTCTAAGCACACATTTCCTTTTCCCTCTACAGAAAGCCTGTGCATATTCATCAGATTTCTGGCCGTTTTGATGTGGGAAACCTTGCTTCCTATGTTTAACATGACTGGTACTTCAGAGAAGATCTTCAAGGTGTGGGAAACCTTCTTTCCTATGTTTAATGTGACTGGTACTTCAGAGAAGACCTTCAAGATGTGAAGTCTTACACAATATAGCTTACTCAGGTGCATGTGTGAGATTGACAATGTGAAGAAAAAAGCAACTTTGACTATTACAAAAACATATCAAGAGTAAATGTATTCAAATGAATTAAAACATGTCTGTTGATACTGTGGCTCACTGTGACCCGAATTACAAGCATGACTTAGTTGGCTTATGTCAATACAGTGAACAAAGATAACATTCCTGATTAAATGTTCTGCTGACCTAAGTTGTGAGGAGTCTCTTGCACTTGTCTGACGCCTTCCCATGGCTGTTTTTCCTCTTTGCGATGCGGGAACCAAACTGCATGGCTCTCTTAGGGAGTAGAGCAAAGGTCCCAAGGCCCAGCTCCTTGGCAGCCAGCCTCAGTAGTAGTTCCTCCCGACAAATCTGCCTTCTCGGACACTGGCAGGGCATTCAGGAAACACACCACATCCTCGTCCAAATAGGGAAGCCTATACAAAACCAACAAATAAATATAGCATGTGCGATTGCTTCAGTTCCTCAATGGCAATGCTAATAGAGCAACAACAAAAAAGTACCTTTTAGTTGAACTCTTTCCTTGAGTAAATCAAGTGCATTGAAATTACTTAGGAACTGTGCCCACTTTGGAGAGGTGTGTGGCCACTTGGAGACGCGAGTTAGTCCTCTCACTCAAACCCTTGTAAATGTTTTGTCTTGTGTTGCATCTATCCCACATTTTCCAGTAATAGTCTTATTAAAGTTACTGAATGTATCCAGAGTATTTTCCGATTTCGTCATCAACAAATGAGGCGAAAAGCACAGTAAATTAAAAATGCACATAAAATCAACAGTGTAGTGTTTGGATTCAGACTTGTCAGGTGAACGGTTGTGTACTCACCTTTGGTCTAATAATTTTCCCAATATCTCTAAACTGTTCCCTTTCAATTGCTACGATGGTTATGCATATGTTTTCATATTTCTGTAAGAAACATTTAAATGCAGCCCCATCCATATAGGCCAATTTCCACAAGTGTAAAGGGTTAAAGAAAACCTCTTCTCTGAGCAATTGTATTAGTAATATTAATTCCCTTTTAATCATAACCCTATCGGTGAATCTGTGCCTTTCTTTTTGATCAAGTTACTCATGGCCTCTTTCTGTGTTCCTATTTTTTTAATAATGGAAAATCTGCTTGCCACTGAAGGACAGAAACTGTGACGACAGACTGGTGTGACTCAAATCAACATTTAAATTGGTGGTAATAAATGGGCATTAATCACTAAAACAAATGTTTTATTGTTATTGTTATGTTATTGCTTAGTGTCCTATTCAGTACTTGCCTGGCCTCCTTCCCATGGTCCGCTATGATTCTGTTATCTCGAAATGAGATTCCTTGTAGATATTCTGCCCAGCTCCATGGCCAGCTCTTGGACCAGACCCTCATGCCCAGAGGTCTTGAAGCCGACTCTGTGTCTGGAGTACCCTGCCTTCTGCTCATTGGCTCCAAAACCTGTCAAAACCACTTGCAGAGCAATGGTTCGATTAGGCCTACATACTGTTGATCGAATTTACACCACGCCCAAGCTAGCATAATTTTCTCAAAAAAGGAAAATACTTTATTCACATCTAAATGGCATGTTCCTTATTACTTTACCCATGTGATCTACAAAGGGGCGGCAGGTAGCCTTGTGGTTAGAGTGTTGGACTAGTAACCGGAAGGTTGCAAGAGTCCCTGAGCTGACAAGGTAAAAATCTGTCGTTCTGCTCCTGAACAAGGCAGTGAACCCACTGTTCCTAGGTCGTCATAAGAATTTGTTCTTAACTGACTTGCCTAGTTAAATAAAGGTAGAATTAAAAAATAAATAAAAAGGACAAGACAAACACATCAGTGATACTGTACCTTGGCAGATGAAGTGAACCCCCCTCGGTTTGTTGCCTTCTGTGAGGAAGCCGGTTCCTTTCGCTGCAAACCACAGAGCACATCCAATGCTGTCATCAAGCACAGTATCCAATGGGTGCACCAGGTGACAGATGAGATCCTGCCGAGTTTTCTGCAACTCCTTCTGGGGGACGTTGATTTCAACATAATTCAATTTTCTCTCAAGTGCTGAAGCTCTTGCAGGCCTGCTCTGCGAGTGATCCTGTCTGGAATGTCAATGGGGCTATACACATGGGAATCAGCAACGTCCGTTTTAGAATCCATGGGCTTTGATTTTTGCTTTTCTTGGTAGACTCCTTCAGCACCTTTGGTTCTTGCAGTTTGAATGCCACATTCAGAAGGTCAATTGGTTGGTGGGTTGGGATGTGGCTGTCAGCCAGAATCATGGAATCAAGGAAATGATGGCAATTGCCGCTTCGTCATTGGTCGGTGGTGATGTCACCAGTGTATCAAAGAGAAGACACTGCACATGCCTCCATACTAGAGGTCGACCGATTAATCGGTATGGTCGATTTCAAGTTTTCATAACAATCGGTAATCGCTATTTTTGGACACCAATCATGGCAGATTACATTGCACTCCACGAGGAGACTGCGTGGCACACTGACTACCTGTTATGCGCGTACAGCAAGGAGCCAAGGTATGGTGCTAGCTAGCATTAAATGTATCTTATAAAAAACAATCAATCTTAACATAATCACTAGTTAACTACACATGGTTGATGATACAAGTTTATCTCGCTTGTCCTGTGTTGCATATAATCGATGCGGTGCCTGTTAATGTATCATTTATCATCGCCAAACGGGTGATTTAACAAGCGCATTCGCGAAAAAAGCACTGTCGTTGCGCCAATGTGTACCTAACCATAAACATCAACGCCTTTCTTAAAATCAATACACAAGTATATATTTTTAAACCTGCATATTTAGTTAATATTGCCTGCTAACATTAATTTCTTTTAACTAGGGAAATTGTGTCACTTCTCTTGTGTTCTGTGCAACAGAGTCAGGGTATATGCAGCAGTTTGGGCCGCCTGGCTCGTTGCGAACTGTGTGAAGACTATTTCTTCCTAACAAAGACAGAAAACTTCGCCAAACGGGGGAGGATTTAACAAAACAACAAAGGGCATTTTTGAAAAAAGCACAATCGTTGCACGAATGTAACTAACTATAAATATCAATGCCTTTCTTAAAATCTATACACAGAAGTATATATTTTTTTTTAAACCTATATATTTAGTTAAAAGAAATTCAGGTTAGCAGGCAATATTAAACTAGGGAAATTGTGTCACTTCTCTTGCGTTCTTTGCACGCAGTCAGGGTATATGCAACAGTTTGGGCCGCCTCGCTCGTTGCAAACTAATTTGCCAGAATATTACGTAATTATGACATAACATTGAAGGTTGTGCAATTTAACAGAAATATTTAGACTTATGGATACCACCCGTTAGATAAAATATGGAACAGTTCTGTATTTCACTGAAAGAATAAACGCTTTGTTTTCAAAATGATAGTTTCTGGATTTTACCATATTAATGACCTAAGGCTCGTATATCTGTGAGTTATTATATTATAATTAAGTCTATAATTTGATAGAGCAGTCTGACTGAGCGGTGGTAGGCAGCAGCAGGCTCATAAGCATTCATTCAAATGGCACTTTACAGCGTTTGCCAGCAGCTCTTCGCAATGCTTCAAGCATTGCGTTGTTTATGACTTCAAGCCTGTCAACTCCCGAGGTTAGGTTGACAATGCTAAAGTGCCTATTAGAACATCCAATAGTCAAAGGTATATGAAATACAAATTGTACAGAGAGAAATAGTCCTATAATAACTACAAAACTACCTAAAACTTCTTACCTGGGAATATTGAAGACTCATGTTATAAGGAACCACCAGCTTTCATATGTTCTCATGTTCTGAGCAAGGAACTTAAACGTTAGCTTTTTTACATGGCACATATTTCACTTTTACTTTCTTCTCCAACACTTTGTTTTTGCATTATTAAACCAAATGGAACATATTTCATTATTTATTTGAGGATAAACTGATTTTATTGATGTATTATATTAAGTTAAAATAAAAGTGTTCATCGTTCATTCAGTATTGTTGTAATTGTCATTATTACAAATATATATATATAGAAATCGGCCGATTAATCGGTATCAGCTTTTTTTGGTCCTCCAATAATCGGTATCGGCGTTGACAAATCATAATCGGTCGACCTCTACTCCGTACTGCCTCACTGAGAACATCAATAAGACTATTCACCACAAACGTTCTCTCATCAGACTCCAGCAACACCTCCAGGTCTTTAACTGAGGCTTGTGAGCTCGGATCATGTTCTTCCTCCTTTGACAACTGAGGGATTATAATGTTCAGTGAGCAAACCGGAGAGGTTAGGGAGAATTAATTAGGGAGAGAACTGAATTGTTCATCACTGCTCAGGTGTTCCTGGGGATACCCTCCAACTTGGGATTCCTGACTAATAGATGACAGACTCTCACCTGCGTGAACCCATGGATAAACTTCAAAGGTCAAAGAGCCAGACTCTGCAAAGGTCAATTCTGTAAACACCTACTTCTGGAACCTCTTGCCACTATGGTGGTCTGTCAGAGCCAGGGAGATGGGCAGCCACAGACGTCGGAGTGAAAGACTTCTCCTCAGCGGCATATTGCCAAAGCAAGCTTCGCCGGCCAAAGACGTCTCTCCTAAACCAGAGATAGTGCCTATTGCCTGTTGGTAATAGGTAAAAGTCCAGGGTCCACAAGGTTTGGCCAGGACAGACAGGATCTCTGTAGGGCTGTCACAAGCTGAGTAATGGTGGCCAATAACATCAGTGTCATTATCTTCTGGTCTCAATGACAGTCCACCAAAAACCTCTCGGTTCCACATCAATACATTCCTGTTACTGTCTTGTGCTGGCTGAGGTGAAAGTCAATCTCATGTGAAGTACACGAGCAGAGAACAGACACTGGTAGTGGGGATTTGAAGCTTTTTTTTGTGATACGACTGGAGTTAGGCCATCTATTCCTTAGGTGTTCCTGCATACTCTTCTCCAGCATACAACAGATATAACACATATTTATAGCTAGGAAGGCTTCATTTGTATTTCCCTCCCAGATTGTGTAGATTTCGACATATCCTGGACCTTCTTCATGTTGATCAGTTCCTCTGAGGGAAGAAAAGTTCACAGGTTAGTCTATCTATGGCTAAGAGAAAACTAAACTTGTATAATAATATGAAACTTGTATGCACTTTGGCCTACTTTTGCATGATCCAAGAGTCTTCTTCACTCTGTCTGCCAAGAAGAATAGGTTACTGTTGGGCTGTTGGACATAGACGCTCTGAAATAAATATGGATGAAGATTAGCAGATGTCCGTAAATTATGGTCTGACAATACCATATTCGTTAGAGCAATCAGTGGGTTTTAAATTAATTAAATTAGCTAACCCTGTTTTACCCTATTTTTACGCAGATTGGAGCTCATCAATCACTGTTTTATGTTCCTTGATCTACAGAAACATTTCACTTTCAGTGAGAAAACCTTATATAGCTAGCTACAGACATGAAGTCAGTTCAGAGAACCTTTATAACATGGCATAGCCAACGTTTGCCAAAGAGCTAGCTAGCTACTGTAGCTAGATGCTCAGACATTTGACAAGTCAACAACCCGTTTATACCTTGTAGTTTATTTCCTCCTTCAGCGTAGACTCTCCCTCAGCAAAGTTTTCGTTCTCTTTCTGGTTCTTTGCAGACTTTTTGATGAGGTAGCTAACATACGAAGATAGTAGCGAATATAGTAGCTAAATTGATTATTTATTAGCTAGCTAGCAGAGACAAAAAAAATGGTTGTCACTAGTTACTCGTTACAGCCCCAAAGTCAAAATTGTCTATTTCATAAAAATTCATGAAAACAGCCCCTCTGAATCAAGAGAGGTGCGAGTTGCTGCCTTCCGGGACCCTTTGCTTGGGACGTCCCTACGACCCTGGATAGCACCAGAAAGGAAGAGGTGAGGTGAGAGGGATAACTGGTGCCACAATCTGTCTTTGCCAGCAGGTGTAGTTTTCTTTTCGCTCACCAAGCGAGTTGTTTTTGTATCAAGGTCAATGAGAGTGTCGAATTTGGTTAACAAAACATGTAATGGCTTATTTGAACGAATATAATTTTCTTAATGAGTTGGTTGTTACCAATGGCGATTTTGTCATGTACATCTTGGTGGGGCAAAAAAAAAAAAAAAAACATGTGGGATGCATGCCAGCAAAGCCACTACACAACACAAAACAATACATGAATTGCATTATAACGGTGATAAACAGTGCCCACAATCTGTTAGGGCCTACATAAAGCTGTCCCAACAGCAGAGTCCCAACACCTTACCACTGCTACAGTTCATTCAGACTAATTTACAGTTCATTCAGACTTGCTTAAACAAATGTGTTATCTCCTGACAATTGAGATGTACAAATACGTCCGACAAGCAGATAAGATGCACTGTACCAGTCAGAACCATAGGATAAATAAAGGGGGCATATAAACAGACAATGAAAGCTCTTACAAAATTAAATTATTAAATTTCTCTAAAACAGGTTATAGGCTATTTGTGCACCACCATGTTAGAACAGTCGGTGAAATTTAGAGGTGAAAATAGACTAAATTATTAGGGTAAAGCACATTGAATGCCGTTTGGGTCTTCGCGTGTCAAAAAATATACGTCATATAACACTATTTCACGCATTAAATTAAGCCTTTAATTTGACACGTGAAATGACAACATTCTATTCAAGAATGTTGTGTGTGCTGAATTTGCACGTGCAAACCAAGCACCACAACTACTAACGCTATGTTTACAATACCGCGTTGGTGAAAATAGACCAAATTATTAGGGTGAGGTACATGAGCTACTAACAGTTTACTACACAACATACACTTAGTATTACTTTCTTAGCTACAGTACACATTTCTCTCTTGCATATGACATTTATGCAGAAGCATTCAATACATTTTTGGACTCACCTTGTGCAGGTGGCACGGGCCTTTGTAGGCAAATTTTGTCATCAAAGTCTGGCATTCTCTGGATTAATGGCGGGAACTTGGAAGAGAAGAAAAACAGCCACTCCATTGAATAGCAGGCTAACGTTGGTGGTTTCTTTGCAACGCTTGCAGTTAGCCACTGATTCCTTCCAAACAACTCATTGCTGAATTTGCGATTTCAAACTTGTGTAATCTTTATGTACAACGGCCGATGAGCACAGATACGTTTTTTATCTATAATTTCTCTTCATTATTTCTCTTCATATGACATGAATTAAAAATGATTGTCGATTTGATGACAGAAAGCACTGAGCTAGGCCGAAACACCTGCATAGGAGCTGCCTTACTGAAGAAAGCAAAAACAATACCATGTTTGTATGCAACTTTATTAACTCAATGAAATTTTTTTATTTTATTTTACATTGTTTGCAAACTGATATGTGACATATTAATGCCAAAATAACAAGCGAACAGGCAAGCCCCCCCAAAATAAACAGTTTTTTTTTTAAATATAATGAATCTTAAGGATTATATAACAGCTTCAAAAGACCAATCACTATAGGCAATTATATGCTCGCCCAAATATCAAGACGCTATAGCTGGTTTCCCTGTTTTTACTGGAACAACCCCACTGATGAAGAAATAAACTAATGTCACAAATAGTCTTCTTGAATCAATTTAATGCCTCGAGCAAGTCAACTTTTTTTTAATCACACCAGTTTTTAAAAACCCTCTGGAACAAGTAAACACTGTACAAAACAAAAATATATATATTTTTTTGAAAATGTTCATACAAAGATATTCAAATGAAATAGACAAAGATAGTTTTAAATAAAATGGAGATACTTATGATAAATTAAAACCCATTGTTCATGGACCATGGTTCACCAATGTCAAAAAAGGTCCTGTCAATCATCTCCGCTCTCTTTTGGAGTCTTCTTCAGCTTGTTCTTCAGCTCATTCATCATCAGGGGATTTCCAAATCTGGTAGATATATATTAAACAAAAGGTGTTATAATAAAAAGAGATTGACATTCATGTAGGAGATATCTCCATATAAAAGTGATTTCAAACAAGAAATTAAGAGAATCTTGTAGAAAATAGTTCAATTGATTCCCTACCCTGGGTGCCTAGGCGGTGTCCATTTAGTTTTGCGCTCCTCTTGCGTCTCTTCTTTCCTGGGAGATTCATCCCTTACATCTGGCTCGAGCTCAGATTTCTGTTGAATAGATGACATTGCCAAATCAAATTAAGAGTCAGAATAATAAACATACTACTAGACCTATTCAAAGGTTGAGCTCAAAAAGTGCAAGTATCTGATTGGTACCTGAGGGATATTTTCGGTCTTTCTTAAGATGGGGGGCCCTGCACCGAGTCCTGAACAACATCATAGCAACACAAACAACAAAGAAAGATATCCATTCACACTTAAATCTGGGCATCATCCATTATCTGTCATAGAACATTGTGTCACCAACGATAACAGAATGAAAGAACACATAACTTACCAGGCAGTTTGATTCCGATGCCGCCCATACCCCTCATTGGTATCCCTGTTGGGCCTCTGACTGGAATGTGTACGGTGGGTTTTGAAGGGGAGGGGGTCAAAGATGGCATATGTAGAAGAGTACGGGGATCCCTAGGTGGACGGGCATGTGGATTCTTGAGGGCAATGCGAGACTTTTGAGCAGTGAAGTCCAAAGCGGAGGCATCAAACTGCAATGGTATGATAAACAACTGATTTAATAACAAGTTTTCAAATTCATAACATCCTTTTAGATGAAGCTATCAAGCTTAATTCCGATAACATAAAAATAAGCGAAACAAATCCAATAAAATATATGAAATAGACTAACGTTTGCTTTATCTCTTACGATTAGACATCACAATCGTGATGTATTTGATTACATTCTTTTAAAGGGATACTTCAGGATTTTGGCAATGAGGCCCTTTATCTACTTCCCCAGAGTCAGAGGAACTTGTGGATACCATTTTTTTAAATGAGGAAGTTGTGGATTTTGGCCTCATTGCCAAAAATCCTGAAGTATCCCTTTAATAGGGAAAGTATTATCATTACCTGAAGCTGAAGACTTTGGTCTACATTTTTGGTTCCTGACGGGGAACTGAATCCTGCTTTTGCACCCTCCCCTCTGTTTTCCTCTGGTAATCCTGCATCTGTTTCCACAGTTTCCCCAGACTGCCCAACCTGGGATTTCTCTATTATTCCATCGTCGATCTCCGGTAGTTGACCCTGTGATCCAAAATCTGTCTGCTTCGATAAAACAGGCCCTGTCTTCACAACTTCCTCTGTTACCAAAGCCTCGATCTCATCGTTTTCCCAAAATAATCCTACCTCAATTTCCAGTGATTTGTTTGCCGTGTTATCTCCTGCCTTCTCTTTTAACACATCCTCTGTCGCCTCTGAAAGTTCAGCCTCTAGTATTATCAGAGCCTTTGTATTTTTCACTAATTCTGTGTCTGACACATCTGTTTCCTCTGATAATCCAGCATCTACGGTCTCCTCTGATAATCCAGACTCTATCTCCACATCTGGTATTTCTGTGTAAATATCCTTTAATCCAGCCTCACTGTCCACTGATTCTTCAGATAATCCAGCCTCTGATATTTCAAGTGATCTGGACTCCAGTGACTTGTCTGAGTCCGTATCCATCTCTACTGTTTCCACCGACAGCACAGTCTCTGTTCTCACATCTAGTATGTCTTCTTCTATGTTCTTCTGTAACCCATACTTGGTCTCTACTAAATCAGTCTCTATCTCCTCTGAAAATCTGACTTCTGTCACATCTGTGTCCTCTGATGAATCAGCACCTGTTCTATTCATTTTTTCCAATCGCTCTATCTTTGGCCTAACTTCCTCTGGTAATTCGGTTTCTGTCCTCACTAACCCAATTTCTGTCTCCACTGTATCCCCAGCCTCAGATTCCACTAATTCCTCTACGTCGGTCTCCACCGTTGGCTCTGTCTCAATACTCTGTCTTTTTGTCTCTTTGTCTTTCTGTGATCCAGACTCAGACTCAGATAATTCCTCCAATAATTCAGACTCAATCGCTGTCATTTCCAGAAAAATTCTGGCCTCTGTGTCAACTATTCCAGACTCTGTTTCCTCTGATGGCGATTCCTCAATCTTCATATCAAGTATTGCTGCGTCTGTCTCATTCATGATTCCCTTTTCGGGCTCCAATGTTTCCCCACCAGACCCTGGCTCCACTAATTCTTTCATTAATGTAGCTTTTATATTATATTTTTCCTCTGATAAATCATCTTCTGTGTCCTGTGATAGTACAACTTCTCCACAAACCATTTCCTCAAATAATTCGGCCTCTATTTCTGTCGAATCTGGTAATCCAGCCTCTACCATTCCCTGTGATTTAGTCCCAGCCTCAGATGATTTGTCTGATAATCCATTGTCTGTTTCCAGTGACTCATTAGATGACACAGCCTTTGTCTCTGTGAGAAACACAGCCTCTGTGTGAATTGATGATGGGTACAATGTCATGTTCATTGATAATCCTGCCTCTGTCGTCACAGTTCTTTCTGATGATGCAGTTTCAGTTCTCACATCTGGTATTTCTGCCTCATGTTTTTTCACTAATCCAGATTCTGTCTCCAACATGTCCCGAGCCTCAGATTCCACTAATTCCTCTGTGTTGGTCTCCATTGACAGCACAGTCACTGTCCTCACCTCTGGTGTGCCTACCTCGGCCCCCTTCTGTAACCCTTCTGCCACAGTTTCCCTTAGTAATCCAAAATTGGTATCTGCTGATTCCTGCATTGATCCAGACTCTGTCTCATCTTTGTTCTCTGGTGGCACAACCCCGGTCCTCACTTCTGGTATTTCTGCCTGTGTCTCCTTCACTGATTCAAATTCTGTCCCCACTGTCTCCCCTGCCTTCGACTCCATCCATCCCTCTCTAAACTCTGCCTTTATCTCCTCTGTCTCTTTGTATAATCCAGCCTCTGTCCTCAGTGTCTCATCTGATAAACAAACATATGTCTCTGCGGCTTCCTCTGACAGTCCTAACTCAATCTCCATCGGTTCGTGTGATTCAGCCTTTGTCTTCGCTAGGTCCTCTAGTATTTGAGTATCTGTTTCATTCAGTGATACAGAATCTGTTCTCTCCATTCCTCCCAGTGATTTCGCGACTGTGTGCTCGTCTACCACTGTATCAGAGGCTTTCTCAATATCCTCACTTTCAAATAATCCTTCAACAGTTTTCGGGTCTTCTTTCCCTTCCATGAGTTCACTCACTGGTGAATTGTCCGATTTAAAACTAGTTCCAGTGTTCTCTACACCTTCTAACCCTTTGGTATCACTTTTGGTGTGTGCTTCTTGTAAATGGGTGGTGTTGACTTCATCGCCGCCAACTTCCAGGATCTTCGGTGCCGTATTCTCGTCTAACTCTTTGCCATTGTTGATTTCAGGAATTTCCTCTCGAGTTTCTTCACACGCTACACGTTTTGGCTCCTGAGCCACAACAAGGTCCTCACATAGCCCAGGGGAAATGTATTTTGCCACGCCTCTGATTTCCACTCTATTGTCAACCACTGAAATACGTTTTCCCTCCACTTCATTAAGGGGGTCTTCGTCTTCCTTTGAAATCTTGTCTTCCTGTAGTTTATTTTTCTCCACTACAACATTTCTCTCCTGATAAAAGAAAGTGTCCAGTCCAGTCACTTTATCTTTCACATCCTCTGCCTCTGTATCCGTCTTCGTCCCAATACCGAATGCAACGTCTTCTATCTTGTTACTGCCCCCGTCCTCAAACACTTTGGATCCATCCTCTGATACCTCTTCTTTTCTTTCCTCTAACACTGTGCTGTCAATTCTTTCAGTGTTGCCCTCCATTCTCTGCTCGTCTCTAACAATAGTTATCTCATCATTTGACACAAAGACTCTTTTGTCATAGGCCATTGGCAATTCCAACTCTGCCTCTGAAACAAAGATGTCCTGGCCTCTTCCCAATGTTCTGTCTTCGTCTGATAATCCTCCACAAAGTGGTCGTGGGTTGGGGTCATTTTCTTGATCAAACCTCTCTATAGTTCCTTCATCAAACTTCAAACGATTGTCACCATATTCATGTTTGTTATTGTTTTCTGAGACTTGGAAATCATTGTACGGTCCAAAGCCCCTGTCCAATATCTCTTCCTGTTCTCTTCTGCCCATCTCTTCTATTGCTCTATTCTCTTCCTCTCTCACCTCCTTCCTCCCAAGTTCTTCCATGTCCATGCCATTCTTCACTTCATCACCATCTCGACTCAGTTTGTCTTTGATTACACACAGATCATCGCTGTTCTCCCCTCCCGCTGAGAATTCTACTATTTCTGCTACTTTCCACCCTCCTTTGCCTGTCTCCATGAAGAGTACTTCCGTTTCTTTCTCTCCATCATTTTCATTTAATTTTACCATGGTTTCATCCTCTGTACTTTGCACATCGCGTTTCATTAATCTGTCCTTATTTTCCTTGTCTCCATTCTTATCCAAAAGTGTGGCAGGTTCAACACAGGCTGATGTAAGGTTTGGGGACTCTATATCAAAATGTATTTTTCCATCTCTATTGTTTTCATGTTCTTCTGTTTTGGTTCCTTCTTCACCACAGTGGAATTCTTCAGTAACTTCTTCAGTAACTTCTTCAGTAACTTCTTCAGGGATTTCTTCTTCCTCCGCTTTTCTTTCTGCCACTGCACCTCTTAATCTATTTGCTTCAGCACAGTTGTAACTGTCAGTCTGTCCTTGTCCTCCCTGGCCCTCTGACCTTTCAGATGTCGGCTCTCTAAATAAGATCGGGATCCCAGTGACTACCATTGATTGGACCCCTTTCCCCATATTTAATTCTTCTTTAGTAACATGCTGGATTGTGCCTTTATTTTCTGTTAGGTCCACCTGCCCTTGTTTTATATCATGCCCCTCCGGGGATGATTTGCTATCACTCCCTCTGTTGGATTGTCCAGTGTATTGCACATTGTCTCTGCCGAGGCCTGGACCAATGATGACATTACACTGTTCCCAGGCAACAACAGATCTTGGTTTCTTAACCTCAGAGCCTGTTTCAAAAGTGACCTCAGTTTCCTTTATCTCATTTTTCGCACCATCTCCATGGTCGTTTGTTTGTTGTGCAGCAGTGGCTTCCTGTCTTGAGCTTGTGTCATTGTTAATGGGCTCTGGGCTTAGATACCTCCCCACAACTTCCGTAAAGTAGTTCTGTTTGTATGTGTGAGTGTGAGTGTGTGTGAGTGTGTGAGTGTGTGAGTGTGTGTGTGTGTGTGTGTGTGTGTGTGTGTGTGTGTGTGTGTGTGTGTGTGTGTGTGTGTGTGTGTGTGTGTGAAAGAGAGAGAGAGAGAATTACTCTATGTTAATGTCATTTACTTCCTTGTCCATATATGATAACATATAACATAACATTACATCAATCCAAGTACAGTGAAATAGAGTTAATGCAATCATTATGTTTTTCTCCTCCTTGGGGAAGTTCTCAATTCAAACTAATTGTTCATCAACAAATTATGAAGTAGCCTAAAATATATCCATTGTAATTGTAACAATAGGAAATAATGAACCAATCACGGTAGGCTATAAAAATAGTCCTGTAGTAAATTCATTCAGGGCAGAAACTCACCCAAACTGTCCAGAAAGTCCTCCCAGCACGAGTGAGGGGGCTTGCTGGTGAGTCCATCTTTTGGTGTTTCAGTGGCTTTTTTCGATAAGATAATACACTTCTCTTTAGAGTAGACTACAACAAAGTAACTGCAACCTGAGGTAGCCTACTTCTTCTTGATAGGCCTATTAATTATTTTGTCAAACGAGGACAAAAAAAAATCCCATTAGTAAATTGTCAAATAGACCTATTAACTTCTCCAGAGGTCTAAACGCGAGCAAATGTAAATGAGAATTTTGGTAACAGCTCTTATGTAGTTCCTGACGCTGAGATGTCCGGTTACGCGTCATTGCGTTAGTGGAAACCAAGACTGTTCTCAAGGCAGGCCTGGTTGCAGTTAGATATGTTCCAGTCACACCAGGGACAATTGTAGCTAACCCTAACACCTTTTCCTATCCTTAACTTAATTATCCTAACCTGTCACGTTAAAATGATCCTAAACTGCCATGAGAACAAGTCTTGGTTTCAACTAATGTGATACAGGTATACAGCAGGAAGATGATAACGTCGCGTTCAAATTGCTACTCTAAACTTGGAAACTCGTATGACAAGTTTAAGCAAAGATGATCTATTATATTGACAAGATGGTCGAGTGACTTCTCTAACAATGGAAATATATGTATTCAAATATGGAAGACAGGCGCGATCAGGTGGGACCATTCTAGCCAATGAGAGGGCAGATAGGCGTGTGAAGACTGGCACAACTCCGATACAAGGTAGTTTTTTCCAAAGTTGTCGAAATGCCACGTGCATCCATTTATATCATTGCATTTTAAACAAACTAACCATTACGAAACTTATATTTGATCAAATAAGCATCATGTAGAATATTAGCAATTACATTTATTCTTAACCAAATTTGCCGCTGCCATTGACCTCCGCCCCAAAATAAGAATTTGTATATGGAGTAAACCCTCTCTCCTCTCCTCTCTGGTTTAGTCACGTCGCACCCTCATCATTGCAGGAAGCGCAATAATCAGGCACTGGTTTCCTCATAATACACATACAACCAAACGTTAGCGGTAAAACCTGATAATGGTTCCGATTGTTTTGACCATGTAATTCTCGCTCAGACAAGGTGAGTTCGCAATATATTCGCCTCAATTTACTCTACATATTCTAAATGGAAATTAGCAACAAAGAAGACCTCAGCAAGACAACACATTCCTGCAAGAAGCTCCTGAACCTCATCTCTCGCACACTGTCAGCTACACTTCACCAGCGCGATCTGTGCCCAAGCCATTAATTTGTCCTCTTTTTCTGTCTAGCGAGCCAATAAGTTTGTTTTACTTAGCCTCAATAATTGTTTATACAGGATGTTGCCTTTGGTGTCTATTTCAGACCTTATGGCATAAGAGCATTAAAAGGGTAAGTCTGCCATGTTGAGAAGTGCAGCTATAGTGAAAGGCAAGTTACTTGTTTGGTGTGGGCCAGCATGAGAGATACAGTTTATCCTGTGTCAGTGAGTGTAGCTATTAAGTTAAGTTTGAGCATCTTAGCAATATAATGTCTTCTATACAGCTGTCAACATTCTACAATGAAAGAGCCAATTAATCAGTGGTATAATCATTAACCAGAATACCCCGGATACCAGAATTTGATGAGTGATAACTCAGTTTTATCAGTTTAGACATTCAGCCTGTATTATAGTTTTATAACCAGAGAAAAATCTTCAAAGGCACAGTATTTATTTATTCGGAGTGGTGCATGCATTCACACAGTCTTGATTTATGGGATCCTTCCCAATATACGATTGATATGTCATAAAATCCCAAATTCTTACTTAAAAGTTACTTACTTGTCCTCATATTCTACAGCTGTAATGTCATCAATCAAATCAAACGTATTTATATAGCACATTTCTTACAACAAATGCATTTCAAGGTGTTCAGTCGTTGGATGCGGTGTTGTCTATAAAGTGGGGCACATATACCGAAAAGGAGGGCATCAAGGCATTCAAAATGTCTACAGGGATGGAAGTGCTGGAGTCATGGCTCTGGGTCACAGAGTCTGGGATCCTGCAAGCCTCACCGGATGGTCACAGCAGTGGTGAAGGTCAAGTGTCCCTATGGTGCAAGCAAGGGACCTTACTGTTTCAGTATGATATGTTGGATTAAGGAATAAAGACAGAAACCAATGTCAAGTTCAATAGCCTTGTTCATGCATTGTACAAATCCCTACATGTGGAGTCCGGGGAACAGTCCAGCTCGTTGATTACCTATCAACTAGACTCCGTAACACTTACCATTGAAGAGGCAGTGAAGTCGAAGGATTTCTATATCAAGGAGGGAGGGTCTTACCACTTCCGTGAAGACTATCCTTACTAGCACCAGGTCCAAGGACAGCTCCACATCACTGGAAGGAATACATGCTTCTTTGTTGTGTGGACCACCAAAGCCTCCATCACCAGCCCCATTAGCATGACTACCTCTTAGACTCACATTGCTCCTCCTGTTTGCCTATTTTCAGGGAAGCCAATGTTCCAAAAATACTCCACATTGTTCATACACACACACAATAGGCTCCCAGAATATATGTTATATTCAGTGGCGACCCGTCATTCAGGGTCGCTACTGTGAGGATTCTGTGTTATGCACTATAGCCCTTACCATGTCATATGTGATGGAATATTATTTGCTGTTGGCTTGTGTGGGTATATGTGTTGTGCAACATAGCTGTCTTGAGACATTATTAACAGTTTCAGAGCCATGGGCCTTTCTCGTGATGGAAAAATACAGAATAACATGAAGACAGGAACTGTGCAATGAGTTGTGGGGGCACATTCAGAACGTAGTGTTGCGAGAACAAACAGTCTTTTGTTAGATAACAGGAGCAAGGTGTGAGATAACTGTATTGAGTGTGTGAGCGCATAGATATTCTACACAACTACAACGACTGACCGCTGAAGCGCTTAGGGGGCTGGGACCAGCTCGGGCGGTAACAATCAACGATAGGCTGAGTGAGTTTAAACCACGCCCAGTCTCTACTCTGACAGGTCGGCTCGGAAGCAGGAACTACTTCTGTCAAGAGTATATTATAATAACTTTGTCAGGAACAAGTCAGTTCTCTGTTTGCCCTGCGAGGTGGGACAGAGAGGCCGTATATACGAAAATTGCATTTACCACTTATTGCTTAGCTAATAAAAAAATACATAGAATAAAATCAATGACTCAGTGTCATACTTATCCTGATACCAGATTTGATTGACGCAACCCTAACACTACCCACCTATTTTAAGTCCCACACTTTCAAGTATTTTTTTTAATATTGCCTGTTTTGCTTGTTATTTTGGCATTAATGTGTCATTGAGTTAATAAAGCCCCATATACACATGGTCTCTTTTTTGCTTTCTTGAATAAGCAGCTCTAAAATGCAGGTGTTTCAGCCTAGCTTAGTGCTTTCTGTAGTGGTGCGGATAGCCAGCAGAAAATACAGAATGTTTTCTATCATGATTGAATCAATTTTCTGTCACTCATGGGACAGTACATCATCCCCAATTATAAGGTTAGAGCTAAAAACAAATGTAGCCCCTTGTGTGCTGCCATATAATTATATTAGGAGTGCCCATCCAAGAAGGATCAAGATCATTGGCCACAGATATAACGTGATTTGATGTCATTCTTTCTACAGTAGCTTTGATTGGACTCATATCAACATCTTACTTTCAAAGTCTTAGTTAGCAGTCATCATCAGTTGTCATCAAGTCCACAATCATTTTTAATCCTTGTCATATGAAGAGAAATAAGGAAGAGAAATTATAGATAAAACGTATCGGTGGACATCGTCCATTGTACATAAAGATTACACAGCACGTTGGAAATCGCAAATTCAACGATGAATCATTTGGAAGGAACCAGTGGCTAACTGCAAGTGTTGCAAAGAAACCACCATGTCAACATCATACTTCAAAAATCTTAGCTAGCAAGCTAGCAGTCGTCGCCATGAATCAAGTCGATAATCAAATCCTTTTCAATCCTTGTCATAGGAAGAGAAATTAGAGATAAAACGTCTTGATTCTCATTGGCCATTGCACATAAACATTACACAACAAGTTGGAAATCGCAAATTCAACAATGAGTGGTTTGGGAAGGAATCGGTGGCTAACTGCGAGTTCAAGACAACAGGGAACTCTGAGAAAAACAAGCTGCTACTGGGAAAATACGTTTTGAATGGTCATTCAAACCTGTATAGTAAATCCGGCATCTTTCTCTTTGATGACAAAATTTGCCCACGAAGAACCGCCTCACCACTTTCCTGTTCAAGCACATCACAACGTGAGTCCAAACATGTCTTATGCTGCTTCATACATTATATAGGATGCCAGATAGTATTACTTTAGCTACAGTATACATATCTAAGTGTATGTTGTGTAGTAGAGGTTGACCGATTTAATCGTCATGACCGATTTAATTGGGGCCGATTTAAAGTTTTCATAACAATCGGTAATCAGCATTTTTGGATGCCGATTACGGAACGGTTCCGTATTTCACTGAAAGAATAAACATTTTGTTTTTGAAATGATAGTTTCCGTATTTGACCATGTTAATGTCCAAAGACTTGTAGTTCTGTGTTTATTATATTATAATTAAGTCTATGATTTGATATTTGATAGAGCAGTCTGACTGAGCGATGGTAGGCAGCAGCAGGCTCGTAAGCATTCATTCAAACTTAACTGCGTTTCCAGCAGCAATTCGCAATGCTTGAGGCACAGCGCTGTTTATGACTTCAAGCCTATCAACTCCTGAGATTAGGCTGGCAATACTGAAATGCCTATTAGAACATCCAGTAGTCAAAGGTTTATGAAATATAGAGAGAAATAGTTGACGCGTCATAATTCATATAATAACTACAACCTAAAACTTCTTAAGTAGGAATATTGAAGAACTGGGAATATTGAACCACCAGCTTTCATATGTTCTAAGCAAGGAACTTAAACGTTAGCTTTTTTACATGGCACATATTGCACTTTTACCAATACTGTGTTTTTGCATTGTTTAAACCAAATTGAGCATGTTTCATTATTTATTTGAGACTAAATAGAATTTATGTATTATAGTAAGTTCAAATAAGTGTTCATTGTCCATTCAGTATTGTTGTAATTGTCATTACATATATATATACACATATATATACACATTATACATATATATATATACACATTATATATATATATATATTTTTTATTATACACATATATACACATACATATACACATATATATACATACATATACACATCGGCCGATTAATCAATATCTGCTTTTTTTGGTCCTTTTGGTCCTTTTTGGTCCTCCGATGATCGGTATCGGTGTTGAAAAATCATAATTGGTCGACCTCTATTGTGTAGTAAGCTGTTAGTAGTCCATGTGCCTCACCCTAATAATTTGGTCTATTTTCACCAAGGTGGTATTGTGAACACATCGTTAGTGGCCGGTGTGTACTCGTTTGCCTATAACCTGTTTTAGAGAAATGTAATCATCAAATATTGTTAGAGCTTTCATTGTCTGTTTATATGTAAGAACGGACCATGTTCTGAATTCTGTCGCTGTACATTTCAAAAGTGCTGAACAAAGAGTTATATTGACTACCTCCGTCGTCTCTCGCTCATTGATGTCTTGATCGAAATGATAGATGGCCTCTTATCCGCTTGTCGTCCCCTTATGCCATAGTTTGTGTTATACATCTCAATTGTCAGTAGAAACCACAGTTTAAGCAAGGCAGTCATATCTGCTATGTTGTTTTGAAAGGCAGTAAATGAGGCTGTAGCGGTAGTAAGGTGTTGGGACTGCTGTTGGGACTCTGCTGTTGGGACAGCTTTATGTAGGCCCTAACAGTTTGTGGGCACAGTTTGTTACCGTTATAGTGCAATTAATGTATTGTTTAGTGTTGTGTTGTGGCTTTGCTGGCAGGCATCCCACATTTTGGGGGGTTTGCCCCACCAAGATTTACATGCTAAAATCGCCACTGGTTATATTACATACAAGTTTTACTCAAAGCAGCCAACTAAAGAAATGTAGTTAACTTTATTATGGGCACAGTGGGAATTTAAATCTGTGATCTTCAAATTCTTTCCTAGTCCCTGTGTCTTCCTTGCTGGAGACCCTAGTCATCCCTGCCTGTACCTGGCATTGTTGAAAAACAAGTGAATAATGAATAAAGATCATACACAAACAATAGGTTATAGTGTATTACATTCCAGTTTTGCCAACTAAAATAATATAATTAAAAGTCAATTAAATCACAAAGGCTAGTCTGAGTGCATCTTCTCAGTTTCATTCAGTAGTATAACACAATTCACAGTGCATTTTATCATGGGCACAGTGGAATTTATATCTGTGATGTTGAAATGATGTCTTACCCCCAGAATGAGAGAGTACATCTCATTCCAGGAGATCTCCTTGCTGAGGTTGGCGTTGATGTCACGTTCTGACCATCGTTCGTGTGTGTTTTCCTTGTTTTAGTGATGGTCAGGACGTGAGCTGGGTGGGCATTCTATGTTGTGTGTCTGGTTTGTCTATTTCTATGTTTGGCCTGATATGGTTCTCAATCAGAGGCAGGTGTTAGTCATTGTCTCTGATTGGGAACCATATTTAGGTAGCCTGTTTTGTGGGTGATTGGGCCTGTCTTTGTGGCACCAGATAGGACTGTTTTGTTTTTTTCACGGTTCTTGTTTTTTTTTTTTTGTAGATTGTTGTATTTTCATCTTTATTAAAGATGTACAAAAATAACCACGCTGCATTTTGGTCCGCCTCTCTTTCACCAGAAGAAAACCGTTACAGTTGATCATGAACTGCTTCTCATGGGGTGAGCTTGATATTCCGCATGTCACGACTCAAAGTCTATTTTAATGTTTTACTCAATATTGTATCATATTTGATGAGTTACTGACATTAGAGACATTTCAAATCAAATTTTATTAGTCACATGCGCCGAGTACAACAGGTGTAGTAGACCTTACAGTGAAATGCTTACTGACAAGCCCCTAACCAACAGTGCAGTTTAAAAAAAATATGGATAAGACATCTGGTTGGTTGGTCAGTGGTAGGTCTTTTCAATGGTGTAACGCCATCTTTATCTGGACAGAAAACACATTGTTTATCACACTTAACACCCAATCCTCATGCCTCATTGTTTCTTCTTGTTTCCCTATCAACCATCTGGATCTTCCTCTTCTGCCATGATGGATGAGCTACCTTTTCTGGTAAATGCAGGGCTATTTCTCTTTCCCACTGAAAAATGGCAGCTGCAGCCCCAGTGTTGTCACTGGGTTTCCGGTCCGCCCATCTGAAAGACACACAGATAAAGTTACTTTTACTAGCTAGCTAAGTTAATTACTAAAATGGTAACATCTATATTAAAATACAATAACCCACAGACTTGACGATAGTAACGGTAAAATAGACTGGGCTTTGGTCTATCTGCACATCTAAAATCCTAATTGGTAGATGGGACATTTCTGCTGGGATGGAGGAAATATCTGGAACGCTCAACCAGCTGATCGGGACAGTCAAGAGTACTATTTGCCCGAAGAGATATAGTATTGCGATGAGCTATATGGCTGTACTTCTGATTCTAAATCTCAAGAGGAAAGTTAAAACCCTTAGCCGTAAGGTCACTGAGGAGGACCAACAGTGATAGGTGGATGATCTGAAAGGGAATGACATGCAGGGAGGTAACATCAGGATTTTGGGCACTGGTTAGCAGACCACGATTTCTACATTCAGCTCTTAAATATGCGTCATGCAATGTTTGTAAAGTCAACATTTCACTGCTGTGTCAGGCTAGTTTGGCATGTTGTCTACTAGCCCAGTCTGAAAAGTACTAGCCTCGGGCTAGCTTAATTTCCATCCCTGCTGATTTCTGGTCATATTTTGGTCATAAATAAAGACGTCTCAAAAAAGACAATTATCAGATGTCATAATGACGTTATGTGCCTATTGGGCAGTTTGAAGCAGTGTGTCGCTGGCAACGACGAGGTTGTGTGTTCAATTCCCACAGGGATCATACACACACAACATGTTTTACCACTCACCGTTTTAAGTTGCTTTGTATAGAAATGGCTGCTGTATTGTCATGACTGTTAAAAGGGCAATTTGTGGAGTTGAAATGGGATGGACTGCAATCCTGATATGCAATGTACTGTCATGTGTATTGCATTTAAGAAAAACAAGAACTTAAACTTGAGTTAATATTACCGGAGTCATCACCTACCTATGTGAGCTCTGAAGAAAAGTTAGGGAGGACAGGACAAGTAATTTGAATACAATTATTACAAATACACTGAGTCGAAAGGAAGTGGAAAAGCACAAAGAATGAGAGGGTTTCTGTAAGAAAGACATGGTTGTGTTCAATTCCATTTAAATTAAACATCCAATTAAATTGAAATTGACCCCATTCCAGGTGCGAGAGCTGTCCCTTACCTAATATAGTGAACTTGTCCGACATCCTCTCCATCACCACCTTGTCTTTCCCCACATAGGAAACCTGGCACATGAACACCACCCCCTTGTGGATGGAGATCTGGGAGATGGAGTGCGAGGACAGCAGTCTGCTTGCTGCTGTCCCCTGTCAAGTACAGTCGTGGCCAAAAGTTTTGAGAATGACAAATATTAATTTTCACAAAGTCTGCTGCCTCAGTTTGTATGAAGGCAATTTGCATATACTCCAGAATGTTATGAAGCGTGATTAGATGAATTGCAATTAATTGAAGAGTCCCTCTTTGCCATGCAAATTAACTGAATCTCCCAAAAACATTTCCACTGCATTTCTGCCCTGCCACAAAAGGACCAGCTGACATCATGTCAGCGATTGTCTCGTTAACACAGGTGTGAGTGTTGACGAGGACAAGGCTGGAGATCACTCTGTCATGCTGATTGAGTTTGAATAACAGACAGGAAGCTTCAAAAGGAGGGTGGAGCTTGGAATCATTGTTCTTCCTCTGTCAACCATGGTTACCTGCAAGGAAACACGTGCCGTCATCATTGCCTTGCACTAAAAGGGCTTCACAGGAACGGATATTACTGCCAGTAAGATTGCACCTATATCAACCATTTATCGGATCATCAAGAACTTCAAGGAGAGTGGTTCAATTGTTGTGAATAAGGCTTCAGGGCGCCCAAGAAAGTCCAGCAAGCGCCAGGGCCGTCTCCTAAAGTTGATTCAGCTGTGGGATCGGGGCACCACCAGTACAGAGCTTGCTCAAGAATGTCCGCAGGCAGGTGTGAGTGCATCTGCACGCACAGTGAGGCGAAGAATTTTGGAGGATGGCCTGGTGTCAAGAAGGGCAGCAAAGAAGGCCCTTCTCTCCAGGAAAAACATCAGAGACAAACTGATATTCTGTAAAAGGTACAGGGATTGGACTGCTGAGGACTGGTGTAAATTCATTTTCTCTGATGAATCCCCTTTCCGATTGTTTGGGGCATCCGGAAAAAAGCTTGTCCGTAGAAGACAAGGTGAGCACTACCATCAGTCCTGTGTCATGCCAACAGTAAAGCATCTTGAGACCATTCATGTGTGGGGTTGCTTCTCAGCCAAGGGAGTGGGCTCACTCACAATTTTGCCTAAGAACACAGTCACGAATAAAGAATGGTACAAACACATCCTCCGAGAGCAACTTCTCCCAACCATCCAGGAACAGTTTGGTGTTTTTCAGCATGATGGACAACTAAGTGGCTCGGGGAACAAAACATCAATATTTTGGGTCCATGGCCAGGAAACTCCCCAGACCTTAATCCCACTGAGAACTTGTGGTCAATCCTCAAGAGGCAGGTGGACAAACAAAAACCCACAAATTCTGACAAACTCCAAGCATTGATTAGGCAAGAATGGGCTGCCATCAGTCAAGATGTGGCCCAGAAGTTAATTGACAGGATGCCAGGGCGGATTGCAGAGGTCTTGGAAAAGAAGGGTCAACACTGCAAATATTGACTCTTTGCATCAACTTCATGAAATTGTCAATAAAAGCCTTTGACACTTATGAAATGCTTGTAATTATACTTCAGTATTCCATAGTAACATCTGACACTAAAGCAGCAAACTTTGTAGAAATTAATATTTGTGTCATTCTCAAAACATTTGGCCATGACTGTACAGTGGGCCCTGGGTGTGCAGCTTGTAATAGCCCCATGGTGTTTATACTTAAGTACTATTGTTTGTACAGATGAACATGGTACCTTCAGGGGTTTGAAAATTTCTCCCAATGATGAACCAGACTTGTGGAGGTCTACTATTATTTTCTGAGGTCTTGGCTGATTCCTTTTGATTTTCCAATGATGTCAAGCAAAGAGGCACTGAGTTTGAAGGTAGGCCTTGAAATACATCCACATGTACACCCCCAATTGACTCAAATGATGTCAATTAGCCTCAGAAGCTTCTAAAGCCATTACATAATTTTCTGTTTTAAAAGGCACAGTCAACTTAGTGTATGTAAACTTCTGACCCACTGGAATTGTGACACAGTGAATTATAAGTGAAATAATATGTTATCAATTGTTGGAAAAAAATACTTGTCTTATGCACAAAGTACATGTCCTAACCGACTTGCCAAAACTATAGTTTGTTAACAAGAAATTTGTGGAGTGGTTGAAAAACGAGTTTTAATGACTCCAACCTAAGTATATGTAAACTTCTGACTTCAACTGTATGTACGAATGCTGTTCAATGACTACAGCTCAGCATTCAACACCATAGTACCCTCCAAGCTCATCATCAAGCTGGAGGACCTGTGTCTCAACCCCGCCCTGTGCAATTGGGTCCTGAACTTTCTGACGGGCCGCCCCCAGGTGGTGAAGTTAGGAAACAACATCTCCACTTCGCTGACCCTCAACACTGGGGCCCCACAAGGGTGCATGCTCATCCCCCTCCTGTACTCCCTATTTGCCCACGACTGTGTGGCCATGCACGCCTCCAACTCAAATCATTAAGTTTGCAGATGACACAACAGTAGTGGGCTTGATTACCAACAACAACGAGACAGCCTACAGGGAGGAGGTGAGGGCACTCGGAGTGTGGTGTCAGGAAAACAACCTCTCACTCAACGTCAACAAAACAAAGGAGATGATTGTGGACTTCAGGACACAGCAGAGGGAGCCCCCCCCCCTATCCACATTGAAGGGACAGCAGGGGAGAAGGTGGAAAGTTTTAAGTTACTCGGCGTACACATCACAGACATACTGAAATGGTCCACCCTCAAAGACAGTGTGGTGAAGAATGCGCAACAGTCCCTCTTCAACCTCGGGAAGCTGAAGAAATTTGGCTTGTCACTCAAAACCCTGACAAACCTTTACAGATGCACAATCAAGAGCATCCTGTTGGGTATGAGAACTGCACCGCCCTCAACCGCAAGGCTCTCCAGAGGGTGGTTCAGTCTGCACAACGCATCACCGGGGGCAAACTACCTGCCCTCCATGACACCTACAGCATCCGATGTCACAGGAAGGCCAAAAAGTTCATCTAGGATAACAACCCCCCGAGCCACTGTCTGTTCACACCGCTACCATCCAGAAGGTGAGGTCAATACAGGTGCATCAAAGATGGGACCGAGAGACTGAAAAACAGCTTCTATCTCAAGGCCATTAGACTGCTAAACAGCAATCACTAACTCAGAGAGGCTGCGGCCTACAATGAGACCCAATCACTGGCCACTTTAATAAATGGATCACTAGTCACTTTAAAACAATGCCATTTTAAATAATCAATCAATCAAATGTATTTATAAAGCCCTTCTTACATCAGCTGATGTTACAAAGTGCTATACAGAAAACCAGCCTAAAACTCCAAACAGCAAGCAATGCAAGTGTAGAAGCACAGTGACTAGGAAAAACTTAGTCAGGCTAGGAATCAGGCTATGAGGGGTGCCAGTCCTCTTCTGGCTGTGCCGGGTGGAGATTATAACAGAACATGGCCAAGATGTTCAAATGTTCATAGATGACCAGCAGGGTCAAATAATCAGTGGTTGTCGAGGGTGCAACAGGTCAGCACCCCAGGAGTAAATAATGTCACTTTAATGTTGACATATCTTACATTACTCATATCACATGGATATACTGTATTTTATACCATCTATTACACCTTGCCTACCCATCTCGGCCATCACTCATCTATATATTTATATGTACATATTCCCATTCACCCCTTTAGATTTGTGTGTATTAGGTAGTTGTTGGGGAATTGTTAGATTACTTGTTAGATATTACTGCACTGTCGGAACTAGAAGCACAAGCATTTCACTACACTCGCATTAATATCTGCTAACCATGTGTATGTGGCCGATAAAATTTGATTTGATATAGGCCATTTTTACTTTGTGGCTGTGGTAAGTAGTGTAAAATGTTGTTCCTTTTGTTCACACGCGTATCTGAGTTGCAGCGATGAGACAAGACTGTAACTACTACCATTTGGATACCACGAAATTGGGGAGAAAAAAGGGGTGAAAAATTCAACAACAAAAAAACATTTAAAAAAAAATATGAACAGAGACTGTTCCTACCTCTTACCGACTTGCCTTCCATGTTTGAAGACATTTATTTTCATTGTTAGAGCAGCCACTAGAGTATCTGGTGAATATAATTGGAGAAGAAGAGAGGCCCAACTCGGCATAAAAACTGTCTCCCTCCAGCAGGTGGCGTTTTCTCGCCCACCAAGAAAGGAGTTTTGTATGGAGATTAATTAGAGAATGCAGAATTTTGTCAACAAAAATTGTTATGGCATTTTTGCTAGGTGAGGTTTATTTGAGTTGGTGAGTAATCAAGGGCTGATTGCTCACCAGCAGTGCAAGGCCCATAAAGCTGCCAGAAGGGCAGCACACACAGTGGGAGTGGGATGGGGGAAAGGACTCCTGTATAGTTGGGGACGGTTACAGAGGTAACAGGAGTGAGTGCAGTTTTGACCCCGACAGGAAACAGCAAGACGCGGAGCCCAGAAGGCGGTATCCCGGGGAGGGTCTCATGGGGAGACCTATCCTTCTTTTTGATTTATTATTTAAATAAACACCCTTTAAACCGAGCTAATCCTACTTAGTCTATGTTTGAACGTCTTGACCAAACCCCTTGGTTTGCCACAGTATCAAAAATGGTCCATCACCCAAAGGACATCCAGCCAATTTGAAACAACTGTGGAAAGCATTGGAGTCAACATGTGCAGCCCTGTGGAATGCGTTTGACACCTTGTCGAGTCCATGCTCTGATGAATTGAGGCTGTTCTGAGGGCAAAAGGTAGTGCAACTCAGTATTTGGAAGGTGTTCTTAATGTTTTGTACACTCAGTGTAAGTTTACCACATTTCAAACAATCCAGTGCATTTTTGTTGATGTTTTTTAAATCAACACGTCAAAAGATTTAACGACTGAAACAAACAAATGGATCCAACAAAGACAAACAGAAAATTCCCATTTTTCAAGCCTGCTGAAGGTGTGGTGGCTCCACCAGAGGCATGCTTGAGCTGGTTTTATTAAGACATTGTAATTTAACCTAGATTTAACTAGGCAAGTCAGTTTAGAATAAACTCTTATTTATTGCATACCAAGAGGCAAATGGCCTCTTCCGTGGACGGGGGCTGGGAAGAAAAATGCAAATGTAGGACAAAACACACATGATGACAAGAGACACCACAACGCTACATAAAGAGAGACCTAAGACAACATAGCATGGCAGCAACACAACATGACAACATGGCAGTGACACAACATGACACAAACATTATTGGGTACAGACAACAGCAAGAAGGTAGAGACAACAACACATCACGCAAAGCAGCCACAAGTGTCAGTAAGAGAGACCATGATTGAGTCTTTGAATGTAGAGATGGAGATAAAGCAGTCCAGTTTGAGTGTTTTTCGTGCTATTCGCCAGCTGCAGCAAACTGAAAAGAGGAGCAACCCAGAGATATGTGTGCTTTGGGGAGCTTTTAACAGAATGTCTTTTGTGGTTGTATTGTTCTCATAGAATAGAGGCTTCAGCGGTTGTCAGTATTCTCGTTCTAGATTTACGTCATTTCTAGCTGCAGACTAGTAATTATACGTCTAAGATTTGCTCTTATTCTGTAGTTGTCACATCCTGATCTGTTTCACATGTCCTCATTATTGTCTCCACCCCCTCCAGGTGTCGCTTATTTTCCCTGGTGTATTTATCCCTGTGTTTCCTGTCACACTGTGCCAGTTTGTCTTGTATGTTCAAGTCAACCAGTGTGGTTTTCCCGTGCGCCTGCTTTTTCTATTCTCTTTTTGCTAGTCATCCCGGCTTTGACCCTTGCCTGGTTCTGGACCCAAACCCGCCTGCCTGACAATTCTACCTGCCTTGACTTCGAGCCTACCTGCCACACTGTTTACTCAAGAAAATGTGAAATGTTATTTAGCAACAGATGAGACCTCAGCAAGACTACAAATTCCTGCAGGAAGCTCCCGCATGTCATCTCTTGTCTACACTGTCAGCCTGTTCACCCGCGCGATCAGAGGCCTTTGTGCCCAGAGACCTTCCGTACTCCATCCATGAATTTGCCTCCCCTTCTTGTCTAGCTAAAGTGTAGTCAGCTAGCCACTAACTACACTTTAGCTAGCTAGTTAGCAGAGCAGTAGATCAAAAGATAACTGTTTGACAGTATGTCGGCTTTGGTGTCTATTTTAGACCTCATGGCATTTTCAAGGATGAGCATAAGAGCATTAAAAGGGGAGAAGGCCACTATAAGTCTTGCCATGTGGAGAAGTGCAACTATAGTGAGGGGAAATGTACCGATTGGTCAGGGCCAGTGTGAGGGATAAAGTTAATCCTGTGTCGAGCATAGCCGTTAAGTTTGAGAATCTCAGCAATACAATGTTTTCTATACTACTGTCAACATTCTACAAGGAAAGAGCCACTTAATCAATTACATAATCATTAACAAGATCCCCCCCCGGATACCATACTTCGATGAGTGATAACTCAGTTCTAGAATGTTGTCATTGATGAGAATTAATCAAAAAATCCATTGACATTCAAAATTGACTTTGTTAAGACATCCAGCCTGTATTGTAGTTTCATGAGCAGAGACAAATCTTCAAAGGCACAATATGTATTTATTTGGAGTGGTACATGCATTCACAGAGACTTCAAGGATCCTTCCCACTATATGATTGATTTGTCAACTGATAAAATCCCAAGTTATAAATTAAATGTATTGTACAGCTGTAATGTCATCAATCAAATCAAACTTCATTTATATAGCACATAGCTTACAATGAATGCATTTCAAGGTGTTCAGTGTCGTTGGGTGTGTCTGTAAGTAGGGCACAGACAACGAAGAGGAGGACATTAAGGCATTCAAAATGGCTACGGGGATGAATGTGCAGGAGTCAGGGCTTTGGGTCACAGGGTCTTGGATCCTGGGAGCCACACCGGATGGTCTGGTGGGCACCACAGCAGTGGTGGAGGTCAAGTGTCATTATGGTGCAAGGGACCTGACCATTCAAGAGGCAGTGAAGTCAAAGATTTCTATATCAAGGAGAGAGAGTCTTACAGCCTCCGTAAATACCATCCTTACTGGCACCAGGTCCAAGGTCATCTCCACATCACTGGAAGGGACACCTGCTTCTTCGTTGTGTGGACCACCAAAGCCTCCATCTCCATCCAGTGTGACGACCTCTGGCAGAGAATACAACCAAGGGAGGGCCTGAAAGCACATTACTGATACTGTCATCGGGTCTTAAAATGTGCCAATATTTGTGAAGGATTCCCTTAATTATATATATTTTTACCCCTTTTTCTCCCCAATTTCGTGGTATCCAATTGGTAGTTACAGTCTTGTCTCATCTCTGCAACTACCGTACAGACTCGGGAGAGGCGAAGGTCAAGAGCTGTGCATCCTCCGAAACACAACCCACCAAGCCGCACTGCTTCTTGACACAATACCAGCTTAACCCGGAAGACAGCCAAACCAAAGTGTCGGAGGAAACACCGTACACCTGGCGTCCGTATCAGCGTGCATGCACCTGGCCTGCCACAGGAGTCGCATGAGCGTGATGGGACAAGGATATACCTGCCGGCCAAACCCTCCCCTAACCCGGACGACGCTGGGCCAATTGTGCGCCGCCCCAAGGATCTCCCGGTCGCATCCGGCTGCAACAGCCTGGACTCGAACCAGGATCTCTAGTGGCACAGCAAGCACTGCAAGTTCTGGGCACCTTGAATAGCGTGTAGTAAGAACGCATGACCACTTCTTTTTGCGAGACTGCCCTTGAAAGAGATCATGTCTCAATTTGTTTTGGATTTTCTCAATGGAAATATCAATCTGATCATTTTTGTAACCCCTCTCATTGAATTTACTTTGCATTTCAGCCATGTTTCTGTCAAAATCTGATTGTTTTTTGCAAATTCTTTTGATTCGACAGAATTGGCTGTAGGGCAAACTGTTTTTCAAGGGAAACGGGTGACAGCTATCAGCCCTCAACAACTGTTATGATCAGTAGGTTTCCTATAAAGATCAGTGTATAGAACATTATCCTCACACAAAATCAAAAGATCAAGGAAACTGATTTGACGTGTGTCAGATTACATAGTAAATCTCAGATGCTCAGAACAAGAGTTAAGAAAAGCATGGAATGTTTTGCATCCCCTCTCCATAGAACAAAAATATAATCAATGTACCGTTTCCAAATAATAACGTCAGGCAAAAAAACATTTTTGAGAGGATTAAGAGTGTATACGGAGGGTGCGGGGCAACAGAAGACAAACAGCAGAGGAGCTGAGAATCTTAGATATGGGGGAAAGAGCCCATAAAACGGGGGGAAGGTCTACGGGACTCCACCCTCTGCCTGAGACAATAGGGGGAAGCAGGAGTCCGGTGGCGGTCCACCTGTCGCCGATACCTGGAGGTGGTCTTGAGGGCTGTCTTCCAGGAATGGTGAAAGAGTCGGACGAACATCTGGGCCGAGGATATGCTGACCTCTTCCTCTTGCACAGGGAAGAGTGCTGGCTGATATCCCATGGAACACTTGAAAGGCGAGAGACCAGTGGCCGAGCAGGGAAGGGTATTGCAGGCGTATTCCACCCATACGAATTGCTGGCTCCAGGTGGTTGGGTTGGTGGTTGAGACGAGGTAACGAAGATCCGCCTGCAGGTCCTGATTGGCTCGCTCTGACTGGCGGTTGGACTGGGGGGGAAACTGGAGGACAGACTGGCAGACGACCCAATGAGGGTGAGGAACGCCTTCCAGAACTGGGACGAGAACTGAGGACCGCGATCGGAGACCATGTCCACCGGAAGTCTATGGATCCAGAAGACGTGCTGCACCATGAACTGGTCCGTCTTCTTGCCTAAGTGTAACTTGGGAACGTGAATGAAATTAATGAAACCGCCGTTAAACCCCATTTGAAGAAGATTCCTTCAATTGTTTCCGCTTTTCATCTAAACCGGAACAATTCACGCTACTAAAACAAACAACGGAAACATGAGACTTATTTGCGCCAACTAAACTCTCTCTTAGTTGAAGAGCGTACTCTCCTCTTGGACGTTGTGTGCTGAAGTTTGTATGGTTCACATACATTTCCTAATCGCAAATAATGAGATATTCCTCAAATTGCTTGGGCTGGTTATAACAATAAGTAAGATGGCTGATGCCACCAAAACGACGAAGGGTAACAAGCCGTTCATGGTTAGAAGGGATACAGCTTTTGTCAAATTAACGTCAGATTTGATGTTTCATAGCAGGTTAGGAGAATTTCCACAGCAGCTTAGTTAATTAACGTAGCAGGTTAGGCAAATTAGGTCAAGGTTAGGAAAAGGGTTAGGGTTAGCTAAAATGCAAAACATTTAAACTTTTTACATTAATTTGACAAAAGATTGATACCTTCTAGCATGACCTAACAAGCCAGGTTCGGGTTCGCGACCATGCCCAATTAATGAAAAGATACTCACGGTGCATGCTCAGGCTGCCCTTGCTCAAATTAGTTTGTGTGCGAGACTAGGGGATGGCTAGCACTATTCCCCTACTAGTCCGCGGCGCAGGTTCTCTTGACATTTGTGTAACATTCTTTAGGTCACTTGGTGTTTCTGGCCAGGTTAGCCAAGTCGTCGAGACAAGCTAGTCCTACCTCCCCACGGTGCTGTGGTCAGAGGCTAGCTAGCCTAGCTTAGACTAATGAGCCTTCTGGCTAACGACAGCTGACACTCATAACTTCCGATGAATGAAGCTTACTAGTGTGCCCCCAGGGCTATGACAACACCAATTCCTATTTTAAATTGATGGAGTTGGAGGGAGTAGAGAGAGCGGGATTTGCATGCTTCTGCGATGAGGAAGTAGCCCCCTGTGTAGCTTCGCCACTCCACAAAAAACATTGCTGGGACAACAGTGCCCCCACATTTTGTTACATACGGGGTACTTAGTCCGCCATTGCCAGAGCCCTCTGTGCCCATAAGGGGGCCGGGCTTCATGCAGGCTATACAGTCTCATGGAAGCACAACGTGTGTTGGAAGCTTGTGTTGGAAGTTTATTGCCCCTCTAGTACCCTGCAACAATTGGCTCTTTGCGTTGTGGAACGCTGCATCGCACTCCGGTTTCCATTTCCAGGGAACCTCCTTTTTTTAGTAGGACATGTAAGGGTTGTAACAGGGTAGACAGATTTTCCAAGAACCTACTGTAGTAGTTCCGAAGTCCTAGGAATGAACATAGTTCGGTGACGTTTGTGGGACTTGGGGCAACGGCTGTCACTTTCTCTTCAGTGGGGTGCAGCCCTTCTCTGTCAGTCAGATGTCCTAAGTACTCCAATTTGTCTCTCATGAACATGCACTTGGCCCATTTCACCCTAATACCGTATTTTTCAAGATGACTCAGGACTTCATCCAGTCTGTTTATGTGTTCCACTGTTGAACATGCCATTATAATTATCTTGTTTAGAAAGCATGTCACATGGTCAAAGCATGTCGCTGGGGCTCTCATCAAACACAGCTTTATCGCTGTAACATGGCCTCCACCTCAGCATCAATAGCATCTCCTAAAGTTCGGACTGCAAAAATGTTTGATTTTATTCAACCAGTTACGGCTGGTCGATCGCCCTTCACTATTACGAGGGGTAGCTTGGCTCTCTGCTCTTCGATTTCCCATCAACAGTCACTTGCCCTAGTAAGGGTATATTCTCACCATAGAAGGTACAGAGCTGCATATTGCTTTTCTCAAGGGGTGGGTGAGAGTGATTCACTGTACACCTTCTCAGACACCAGTGTCACTGCAGGTTCTGGTATCTAACTTCATTTCATTTCCTTCACTTTCCCAGCAAATTCAAGAGTATTCCTGGATGCTAGCTCAATTGAAAAAGCAGTGTAACATGCTCCCTTAAACTCACAAAAACGGTTGCACAGGGTTTCATTCAAATTTCGGCCTTAGTCACAGTGAGTAGAAAGTTGCTTCAGAGCTACAATGTAGTCACTGACTCGCCCTTTTGCTAGCTCCTCTTTTGGAAACAGAATCTTTCTGCAACTATGAGTGGTTAATTAAGGCTTGTAATGGCCAGATAGTGTTTTACTAAGCTGCTGTAGCTGAGCTCGCTGGGCTTATCTGGCATGGAGAGATTCTTCAGGAGTCTATAGGCTTCAGGTCCTATGACTGATAGGAATAAACTGACCTCATCTTTAACATTGTTTGCCAACATCCACTGTTCCAGGTAAGACTCTTCTTGTCTATCTTTACATTCAGATATGTTGCCTATTAATGCCATGTTTGCTAGCTTAGCTAGTCTCTCATTATTGTTCATTAGCTAAATTCTGAGAGCCTCAAAATACACTTTTCTATTAACCTGGCTAGCTACAGGTTGATATCTCGTTTACGGGAAACCTGATTGTTTTTGGTATCCCATCCTCGTCGCTACTGTAATATATTTGGTAATATTAAATAGAAGAGAGTGAGATTGAAAGTAAGCTGGATGCTGCCATGCTGGTCAGTTTAATGTCAAGATCCTTCTTCAATTAGTTTTAACGGCAGTTGGCATCCAATAAATGTTGCATTACCGCCACCTATTATAACTTATATATCCTAACATCACATTGTTGGGCAAAGACTCCACATCAAAACTCAAAACAGACAACTTCTCTTCTGTTTTTACCACTCATGCCACCAAACGCATCACAAACACTGGAACGAAAACATGGCCTGCAACGAAAACATGCGGTCTCTCCTTCACTGCAGCCGAGGTGAGTAAAACATTTAAACGGGTTAACCCTCGCAAGGCTGCAGGCCCAGATGGCATCCCCAGCCGCGCCCTCAGAGCATGCGCAGACCAGCTGGCTGGTGTGTTTACGGACATATTCAATCAATCCCTATACCAGTCTGCTGTTCCCACATGCTTCAAGAGGGCCACCATTGTTCCTGTTCCCAGGAAAGCTAAGGTAACTGAGCAAAACGACTCCGCCCCATAGCACTCAATCATGAAGTGCTTTGAGAGACTAGTCAAGGACCATATCACCTCCACCCTACCTGACACCCTAGACCCACTCCAATTTGCTTACCGCCCAAATAGGTCTACAGACAATGCAATCTCAACCACACTGCACACTGCCCTAACCCATCTGGACAAGAGGAATAGCTATGTGAGAATGCTGTTCATCGACTACAGCTCGGCATTTAACACCATAGTACCCTCCAAGCTCGTCATCAAGCATGAGACCCTGGGTCTCGACCCCGCCCTGTGCAACTGGGTACTGGACTTCCTGACGGGCCGCCCCCAGGTGGTGAGGGTAGGCAACAACATCTCCACCCCGCTGATCCTCAACACTGGGGCCCCACAAGGGTGCGTTCTGAGCCCTCTCCTGTACTCCCTGTTCACCCATGACTGCGCAGCCACGCACGCCTCCAACTCAATCATCAAGTTTGCTGACGACACAACAGTGGTAGGCTTGATTACCAACAACGACGAGACGGCCTACAGGGAGGAGGTGAGGGCCCTCGGAATGTGGTGTCAGGAAAATAACCTCACACTCAACGTCAACAAAACTAAGGAGATGAGGGAACACCCCCCTATCCACCTCGATGGAACAGTAGTGGAGAGGGTAGTAAGTTTTAAGTTCCTCGGCATACACATCACAGACAAACTGAATTGGTCCACTCACACAGACAGCATCGTGAAGAAGGCGCAGCAGCGCCTCTTCAACCTCAGGAGGCTGAAGAAATTCGGCTTGTCACCAAAAGCACTCACAAACTTCTACAGATGCACAATCAAGAGCATCCTGGCGGGCTGTATCACCGCCTGGTACGGCATCTGCTCCGCCCACAACCGTAAGGCTCTCCAGAGGGTAGTGAGGTCTGCACAACGCATCACCGGGGGCAAACTACCTGCCCTCCAGGACACCTACACCACCCGATGTTACAGGAAGGCCATAAAGATCATCAAGGACAACACCCACCCGAGCCACTGCCTGTTCACCCCGCTATCATCCAGAAGGCGAGGTCAGTACAGGTGCATCAAAGCTGGGACCGAGAGACTGAAAATCAGCTTCTATCTCAAGGCCATCAGACTGTTAAACAGCAACCACTAACATTGAGTGGCTGCTGCCAACACACTGACTCAACTCCAGCCACTTCAATAATGGGAATTGATGGGACAGGATGCAAAATATATCACTAGCCACTTTAAACAATGCTACCTAATATAATGTTTACATACCCTACATTATTAATCTCATATGTATACGTATATACTGTACTCTATATCATCTACTGCATCCTTATGTAATACATGTATCACTATCCACTTTAACTATGCCACTTTGTTTTACATACTCATCTCATATGTATATACTGTACTCGATACCATCTACTGTATCTTGCCTATGCTGCTCTGTACCATCACTCATTCATATATATTTATGTACATATTCTTTATCCCCTTACACTGTGTATAAGAAATTAGTTTTGGAATTGTTAGTTAGATTACTTGTTGGTTATTACTGCATTGTCGGAACTAGAAGCACAAGTATTTCGCTACACTCGCATTAACATCTGCTAACCATGTGTATGTGACAAATAAAATTTGATTTGATTTGAATCTTCCCCTTCAGTTGGTCAACTTTCACATTTACTGCTATCCCAGTAATCACTCCTTTCAATTGTGCCCTTTTCTTGAGTTCAAAGCAATTCACATCTCTTGTCCCCATTCATTTAACGTGGAGCACCTGCTCCCTCTGACCAGCAGAAACACAAACAGTTATCACCAGACCACTTCCGGTTACCTTCACAGGTTCCACAGCAACCAACTCTGTTTTCACCCACCTTGAAACCACAAATGAATCAGCCAACAGGCAAGGGTCCACTTTTTCCAAAAATGTCACTCATGCCTCAACGAGTCATCTTTATCCTGACCCTCAGTGCAAGCCTTGGGCTCTGAGAACTTCACCACACCTACCCCCTCCAATACTTCCCTCTGACTCATTTCCATTTCTCCTCCTGTCTTCAATCCGGAGTACAGCTCCCTCTGACTGTTAGACTTTCTACCATTCTTCTTTAACAAACCATATCCCCTTTTCCCACCGTTTTTAACCGATTCAAGCTCACCCTCTTCCTCCCCCTCTTTCTTCAACATCCTCTGCCTCTCTTTTTACCTCCATTCCTCCTTCGTATTCCAAGTATACGTCTCCTTATGATAATACTGCACTTCTCCTAACATACATCTTATTCTTGCCCTCTGAAGGGACGCCATTTTCCTTATATCTAGCACATCCAGTCCAGACACACCAATGCCTCCCATCCCACAGAGATCAAATGTCAAGAGCAAATTCCGTGCACTGCATACAAGGAATATCTGGTCACAAATGACACTACACAGTAGTACCACAAGGTGGTGTCAATAAACCAGATAATCTGCCAATCTACTACACTTTCCTTCAGCATCTTGAGAGAATGCAAATGTGCAGTTAGATTCTGCCTGTAGAGGTGCAATCTTTTTTAGCATCATAAAAGCTGAAAGTACACAGTGCCTTCAGAAAGTATTCATACCCCTTGACTTATTCCACATTGTGTTTTGTGTTACAGCCTGAATTCAAAATTTATTATATTGATTTTCTTTCTCACTGTTTTTAAATCTACACACAATGCCCCATAATCATAAAGTGAAAACATATTTTTTTAATTATTGAAAATGAAACATTTTTGCAAAAGTATTAAATTAAGTACAGAAATATCTAATTTACATAAATATTCACACCCGTGAGTCAATACTTTGTAGAAGCACCTTTCGCAGTGATTACAGCTGTGAGTCTTTATGGGTAAGTCTCTAAGAGCTTTGCACACCTGGATTGTACAACATATGACCATTATTTGACCATCATTATTGACCAACATTTCACCTTTTCAAAATTCTTCAAGCTCTGTAAAATTGGTTGTTGATCATTGCTAGACAACCATTTTCAGGTCTTGCCATCGATTTTCAAGTAGATTTAAGTTAAAACTGTAACTCTGCCAGGAATATTCCCTGTCATCTTGGTAAGTAACTCCAGCGTAGATTTGGCCTTGTGTTTTAGGTTATTGTCCTGCTGAAAGGTGAATTCATCTTCCAGTGTCTGGTGGATAGCAGACTGAACCAGGTTTTCCTCTAGGATTTTGCCTGTGCTTAGCTTCATTCCGTTTATTTTTTATACTGAAAAATTCCCCAGTCCTTAACAATGACAAGCATACCCATAACATGATGCAGCCACCACTATGCTTGAAAATATGGAGAGTGGTACTCTGTAATGTATTGTATTGTATTTTTTTTGTATTTTTTTTATTTAATCTTTATTTAACCAGGTAGGCTGGTTGAGAACAAGTTCTCATTTACATCTGCGACCTGGCCAAGATAAAGCACATCCTGGTTATCAAGGATTTATTTAGTCTTCTAGGGCAACATATGATGACAGAAGAGAAGCTGCATTTGACTAACAAATAGAATACCACAATGTAGGAAATTATAAGCAGAGACATCTAAATCGGGGGGGAAAATCCTGCACCCCTTGTCAACAAAAAAATTGTTCCGTCATCACTGACTGTAGCCTTAAGCCATTTTCTATATTAGTTGGTTAGGTACGGGCCTCAGATTTTCATTTAATCAAATATAGTCAGGCTGTTGTGGATAGGTCATTAGGGGTTATTAGCAATTGCGGGCAGGTGCGGGTGAACAAGCACTTGACCCGTGCACCACACCCTTTAAATCCCCTAGGCTCCTTGAGACCCCTCTTTCAAAATCACTAAGATCTTCTCTTTTAGTCATGGTAGCCAAAATAATGAGCAACTGGGCATTTTTAATAAATGACCCTAAGCATGATGGGATATTAATTAACTTAGGAACTACACCTGTGTTGAAGCACCTGCTTTAGATATACTTTTTATCCCTCATTTACTCAAGTGTTTCCTTTATTTTCACAGTTGTAGATCTCACTAGACATATGTTACTAATGTAAATCACCCCTTAGTTCAAAGTCAAATCATACGCAAACAGCAATAGGTGGTCTGCTTTTGCTGTGCTGCTTACTCAAAAATGTCTGATTGTGATTGTTTGCTCTGTCATTAGTTACAGACAAATTTTAATTTTGATCCACATGTAAAAGCATGAGAGGCCAGGCAAGCAACCAGGGGTGGACTGGGACCAAAAACTGGCCCTTGCATTTCTAATACACCAGCCCATTATTTTCTTTGAGGCCCCCATACTGGCCCATTTTGGTCCTCGATGCCCCCACACTGGCATTTTTTTCCCCCTCGAAGCCCCCATTATTAGCCAGATAATTTGGTGCAAAAAAACAAATACAATTTAGATAGGCCCACTGGGCTAAAAATGGAACAGCACATCTGGCATTTGCCATTCCGCCCCTGCACACAAACCACACTCTCAGCTGCCAGTAATGTGACAGACAAACAGTTTGGCTTCACGTGTCTGCTGAACTCTGATATTTTTGCTTGTTTTTGTATTTCCTTGGATATATCCTTTGATAGAGGTTAGGATGACTTGTCTGTTTAACTCCAAGTGCTGTCTGATCACCCAACCAACATAAATGGTGGAATAGGTGTGTAAAGATGTAACTTCATTAACTCAAAAAAGAGGGACGGATAGAATTATACAGCGAGAGCTGTAATGAGTAAGACATGCAGTACCCAGGTCACCAACTACAAGCATTCAGTCATGAAGAGAGGGAGGGAAATATAAGGGACACTCTTACTTGTCACAATAACCTGCTCTGAGTCGATTGTGAAGAGTGAAGCAGAACGATTGAAGACACTCGCAAGTCATAGTTTCTTTGTGTTCCTACCAGGGGTGTGAATTTAGATGTAAACAGAGATGTTGTTCCACTGTTAGCCTGGGAGAAGATCTCAGTGAGGCGTACCTCCAAGTCATGTGACCACAAAATGACACAGCAAAAGCCTGACCACTGATCATATACACCTCAGCCAGCTGACAATAACAGCCCACTAATAAGGATAGGTCAGATGTTTTTACCGCTTCAATAGGGCCAGGTAAAATCTCTCCCCCCTCTGACTTAACCATGAATAGATCAATCTATGTGAGGGATTCCTTCTGTGACCGCACAGCACAAAAGTAATTGCTTGTAAACACAGTGTGAGGTTGAAGTCCTATATACCCCACACAATGAGACTGAGCAGCGTACTTGTTACTGGTGGTTGAACATGTAACCAAGTGTTTGACCATAAATACCTTCTATTGAAAACTTGAAGCTTTCTGAAAAAACAATGTTATGTTACTCATGCTACTAATTTTGATAAATCCAAGTATGTTATTGTATGGCAAAAGAGATAGGGAGGTCATAATTTTAAGGAAAGTTGAAAGGAAGATATCACTGATAAACTGACTCTAATGTTTTGATTCGTTGTATACTGTAACTACTGAAGAAAATAAGAGGACTGAACTGCCTTAATAGTTTCATCGGATCAGCATTTGCATAGAATCTAGGTCTTGGCCCTCAATCAAAATGTCTCCCATTGGAGCAATGACAGGCTGAGTTTCAACATCATGATTTTATTTATTACAAAGAATACTATTAGAGTTACACATTAAAACGTCATGGAGAAATGGGCTGTTTTCAGAAAGTAGGTCGCTGATTAGAAACATTTGCACAGAGAAATATGCTGATTAATGGCAGGAACACTAAGAGGATAAACAATGTGAAGCGCAAACAATAGCATAGTCCTTTATTCCTTTGACCACTTCAACTTCTCCTATAAAAACTCACACAGCAAATTTTCCACTCAGGGCCTCCCGGGTGGGGCAGTGGTTAAGGGCGCTGTACTGCAGCGCCAGCTGTGCCACCAGAGGGGTTCACGCCCAGGCTCTGTCGTAACCGGAGGTTCGTGGGGCGATTGGCCTAGCATCGTCCGGGTTAGGGAGAGTTTGGCCGGTAGGGAAATCCTTGTCTTATCATGCACCAGCGACTCCTGTGGCGGGCCGGGCGCAGTGCGTGCTAACCAAGGTTGCCAGGTGCACGGTGTTTCCTCCAACACATTGGTGCAGCTGGCTTCTGGGTTGGATGGCGCTGTGTTAAGAAGCAGTGCAGCTTGGTTGGGTTGTGTTTCGGAAGACACATGTGTATCGGAGGACCTTTGTCTCTCCTGAGCCCGTACAGGAGTTGTAGTGATGAGACAAGATAGTAGCTACTAAAAACAATTGGATACCACGAAATTGGGGAGAAAATGGGGTAAAATTCAAAAAAGAAAAATAATAATTCCACTCAGGTTGTGTATGGAGATTATATTGACAATATATCGGGATCTTATTAGGGACAATAAAACAGCCGTTATTTTTCCAAATATCTTTGTGGCAATACATTGTCACACAAAAACAACAATACAAATCATATCAAATCAATATTGGTCACATACAAATGTTTACAAGATGTTATGCGGGTGTAGCGAAATGCTTGTGTTTATAGCTCCATCAGTGCAGTAATATATAACAATACACACAAACCTAAAAGTAAATTAACGTAATTAAGGAATATATAAATATTACGATGAGCAATGTCGCAGTGGCATAGACGAAAAGAGAGTATACTAGAATACAGTATATACATATTAGATGAGTACAGCAAAAATATGTAAACATTATTAAAGTGACTTGTGTTCCATTATTAAAGTAGCGAGTTATTTAAAGTCTATGTACATAGGGCAGCAGCCTCTAAGGTGCAGGGTTACGTAACCGGGTGGAAGCCGCCTAGTGATGGCTATTGAACAGTCTGATGGCCTTGAGATAGAAATTGTTTTCTTTGTCCCAGCTTTGATGCACCTGTACTGACCTCGCCTTCTGGATGATGATGGGGAGAACAGGTGGTGGCTCGGGTGGTTGTTGTCCTTGATGATCTTTTTGGCTTTCCTGTGACATCGGGTGCTGTAGGTGTCCTGGAGGGCAAGTGGTTTGTACCCGGTGATGCGTTGGGCAGACAGCACCACCCTCTGGAGAGCCCTGCGGTTGCAGGCGGTACAGTTGCCGTACCAGGTGGTGATACAGCCCGACAGGATGCTCTCAAATGTGCATCTGTTAAAGTTTGTGAGGGTTTTAGGTGCCAAGCCAAATTTCTTCAGCCTCCTAAGGTTGAAGAGGTGCTGTTGCACCTTCTTTACCATACGGTATGTGTGGGTGGACCATTTCAGATCGTCAGTGATGTGTATGCCGAGGAACTTAGCTTTCCACCTGCTCCACTGTGGTCTTGTCGATGGAGGCATGCATGGCCACACAGTCATGGGTGAACAGGGAGTACAGGAGGGTGCTGAGCACGCACCCTTGTGGGGCCCCAGTGTTGAGGATCAGAAAGTGAAGGTGTTGTTTCCTACCTTCACCACCTGCGGGTGGCCTGTCAGGAAGTCCAGGACCCAGTTGCACAGGGCGGGGTTCAGACCCAGGGCCCCAAGATGAATGATGTGCTTGGAGGGTACTATGGTGTTGAATGCTGAGCTATAGTCAATGAACAGCATTCTTACATAGGTATGTATGCCTCTTGTCCAGGTGGGATAAGGCAGTGCGATGGTGATTGCATCGTCTGTGGATCTATTGGGGCAGTAAGCAAATTGAAGTGGGTCTAGGGTGTCAGTTAAGGTAGAGGTGATATAATTCTTAACTAGCCTCTTAAAGCACTTCATGATGACAGAAGTGAGTGCTATGGGGCGATAGTCATTTAGTTCAGTTATCTTTGCTTTCTTGGGTACAGGAACAATGGTGGATATCTTGAAGCAAGTAGAGGCAGCAGACTGGGAAAGATTGAATATGTCTGTAAACACTCCAGCCAGCTGGTCTGCGCAAACTTTGAGGACTTGGCTCGGGAAGCTGTCTGGGCCGGCAGCCTTGCGAGGGTTAACCCGTTTAAATGTCTTACTCACGTCGGCCACGGAGAAGGAGAGCTCACAGTCTTTGGTAGTGGGCCACGTCGGTGGCACTGATTTATCCCCAACGTGGGTGAAGAAGTGTTTAGCTTGTCTAGAAGCAAGAAATCGGTGTCTGTGACATCTTGACCAAACTATAGGATTATTCAGAACTTTTGGAGATTGTATGTCGTTGATATTACAATATAGCTTTTGCCAACTCCGTTGTTGCTGTCTTGCCAAGAGTTTGGGAAAGTAAGAGTGAAGTGTTGTTGAATGCCGAAACAGTCCACCCAGAAATGTGTCACAAATTACTATGTATTTCTATGCAGGCACGGCGACATAAAACCCATAAATTCAAATGATGTAGGGTGATCCAAAAATATTTTGTGGAAACTTTATGAACAAAGCATATGGACTTTTGGACCGTATACAATGAAGTTCACATCGTACTTATAGCCAGTGTTGCAAAAGGTACAGAGTATTGGGTGACAGTCACACATTGTTTTTTATGGTTGTCTCAAATACACAATGCTTGACTTGGACTGAAATAGGTGCCGGTACTCATTTTGAATGCCAGTACTGTTTGTATTTGAGTGCAGAGGCTCCAAAATACATTTGAGCTAATATTCTATATTACTCAGCTCCGGTGAGCTCCTGCCCAGGTCGAGTAAAATATTTTAAAAAAGGTTAAAAAAGAGATACAGTACAATTAACTATTGTCACAGAAAAAGCCTGAGTATGTATACATTCATGCATACTGAGTATGTATATACTGACCAGCCCAACATTTTCCAAAACTCAAAACTCAACTTCTTGAAGTATTTTCACATACAATAGTTCATCAATAATTTACAGTACATACATAATGCATGTTTATTTTTTTTCAATTCATCTATACTATAAATGGATTCAGTTTTAAGGTGGAGATAAGCCACCCAGAGCTGAATCCTTTTCCAAATAGGAAATCATTGAAATAGAAATGTTTTGGGTTGTACCTCATCACGTTGGTTGAGAGCACTCCACTTCTTTCCAAGTAGGAAATCAATCATAAAACAGAAGACTGTGGGATGCCAGATCTGCCACTCAGAATATTTCTAAACTCTTCTCAAAGATGACAAGGTCTGGATTGATCACCCTCTATCCCTGTGATTTTCTAGTGCTTATCAGCAGTGTGGTTTCCATGAAATCTTGACAATATAATCAGTTTATGAACATAGCCTGCAGAATAACCCCACAGAATATGGCATCTTGACTAAAATCATCAGTTTATGACAATGAGATTGCCTGGACAAAACGTGATAGTGTTCTTGGAGAGAATGTGGGTTCTGTCTAGGCCACTATTGCTGCTTTTACATAATGATCATAGAACAGAAACATGCAGGGCTGTTTTTAACACTCCATATAGACTACTTACACATGCTACACAACATGATGACTGTCACTGTAGGCTAATGTCATGAGGATGCAATCATACCACAAGCAACTGATTTTCCATTGTCTTTTTGTCTGTTTACTTCCTGACAGGTAAACACATGGATACATTGTAGCCAACTGTGCACTTAACTTGATTAATTTATCTGGGGTTGTCACACCCTGATCTGTTTCACCTGTCTTGTGCTTGTCTCCACCCCCCTCCAGGTGTCACCCATTTTCCCCATTATCCCATGTGCATTTATACCTGTGTTTTCTGTTTGTCTGTTGCCAGTTCTCCTTGTCTCGTCAAGTGTACCAGCGTTGTTCCCGTACTCCTGGTTCTCGTTAGTTATTGTTTTCTAGTTCTCCCAGTTTTTGACCATTCTGCCTGCCCTGACCCTGAGCCTGCCTGCCATTCTGAACCTCTTGACACTGCCCTGGATTACTGACCCCTACCTGTGCTGACCCTGAGCCTGCCTGCCGTTCTGTACCTTACGGACTCTGCTCTGGATTACTGACTTCTGCCTGCCCTTGACCTGTCGTTTGCCAAGGAGCCACCATTGGGAGACACGAGGAGTTACTTTGAGGTCTTAAGGAAGGATTCTAGACCTTGGCAGAATGCCATGACTGTGCCCTGAATGCATTGCTGGAGCAATTCCACAGATTATCTGTGAGGCAGCCGGCCACAACAGTAACCTCCAAGCCCCCCAGTAACAACGCTGTCAGCAGTGCGTCTCTCCAAGCCACCCGGCTTCCCGAGAACCCCGTTTATCTCCAGAACGCTTCGCTGGATGGTCAGGAACCTGTCGGGCGTTTCTCTCCCAGTGTTCCCTTATCTTCGAGCTGAAACCCTCGTCCTTCCCCTCGGACTGCTCGATGATAGCATATGTCATAATGCTAACGTCCGGGAGGGCTCCCGCCTGGGCTACGGCAGTGTGGGAACAACAATCTGCCGTGTGTTTCAGCTTGGAGGAGCTCGTGGCTGAGGTAAAAAAGGTTTTAGATTCTCCATTGTTCGGGAGAGAGGCTGCCCGGAAGTTACTCCAGCTTCACCAAGATCCTGCAGTGTGGCGGACTATGCGGTTGATTTCCGCATGTTGGCTGCCGAGAATCCCTGCTCCTTAATGGGTTATCGGAGGAGGTTAAGGACAAACTCGCAGCCCGGGAGCTGCCTCCGGATCTCTACTCGCAGATCTCGACTCGCTCATCACCTTGACCATCCGGATTGATGGGCGGCTATGGGAACGTAGGAGGGAGAGGAGATCTGATTCCGGTCCTAATCTCTCAGCAAAGGATTCCACCTTGCCTCCGAGGAACCCCTGAAGTCCCCGGTGTCTACGTCCCAAGACAATCCGAGCTCACCCGAGTTCCCCCAAGAGTCTCCGAGGTCTGCCGAGTTGTATCGGCTCCTGAAAAGGTGAGCCAGGCTGTCTCTAGCTGAACGCTTACGCAGACGTAACACTCAGAGTTGTCTGTATTGCAGAACTGCCGGACATCATGTGTCTACCTGTCCATTAAAAGACCAGGCTCATCAGTAGGTACACATACTCAGGTGGGCCAAATCTCTCCTGGTTCTCATTGACTCTGGGGCTGACGCAGTTTCATGGATGGCACGCTGGTGTCTGAGCGGGGCATCCCCACTTAGCCCCTCTCCATTACCATGGACATTCAAGCACTGGATGGACACTCTATAGACAGGATCACCCACAATATTACTCCTATCCACCTGTGTGTGTCCTGGAACCACAGTGAGTCTATACAGTTTATGTTCATCAAGTCTCTTCAGGTTCCTGTAGACCTCTCCCCTTGTGGACATTCCCCATTCTGCCACGCCCATTGCCTGAAGTATCCGGACCTCCGGGAGGAGGTTTTCAGCAAGAATCGGACCACTTCGCTTCCTCCACATCGACCCTATGACTGCGGGATCAACCTTCTGTATTCACTGTCGGGTCCTGAGACCAAGGCTATGGAGACGTACATCGAGGACTCTCTGGCTGCAGGGGGTATCCGTCCTTCTGCCTCCCCCGCCGGTGCAGGGTCCTTCTTTGTGGAGGAAAAAGGACAAAACCCTGCATCGATTACCGGAGGCCTCAATGACATCATGGTTAAGAACCGCTACCCGCTACCACTCATCGCCTCGGCTTTCGAGCCACTCCAGGGGGCCACTATCTTCTCTAAGTTGGACCTGAGGAACGCCTACCATCTGGTTTGGATACGGGAAGGTGGTGAGTGGAAGACTGCCTTCAACACTGCTAGTGGACACTATGAGTACCTGGTGATACCATTCAGTCTGACCAATGCTCCTGCTGTGTTTCAGACCTTGGTTGACATTCTCTGCAACATGTTGAACTGGCTCATGTTCGTCTACCTCGATGACATCCTTGTCTTTTCCCGTTCGGCTCAAGAACACATTCTCCACGTCCAACAGGTCCTCCAGCATCTCCTGGAGAACCAGCTTTTTGTCAAAGCCGAAAAATGTGAATTCCATTGCTCCACCATCTCCTTCCTTGGATACATCATCACTGCTGGGAATGTGCCGATGGATCCCGGAAAGGTGAGAGCGGTGGTGGATTGGCCCCAACCCACGTCCAGAGTGCAGCTGCAATGCTTCTTAGGATTTGCCCATTTCTATTGCCGTATTATCCGGGGTTACAGCACCTTGGCTTCCCCCCAGTCAGCACTCACCTCTCCCAAGCTCCCGTTCACGTGGTCCCCAGCTGCTGACTGAGCATTCCTGGACCTTAAGCACTGCTTCACCACAGCTCCCATTTTGATCCATCCGGATCCATCCCGTCAGTTAGTTGTGGAGGTAGATGTGGTGGATGTCGGAATGGGGGCCATGCTGTCCCAGCATTCTGTCCTGGACCTTAAGCTGCATCCTTGAGCCTTCTTCTCCCATCGTCTTAACGCCACGGAGAGGAATTATGATGTGGGGAATTGAGAACTACTCGCAGTGAAGATACCATTGGAGGAGTGGAGACAATGGTTAGAGGGGGTGGAACTTCCATTCATAGTGTGGACGGACCACAAGAACCTGGAATATCTTCACACCGCCAAGCGTCTCAACTCCAGGCAAGTTCAATGGGCCCTGTTGTTCACCTGGTTCAACTTCCCCATCTCCTACCGCCCGGGGTCTAAGAATGTTAAGCCGGATGCGCTTTCACGTCGTTTTAGCCCCGCCTCTACACCCTTGTACCCTGAGACCATCCATCCTACTTCGTGCCTGGCTGCCCGCTACCCGGTCCTGGAATGGGCTCATTCATCCAGGCTTACCTGCCACCCTGGCTCCCATCGGACCCTGGCCATTGTTCAACAACACTTTTGGTGCCCCACTGTGGTCCCTGCAACAACTGTCAGTACTCAGAACAAGAATCCTCTTCAAGCTCTGGCTGGCCTCATTCAACCTCTTCCTGTCCCTCACCATCCCTGGTCACATATATCCCTGGACTTCGTCACTGGTCTCCCTTCGTCTGATTGCAACACCACTATCCTCAAGGTGGTGGACAGGTTTTCCAAACCGCCCATTTCAATCCCCTCCCCAAGCTACCTTCTGCCAAGGAGATGTCCTAACTGATGGTGCAGCACATCTTCTGGATCCATGGACATCTGGTGGACATGGTCTCCGATCGTGGTCCTCAGTTCTCGTCCCGGTTCTGGAAGGCGTTCTGCACACTCATTGGGTCATTGGCCAGCCTGTCCTCTGGGTTTCATCCTCAATCCAATGGTCAGTCGGAGCGTGCCAATCCGGACCTGGAGACAACACTTTGGTGCTTTGTGTCAGCCAACCCCACCACCTGGAGCCAGCAACTCGTATGAGTGGAGTATGTCCGGAACACCCTACCCTGCTTGGCCACTGGGCTCTCGCCCTTCGAGTGCTCCGTGAGTTATCTTCCCCCGCTCTTCCTGGAGCAAGAGGAAGAGGTCAACATACCCTCGGCCCAGATTTTCATCCGCCACTGTCAGCGTACCTGGAAGAGAGCTCGGTCCACTCTTCTCAAGACCACCTCCAGGTATCCTCGACAAGCAGACCGCCACCGAACCGCGACTCCCCGCTTTTGTCTTGGGCAGAGGATATGGCTGTCCACTCGGGATCTGCTCCTCTGGGTAGAGTCCCACAAACTTTCCCCCTGTTTTATTGGCCCTTTCCTCATCTCCATGATTTTTAGCCCCTCTGCTGTCCGTCTTCTGTGCCCTGCACCCTCCGTATATCCCACATTTCATGTATCAATAATTAAACATCAGTCTCCTCTTTCCTGCCCTGATCCTGCTTGCTGTTCTGTACCTTACGGACTCTGCCCTGGATTACTGACCTCTGCCTGCCCTTGACCTGTCATTTGCCTGCCCCCTGCTTATGTAATAAACTTTTGTTATTTTGAACTGTCTGATAGGGGTAGTCCACATCAGTAACACTTGCCACTGCAATAAAAAAAAAATAAACATTACATACAGTACCAGTCAAGGGTTTGGACACTCATTCAAGGGTTTTCCTTTATTTTTTTTATTTTTTCTACATAGTAGAATAAAAGTGGAAAAATCTAAACTATGAAATAACACACATGGAATCATGTAGTAACCAAAAAAGTTTAAACAAATAAACTATTAATAACCATATTTGAGAATTCTTCAAAGTAACCACCCTTTGCCTTGATGACAGCTTTGCACACTCTTGGCATTCTCTCAACCAGCTTCATGAGGAATGCTTTTCCAACCTGAAATGCATTTCAATTAACAGGTGTGCCTTGTTAAAAGTTAATTTGTGGAATTTATGTCCTTCTTAATGCGTTTGAGCCAATCAGTTGTATTGGGACAAGGTAGGGGTAGTATACAGAAGATAGCCCTATTTGGTAAAAGACCAGGTCCATAATATGGCAAGAACTGCTCAAATACGAGAAACAACAGTCCATCATTACTTTAAGACACAAAGGTCAGTCAATTTGGAAAAGGATAAGTGCAGTCGCAACAATCATAAAGATCTATGATGAAACTGGCTCTCATGAGGACTGCCACAGGAAAGGAAGACCCAGAGTTACCTTTGCTGCAGAAGACAAGTTCATTAGAGTTAACTGCACCTCAGATTGCAGCCTAAATAAATGCTTAACAGAGTTCAAGTAACAGACACAACTCAACATCAACTGTTCAGAGGAGACTGCATGAATCAGGCCTTCACGATCGAATTGCTACAAATAAACCACTATGAAATGACACTAATAAGAATAAAAGACTTGCTTGGGCCAAGAAACACAAGCAATTAGACATTAGACCAGTGGAAATCTGTCCTTTCGTGTGACAAGTCCAAACTTTAGATGTTTGGTTCCATCTGCTGTGTCTTTGTGAGATGCAGACTAGGTGAACAGATGATCTCCGCATGTGTGGTTCCCACCGTGAAGCATGGAGGAGGAGGTGTGATGTAGTGGTGGTGCTTTGCTGGTGACACTGTCAGTGATTTATTTAGAATTCACGGCACACTTAACCAGCATGGCTACCACAGCATCCCATCTGGTTTGCATTTAGTGGGACTATTAATTGTTTTTAAACAGGACAATGACCCAAAACACACCTTCAGGCTGTGTAAGGGTTATTTGACCAAGAAGAGAGTGATGGTGCTGCATCAGATGACCTGGCATCCACAATCCCCCCGACCTCAACCCAGTTGAGATGGTTTAGGATGAGTTGGACCGCAGAGGGAAGGAAAAGCAGCCAACAATTGTTCAGCATATGTGGGAGCTCCTTCAAGACTGTTGGAAAAACATTTCTCCTGGAGCTGGTTGAGAGATTGCCAAGAGTGTGCAAAGCTGTCATCAAGACAATGGGGGGCTACTTTGAAATGTATTTTGATTTGTTTATCACGTTTTTGGTTACTACATGATTCCATATGTGTTATTTCAGAGTTTTAATGTATTCACTATTATTCTACAATGTAGAAAATAGTACAAATAAAGAAAAAAAACTAATTAAATGAGTAGCTGTGTCCAAACCTTTGACTTGTACTGTGTATGTATATATAAATATTTATCAGTGGAGGCTGCTGTGGGGAGGACGTCTCATAATTATGGCTGGAATTGAGTTAATGGAATGGCATCAAACTCATTGACACCATGTGTTTCATGTATTTGCCAAACTTCCACGTATCCACTCATTACCAACAGCCAGTCCTCCCCAATAAAGGTGCCACCAACCTCCTGTGGTTTATATAGACATATATAGAGTAGGTGTGTCCATACTTTTGACTGGTACTGAACATAGTTACTAACTACCCCCCTCCCTCCCGATATAGGCAGTTATTATAGAATGAATAACATTCTAACAACCACCAAAACCATGGATAATGTCAGATCTATTGCAACAATGCATCGTAAATAATAGTTCGCCACAAGAACTTTGTTTTGTTTGTTTTGAATGCATCTGTGCAGGCTGTGAGGCTCGAGTCATGTGACTGTGACGTATTCCTTCGGGCTCCTGTATATTGACCAGTGACATAAACGCTGTTGGCAGTGCAGAAAAGACGAGAGAAGGTTGCTGGAGCTGTTCGGGAGATTTTATTGTTTTGCATTTGAACTAAAAAAGGATTTTCGGCTAAGATATTTGTTTCCAACTTCAGCTACAGTGATAGCTAAGTTTGGAAAGGAGAAAGGGGAGCTTTGGCGTGCGTTTACCGACATTTTAATGCACAGTGTCTTCCATCGATAGCCTTGCTTTACGAAGATAAATAAATATTGGGCAAACGTTAATTATTTCCGGAAAAGTATTACAATGGATAACGCTGGATCTAAGAAACGTTGCTGTGGTAGGTCAATTTTACGTTTTCAGTTATTTTACAATGACTCATTTAAATGGCATATTTGATCAATAAATTATGGCTGCCGATCTATTGACCACACAGGTGTCCATATGATATCAATATCAATTAATCGTAAACATCCTTTTCCTTGCAGAATCTGTCCAAGAGTTCTTCACATCACCAAAGTTCCTTATTTACCTGGGACATGGCCTCTCGACATGGGTAAGTGAAACCATTTAAAGTAAAATAAGGAGTAGGTAGACCATCACCTTATTGCTCATGTTGGGCCATTTGACAAAATGTTTTAGTCTATTTATGTTTAAGAATAGGTACACAATTGAAGGCGCTATAGGCTATTTCCCATTCAGTGGAGCGCATCTTGCGCGCGCTTAGTCTGGTTTGACAAATTGTTGATAAAAAAATGGTTGATCGGTGGACCCATGGATGGTTCGATATAGTGTGTAATATTCTATGTATACAATAGTTATTCTGTTATGGTATTTCTAAATAAGGTGCATGCGTTTGTTTAGGTAATGTTTATTTTGTGTAACAGTCCTTGGCAGTAGACCGTTATTAATTTATAAAGGGTATGATCACTTTATGCTCAGTAGCAAGGTCGGCATGATGGGCGAGCTTAGGGGGCCCTACCGTACCTCCTTGTCCATCTAGATAGAAAAAAAATATTCATAATTTATTTGAGAAGATGCGCGCCGACACAAAGACGCATCTGAGCGAGCGAAACAGGTCTCAGTATGTGTAACCCCAGCCTGGTCTGATAGACTAGACACAACATAGTACATGTAAATACATCGCATACGAAACGTAACATATCTTACTAAATGGAGTGTCTTGGATTTACGTAGAAAATAATACGAAATGCTCTGAGAACAGCTTGGTATATGATGCTGTCTGGACAAAAAGAGTATGGCATTTCATACTTATTTTTGTCCAGACAGCATCAGATACATTGGCTACACATAGGTTACACAGAGGGGAGCTGTTTCACTCGCTCGGATGCTTTCTTCGGTGACAGTTTCAGCCACTTGCGAATTGAACAGGGATGTAATGCTGCCTTTGCGCGGGGAGCAGGGCAGCCAATTTTCCCTCAATTTTTTATCAATTTGAGAATACACGGAGCTGGTAAAAAATACTTCTGGAGAATTAATTCAGATACATTCTAAATATATTACATTTACACTGAACAAAAATATAAACGCAACAATTAAAATGATGTTACTGAGTTATAGTTCATTATAATGCAATCAGTCAATTGAAATAAATTCATTAGGCCCTATTCTATGGATTTCATATGACTCGGGAGCCAGGCCCAGCCATTCAGGATGTGTTTTTCCCCCACAAAAGGGCTTTATTACAGGCAGAAATACTCCTCAGTTTCATCGGGTGTCTCGGTGGTTGATCTCAAACGATCCCGCAGGTGAAGAAGCCAGATGTGGAGGTCCTAAGCTGGCGTGGTTACATGTGGTTTGTGGTCGAGGCCGGTTGGACGTACTACTAAATTCTCTAAAATGATGTTGGAGGCGGCATATGGTAGAGAAATGAACGTACATTTCTCTGGCAGTAGTTCTGGTGGACATTCCTGCAGTCAGCATGCCAATTGCACGCTCCCTCAACTTGGGACATCTGTGGCATTGTGTTGTGTAACAAAATTGCACATTTTAGTGGCCTTTTAAGGTGCACCAGTGTAATGATCATGCTGTTTAATCAGTTTCTTGATATGCCACACCTGTCAGGTGGATGGATTATCTTGGCAAATGAGAAATGTTCACTAACAGGGATGTAAACAAATTTGTGCTCAACATTTGAGAGAAATACATTTTTTTGTGTGTATGGAAAATTATGGGATCTTTTATTTCAGCTCATGAAACATGGGACACACTTTACATGTTCTGTTCAGTATAATTACCAAAATAATTCCATGAAAACTTGACCACTTCAAGCTGTAACAAAAACAGCCACAGACAACAAAAAAACTACCAGGGGTTGCTAAACCGTCTGTTCTCAAAACAGTTTGGGCTCGTGTATGACGCACTTGAACTCGCCCTACTGTCTGTGTGCTTAGTTTACAGAAACGTACCACCTCTAATGCATATGCAGACAAACTGATCCACCGACGAAATCTAGGATCCAAATTCACAGCGCCTGCCTTGATGTTCATAAAACTCCACGGACCCACTCTTGCGCAGTGGGACCCAAAAGGATATGGGACCTCTTGGTTATGGTGCTGTCCTTTCAGCACCATGATTTCACGCACACTCAAATTGCTTAAAATAAGTAGTAGTCCAACTCATCACTTATTATTATTATTATTATTATTATTATTATTATTACAAATGGAAGACTTTTACTCCTCACATTGGTGTGTGCTTAGGAAAGCTAGATCAAAGCTGAGTCAATGTCTCGCAAGATCACATGATGAATTAGTATTTTACATAACAGAACTAAATATAATAGCATATACTGTAACCTAGTAGGGCAATATGTTACAACCAAAAACATCACTCGTCATTTCTTATCCGAAGCTGAATAGTACATTCTTTCCCCCTCACTCGGCCAAAACTCATCAGCGTGCCTCACTAGGCATTAAATATATGCTTTGATAGAAACAAAATAATCCTACATTTGACATTTTAGTCATTTAGCAGACACTCTTATACAGAACGACTTAGAGTTAGTGCATTTATCTTAAGATAGCTAGGTGGGACTACCATATATCTCAGTCAAAGGAAGTACATTTTTCTTCAATAAAGTAGCTATCAACAAATTCAGTGCTAGTAGGGGGGAAAAGAGTCAAGTGCACGTGATAGTTCACGAAAGGGGGTGGGAGGTGCGAGGTGGGGGTGCTGTGGGATTATTTAAAGTACTCTTTGAAGAGGTGGGGTTCCAGATGGGTTCAGAAGATGGGCAGGGACTCTACTGTCCTAGCTTTAGGGGGAAGCTGGTTCCACCATTGGGGTGCCAGGACAGAGAAGAGCTTTGACTCCAGAGAAGAGCTCCCCTCCTGTAGGGGTGGGAGGGCCATGAGACCTGAAGTGGCAGAACTGAGTACTCAGGTTGGGGTGTAGGGTTTGAGCATAGCAGTTGCTCTTGCTGCTCGGTAGACAAGTACCATGGTCTTGTAGTGGATGCGAGCTTCGACTGGAAGCCATTGGAGTGTGCGGAGGAGCGGGGTGACATGGGAGGACTTGGGAAGGTTGAACACCAGGCGGGCTGCAGCGTTCTGATAAATTGCAGGTGTTTGATAGCACAAGCAGAGGGGAGCCCAGCCAACAGCGAGGTGCACTAGTCCAGACGGGAGATGACAAGTGTCTGGATTAGGATCTGTGCCTCTTTCTGTGTGAGGTAGGGTCGTACTCTACTGATGTTGTAGAGCATGGACCTGCAGGAGTGAGTCACTGCTTTGATGTTTGCAGAGAATGACAGGGTGTTGTCCAGGGTCATGCCAAGGTTCTTTGCGCTCTGGGATGGGACACTGTCGAGTTGATGGATTGTTCTTGGAGCGGGCAGGCCTTTCCCTTGTCGAGGTAGAGCTTGAGGTGGTGGGCCGACATCCAAGCTGAGATATCTGCCAGGCACGCAGAGATGCGTGTCGCTACCTGGGTGTCGGAAGGGGGTGAAGGAGAAAAGTAATTGAATGCCATCCGCATAGCAATGATAGCAGAGACAATGTGAGGATATGATGGAGCCGAGTGACTTGGTGTATAGGGGAAGAGGAGAGGGCCTAGAACCGAGCCCAGGGGGACACCAGTAGTGAGACCACGTGATGCAGACTAGGGTTGGGCGGTATCTATATTTTCATATCGTCATCCAGATAGCAGATGTTCTGAAAGAGCTGCAAAACCTGGACCCGTACAAATCAGCTGGGCTTGACAATCTGGACCCTCTATTTCTGAAACTATCCGCCGCCATTGTCGCAACCCCTATTACCAGCCTGTTCAACCTCTCTTTCATATCGTCTGAGATCCCCAAGGATTGGAAAGCTGCCGCAGTCATCCCCCTCTTCAAAGGGGGAGACACCCTGGACCCAAACTGTTACAGACCTATCCATCCTGCTCTGCCTATCTAAGGTCTTCGAAAGCCAAGTCAACAAACAGGTCACTGACCATCTCGAATCCCACCGTACCTTCTCCGCTGTGCAATCTGGTTTTCCGAGCCGGTCACGGGTGCACCTCAGCCACACTCAAGGTACTAAACGATATCATAACCGCCATCGATAAAAGATAGTACTGTGCAGCCGTCTTCATCGACCTTGCCAAGGCCTTCGACTCTGTCAATCACCATATCCTTATCGGCAGACTCAGTAGCCTCGGTTTTGCGGATGACTGCCTTGCCTGGTTCACCAATTACTTTGCAGACAGAGTTCAGTGTGTCAAATCGGAGGGCATGCTGTCCGGTCCTCTGGCAGTCTCTATGGGGGTGCCACAGGGTTCAATTCTCGGACCGACTCTTTTCTCTGTATATATCAATGATGTTGCTCTTGCTGCGGGCGATTCCCTGATCCACCTCTACGCAGACGACACCATTCTATATACTTCCGGCCCGTCCTTGGACACTGTGCTATCTAACCTCCAAACGAGCTTCAATGCCATACAACACTCCTTCCGTGGCCTCCAACTGCTCTTAAACGCTAGTAAAATGGCCTGCCTGCTCTGCTTGGAGAACAGGGAGGAGGAGAAGACAGGCCGAGAACGGAGAGGAGAAAAAACCCAATCAAGATAGTGGCCGCTGTACAAATAACTAATCCAAAGGGCTTTGACTTTTTAAACACGTCAGAAAGATAACACAACATGATGCCCTGTCAACTTATTAATTCAGATACTTACTTAGATTAACTAGGAAGTTAAATTTACTAATCGGGTTAACAAAGAATTCTACGTTTTTCAAGGAGGAAAAAAGATAAAACACATAAGAAATATCTTGCTGTGTTTTGTAAATGCAGATGTAAAATGCTTCCTATTGTAATTTTGGCATCCGACTCATTTTGTGCTTCAGTTGCACTTCTCCACTTAGATGAGAATTAACGAACAAGCATTCTTTTCTCAGTGTTGCCAGACAACTTTTCTCTAATAAAATGCAAGATTAACCTTCCGCAAAACATTAGGAAATTTAGCTGGCTACATTCTTTCTATGATGAACATTAGAAATATGATGGGCATTAATTTTTTTTGCAAAAAAGACCTTGCTTATTCTTTGTAAACTAATTTACCTGTGGCTGCCATCCAAATAGCGTTGCACTTCTGAAAATTAAGCTATTTTCTGCCGAATGCTTTGCACCAATGTATTTTCGGTGAAGGAAATCTATAGTTGCACGTCCTTGCACGTCACTCCATTGAAAGATAAATAACACTGTTGACTTTCCTTATAAAACTCAACCCCTGTCAATACACTGCTGGACTCACCTGCTGCCTTCTTTCACCTGCTGCCTTCTTTCACCCGCTGTACAAACACGTGACTGGCTCAACTGTTCTGGGGAACTACAGTAAGCTTCATAATGTAAAATAATGTGACAGGTGAAATGAAGAATGCAATCTGCAGGTATTGAAAAACCATCCCGTGGCTATTTACAAATACTCCAGTGTACAGCATACTGCCCAAGCCTAGTACAGAAACAGATCCTATACACGTCACTGGTTGGACTGGCCTGCCAAGTAGGATGCAATCCAAGAGTGTGCAGAGCCTGGGACGCCCAGCCCTGAGAGAGTGGAAAGGAGGATCTGATGGTTCACGGTGTCGAAGGCAGCGGCGAGATCTAGGAGGATGAGAACAGAGGAGTGAGAGTCAGCTTTGGCAGTGCGGAGAGCCTCTGTGACACAGAGAAGAGCAGTCTCGGCTGAGTGACCCGTCTCGAAGCCTAACTGGTTAGGGTCAAGAAGATTGTTCTGAGAGAGAGAGATAGCGAGAGAGTTGATCAGAGACAGCACACTCAAGTGTTTTGGAGTGATAAGAAAGAAGGAATACCAGTCTGTCGTTTTTTAAGCGGTCAAGGCGTGCGATAGTTCTGTGCCAGTAGGACCAGTGAAAACAATAGGCTGAGTGAATGAGGACTGAATGTCGTCAACCTACTTTTCAAAGTGGTTGATTTAGTTGTCCGCAGAGTGGAAGGAAGGAGGGGGAGGGGTGGAGGATTAAGCAGAGAGGAGAAGGTGGAAAAGAGTTTCCTAGGGTTAGCGGTAGAAGCTTGACATTTAGAGTGACAGAAAGGGGCTTTAGCAGATACAGAGGAAGGCCTACAAGAGAGGCTAACATTTTGTTAACACCATCTGCTTTCATTCGCTCACAAAACAGTCATTAAAGAAGATCTAAATGCATATTCCCATGAAACTGAAGTGATTGGCATGCAGTTTGGACATTTCACCAGTAAAACGTGAAGAATTACCCTTCAAAATTGACAGTGATGACTGACGGCCTATTTTAAAGTTAGGTAGGCTATGCCTAACTTGGTGTTTGAGGGTATTAAAAATATAAACATTTTCTTGAGATAATATGTGTGGGCATAGGCAGATGTTGCAATTGGAGGATGCATTTTATGCATAGGCCTATTCTACAATGATATTCAATAGGCCACACCTGTCAATACAAACTCTGATTGTGAAATTATGAAGTCATTTAAAAAAAGTGTTCTTGCCACATTTAAAATGTAATATCGTTTTACAATTAAATGACATGTATTTACTATAAAAATACAAATAAATGTTTTAAATGCGCCCCCTACTGAAATCAAATGTCCATCCAACTGACTCATTCTGGGGTCGGCCCTGCTTAGTAGTAGGCAAGGATCATGTTTCTGCAAGCATCATTCATCGGCTATAGCCTAGTGTGCAGTGCATTTTAACAGCTGGCTGAAACAACAAAAGTTAACATGCATGTCTTTGTAGGGCGATCGTATGTGGAACTTCGCTGTAGCCGTATTTCTGGTGGGGCTGTATGGCAACAGCCTCCTGCTCACGGCTGTGTACGGACTGGTGGTGGCAGGGTCAGTGCTGCTCCTTGGAGCCATTATCGGTGACTGGGTTGACAAAAACCCAAGACTCAAAGGTATGCAGCCATAATTAGACCAAGTCTAAAGTTAGTGTTTCTGAACAGAACTGAATACATTGAACAGGAATGAACAATATACATAGTCAAAACATTACTTGATCATTCATTTTAAATGTTTGGGATTAGAATTTTGGGAGGAATGTGTTCATTTAGATTGAAATTTGCATAATTCTCTATTCGAGACCATTCGAAGAACCCATTGGGTCTTGAGGGAAATCTCCAATTAAGTGATTTACTCAGACATAAATAAACTGTTTGTGACCACCAACCCTATGTCTCTAATGCTTATCCTCTCATTTATAGTGGCCCAGACTTCGCTGGTTGTCCAGAATTTTTCTGTCATACTATGTGGGATCCTCTTGATGGTGGTTTTCCAGTTCAAAGAACAGATTGCAGAGTTATACAATGGATGGATTTTGGTAAGATTGCATTTCCTAGACTTTTTATACGGTCATGATCATTAAGTGGTCATTTGCAGCGAAAGCATTTACCCGTTTGACAAGTACAACGTTCTATCCTAAGTCTACTATGATGTGAAATCCAGTGTGTCATTTCAACAACCTTTACATATCATTTTAGCTTCTGGACAGTAGCCTAGCTTACACATTGAACAAGGTAACAATAAACATGTCGTCCCACATGAATAATGCAGCGCCCCCTCCTTGGGCCAATTAGTCATATTATTCAAATTTACGTTTACGTGGATTAATGCAAAAGAGGGAAAAAACATGGTCAACATCAGACTGGCTGTATTTCTGTATAAGTTATATCTCTTGAAAACTTGATTGCTGACATGCAAAGCATTTTGGGACTCTATCAACAATGGACTAATGAAATAAATACCAAAATAGTTTTCTTTTAATTGTCAACTGTATCTGTATGGAATTACAGTGCCTATATATATAGTCTACATACCCTTTAAAAATGTTCACCTTTTTGTGAATGGGCAGAGCTTAAAGAGCCTTATGGGAGACTTGTTTCTCATGAGGAGATGCATGTATGTACAAATTGTTTTCTATAGAAACTGACAGTCCTTTTATAAAAAACTAAAAACAAGTACATTCTGCCAACAGAGTAAATAGACCAGTAGTTTATATAAAATATTTGACAGTTTAGGTAGGCTACAGTGTTGGTGAGCATTAGGAGCGCGACATCATTGTACGGTTTAATCTCAGAGCCTACACCAAGGCAGAGCAAAGAAACCCACTAATCTATTGATAAATAAAAAATGTAACAACAATTTGTCTTTTGCATAGAAGTGTGGGCTGTAGCATTCATTCGCACACCGTTTTACGACCTGTCTGATTTATAACGTGTATGTCATGCGCCAAATTTGTAAATCTCAATTTAAAAAAAATATGTACGCAGACTTTTCAGAATTTGTTCAAAGTTTGGTGGGGGACAAAAAGACTCCATTTGCGGGAAATGTAATGGGCTCAGATTATAGGTCCTTATGGGAAATGTGTTGCTCATTAGGAGATGCATATATGCACAGAATGTCATGACTGATGCTCAAACGGGACAGGAGATATGCTTGTTCAAAGTTAGGAATGATTACTATAGAGACAGATCCATAGTCGTCCCCCCCCCCAACACACACGGGCAGGCTAGTGTCCTGCACGAGTTGCTAAATCAAATCAAGGAAAAATCTTTTGATTATTAAGATTACGCAAGGATTTGCCGGGAAACATGTTTGGCTTCTTGTAGAGGCTCTTTCTTTTGGTGAAATATGTAGACCCAAATGAGCGGATTTCATTTACATTCTACAGCGAGACTTTGTCCCATGGAAGAAAAACTGTGCCTTGTTTTTATGGTCGATAGAAGAAGACTGTTGCAATAGCGAATGTTGCAATCTGCTGGCTGCTACACTATCAGGATAATGAACAAAGTGTCTATCACGTGGTGTAGTCAGTGTATTGTGGGACAAATCGTGCATTTGTGAAGGGGCCTTTGGATTTTAAGGGGGAGTGGGGGCTGTGAGTTTTCTGGAGGTGCTGGTGAAACAGGAGATTGAGTGTCTTGTTCAGGACTGTGTAGTCAGCAGGTTATTCTAGGGCCGTCATGTGAGGGAGAGAAATGCTGCCTGGCCAGTTGAGCCAGTCCATCTCTATTCCCCTGGTCAGAACAGCTGCAATTATAATGTACACAACAAAAAACAAAACAAACAGCAGGCCTGTTTTCTTGGTTTTCAGACATGCTGCTATATCCTGGTCATCTCCATAGCCAACATTGCTAATTTGGCCAGTACTGCCATGGCAATTACCATCCAGAGAGACTGGGTGGTGGTTGTGGCTGGACAGGACAGCAGCAAGCTGGCAGGTGAGTCTCCATGGGAAACTGGCCCAAATCAATAGAGCTCATGTGAACTGACCTTTATCGTCTTGCAGTGGCGTGACCTTTGAACCCAATCACAGCTAAATCACTCATTTTTCTTTTAGAACTGTCCATTTCACCTTGGTTCACTAAAGCTATGAATCTGATTTTTTTTTTACAGTAAAAATGCAACACTTCCGCACAGATAATCTCAAAGGAATGTGGCCATACACGCCATAAAGACTAACAGTTCATGAATGACCAGAGCTGTGTGCTACATGTTGCTTGTCTGCACCAATGAAGTCAATTAACCTGAAGTGTATAACCTTCAGGAAACCTATAAAAATCCCTGACAGCAATTAGTGGAAAAACCATCAAATAAGACTTTGGCTGTGTCCTATCATGTCACAGTCACTTAAAGCAGCTTCTCTACTTAAATCTGTCAATTAAGTATTTTCAGATAAGGTTGTAAGGAAAGCAGATACAAATTAGAAGCCATGTTTGACTCCCTGAACTTCTCCTGTCAGCAAATATTGTAATTCAGGGGAACGTGTAACTTAAGACAGGGTTAGGGTTGGGTGGTATCCAGATACTGCTCCTGCACCATACCTTTGGGATGCCCCAAACCCCCAAAAATGTTATGATTACTTTTCACAGTATTGAAAATCATACCGTCTATATTTAAAAATACCCTGGTATACGGTATACCACCCAAGCTTAGACAGGGTAAAGTAAAATATGAATTTATGTTTCCTGTGGACAATAATGTAATTATGCTCTTCTTTAATAGACATGAACGCCACAGTGCGGATCATCGACCAGCTGACCAACATCCTAGCGCCCATGCTGGTGGGTCAGATCATGTCTTTTGGCTCAAACTTCATTGGTTGCGGCTTTATTGCGGGCTGGAACCTGTGCTCTATGTGCCTTGAGTACGGTCTGCTATGGAAGGTCTACCAGAAAACCCCGGCACTGGCCTTGAAGGCTGGCAAAAAAGAGGATGACCAGGAACTGAAACAACTTAACTTCCCGAAAGGTATGTTCTGGCCCTCAATGAACATCACTAACAGACATGTCTTAATGTCAATGAACATAAGTGTTGTAAGATCATTTTTGTCAAATATACATCTGTTGTTGAGGTGGTTAGTTGGGCTGGTCCTCCCTTAGAGAAATACAAAATTATGAGATCTATCTGTGTACGGTCTTGTGGCCCCAAAACAGTCACTCATGTATGTCTGTTCTTCCTCCTGTGGTCTGTAGAGCTAGAAAACGGCAAGGGCACAGTAGAGGGCTCCCAGCTCATGAACGAGATGGCTGTCGTCGAGGCCGACTCTCCCAAGAAGACGAGCTGCTGCTACCAGATAACAGAGCCCCTGCGCACCATCCGCGACGGCTGGGTGGCCTACTACAACCAGTCCATCTTCTTCGCAGGCATGTCGCTGTCCTTCCTCTACATGACGGTGCTGGGATTTGACTGCATCACCACGGGCTACGCCTACACCCAGGGCCTCAATGGCTCTGTGCTTAGCCTGCTGATGGGTGCGTCAGCCGTGTCAGGCATCTGTGGCACGGTGGCCTTCACCTGGGTTCGCAAGAAGTGTGGCCTAATCCGCACAGGCTTCATCTCGGGTGTGGTGCAACTCTCCTGCCTAGTTCTGTGCGTGGCGTCCGTCTTCGCACCGGGCAGCCCCTTCGACCTCAGCATTTCGCCCTTCCAGGACATCTACAGCCACCTGACCGGAGACAGCGGCAACTTACCAGAGGCCGACCATCCGGCTAGCATGCTGAACATCGATGGTCTGCTGGTCAACGGTTCGACTGCACTGCCCGCTGAAGAACTGCCGCCTCTGCAGTCCTACCTGTCAGTCAGCCTGCTGTTTGCAGGGGTTATTGCTGCTAGAATTGGTGAGTAACTCAAAGGTCCACACTGGGAAAAGTGCTTGATGAGTGCTGCTATGTCATGTGTTAACAGTATGAACTTTGTTGTATAAAAGGCAGGCACCACTTGGAGGGAAGTTGGCTCCAGATCCGGTGTTAATGTCTCCACAGAGCAATATTGTCAACCTTTGATTCCAATATCAGCTGATAATTACAGTCATAGCGGTGATTTCCTGTTCCTATATAATTGTTATGTGGCCGTAAAAATGCCATTCTAAATGACTGCTGTGCTGCTGTTTTCCCCTCTGCAGGTCTATGGTCCTTTGACTTAACCGTGACCCAGCTCATCCAAGAGAATGTGATCGAGTCGGAGAGGGGGGTGATTAATGGTGTCCAGAACTCCATGAACTACCTCCTGGACCTGTTGCACTTTATCATGGTGATTCTGGCGCCCAACCCTGAGGCCTTTGGCCTTCTCGTCATCCTCTCCGTCTCCTTTGTGGCCATGGGCCACATCATGTACTTCAGGTTTGCCTTCAAGAGCCTCGGGCGGCGCCTCTTCCTCTGCTGCTCGCCAGAGCAGAAGGCCCAGGCCCTCCCGGACTCTTCCTCCTCGCTTCCCACCACCGTGTAGCCCATTAAAGAGATGCTGTCCCTGCTAATAGCTCTAACTGCAGCCTGCAGTGCACACTATTGTCCACTCCTTCTCCTGCCCGCTAGCTATCAACCTAAACATGCTTGCGTCTAGCCCCCACAGCGCCTAACCCTAGCATGTGCTGTCCTTTGCCATTGTGATATAGCATTAGCCGTTTTGCGGAAGGGGGAAGAGTAGTGCAGCCTCAGACACAGCGAAGCAACCCCTCACAGACAAAAAGCTCAGCTTGAATGAGGCCTTATAGAGAGGTGTCAAAAAATAAACATCACTTCTCCCTACTTCCAATATTTCAATCTAGCTGTCTTGTTATTCAAGGGGCTGCAGCTAGAGCTACAGAAAATGAGGGAGGAAAAATGCAGGTATTGCTTGCAGTTACTACGGTTACAGCCACATACTACTTAAGTATGTTCTGTGGTTCTGGTGGTGTTTGCATCACATTACAGCTCTGCAACAGCCTCGCGGGATTTTCATTTCCACATTTGTTTCTCAGTAGTTCATTGTTACTATAGCCATTCACGGTAGCATTTGAAACGTCTCAGTTACTTAAGCTTTAGTAATTGACAATGATTTAAATTACCGGTTTTACCAGTGAGAAACAGGTTCTTACTTATTTTGCTTAATGAGCCTGGGATGAGCCTCTTTAATACATGGTTATAAGGGATATGCAAATTATTTATTCAAGGAGTGCAGATACTGATAGATAGATAGATAAATAGACTGAACAAAAATATAAACGCAACATGTAAAGTGTTGGTCCCATGTTTCATGACCTGAAAAAAATATCCCAGACATTTTCCATATGCACAAATTTTGTTTTCATCCCTGTTAGTGAGCCTTTCTCTTTTGCCAAGATAATCCATCCACCTGACAGTTGTGGCATATCAAGAAGCTGATTTAACAGTATGATCATTACACAGGTGCACCTTGTGCTTGGGACAATAAAAGTCCACTCTAAAATGTGCAGTTTTGTCACAACACAATGCCACAGATGTCTCACGTTTGGAGGGAGTGTGCAATTGCCATGCTGACTGCAGGAATGTCCACCAGACCTGTGTTAATGTTAATTTCTCTACCATAAGCCACCTCCAACGTTGTTTTAGAGATTATGGCAGTACGCCACAACCACAGACCACGTGTAACCACGCCAGCCCAGGACCCCCACATCCGACTTCTTAACTTGTGGGATCGTCCGAGGGGGGAGGTGGGGTGCGGATGGGTATGTCTCTGTAATAAAGCCCTTTTGTAGAAAAACAAATTTTGATTGACTGGCTCCCCAGTAGGTTGGCCTGGCTCCCAAGTGGGTGGGCCTATGCGGTCCTATGCCCTCCCAGGCCCACTCATGGCTGTGCCCCTGCTCAGTTATGTGACATAAATAGATTAGGGCCTAATCATTTTTTTTATTGACTGATTTCCTTATATGAACTGTAACTCAGCAAAGTCTTTGAAATTGTTGCATGTTGCATTTATATTTTTGTTCTGTATACACACACACACAGAGTACCAGTCAAAAGTTGACACAGCTACTCATTTAAGGGTTTTTCTTGGTTTTGACTATTTTCTACATTGTAGAATAATAGTGAAGACATCAAAGCTATGAAATAACACATATGGAATCATTTAGTAACCAAAAAAGTGATAAACAAATCAAAATATATTTTATATTTGAGACTCTTCAAGTAGCCACCCTTTGCCTTGATGACAGCTTCGCACACTCTTGGCATTCTCTCAACCAGCTTCACCTGGAATGCTTTTCCAACAGTCTTGAAGGAGTTCCCACATATGATGAGCACTTCCTTCACTCATCCCAAACCATCTCAATTCGGTTGAGGTCAGGTGATTGTGGGGGCCAAGTCATCTGATGCAGCACTCCATCACTCTCCTTCTTGGTAAAATAGCCCTTACACAGCCTGGAGGTGTGCTCTGGGTCAATGATAGTCCAACTAAGTGCAAACCAGATGGCATGGCATATTGCTACAGAGTGCTGTGGTAGCCATGCAGGTTAAGTGTGCCTTGAATTCTAAATAAATCACAGACAGTGTCACCAGCTAAGCACCATCACACCTCCTCCATGGTTCACAGTGGGAACCACACATACAGAGATCATCCATTCACCTACTCTGTGTCTCACAAAGACATGGCGGTTGGAACCAAAAATCTCAAATTTGGACTCATCAGACCAAAGGACAGATTTCAACTGGTATCATGTCCATTGCTTGTTACTTGAACTCTGTGAAGCATTTATTTGGGCTCCAATCTGAGGTGCAGTTAACTCTAATGAACTTACCCTCTGCAGCAGAGGTAACTCTGGGTCTTCCTTTCCTGTGGTGGTCCTCATGAGAGCCAGTTTCATCATAGCGCTTGATGGTGTTTGCGACTGCTCTTGAAGAAACTTTCAAAGTTCTTGACATTTTCCAGATTGACTGACCTTCATGGCTCAAAGTAATGATGGACAGTCATTTCTTTTTTGCCTATTTGAGCTGTTCTTGCCATAATATGGACTTGGTTCTTTAACAAAAAGGGCTATCTTCTGTAATACCACCCCTACCTTGTCACAACACAGCTGATTGGCTATAATGCATTAAGAAGGAAAGAAATTCCACAAATTAACTTTTAACAAGGTACACCTGTTAATTGATGACATGGCCTCCACAATCACCCAAACTCAACCCAATTTAGATAGTTTGAGATGAGTTGGACCGCAGAGTGAACCAAAAGCAGACAACAATTGCTCAGTATATGTGCGAACTCCTTCAAGACTGTTGGAAAAGCATTCCTCATGAAGCTGGTTGACAGAATGCCAAGTGTGCAAAGCTGTTATCAAGGCGAAGGGTGGCTACTTTGAAGAATCTCAAATATAATTTTTAATTTTTTTTTTTTACAACATGATTCCATATGTGTTTTTTCATAGTTTTGATGTCTTCACTATTATTCTACAATGTAGAAAATAGTAAAAATAAAGAAACCCTGGAATGAGTAGGTATGTCAACTTTTGACTGGTACTGTGTGTATATATATACTATTCTCAATGTATCATCAGTATTGTCTCTCAGCCATGGTGGTGCTGATATGCTAGTTATAGCGAGCAACTAGGAAACTATGCATTCCCATTAACAATGTTCTCAATGACCAAAGTGCACATTCTTATACAGCTTAAAAGGAAGTGAGGGAAAACCTGTTGTTTTCCCTATGAGCATTCCAATTATTTTTTTGATGTGAAGTGAAAATGAATCTCGTATAGGCTCATTAACGCTTTTGTAGACACCTCGTGTACAGATGTCTAACCCCCCTTGCAATTGTTATACCTGTAGTTGTTTGTCATCATTGATTTATCTGTCTTCAAAGGTGATTTTTAATCGTGATTGTTACACAGGCACTTTAACTGATTCTACTATGTCCATAATAACGAAAACACCTTCAGGCATTGCTACTGCATTTTGCACAAGGCCGAGCTGAAGGACTTTGCATTTACTGGCAGGCCCATGATAAAGGGCCATCATTACGCTAATCTTTGCCACAGATGCGCACACAGCACAATCCTTAACCCAGACACCAGGTGTGAGCATGGAAAACCATACCACCCTTTTTCCTGTGGGTGGCTTTCAAAATCCTGCCAAGTTTACCTCAGATTTCCTTCTCCCCCCCCCTCCCTAAGTCCAGCAGACCTCCCCACCAGTGTTCCTCTGCCACAGTAGAAAGTCATCATGTTCAGGTTGTCTTAGCTGGCCACTAACTGCAATTACACCAACCGTGCTGTAGCCATGCAAAACTGTCGGTTTGTAGCTCTTGGAGCTCTCCAACACCACTGTAAAGGTTTGCAGAAGCTTTATTTTTAAAACATGCTTCGACTCGATGTCACAGACGTCGTGGTTATTACCTCTGCCCATGAAAAACCATTGCTGACCTACGCCACGGAGGTGATTTGGTGAGGAAAATATTATGGTTGGAGAGAATAGACACGGCACTTGAAGAGAACAGTGAGGCCTTTCTTTAGCCCTGGGCGGTTGTACTAAAGGCTCCTGTAGGCTGAAGTGGAGTCAGACAGGTCTGCAGGTTTGTGGAACTGCAGCTGGTGTTCTATAGAGAAATGCCAGGAACTGAGCTCAATGTTAATGTTTGGCATGGATTACCCCCCAAAATGTAAAGTAAGCACATTCTTCAGAACAGAGCCTTTTTCTCAGAACATTTATTCAGGAATATTTCATACAAGGCCATATCTTTTTCATACAAGTAACAATGGCCGTCAATCAATATTCACACTGTACTGGATGTAAAATAATTTGTTTATGACATCAGATTATGTTGTCGTCTTTAAATGTTGGAAGTCTTTTCTTTTTTTTTACAACTTTTAAAAATGTTTTTATATACTAGTGTTAACAGTTGTTGCTAATGGAGAAGTTTTCTGAACAATTTGCTTGTGAAATTGTTCTCTGCCTCGTGTGTAGAAATCAATGCTCTCATGCATAAACCAAGAAAATCATACAACATGCTAATGGCCCATACTGTCCATAATCTCCCATCATTGTAAAAATACATTAAAAACATTGTTTGATATAATCTTTGTTTAAATGTAATATGCAAGAATCACTTCACACTCCATTATAGTGGAGGACGTTTATACAGCTTGTTTTGCATGAGCTCTGAATTAAAAAGAAAATGTTTATACATTCTGTCTCATTAGTGTTTTTTTTTAATGTAATCACAGGAACCCAAGTCATTGTACTGTACTGTACATTGTACTCCCCCAACAGATACAAAAGCTCCTCTTATTTTCTTTATGTTTCCTGCTAACTGAACACTTGTCATTTTTGTGACCTGTTATACACCGAGTATACCAACCATTAAGAACACTTGCCTAATATTGACACACTTTGCCTTACTGAACTGGAGGAACAGGAAAAAATGTGACCTCTTTCGGTGCCTAGTCAAGACTTTTAGAGCATTCTTCCTCTTGAAGAACTGACCTAGGAACCGCAGTGCTTTTGAGAAAGTATTCACACCCTCTTGACTTTTTTCCACATTTTGTTGTGTTACAGCCTGAATTTAAAATGGATTAAATTGGGATTGTTGGTCACTGGCCTACACACAACACACCATAATGTCAAACTGGGTTTATGTTTTTAGAATGATTGACTAATTAATGAAAAATGAACATCTTTAAATTGTCTTTAGTCGGTAAGTATTCAATCCCTTCGTTGTGTCAAAAATAAGTTCAGGAGTAAATATGTGCTTAACAAGTCACATAAGTTGTATGGACTCACTATGTGTGCAATAATATTGTTTAACATGATTTTTAAATGACAACCTCATCTCTGTACCCCACACATACAATTATCTATAAAGGTCCCATCTGTCGAGCAGTGAACTTCAAACACAGATTCAACCACAAAGACCAGAGGTTTTTCAAAACCTTGCAAAGAAGTGAACCTATTGGTATATGGGTAATAAATAAATAATACATGAAATGTCCCTTTGAGCATGGTGAAGTTATTAATTACACTTTGGATGGCGTATCAACACCCCCAGTCACAACAAAGATACAGGCGTCCTTCTTAACTCAGTTGCTGGAGAGGAAGGAAACCGCTCAGGGATTTCACCATGAGGCCAATGGTGACTTTAAAACAGTTACATGGCTGTGTTAGGAAACTGAGGATGGATCAACAACATTGTAGTTACTCCACACTACTAAACTAATTGACAGAGTGAGAAGGAAGCCTGTACAGAATAAAAATATATTTCTAAACATGCATTTTGTTTGCAACAGGGCTCTATAGAAATACTGCAAATCATTTGGCAAAGCAATTACACTTTTTGTGCTTCATACAAATTATGTTTGAGGCAAATCCAATAAAACACATTGAGTACCACTCTACATATTTTCAAGCATAGTGGTGGCATCAGGTATGTTTGTAATCGTTAAGGACTGGGGTGTTTTTCAAGATAAAAAATAAACTAAACTAAATGGAGCTAAGCACAGTCAAAATTATAGAGAAAACCTGGTTTAGTCTGTTTTCTATCAGACAAATGTACCTCTCAGCAGAACAATAACCTAAAACACAAGGCCAAATATACACTGGAGTTGCTTACCAAGATGACAGAGAATGTTCCTGAGTGGCCGAGTTACTGCAGGTTTGAAGCAAGACTTGAAAAAGGTTGTCAAGTGACGATCAACAACCAATTTAACAGAGCTTGAAGAATGTTGAAAAGAGTAATGGGCGAATATTGTACAACCCATGTGTGCAAAACTCTCAGAGACTTACCCAGAAAGACTCACATCTGTAAATGCTGCCAAAGGTTATTCTAACACTCAGAGTGTGAATACTTACAGTGCATTTGGAAAGTATTCAGACCTCTTGACTTTTTCCACGTTTTATTACGTTACAGCCTTATTCTAAAATGTATTACAATTGTTCTTTTCCTCCTCAGTCTACACAAAATACCACATAATGACAAAACAAAAACTGTTTATTGGATTTATTTTGTTGCAAATGTAAAAAAAAAAAGAAATATCACATATCACATGAAATATTACATTTACATACATAATTGGACCCATTAACCAGTACTTTGTTGAAGCACCTTTAGCAGCGATTACAGCCGTGAGTCTTTTTGGGTAGGATGCTAAAAGCTTGGCACACCTGTATTTGGGGAATTTCTCCCATTCTTCTCTCCAGATCCTCTCAAGCTCTGTCAGGCTGGATGGGGAGCGTCGCTGCACAGCAGCAGGTCTTTGTCCTGTTAGAAGGTGAAGCTTCACCCCAGTCGGAAGTGCGGAGTAGGTTTTCATCAAGGATCTCTTTGTACTTTGCTCGGTTCATCTTTCCCTCGAATCTGACTAGTCTCCCAGTCCCTGCTGCTGAAAAACATCCCCACAGCATGATGCTGCCACCAACATGCTTCACCATAGGTATGGTGCCAGGTTACCTCCAGACGTGACGCTTGGCATTCAGGCCAAATAGTTCAATCTTGATTTCATCAGACCAGAGAATCGTGTTTCTCATGGTCTGTCCTTTAGGCAAACTACAAGCGGGCTGCCATGTGCCTTTTACTGAGGAGTGGCTTCCGTATGGCCACTCTACCATAAAGGCCCGATTGGTGGAGTTCTGCTAGACGGTTGTCCCATCTCCACAGAGGAACTCTGGAGCAGATTCAGGGTGACCATTGGGTTCTTGGTCACCTCCCTGACCAAGGCCCTTCTCCTGATTGCTCAGTTTGGCCGGGCAGCCAGCTCTCGGAAGTCTTGGTGGTTCCAAACTTCTTTCATTTAAGAATGGATGGAGGCTACTGGGGACCTTTTTTTGCTCGTCATTATGGAGTGTTGTGTGTAGTTTGATTATATACAGTGGGGAGAACAAGTATTTGATAACCTGCAAAATCGGCAGTGTTTCCTACTGACAAAGCATGTAGATGTCTATAAGTTGTATCATAGGTACACTTCAACTGTGAGAGACAGAATCTAAAACAAAAATCCAGAAAATCACATTGTATGATTCTTAAGTAATTCATTAGCATTTTATTGCATGACATAAGTATTTGATACATCAGAAAAGCAGTACTTAATATTTGGTACAGAAACCTTTGTTTGCAATTACAGAGATCATACGTTTCCTGTAGTTCTTCACCAGGTTTGCCCACACTGCAGCAGCGATTTTGGCCCACTCATCCATACAGACCTTCTTCAGATCCTTCAGGTTTCGGGGCTGTCGCTGGGCAATACGGACTTTCAGCTCCCTCCAAAGATTTTTTATTGGGTTCAGGTCTGGAGACTGGCTAGGCCACTCCAGGACCTTGAGATGCTTCTTACGAAGCCACTCCTTAGTTGCCCTGGCTGTGTGTTTTGGGTCGTTGTCATGCTGGAAGACCCAGCCACAACCCATCTTCAATGCTCTTACTGAGGGAAGGAGGATGTTGGCCAAGATCTCGCAATACACGGCCCCATCCATCCTCCCCTCAATACAGTGCAGTCATCCTGTCCCCTTTACAGAAAAGCATCCCCAAAAGAATGATGTTTCCACCTCCATGCTTCATGGTTGGGATGAGGTGCTTGGGGTTGTACTCATTCTTCTTCTTCCTCCAAACACAGAGAGTGGAGTTTAGCCCAAAAGGCTCTATTTTTGTCTCATCAGACCACATGACCTTTTCCCATTCCTCCTCTGGATCATCCAGATGGTCATTGGCAAACTTCCGACGTGCCTGGACATGCGCTGGCTTGAGAAGGGGGACCTTGCGTGCGCTGCAGGATTTCAATCCATGACGGCGTAGTGTGTTACTAATGATTTCTTTGAGGCTGTGGTCCCAGCTCTCTTCAGGTCATTGACCAGGTCCTGCTGTGTAGTTCTGGGCTGATCCCTCACCTTCCTCAATTTTATCCCTGATGTCCTTACACCCTGTCTGGTCTTGGCCATTGTGGAGAGGTTGGAGTCTGTTTGATTGAGTGTGTGGACAGGTGTCTTTTATACAGGTTACGAGTGGAGAACAGGAGGGCTTCTTAAAGAAAAACTAACAGGTCTGTGAGAGACGGAATTCTAACTGGTTGGTAGGTGATCAAATACTTATGTCATGCAATAAAATGCTAATTAATTACTTAAAAATCATACAATGTGATTTTCTGGATTTTTGACCTCTACATGCTTTGTAAGTAGGAAAACCTACAAAATCGGCAGTGTATCAAATACTTGGTCTCCCCACTGTGTATATAAATAAATGTTTATATACATATATATATTATATAAATAAATGTTTATATACATTTTAGAATAAGACTAACGTAACAAAATGTTGGGGGAAAAAAATCAAGGGGTTTGAATACTTTCCGAATGCAATATGTAAATTTGATTTTTCTGGATTTATTTTAATACATTTGCAAAAAATAAAAGTTGTCACTGTCATTATGGGGTATTGTGTGTAGATGGGTGAGAAAGAATATCTATTTAATCCCTTTTGAATTCAGGCTGTAAATGTAGAATAAGTCAAGGGGTATGAATACTTTCTGAAGTCACCATACATTTACAGTCATTTAGCAGACACTTATGCATAGCAACTTATAGGAGCAATTTAGGTTAAGTGCCATGCTCGAGGGCACAGATTTTTCACAGTCGGCTCGGGGATTGGAACTAGCGACCTTTCTGCTCTTCACTGCTAGGCTACCAAACCCCCAATGACATTTACATCGATTTACAGACACCCATGACGGGTACATCCATGAATACAGTTGAAGTTGGAGGTTCACATACACCTTAGCCAAATACATTTAAAACTCAGTGTTTCACAATTCCTGACATTTAATCCTAGTAAAAATTCACTGTCTTAGGTCAGGTAGGATCACCACCTTATTTTAAGAATGTGAAATGTCAGAATAATAGTAGAGAGAATTATTTCATCACATTCCCAGTGGGTTAGAAGTTTACATACACTCAATTAGTATTTGGTAGCATTGCCTATAAGTTGTTTAACTTGGGTCAAACGTTTCGGGTAGCCTTCCACAAGCGTCCCACAATAAGTTGGGTGAATTTTGGCCCATTCCTCCTGACAGAGCTGGTGTAACTGAGTCAGGTTTGTAGGCCTCCTTGCTCGCACATTTGTTTTCCAGTTCTGCCCACAAATTTCTATAGGATTAAGGTCAGGGCTTTGTGATGGCCACTCCAATACATTCACTTTGTTGTCCTTAAGCCATTTTGCCATAACTTTGAAAGTATGCTTTGGGTGTTTGTCCATTTGGAAGACCCATTTGGGACCAAGCTTTAACTTCCTGACTGATGTCTTGAGATGTTCCTTGAATATATCCACATAATTTTCCTCACTCATGTTGCCATCTATTTTGTTAAGTGCACCAGTCCCTCGTGCAGCAAAGCACCCCCACATGATGCTGCCACCCCTGTGCTTCACGGTTGGGATGCTGTTCTTCGGCTTGCAAGCCTCCCCTTTTTCCTCCAAACATAATGGTCATTATGGCCAAACAGTTCTATTTGTGTTTCATCAGACCAGAGGACATTTCTCCAAAAAGTACGAAATTTATCCCCATGTGCAGTTGCAAACTGTCGTCTGGCAGTTTTGGAGCAGTGGCTTCTTTCTTGCTGAGCGGCCTTTCAGGTTATGTCGATATAGGACTCGTTTTACTGTGGATAGATATTTTGACCCCATTTCCTCCAGCATCTTCACAAGGTCCTTGGTGCTGTTGTTCTGGGATTGATTTGCACTTTTTGCACCAAAGTACGTTCATCTCTAGGAGACAGAACTTCCTGAGCGTTATGACGGCGGCCTGGTCCCATGGTGTTTAAACTTGCGGACTATTGTTTGTACAGATGAATGTGGTATCTTCAGGCGTTTGGAAATTGCTACCAAGGATGAACCAGACTCGGAGATCTACAAAAATGTTGAGGTCTTGGCTGATTTCTTTTGATTTTCCCATGTCAAGCAAAGAGGCACGGAGTTGGAAGGTAGGCCTTGAAATACATCCACTGGTACACCTCCAATTGACTCAAATTATGTCAATTAGCCTAGCAGAAGCTTCTAAAGCCATGACATAATTTTCTGGAATTCTCCAAGCTGTTTAAAGGCACAGTCAACTTAGTGTATGTAACCCACTGGAATTGTGATATTATTTCACTTATAATTCAATGTGTCTGTAAACAATTGTTGGGAAAATGACTTGTGTCATGCACAAAGTAGATGTCCTAACCGACTTGCCAAAACTATAGTTTGTTAAACAAGGAATTTGTGGAATGGTTAAAAAAATCTGTTTTAATGACTCCAACCTAAGCGTATGTAAACTTCCGATTTCAACTGTATAGGCAAACTGGAACATATATATGCCAGCAACCTTGACACACAGTATGAATTAAATGAGTGATAAGTGAATCACTCTGCAAAACAAACACTACTGTACAGAGCTAGACATATTACAAAGTGATTTTTAACTTTACAATTGTTTTGATCCAGCAAAACTGAAACATTCTTGGGGCAATGCCAGAAACAAGAATGATATGGCACATTTGAAAACAGAAATATATTTATTATATGAAAATACAGCCTTTGTGAAAAGTGTGTGTGTTTGGGCTTGTTCACGCTTAACAGTCCAGTAGGCTGCTGAGCCAGCTGTGGTCAAATGTTTTAACTTTCCTCAGTTCCCTCTCTTGGGCTTTGGTGAGAGCTGGTGCCCCAAACTCCTCGGGTGGGCCCCATGCTGCCGATTCCCCCAGACGGGGGTCTGCTTCCCCTTCGGAGTCCTCTTCCTCTTTCTCCCTCTCCATTTCCCCTTCTTCATATTCTTTTTCCTCTCTTCAGCAATTTACAAAAAAACAAAAAGCACATGTAAGTGGGGTGAGAGCCCTCATGACTAAGCAATTATTCCAAAATATTAAAACAGTCAACATAAAATTTGATTATCCATAGTACTGTCTAGCATGTGGGGAATTTTCTGACCCAAAGTGCATATCAGCCCGCTTTCTCAAGGAAGTGAGATGTAGCATTTGTTACTGTACCTACAGTGCCTTCGGGAAAGTATTAAGACCCTCGACTTTTCCACGTTAAGACTAACGTAACATTCTAAAAAATATATATTAAATCCTCAGCAATCTACACACAATACCCCATGATGACAGAGCGAAAAAATGGTTTTTAGAAATGTTTGCAAATTTATAAAATAAAATAGATACCTTATTTAAGTAAGTATTCAAACCTTTTGCTATGAGACTCAATTTAGCTCAAGTGGATCCTGTTTCCAGTGATCATCCTTGAGATGTTTGTAGTCCACCTATGGTAAATGCAATTGGAGATAATTTGGTCCCGCAGTTGACAGTGCATGTCAGAGAAAAAAACAAGACATGAGGTTGAAGGAATTGTCCGTAGTGCTCAGAGACAGGATTCTGTTGAGGCACAGTTCTGGGGAAGGGTACCAAAACATTTCTGCAGCACTGAAGGTCCCTAAGGACACAGTCGCCTCCATCATTCTTAAATGGACGTTTGGACCCACCAAAACACTTCCTAGAGCTGGCTGCCCGGCCAAACTGAGCAATAAATAGGGGGAGAAGGGCCTTGGTCAGGGAAGTGACAAAGAACCCGATGGTCACTGACAGAGCTCTAGAGTTACTCTGTGGAGATGGGAGAACCTACCAGAAGGACAACCATCTCTGCAGCACTCCACCAATCGGGCCTTTATGGTAGAGTGGCCAGACGGAAGCCACTCCTCAGTAAAAGGCACATGACAGATCTCAGATCATGAGAAACAAGATTATCTGGTCTGATGAAACCAAGATTGAACTATTTGGCCTGAATGCCAAACGTCATGTCTGGAAGAAACCTGGCACCATCCCTACGGTGAAGCATGGTGGTGGCAGCATCATACTGTGGGGATGTTTTAAAGCAGCATGGACTGGGAGACTAGTCAGGATCGAAGGAAAGATGAACGGAGCAAAGTACAGAGATCCTTGATGAAAACCTGCTCCAGAGCGCCCAGGACCTCAGACTGGGGCGAAGAGTCACTTTGCAACAGGACAACAACCCTAAGCACACAGCCAAGAAAACACAGGATTGGCTTCGGGACAAGTCTCTGAATGTCCTTGAGTGGTGCAGCCAGAGCCCGGACTTGAACCTGATCGAACATCTCTGGAGAGACCTGAAAATAGCTGTGCAGCAACGCTCCCCATCCAACCTGACAAGAGCTTGAGAGGATCTGCAGAAACTCCCCAAATACAGGTGTGCCAAGCATGTAGCGTCATACCCAAGAATAATCAAGGCTGTATTCACTGCCAAAGGTGCTACAACAAAGTACTGAGTAAAGGGTCTGAAAACTTATGTAAGTGAGATATTTCCATTTTTAATAAAAAATGTTTTGCTTTGTCACTATGGGGTATTGGGTGTAGATTGTAGATCAATTTTAGAATAAGGCTGTAACGTAACAAAATGTGGAAAAAGTCAAGGGGTCTGAATACTTTCCAAACGCACCGTATATAACCTTTTAGGTTTAAGTTTACATTGACAGAACCAATTCTTACTTAAAAACAATGACCTGGGGGAGTCCACGAACTACCCACACGCTCATACTTAAACCCGACGCAGACACCACGCGCACTGATAAAAGGTGTACTGTTGGGGGGGGGGGGGGGTACTCCAAGACCAGGGTTGGAAAATACTTGTGCTAGGGTGTAAGGTCATCGACACCATACTACTTTGACCTCTCCATTGTTTTCAGGGGAATGTAGATTAACCTATTCATTGTGATTCTATGTCAACATATTCTGTTTTTTTGTGTGTGTTTTTTAACTGTATGCCACTAAAACCATTATCTTGTCTGGAACAATAAACAAACTACTAGTAACTGGACTCACCTGGCAGAGGAGCTGGAGATGAGCAGGGAGCGGACAAACATGGCGCAGAGGAACGAGGCTGAAGGCAGGACGTGGGCTGGGGTGTGCAGCAGCTGAGGGAGAGAGAGCGGGAGAGGAGTGAGTTATGCAGAGGTCCTGATGCGTATTGCTCACTGACTATGCCCTTCAGGGCCAATGATCAATAACCTGGTCTAAAAGGTTACGCTGGGTTCTTGAGAGAATCAAGTAAGTGTTCCCTGTTAACCGTTACAATTATTAGCCAATAAAACATTTATTGATTAACTTTGACACACTCTGGGAATGTTTGCAGACCAATTCTTCTCACCTATCATCTAAAGTGAGCTCAGTATATTCAGTAGTTCGCTGCTTGGAAGTATACAAATACTTGGCACATGCATTTTTTAAGCATTGTAGCAAAGCTAAACATGAACTTTGAGGACCAACACTGCAGAATGTAGAAACACAAGGCTTATTTACAGGTCAGCAAATGAACAGCCAGTGAACATTGCATGAACACACACACACACACACACCTCCTTGATGGCAATGGTGCCCTGTGGGAGCTGAGTCCTTTCTGCCATGGGATTGGTCAGCACTTCCTGCTTCTCCAGTTGCTGCCGTCTGTGTTTCCCTAACAACAGGTAGAAAGGCGTCACGGCAACACTGTCGTCTACCATGAGCTGAAAAACACCCCGAAAACAAAGAGTCAGAACTGACGCAGAGAATGCTATACATTGTCACAGAAAATTTAAAAAAAAAACTAAAATGAACGACAATACATTTTCGCAGCCGTTTTGGAACGAAATGGGATTGTACCTGTTTACTGGATGCCAACAGTCTGTCCTCTTCAGTCTTGGTGCTAAAAGTCAACAAATCCTATAAACGGATGTCAGACAGAACCTCTGTGGTTAGTTACCTGCCAGTGGAATAAGAAGTCAAACTCAAGCATGCTCCTACACCCCAGATTAACAGTTTCCTTACTTTTAAATGTAATTTAGTAGTTTGGAGGAACTTCAAACATGTGGTGTGTCCAGTCCTTTCATTTACTAGCGGTGACTAAGGAAAGGAGCCGAGGACACCATGAGTCTGGAGACCGTGTGTATTATATGTATATATTCACCATGTGCTGGGTGAAGAAGTAGAGCTGGGATCTGTTGAGCCACTGGGTACGCTCCTCGCAGCTCTCCAGCATCTGGTCGCGCGGCGCGAAGACTGCATGCTGCACCTTGCCCGTGCACAAAGCCTTTTGGGAGTAGAGGGGCCGTGGCTCGCTGGGCTTGAACACAAACACTGGTGGGAGCAGAGGGCATATTGAGGAGTGAAGCCCATTTAACCTATTTAGACATGTTTGGGTCTACCGTACGACAAGGCTACAGCACATATTATACAATACCTAAGGGGACCCTGCCATGTGCAATTAGCTACGCTTTGGGCCCTTGGAGTGGGTGTGGCAAAACAATCTAAACCAAATTAGGCAAAATAGTTATGTTGGTACTGGCAGCTAGAACCAGAAACTAGGTAGTACTCACAGTCAGAGCTGCCAGATTGGCTGCAGAAGGCAGCCACGTTCTCAGACAGTGGGTCGGTCTGGAGCAGGCTTACGTCCATGGGGGTACTCCACTCCACTGAGAGAGAGAAGGGAAGAGAGAAACAAATGTAAAAAGAGAAACGTTTACAGATTGAACAGATTTGTTTTATTTCTTAAGTCATGGATGTGTTGCTTATAGGACAGTTGCACACGGGTACACACGTCCGAGAGCCACTGTCTTACGTGAGCAGGTGAGGAGGTTCCAGCAGCAGAGTTGGTTCTTGGTGCTGGCCCCCAACAGGTACTTGGAACAGCTTAACCGTCCAAAACAAAGGTCCCTGTTGGATCAAAAGAGTCTGTTAACCCTCAAACCACGTCACCCGTCTCTTACCGTATTGTCAAAGTCCACCTGACTATACCACCACCCACCCTAAAAACATATTTCACAGGATTAGTGGCAAGAAGCTTTTCCACACCAGAGCTCCAACTACAAATGCAGTCACCTGAAATCATTTCAGTTCAGACCACATGTAAACACCAAACAGAAAAATCCATAGGTGGTTACACAAGACTATGAGCAGCTGGAATAACAATGCAGAGTCCCAGTGCTTGACTTCCACAGCAATCTGCACCAGCAATTGCCTACATCCCTCTGAGCACATACGAGGCAGAGATATCCCGATTCAGTGCTGTGAGAAAGTATTTGCCCCATTTCTAATTCTATACTTTTGCATACGGAATGTTAGCAGATACATTTTGCCCCACTCTTCTTTAACCTCTTACATCTATGGGGGCGCTATTTCATTTTTGGATGAAAAACGTTCCCGTTTTAAACAAGATATTTTGTCACAAAAAGATGCTCGACTATGCATATAATTGATACCATTCGAAAGAAAACACTCTGACGTGTCCAGAAATACCAAGATATTCTCTGTGCGTGCCCTAGAACGTGAGCTTCAGGCAAAACCAAGATGAGATGGCATCCAGGAAATGACAAGGATTTTTGAGGCTCTGTTTTCCATTGTCTCCTTATATGGCTGTGAATGCGAGAGGAGTGAGTCAACCCTTTCTGTCGTTTCCCCAAGGTGTCTGCAGCATTGTGACGTATTTGTGGGCAGATCATTGGAAGATTGACCATAAGAGACCACATTTTACCAGGTGGCAGCCCGGTGTCCTGCGCCGAAATTGGTGCGCAAAAGTATTTTTCCATGCGATACAGAGAGGAAAGCAAGCTTCCACGAACTGCATATCAATGAAGAGATATGTGAAAAAACACCTTGAGGATTGATTCCAAACAACGTTTGCCATGTTTCGGTCGATATTATGTAGTTAATCCGGAAAAAGTTTTACGTTGTAGGTGACTGAATTTTCGGTTCGTTTCGGTAGCCAGACGCAATGTAGAAAACGGAACGATTTCTCCTACACACAGACGCTTTCAGGAAAAACTGCGCATTTGGTATGTAACTGAGAGTCTCCTCATTAAAAACATCAGAAGCTCTTCAAAGGTAAATTATTTTATTTATTTGGTTATCTGGTTTTTGTGAAAATGTTGCGTGCTAAATGCTACTCAAAATGCTATGCTAGCTTTGCATACTCTTACACAAATTAGTCAATTTCTATGGTTCAAAAGCATATTTTGAAAATCTGAGATGACAGTGTTGTTAAGAAAAGGCTAAGCTTGAGAGCAGACGCATTATTTTCATTTTATTTGCGATTTTCAGAAATCGTTAACGTTGCGTTATGCTAATGAGCCTGAGGTTTAGTCACAAACCCGGATCCGGGATGGGGAGTTTCAAGAAGTTAACTCAGCGACATTTGTGGGTTTTTCAAGCATAAACTGCCTGATTCAGGTCCTGCCACATCATCTCAATTCAGATTAGGTCTTGACTGACTAGGCCATTCCAAAACTTCAAAATTGTTCTTTAGCCATTTTCAAATCATGTAGACTTGTGTGTTTTCCATCATTCTCTTGCGGCGTGACCCAGCTGCGATTCAGCTTACAGACGGATGACCTGACATTCTCCTGTAGAATTATATGATACAGAGCAGAATTTAGGGTTCCTTCTATTAAGGCAAGTCGTCCAAGTCCTGAGGAAGCAAAGCATCCCCAAAACATCACACTAACACCACAATGCAGAGAAGCAGAGCTGCCACAAGCATTTTGCTACACCTACAATAACATCTGCTAAACATGTGTATGTGACCAACAATTTTATTTGGTGCGTAATGTTCTTACTGTGGAATGCGGTGTTTGGTTTTCACTAGGCATAATGGGACCCATGTCATAAAAAAAAGTTAATACTTTTGACTCATCTGTCCATAGAACATTCTTCCAAGAGTCTTGTTGACCTGCCAGTTGCTTTTTTGGCAAACTTGAGTCAACTTTTTTGGAAGTGATGGGTCCCATTATGTCTGGCGAAAACCAAACACTGCATTCTACAGTGCGAACTTCATAGCAACGGTCAAGCATGGTGGTGGAAGTGTGATGTTTTGGGGATGCTTTGCTACCTCAGGACTTGGACGACTTGCCTTAATAGAATAAACCATGAGTTCCGCTCTGTATCAGAGAATTCCACAGGAGAATTTCAGGCCATCCAACAGTGAGCTGAAGCACAGCTGGGTAATGCAGCAAGACAATGATCCAAAACACACAATCAAGTCTATATGAAAATGGTTAAAAAGCAACAAATTTGAAGTTTTGGAATGGCCTAGTCAAAGTCCAGACCTAATCCCAATGGAGATCTAGTGGCAGGACTTGAAATTAACAGTTCATGCTTGAAAACCCACAAATGTCACAGAGTTAAAGAAGCAAGAGTCCGTAAGCAAGAGTGGGCAAAAATTAATCCACAGCAATGTGAAAGACTGATCAACAACTACAGGAAGCATTTGGTTGCAGCCATTGCAGCAAAAGGTTGCACAACCACTTAGAGTGTAAGGGGGAAATTACTTTTTCACACAGTGGAATTGGGTGTTGCATAACTTATTTAAATAAATAAATACATACACTGAACAAAAATATAAACACAACATGTAAAGTGTTGGTCCCATATTTCCTGAGCCGAAAAGGATTCCAGAATTTTTCCATACGCACAAAAAGCTTCTCAATTTTGGTTGCACAACTGTGCTTATATCCATGTTAGTGAACATTTCTCCTTTGCCAAGATAATATATCCACCGGACAGGTGTGGCATATCAAGAAGCTGATTATTGCACAGATGCACCTTGTGCTGGGGACAAAAAAAAAGGCCACTCAAATGTCACAACACAATGCCACAGATGTCTCAAGTTGAGGGAGCGAGCAATTGGCATGCTGACTGCAGGAATGTCCATCAGAGCTGTTGCCAGAGAATGTTATATTAATATCTCTACCCTAAGCCACATCCAATGTCATTTTAGAGAATTTGGTAGTACGTCCAACCGGCCTCACAACCAGGTGTGTCCATGCCAGCCCAGGACCTCCACATCTGGCTTCTTCACCTGCGGGATCATCAAACTCATTCTGATTAGCTGGGCCTGGCTCCCAAGTGGGTGGTCCAATGCCCTCCCAGGCCCACTGGTGGCTGCGTTCCTGCCCAGTCATGTGAAATCCATAGATTAGGGCCTAATGAATATAATTGACTTATATGAACCGTAACTCGGTAAAATCATTGCAATTGTTGCGTTTATATTTTTGTTCAGTATAAGTATCAATTTGTTTTGTTATTTGTAAATGCAGGTTTCCTTTATCTAATATTAGGTTTTGGTTGAAGATCTGATAATTCGGTATAAAAAAATATATGCAAAAATAGAGAAAATCAGAAAGGGAGCAAATTTCATCCTGATTTTAGGCAAAGGATGTAAAAAAAAAAATGAGAGTGATGTATAGTTGACTATCACTGTATGCAATGGCTTAGTGCTGGTATTCACAATGGCCCCAAAACCAGTGTGTAGTCATTTGCAGGCTGCAGCTAAGAAGCTTTGGCATGCAATTGAATAAGACAACACCAAATACAAATTGTCTGCACTCACTGACCTAAGGAGAGGGGGGTGGGGGCTGACTTGGCAAGATATTGGAGTAGAGGCTGACACTCAATGTTGCGCAGCAGGTTCTGTCTCCCAGGCTGACACGGCTGGCCAATAGAACTTGTTTTTTTTGTATGTTCCCGATCCGTTGCCATGAAGTACACTCGTTTTGTGCAAATAATACAGACTTACAGTTCCTTCAGAAAGTATTCATACCCCTCAACTTATTCCACATTCTTGTTACTGCCTGAATTCAAAATGGATTCAATCTTTTTCCTTTCACACATCTACACTCAATGGCCCATATTGACAAAGTGAAAATATGTTTAGAAATCTTTGCACATTTATTGAAAATGAAATACAGAAATCTCATTTACTTAAGTATTCACACCCGAGTCAATATATGCTACAAACACCCGTGGCAGTGATTAGAGCTGTGTGCGTGTCTTTCTGGTTATGTCTAAGAGCTTTGCACACCTGGATTATGCAATATTTGCACATTCTTTTCAAAATTCTTCAAGCTCTGTCAAGTTGGTTTTTAAACATTGCTCGGCAGCCATTTTCAGCTAAGTCTTGCTATAGATTTTCTGGCCAATTTAAGTAAAAACTGCAACTAGGCCACTCAGGGACATTTAACGTCATCTTGGTAAGCAATTCCATATTTATGTATATTTACTATTGTGTTCTAGGTTATTATCCTGCTAAAAGGGGAATGTCTCCCAGCGTTTGTTGGAAAGCAGACAATTCTTTTACTAGAAAACTCTAGAGTCCTTGCTGATGACAAGCATACCCATTACACGATGCAGCCAACATGCTTGAAAATATGAAGAGTGCAACTCAGTGATGTTATGTTTTGGTGCAAATCTAACACAACACTTTTTATTCAGCACAAAGTTCATTGCTTTGCCAATTTGTTTTTGCAGTTTTAGTTTAGTGCCTTGTTGCAAACAGGATGCATGTTCTGGAATATTAATATTCTATAATTGCTTCCTTCTTTTCACTCTGTTAATTAGGTTAGTATTGTAGAGTAACTACAGCCGTGGCCAAAATTTGAGAACGGCACAAATATTAATTTTCACAAAGTCTGCTGCCTGATGAAGAAACACAAACGCCACGTATGATGGCAATTTGCATATACTCCAGAATGTTATGAAGAGTGATCAGATGAATTGCAAAGTCCCTCTTTGCCCTGCAAATGAACTGAATCCCCCAAAAACATTTCCACTGCATTTCAGCCCTGACACAAAAGGACCAGCTGACATGTCAGTGATTCTCTCGTTAACACGGGTGTGAGTGTTGACGAGGACAAGTCTGGAGATCACTGTCATGCGGATTGAGTTCAAATAACAGACTGGAAGCTTCAAAAGGAGGGTGGTGCTTGAATCATTGTTCTTCCTCTGTTAACCATGGTTACCTGCAAGGAAACACATGCCGTCATCATTGCTTTCCACAAAAAGGGCTTCACAGGCAAGGATATTGCTGCCAGTAAGATTGCACCAAAATCAACCATTTATCAGATCATCAAGAACTTCAAGGAGAGTGGTTCAATTGTCGTGAAGGCTTCAGGGAGCCAAAGAAAGTCCAGCAAGTGCCAGGACCATCTCCTAAAGTTGATTCAGCTGCGGGATCGGGGCACCAGCAGTACAGAGTTTGCTCAGGAATGGCAGCAGGCGGGTGAGTGAGGTGAAGACTTTGAGGATGGCCTGGTGTCAAAAATGGCAGCAAATAAACCACTTCTCTCCAGGAAAAACATCAGAGAGATGGATATTCTGCATAAGGTACAGGGATTGGACTGGTGAGGAATGGGGTAAAGTAATTTTCTCTGACGAATTCCCTTTCCGATTGTTTGGGGCATCCGGAAAAAAGCTTGTCCGGAGAAGACAAGGTGAGCACTACCATCAGTCCTGTGTCATGCCAACAGTAAAGCATCCTGAGACCATTCATGTGTGGGGTTGCTTCTCAGCCAAGGGAGTGGGCTCACTCACAATTTTGCCAAAGAACACAGCCATGAATAAAGAATGGTACCAACACATCCTCCGAGAGCAACTTCTCCCAACCATCCAGGAACAGTTTGGTGACGAACAATGCCTTTTCCAGCATGATAGAGCACCTTGCCAAAAGGCAAAAATGATAACTAAGTGGCTCGGGGAACAAAACATCAATATTTTGGGTCCATGGCCCAGAAACTCCCCAGACCTTAATCCCACTGAGAACTTGTGGTCAATCCTCAAGAGGCGGGTGGACAAGCAAAAGCCCACAAATTCTGACAAACTCCAAGCATTGATTAATGCTAGAATGGGCTGCCATCAGTCAGAATGTGGCCCAGAAGTTAATTGACAGCATGCCAGGGTGAATTGCAGAGGTTTTGAAAAAGAGTCAACACTGCAAATATTGACTCTTTGCATCAACTTCATGTAACGGTCAATAAAAGCAGATAAAATAAAAGCAGATGGATTGTATTTATCATCATTAGTCATTTAGGTCAACATTGGATCATTCAGAGATCCTCACTGCACTGAAAGTAAAGGGGCTGAATAATTTTGCACGCCCAATTTTTCAGTTTTTGATTTGTTAAAAAAGTTTGAAATATCCAATAAATGTCGTTCCACTTCATGATTGTGTCCCATTTGTTGATTCTTCACAAAAAAAATACAGTTTTATATCTTTATGTTTGAAGCCTGAAATGTGGCAAAAGGTTGCAAAGTTCAGCGGGCCGAATACTTTCGCAAGGCACTGTAACTTCATGTTCAAAAGGATATTCAATATTTGTTTTTCCCCCTCTTTCTTTTACCCATTACCAATAGGTGTCCTTCTTTGCGAGGCATTGGAAAACATCCCTGGTCTTTGTGGTTGAATCTGTGTTTGAAATTCACTGCTCGACAGAGGGACCTTAATTGTATGTGTGGGGTAGAGATGAGGTAGTCAATCAAAAATCATGTTACACACTATTATTGCACACAGTGAGTCCATGCAACTTATTTGAGTTAAGCAAATGTGTACTCCTGAACTTTAGGCTTGCCATAAAGGGATTAAATGCTTTGACTCAAGACATTTAACTTTGTCATTTGATTCATTTCTAAAAACATAATTACACATGGTAAAGGGGTATGAATACTTTCTGAAGGAACTAAGTACCACAGAGGGTGTTACACAAGTAAACAACGGAAATGTGAACCCAAGTTCATATCACGAGTCATAACTGTTGGTTTAACACTAGGAGAGTCAAGAGTTTTATTGACCCAAAATGGACTTAATTTTTAAAAAACGCAGCCATTTTTTAAGTCATGTCCTCCTGTCCTCGACTTTTCCTAAGTAAGTCTATATAACACACAGTTGTTGTTAGAATTGTAATATCATGAACACAATGTGTTATAAGCAGTTTTAAGAGGACATGTGATTTACAGCCAGTTATTTCACTGGTCGTCAGCCTGTCCAGCTGATGGCCCATTGACACTAAACCTAAACTATATTGAAACTAAATTTCACACAGAGTTAGCCTACAGACAAGATTAAACTGACAATAGTCTAATGGAAAAGAATATTTTCAACTGTGTATGAAGAATCTGATGAACAGCACAGCTTGGAATAGACATGAATTGCAGCAGCAAAAAGGGACATTTTTCTAGAGTCAAAAGCAGGTAAGACTATACTGTATCAGAAAGAACAGGTTCCGCCATTTCTAAAACCACCTCTCCTTGCCAAACAACTCTTACAAATGACCCCTTGAGCTCCATTTCGAAATATAACTTTTTGGCAGAATTACCATGATTTCAGGCGCTCCCGGTGTGCACCGCAACACTCCAAAGCATAGTAATATATTTTGGACTCATACATTATGCCACTCTGTTCTTTTGAAATGCATACTGTGCCTTAAGACTTGCCCTTAACAAATGAATAATGAATGATCGTTGCTATGGTGTTTATTTGATAGATTTTAACACTTGAATTGTGGCGTTTGTGTTTCTTCGTTTGTACATAAACTAATAAAATTGCTGGTGGTCCAACGAGGCCTAGGCTTTTCTAGTGTTAGGCCATCTTGTTTGTTGACAGACTGCTATATCTGCCAACATTCGTTTTTTGTTAGCAAAGTTGTTGAAACGTCTGCTCGTTTCAATGGTTGTGTGGTTTGTGTATACTTGTATCAGTGTGTGAATGTTTGTAAGTGTGTGTGATTTCTGACCTGATGGCCCCTGGGGGCTGGGACAGCGTGGTGAGTAGCTCCCAGGAAGCGGGGCTCCACACGGTCACCACTTCCTGGAAGCCGACGGACAAAAGGGAGCCGTCAGCCGAGAAGGAGCAGCAACCAGGCTTCAGGAGATGATACCCACCCACAAAGTCACATGCCCAGAAGCCCTCTGATGGTCGTCAGACGCATACAGAGAAAGGAAAAGGCAGGGAGAACGTTAGAGCACCAGTTTGATTTGGCTCATCGGTACCTTGATTGGGCAAATCATGTGCCGGTGAATAATAACTAGCAGGTCTCAAGGACCTATTACATAGGAAGACTTGCCAAATCCTGGCCATCAGGCTCAACAATCCAAACCAAAACCCATAGAAAGAACCACCTCGGGACTACTTACCGTTGGCGTCTGAGTGGTCTGCCAGCAGCCAGGCTTTGAAGTGGCCGTCGAGGCTAGTGGTCACCAGCATGGTGGTCTCTGGGGAGGGGCTGAAGAACATGGCTGTAATCCGGTCCTCGTGGGGAGCTGTCACTGTGGTGTTCAGCACAAAACTACAGAGGGGGATAAGTTAGGGTGGAGAGTGGGTGAAAGATGGAAACCACATACTTAAATATATCACAAATGGAGCAGCGTTATAGCCAAATGTGTGAACAACAATAACTAAGGAGCTTGTTATTGACGAGCATGAAAACAATGCCACGACATGTTGATATGAAGACATGTACAACATGCAACCAGGCTTATAAATAAATAGTACCTCTGAGTTAGCACGTCGTACGCCCACAGCTTCAAATTGATCTCCAGCTCAGCGCCTTTTTTTCTCCTCTCCTCCACCGTAGCAAGCCAGTCGCCGCGGGCGTCGAATGCAGCTTTGACCACCTCAAACTGGTCCAGACCCTCCTCGTGGATGTACTCCTGCTGTACTATGTCCAACTGAAGGTAGAAGAGAAAGAGTAAAATCATTTTCATTAACTTGATTGGTCAATAAGAGTTCATTCATTATCAAAGTTACATTTTTTGTTCATGACAAATGAGCGAAGCCAGACCGTCAAGACTCAGGCCATAGAAATAAAATGACTTGAATATCCAGTCTAGTCATTCCATTTCTACAAGTCATGTGACAAAGTTCAAGAACATTCCTAGGTCGCTGCCTTGCCCAAGTTTACAAGGACAGCGTGTGGTGGTTTTAAATTGACAGCTCCTATAGACAGAAAGGCGTGCATACGTTGTAGAGTTGCTTGTCGCGGTGGAGATTGTAGAACTGCAGGTGCCCTGGTTTCCCATTAAGCACCAAAGCTTTACTGCGCGGGTCAATGATTAGGTTTGTCCACACACCATCACCTTTAACCAGCCCCTGGATGACGGCCGACACTTTGACACAACTCTGAATGATTGTGATCTCTTGAGAGGGGGACCGAGAAAAAGGGAGAGGGAAAAAACCCCAGAAAGAATGGTTAGGACTACAGATTGAATATTCCTAAAATCTTTCTAGCAGTTGACAAAAGGAACGTACATAGAATGAAAACATATGGCCACTGTACCTTGTAAATGTGAGACTTAGGACCCTGACCAGATTTAAGCATCCTTCCTTGAAGAATCACTGATCTAACATGATTGGATTGGTGCAAGCATGGATTCGGCACACAGCAATGACCAATCCAGTCATGTCAGATCAGTGATTACTTCAAGGGAGGGAGGAGAGATGAACTGTGAAATTCTTGTAACAGGCTGTAATAGTCCTTACTGTTGTCAGAGTGCGAGGTGCAGAACAAGGAACCGTCAGGTGACACGGCGATGTGTGTGATGGCGGCGCCCAGGCGGGGTAAGAAGTCTTTCTGGTTCTCCTGTGTGTAATGCCAATGGACCAGCACGGACTCTATGCCCCCACTCAGAAGATTAGTGCCTACAGAAAAGGAAACAAAGAGAGTCACGCCACTGGTCAAAATCCTTCCACCATGGAAACAGTTGGCATAGAGCAGTTGTCCCCAACTACATTCAGCCGCGGGAAGATTTTTTTCTTGAGTTGACGGTCGGGGGCCCGGAATGTCATGAATAATTTGTACACTCCAAATTTGATTGCAATTATGACAAAAACAAATAATTTCAAACCTCGATTGCATTGGGACACGAACGCATATAATAATTTGTATAGCACTTTTCATTCGTTCTCAAAATATAAACATACATTTAGAATCAAAACGACACGTTAAAGGACTCGCAGACCATGAGAAACAATTCTCTGGTCTGATGAAACCAAGATTGAACTCTTTGGCACCGCCCAGCTGACCAAAACCATCCCTACAATGAAGCATGGTGGCAGCATCATGCTGTGGGGATGTTTTTCAGCGAAAGGGAGACTAGTCAGGATCGAGGGAAAGATGAACGGAGTAAAGACTGGGGCAAAGGTTCACCTTGCAACAGGAAAACAACCGTAAGCAAACAGCCAAGAAATGCAAGATGTCCTTGAGTGGCCCAGCCAGAGCCTGGACTTGAACCTGATCAAAACATCTCTGGAGAGACCTGGAAATAGCTGTGCAGCAATGCTCCCAATCCAACCTGAGAGAGTTTGAGAGGATCTGCAGAGAGGAATGGGAGAAACTCCCCAAATACAGTTGTGCCAAGCTTGTAAGTGCTTCAACAAAGTGCAGAGTAAAGGGTCTGAATACTAATGTAAATGTAATTGAATACACCACAGATGCAGAAACAGCTCAAGGATGTGATCAATGGAAACAGTGAGCACCGGAGCTCAATTTTGAGTCTCATAGCAAAGGGTCTGAATACTTATTTACATAAAAGGTATGTTTTTATTATTAAAACATTTGCAAACAATTCTAAAAACCTGTTTTTGCTTTGTCATTATGGGGTATTGTGTGTAGCTTGAGGGGAAAAATGTAGTCCATTTTAGAATACGGCTGTAATGTAACAAAATGTGGGAAAAGGGAATGGTCTGAATACTTTCCAAATGCACTGTGCACACACACACACAGTAACAGTCAAAAACGTTGACACCTACTCATTCAAGGATTTCTTTATTTTTACTATTTTCTACATTGTAGAATAGTGAAGACATCAAAACTATGAAATAACACATATGGAATCATCTAGTAACTAAAAGTGTTAAATCAAAATATTTTATATTTGAAATTCTTCAAAGTAGCCACCATTTGCACACTCTTGGCATTCTCACAACCAGCTTCATGAGGTAGTCACCTGGAATACATTTCAATTAACAGGTGTGCCTTGTTAAAATTACATTTGTGGAATTTCTTTACTTCTTAATGCGGTTGAGCCAAGCAGTAGTGTTGTGACAGGGTAGGGGTGGCATACAGAAGATAGCCATATTTGGTAAAGAACCAAGTCCATATAATGGAAAGAACAGCTCAAATAAGCAAAGAGAAACGACAGTCCATCATTACTTAAAGACATGAAGGTCAGTCAATCCGGAAAATGTCAAGAACGTTCAAGAGTGCAGTCGCAAAAACCATCAAGTGCTATGATGAAACTCATGTCTCATGAGGACCACCACAGGAAAGGCGGAGACCCGGAGTTACCTCTGCTGTAGAGGATAAGTTCATTAGAGTTAACTGCACCTCAGATTGGAGCACAAATAAATGCTTCAGAGTTCAAGTAACAGTCACATCTCAACATCAATTGTTCAGAGACCGTGAAATCAGGCCTTCATGGTCAAATTATACTGATACACCGATTACATTTTTTGGCCGATACCCAATATTTTCCTTACACCCCCCCCCCAAAAAAACAACAACAATACCGATATTTAACGTTTTAGTACAGTTAAATAGTTAACACACGGACGCAGCGGTCTAAGGCACTGCATCTCAGTGCAAGGGACGTCACTATAGTACCTGGTTCGAATCCAGATGGTATCACGTCCGGCCGTGATTGGGAGTCCCATAGGGCTGCGCACAATTGGCCCAGCATCGTCTGGGTTAGGCCGTTATTGTAAATAAGACTTTGTTCTTAACCGACTTGCCTAGTTAAATAAAGGTCACACACACACACTGACCAAAAATGTATTTTGTTGGCATTACCAGTAAAACAATCAAAACCTATTTCTTTCACTTACAGATGAAGTCGGAAGTTTACATACACCTTAGCCAAATACATTTAAACAGTTACACAATTCCTGACATTTAATCCGAGTAAAGATTCCCTGTCTTAGGTCAGAAGGATCACCACTTGATTTTAAGAATGTGAAGTGTCAGAATAATAGTACAGAAAATGATTTATTTCAGCTTGAACTTTTTTCATCACATTCCCCAGTCGGTCAGAGGTTTACATACACTCAATTAGTATTTGGTAGCATTGCCTTTAAATTGTTTAACTTGAGTCAAATGTTTCCGGTAGCCTTTCACAAGCTTCCCACAATAAGTTGGGTGAATTTTGGCCCATTCCTCCTGACAGAGCTGGTGTAACTGAGTCAGGTTTGTAGGCCTCCTCGCTCGCACACGCTTCTACCCACAAATTTTCAATGGGATTGAGGTCAATAATTTGTGATGGCCACTCCAATACCTTGACTTTGTTGTCCTTAAGTAATTTTGCCGCAACTTTGGAAGCATGCTTGGGGTCATTGTCCATTTGGAAGAACCATTTGCGACCAAGCTTTAACTTCCTGACTGATATCCTGAGATGTTGCTTCAATATATCCACAATTTTTCTCCCTCATGATGCCATCTATTTTGTGAAGTGCAGCAGTCCCTCCTGCAGCAAAGCACCCCCACAACATGATGCTGCCACCCCTATACTTCACGGTTGGGATGGTGTTATTCGGCTTGCAAGCTTCCCCCCTTTTCCAACAAACATAATGATGGTCATTATGGCCAAACAGTTCTATTTTTGTTTCATCAGACAAGAGGACATTTCTCCAAAAAAGTATGATCTTTGTCCCCATGTGCCATTGCAAACCGTAGTCTGACTTTTTAATTGAGGTTTTGGAGCAGTGGCTTCTTCCCTGCTGAACGGCCTTTCAGGTTGTATCGATTTTGGACTCGTTTCACTGTGGATATAGATACTTTTGTACCGGTTTCCTCCAGCATCTTCACAAGGTCCTTTGCTGTTGTTCTGGGATTGATTTGCACTTTTCGCACCAAAGACCGTTCATCTCTAGGAGACAGAACGCGTCTCCTTCCTGAGCGGTATGACGGCTGCGTGGTCCCATGGTGTTAATACTTGCGTACCATTGTTTGTACAGATGAACGTGGTACCTTCCGGCATTTGGAAATTGCTCCCAAGGATGAACCAGATTTGTGGAGGTCTGCAATTGTGTTTCTGAGGTCTTGGCTGATTTCTTTTGATTTTCCCATGATGTCAAGCATAGAGGCACTGAGTTGGAAGATAGGCCTTGAAATACATCCACATGGACGCCACTAATTGACTCAAATGATGTCAATTAGCCTATCAGAAGCTTCTAAAGCCATGACATAATTTTCTGGATTTTTCCAAGCGGTCTAAAGGCAGTCAACTTAGTGTATGTAAATTTCTGACCCACTGGAATTGTGATACAGCGAGTTATAAGTGAAATAATCAGTTTAAACAATTTTTGGAAAAATTACTTGTGCCATGCACAAATTAATGCCCTAACCGACTTGCCAAAAAATTCAATAAATAAATAAATAAATAATATATATATATATATATTATTTTTTTTTTTGCTCATTAGACTTGAGGAGGCAAATAAAATGAACCTGCCACCTATTGGGAAAACCTGGCATAAAGTGATCAGAGATGATATGTCTAGGTATAATTCAACAGTTATATTACCTTCTGGGGTGAAGCACAGTGTGTTGACAGCACCGTGGTGCCAGTGCAAGGTGGAGTATGTGTACTCCTTCTTCTGGTTGAAGTTTCTCCTATGAAGACAGGGAAAGAACATTGACTGTGAGTGATGCCAATCAAGTGTTTCCCCTAGATTTGGCCTTTGGTGAGGCCATGTTTTGGCATGGTCTAAGTTCTTCGAGCATCACTCACCACATGCGAATCTTGCCATCTTCGTGACCTGTGGCAATACAGTCCTCTTTAGGGTGGCACGAAACGCAGGTGAAGGCATTCTTGGCCCCTTTCTTCATCCCTGACTTCAGGGAAAACCTGTGGGGCACAGAAACAAACAATACAATTGAATGAGTACTATGACAAAGTCATGAGCAATGTTATTTGGGCAATGTCAAATATGGACAATGTCAAAAATACTGTCAAGTAATGAATCCTTATGATGCTTATTAGTTCCCTTTTACAGATAAGGGGTAGCTCAAAACAATTGAGAGGGCTGGCTGAATTCCCACTCCTGACTACAGACAAGCAGAAAGGCCACTCATCCAACAGATAAGCTGCCGGTCAGCGTGGCTGGACTTGTGTTGCTCAAACACTAACCAGAGAGACAAAACCACACATTACCATTCATGCCTACTGTCATCGAAGGGGACAGTCTCCTGATGTGCGAGAATGGTGTTTACCTGTAGGACTTCTGCTTCTTGAAGAAAAATACCTCGAGCTGTAAACCTTTGACGGCAGCTATGTATTCACCCTGTGAGAAAGAAACAAGAGGTGCATTATATTCATTAGCGCACATTGTTGTAAATGGTGTTCAAGGGGGTCCCTCCCCGTTTCAGCCTGTTTGTTTCCTAGGAGTACACCCAAAGTTTCAAGTAAAGTAAAAAAAACTGGCGTCAATGTTGAAGGCGATAATAAAACATGTCATGCCTTTTGCTAAAATCAACAGTGTGCAAACTATGACAAGAGTGTGCATAAGGATTGTTGTAATGTCTCCTGCAAAAGCAATCATTATGGTTTAAGTGTTACCCTTGGCTAAGTCGTTCGCTGCCAGAGACTTGTTTGCTACTGGAGTACCTGGTACACGAAGTATAGGCCTACTCCACATACCTCTCTGCCAAAGGAGGCAGCCCCAGGGTGGGGGCTGACATCACAGAGCACGGCCGAGAGCTCTCGCGCTTCCACTTCCTGGTCCCCACTGTGGGACAGATGAACAGCCACCAGCTGGAACAGCTCTGAAGACACACCACATGTGTGTCAGAGTTCACCCTCTTCAACATTCTGCACCATTTTGTTGTGCAACTACAAAGAAATCACCTTTGACTTGTAAGAACAAAGCAATCTTGTCTATTTCAGATTTTCTCATTGATCGAGACAGGCGAGTGTCAACATGACATTTGTCACTTTTGGGGTGGACACCCAGCTGTCTCAATCAATGAGAGACGATATGAAACAGACAAGATAGCAGCGTACACTGTTGGATTACTTAAATGGATTTAAAATGTAATAACGGATAATTTTCTACATTCTAACAAACCCCTTGTAACTAGACATGGACGTTTAGAAAACGTGGTGTCTTCCCTGTCGGGATTTGAGGAAGTATCGCCAAGGTTGGTCGAAAATTTTCTGTGCTGTGCTTTACATTAACCTACTGTTTAACAGCTGTACGGAAGCGTTCACATAGCACCGCCTTTTCAAAGTGTAGCTATACTTACCGGAACTTTTGTAATTTGCCATGGGAACGACGAGAAAAACAACTCCTCCATGTTTTTCCGAGACGTAAATGGAGTAGATTGGGTACCCGATAATGAAGGTCTGAAACGTATCATAGTAAGTCATTTAATATTAAGCACATGAAGAAAACAGGAAGCAGTGATTAAAACTGACTTTGGTAAAGAATGCTGCGGTGGCAGTACCTTGATGAGGATGGCATCCGTGAAGTCCCACAATCGCACAGTGCCATCTGCTGAACACGAGTATACCTGCAAGAGAGTGTGACAATGTCATGTGTACACTCAAAACATCCCAATGTGCAAACACTCCTCAGACACCCAACCATAGGAGCGACAACAAACCATGTTTCTTTAGACATAAACATGTTGCTGATCAAAGTTCGCAGACACATATATGTAGCAACTGTATTTGACAAACCTGTAGATGGTTTGAAGGGTTGAGGACAACGCCTGTCACCAGGTCAGTGTGTCCCTGCAAATCATGGACGTATTCCTCTGTGCTGGTACTGTACACGTTCACGGACTCCCCCGCGGCACACAAAAGGAACCTGCCGAAAACGACCGGATTGAAATCAGTTTACAGACTACGGTTATTCCAGATTCAATGTAACGTTAACTAGATTGGTGCGGCAGGTAGCCAAGTGGTTAGAGCATTGGGCCAGAAACCGAAAGGTTGGTAGATAGAATTTACCTGAGGAAAAATCTGTCGTTCTGCCCCTGAACAAGGCAGTTTAACCACTGTTCCTAGGCAGTCATCGAAAATAAGAATTTGTTCTTAACTAACTTGCCTCGTTAAATAAAGGTGGGAAAGAAAAGATGCCCGATAGTTCATTGTAATAAACAAACCAGCAAGCTAGTTAAATAGCAAATGCACGTTTAGCTATTTAGCTAACGTAAACATGCCGGTAAAGTAAGCTAACGTTACATGTTAATTCATAGTACAGTAGCCAGATAGCTAACGTTACCTTAGTTGAATCCGTGGCTTTCTAGAATTCTGTTTCTCTGACGTTTAAAATACTGCTATGTATACCACTAGAATATTAGCTATGTTAGCTAGCTCACGGTAGTTGTACAGTAACAAATTAGCTAACCATGACTACAATTTGCGTCCATACTTGTGACATATATTTTGTTCAGGTTTAGCTAATGTCTGCTGCAATCAATACATACGTACCTGGAGTCATGTGTAATAACTGGCTCCCTGAAGTTTATTTTGCTGCCACCACGGTGAACCATGCGGATCTCTGCGTGCTCCACCATCTTTCCGAATTTCAACTATGAACCTTCGCATCTGAACCACACGTGGCTATCTTCTGTTCTTGTTTATTCACAACTGGTGCTTAGTCGCCCTCAAGCGTTCTACTTAAATTACTGCTACTGTATATGTATATACAGTAGCAGTCAAAGGTTTGGACACCCTTCGTTCAAGGGTTTCTCTTGATTTGTACTATTTTCTACATTGTAGAATAATAGTGAAGACATCAAAACTATGAAATAACACATATGGAATCATGTAGTAACCAAAAAGGTGTTCAACAAATAAAAATATATTTGAGATTTGAGATTCTTCAAGGTAGCCAAACTTTGCCTTGATGACAGATTTGCACACTCTTGGCATTCTCTCAACCAGCTTCACCTCGAATGCTCTTCCAACAGTCTTGAAGGAGTTCCCACATATGCTGAGCACTTGTTGGCTGCTTTTCTACTCTGCGATCCAACATCCCAAACCATCTCAATTGGGTTGAGGTCGGGGGATTGTGGAGGCCAAGTCATCTGATGCAGCACTCCATCACTCTCCTTCTTGGTCAAATAGCCCTTACACAGTCTGGAGGTGTGTTGGGCCATTGTCCTGTTGAAAAACAAACTATAGTCCCACTAAGCGCAAACCAGATGGCATATCCCTGCAGAATGCTGTGGTAGCCATGCTGGTTAAGTGTGCATTGAACTCTAAATAAATCACTAAATGTCACCAGCAAAGCACCCCACACCATCACACCTCTTCCTTCATGCTTCATGGTGGGAACCACACATGCGGATATCATCCGTTCACTTACTCTGCATCTGACAAAGACACGGTGGTTGGAACTAAAAATCTCAAATTTGGACTCATCAGACCATAGGACAGATTTTCACCTGTCTAATGTCCATTACTCGTGTTTCTTGGCCCAAGCAAGTCTCTTATTATTATTGGTGTCCTTTAGCAAGTGGTTTCTTTGCAGCAATTCGGCCATGAAGGCCTGATTCACACAGTCTCCTCTGAACAGTTGATGTTGAGATGTGTCTGTTATTTGAACTCTGTGAAGCATTTATTTGGGCTGCAATTTCTGAGGCTGGTAACTCTAATGAACTTATCCTCTGCAGCAGAGGTAACTCTGGGTCTCCTTTTCCTGTGGCGGGCCTTATGAGAGTCACTGGCGTCGAGAGGACTAGTCGCAGGTTTAGAATTACTACATTTATTTAAGCACCATAGATCGGGATGAAACAAAATATATCTTCATAAACAAAAATGCAGAGAGTGAACCCAAAGTGCAAAATATAAAGTACTCAGGAAATAGGCGAGATTCCTCTCTGAAAACAAGTAACATTTACAATGATCGAGAAAGACAAATGGCAGAGGCAGTATTAATACAGTGATAGAGTGGGGATTGGACCCGGGTGTGTGTAATGATGACGAGACAAGTCTGGGGTTGAGGAGTGAAGTGCGTTTGCCAGCAGTAGATTTGGCAGCACCTAGAAGGCTGGCAATGCTGAATGCCTGAGCTGGACAGGAGGGGGAGCCAAAGCGAAGGCTGGTACCCGCGGAAGCTGAGCCCGGGGTTTGTGGGACCTTGAACGGCCCCACAAACCGCAGGCTCAGCTTCCGGCAGGGCACGTCCTTTGTAGAAAGCCAGACCCTGTCACCGGGGTGAAAGACCGGGGCCACACTGCTGTGACGATTGGCCTGCGCCTTCTGACGGAGGACAACGCGCTGGAGATGGGTGTGCGCAGTGTTCCATACCTCCTCGATGCACCGGAATCAATCGTCCACCACAGGAGTCTCGATCTGACTCAGGTACAAGGGCTGGCTAATAGCCTAGAACACACTGCAAGGGTGTGGGGTTAGTGGAGGAGTGACAGAGGGAGTTCTGTGCGTATTTTGCCGAAGGTAGAAACGCAGCCCACTTACCCTGCTGGTCCTGACCGTAACTACAAAGGTACCTACCCAGTTCCTGATTTACCCATTCCACCTGCCCATTTGATTGGGGACGGTACCCGGAGGTGAGGCTGACCGTGACCCTCAGTCGTTCCATGAAGGTCTTCCAGACGCGGGAGGTGAACTGAGGACCACGGTCAGACACTATGTCCTCTGGGATCCAGTAGTGCCGGATGACGTGAGAGAAGAGAGCCTCGGCGGTCTGCAAGGCCATAGGGAAACCAGGCAGAGGAATCAAAGGATGGGCTTTGGAAAACCGGTCCATAACGACCAGGATGGTGGTGTGCCCATCCAATGGTGGAAGGTCTATGACAAAGTCCATAGAGAGATGGGACCAGGGTCGCTGTGGAACCCGGCAGTGGGTGGAGTTCGCCATAGGGGAGGTTTCTAGTTGTCTTGCTCTGTGCTCAGGAAGAGACGTAAACCCGGATGTTCCAGGCCAAGGTGGGCCACCAGTACTTGGCGGAGAGACAGGCGATAATACGGGCCATATCTGGGTGCCCCCCGACACAGGTGATGTGTGTGCCCAGGCGAGGAGATATTCCCACACAGAGGGTACGTAGATATGCCCCTTGGGACAGTGGGCAGGTGAGGGCTGCGCATGGGCCTTAAGGCTGTAACGTAACAAAATGTGGAAAAAGTCAAGGGGTCTGAATACTTCCCGAATGCACTATATCTTGAAAACTTGATTGCTGTGAATTGTTTTGGGGGGACTATGTCAAAGATTTTTGGATTCAGTTTTTCTTTAATTCTGCTTTGCACACAGGTCCCTTCACATATGTGGAATTCACTGGGATGGAAGTTCAGGGGATATCTCACCAGTGGTAATGTTATGAAATGAACCAAAGTGAGTGTCTCAAAGGCCTGTCAGACCAGGGCTCTTGACATGCTTTCAACCCGATTATCATCCAGTGTCTGAAAATAAATTACTGAAGAGTATGTCCAAACTTCTGTTGTAGTATTAGTATGCAACGTCATGTGAATTATTTTTTAATTGTTATGTGTGTTGGTGTGCTTTCTTGTGGTAAAAAAAAGGATGCAATGGAGGCAGTTAAGAGTTGGCAGGATGGACCCTGTAAGTCCCTTAATCTCTTAAAGTAAGCCTTTATTATTTGATAAAATATTGAATTTGGCCTTTACTACTATAGCCCATAGAAAAGCATTGAATAATACATTCATCAATGGCGAAAAAGACAGTCCAAATATAAATCATAAGGTATAAGGTTTTGAAGTGTCTGTCCTATTTCTAGGAGATACTGTATATATATATATATTTGAACCCTTCTTTTTGTTGGCACAAAACTACCTCCATACTTCCATTCATACAGTATGTATGGCTTCCTTTAGATGAATCCCGTGACACTTGTGGGGGTCGTTAGTTTGTAGGCCAAACCGTTTCGGACACTACAGATGTCTTTGTGAGAAGACCGATTTTCAGAATGTCTCCTGGTCTGACAAAGAGCGCTGTAGCTCTGCCACTTTATGTTTTACTCATGTCGAATATATGACTTTTACCCCCTTTTTCTCCACAATTTCATGGTATCCAATTGATAGTTGCAACTCCCGTACGGACCACCACGAGCCACTGCCTGTTCACCCCGCTATCATCCAGAAGGCGAGGTCAGTACAGGTGCATCAAAGCAGGGACCGAGAGACTGAAAAACAGCTTCTATCTCAAGGCCATCAGACTGTTAAACAGCCACCACTAACATTGAGTGGCTGCTGCTAACATACTGACTCGACTCCAACCACTTTAAATATTGGAAAAATTGATGTAAAAAATGTATCACTAGCCAGTTTAAACAATGCCACTTAATATAATGTTTACATACCCTACATTACTCTTCTCAGATATATATACTGTACTCTATACCATCTACTGCATCTTGCCATCTTTATGTAATACATGTATCACTAGCCACTTTAAACAATGCCACTTTTATATGTTTACATACCCTACCTTACTCATCTCATATATATATATACTGTACTCGATACCATCTACTGCATCTAGCCTATGCTATTCTGTACCATCACTCATTCATATATCTTTATGTAGATATTCTTCATCCCTATACACTTGTGTGTATAAGGTAGTTGTTGGGAATTGTTAGGTTAGATTACTCGTTGGTTATTACTGCATTGTCGGAACTAGAAGCACAAGCATTTCGCTACACTCGCATTAACATCTGTTAACCATGTGTATGTGACAAATAAAATTGTATTTTATTTGAAACACCGTACACCTGGCGACCGTGTCAGTGTGCATGCACCAGAACCAGGATCTCACGTGACACAGCTAGCGTTGCGGTACAGTGCCTTAGACGACTACACCACTCGGGAGGCCAAACTGATGAATTTTGATAGGGATTTTTTTATTTTTTATTACATTGACACATTGTGCAACCTGACCAAATCCACATAGAAATGTGTGTAATAGATCTGTCATTCTCATTGAAAGCAAGTATAAGAAGTGGTAGATATGTTCTATGTGCACTATTTCTATGCTTCCCGTTGATAAGTTTTGATTTTGCGTGTTTTAATTTTGGTTTTGTACACCAGCTCAAACAGCTAAATATATATTTTTGGCTAAGGAAAATATATTTCACAGCGGATTAGATGGTACAATGACTCCCTCCACTATACTTGCTTGTTTTGTCAACTGAAATTAGGTGAACTATTAGAATCTTAGAAACCTGGAAATGACAGAGTGATTTTCCGCATAGTGCCTCTTTAAGGATGAGTATCTCTTTGAGGTGCTTGGTTGCAGAGCCCGGCTATGAGTAATCTATTTACATTGATTCTGTCCCACATGTGATAAAGGCACTGCTTGCAGAAATGTGCATGGAGATTGTATGGTTTATATCCAAGGCCATCCTGGAGGTCATAATCCCTGCAATTCTATGTTTTGTACGGATATCTCCAGTATCCGTTAAGTCTCTGAAAGGAGATCATCTAGCACAAGCCTGAAGGTCTGCAAAAGCGGCAGCTGTCACGTCTACTCCCGCTCCCCCTCTCCGGCGCTCGTCGTCACCAGTTTATGCATTATTATGCACACCTGCGTACCTGCGCTTCATGAAACTCACCTGGACTCACCTGGACGTGTCAAAGGTGAATGACATAATCTCGGTGGCCATCAACTCCCATCTCTGGGTGAATGTCCCCTTTCATTTTTGCCAGTGGCGGTTTCTCCAGCACCAAGGTGGTTGAGGAGATGGTGTCTTCTTGACCTTTCAGATGCTCACTAATGAACAGTTTATGGAGCTGAGTTTTGTTTTCAGAGAGGATGATGTTAAAGTGGATATTACATATTTAACATGTCATGACAGCCCTCAGTGACACTTTGATCTGCAGCGATAAGGAGGAAAATGATCCCAAGAAGGGGGAACTGCTTTGTGGTGGTGCTGACAATATGAAGATTTTTTTATCTTTATTTAACTAGGCAAGTCAGATAAGAACAAATTCTTATTTTCAATGACAGCCTAGGAACATGGGGTTAACTGCCTATTCAGGGGCAGAACGACAGATTTGTACCTTGTCAGCTCAGGGATTTGAACTTGCAACCTTCCGGTTACTAGTCCAACGCTCTAACCACCAGGCTACCTGCCTCCCCATGTGCCAAATGCAACCAGTGTAGACCTTACCGGGAAGTGCTGACTTACAAGCCCTAGATGAACTTTGCAGTTAACCATTTTTTCTTAAAATATTTACAAAATTAAAGGGCAAAAATAACAAGGCTATATACAGGGGGTGGGGGTACAGGTTAGTTGAGGTAATATGTACATGTAGGTAGGGGTAAAGTGACTATGCATATAATAAAGGGCGAGTAGCAGCAGGGTTGAAGGGTGGGTGAGTCAATCTAAATATTCAGAGTAGTCATTTGTTTAGCTGTTCAGCAGTCTTATGGCTTGTGAGTGGAAGCTGTTAAGAAGCCTTTTGTTTGGACCTAGACTTGGCGCTTTGGTACCTCTTGCCATGCACTAGCAGAGAGAACAGTCTGACTAGGGTGGCTGGGGTCTTTGGCAATTTTCAGGGCCTTCCTCAGACATCGCCTGGTATAGAGGTCCTGGATGGCAGGAAGCTTGGCCCCAGCGATGTACTGGGCCGTACGCACTACCCTCTGTAGTGCCTCGTGGTCGGAAGCCGAGCAGTTGCCGTACCAGGCGGTGATGCAACCAGTCAGGATGCTCTCAATGGTGCAGTTGTAGAACCTTTTGAGGATCTGAGCACCCATGCCAAATCTTTTCAGTCTCCTGAGGGGGAATAGGTGTGGTCGTACTGTCTTGGTGTGTTTGGACCATGATAGTTTGTTGGTGATGTGATGACCAAGGAACTTGAATCTCTCAACCTGGTCCACTACAGCCCCATTGATGAGAATGGGGGTGTGCTCAGCCCTCGTTTTTCCTGTAGGCCACGATCATCTCCTTTGTCTTGATCACGTTGAGGGAGCGGTTGTCCCGTCACCACACTGCCAGGCCTCTGACCTCCTCTCTATAGGCTGTCTCATCGTTGTCGGTGATCAGGCCTACCACCTTTGTCGTCTGCAAACTTAATGATGGTGGTGGAGTCGTGCTTGGCCACGCAGTCATGGGTGAACAGGGAGTACAGGAGGCCTCTTTATTTCTCACACAGCACTTTAACAGTGAGCCAACAAGACTGTACAATACATTCTTAAGATATTTTGGTGCTGACAGAGTATTGTCAATCTAAGTATGCCAAATTCCATGGTTGAGGATGGGTACTGACACTATTTGACTAGATGGGGGGGGGGGGGGTATAGTGTAGTTGCTACAAAAACCATTGTAGCATTATATCTATTTAACTAGGAAAGTAAGTTAAAAAAAATCTTATTTACAATGACGACCTACCATAAGGCCTCCTACGGGGGCTGGGATTAAAAATATAGGACAAAACACATCATGACAACACTACATAAAGAGAGACCTAAGACAACATAGCAAGGCAGCAACACATGACCACACAGCATGGTAGCAACACAACATGGCAGCAGCACAAAACATGGTACAAATATTATTGGGCACAGACAACAGCACAAAGGGCAAGAAGGTAGATACAACAATACATCACGCAAAGCAGCCACAACTGTCAGTAAGAGTGTCCATGATTGAGTCTTTGAATGAAGAGGTTGAGTTTTTTGCAGCTCGTTCCAGTCACTAGCAGCAGTGAACTGAAAAGAGGAGCGATCGAGGGATGTGTGTGCTTTGGCGACCTTTAATAGAATGTGACTGGCAGAACGGGTGTTGTATGTGGAGGATGAGGGCTGCAGTAGATATCTCAGATAGGGGGGAGTGAGGCCTAAGAGCATCTTATGAATTTAGCATCAACCAGTGGGTCTTGCGACGGGTATACAGAGATGACCAGTTTATAGAGTGCAGTGATGTGTCCTATAAAGAGCATTGGTGTCAAATCTGATGGCCGAATGGTAAAGAACACCTAGCCGCTCGAGAGCACCATTACTTGCCAATCTATAAATTACATTGCCGTAGTTTAGCATGGGTAGGATGGTCATCTGAATCAGGATTATAACAGTGTGCTTATAGATATATGCACATTTCTATGTGAGATAGCAGTGCGAGACCATTACAATATCTACATTTAAAGTAATTGCAGTACCTATTCTAAAAGAGAGGGGGCACCCTTTTGCCTCTAATCACGTACATACCATTTAGGGGCACCCTCTGAAAGAATTTAATGGCAAAGGAGTGAGATATTTCTAGAAAAGGAACGGATGTGACGCATGCCTCAGATCTCTGTAACCGGAGAAGAAAAAGAGCTCATGGTGTCAGTGTGAGAGTACTCTTTCAAAAGGAAACCCAATTACATTGTCTCCCTTACTCTCTCCATTGACAGAAATGGGTTAGTTGATCTTAGGTTTTACAAGGTAGTAAAATATACACCCTTATGGTGATGAATAATGATTCATGCAGTGTTCCAGCCCACATAGTATGAGACTCTAACCAAGTGATGAGTTGGCACTGTGAGAACTTAACTCCAACACTAACTTTCACTATATCAGCTGATCAACTGATAGTAGCTAGACAGGAAGTGCACTTTATTGCACACTGAAGACTGACAGAATGAGTGAGAAAGGTGTGTGGTGGGGGGAGAGAATACAGTAACACTTGTTTTGAAAGTAAAGTGCTTCTCCATCTCGCCATCCTTCCCCTTGTCTCTTCTACAGCCATCAGTGATAAGAGGCGTTGCCCTAAAACGGTCTGCAATCCAATTTCCTAATATGGGCACCTCATCTGCATGTAGTGTTTTCCAGTGGCGCTGCCTGGCCGTCACAGCAAGAGGCAAGGCTATATAACACATCAGCAGGAATATGATCTCGTGGGAATGATCCAGCCAATGTCACGTAATTGAGAGAATGTGTGATGTATAGGATGGTCATCAAGGTCATACTGTGCATTATTCAGTTAAGTTTTATTGTCACGTGCTCAAGTACAGTGAAATGCCAGTCAACCTTTCCTTCTATGAGAGGGCTGACTGAACAATATAGAAGCCTCTCCTCTGTTTCTCACACAGCACTTTAACAGTGAACCAACAAGACTGTCCAATAAATTCCTAAGATATTTTGGTGCTGACAGAGTATTGTCCAATTTAAAATGTCAATCTAAGTATGCCACACTCCAAGGTTGAGGATGTGAACTGACACTGTATTTGTCCAGCTGGGGGAAAGAGAGCCTGCATCAATCTGTCTCTCCCAGTAGACAAGGGTTTGTTGTCACAACTCATTAATTTGATTAGAATGATTTTCTACCGCTCCATGTCTGAATGATAATAGCTGTGCTTTTATGTTTTACTTCTGAGCGTAGGCTTACATCATTAGTCTATCATTAGATAATGTACATTTGTTTCCATTCATCATCTATGTTTTATTGAAAGTCTTTCAAGATATCCATAGATTAAGTTCAAATTAAAAGAGCAACTAAAGCTACTGATGACGTCCCTCCACATGGGACGTCATCCTTGTTTTGAACAGTGTTTTATGAATAGTGTGATTAAAGTTTCACATACATTCTAGGAAATAAATCGGTATTCGGCACGCGCAATAACTTTCATCAATGCCCTTCAATAATTAAAATATTTCCCGCCGCTAAGGAACCGCAATTCGTCAGAGGAAATGATGCAGGACAAAGTTATGAGAGAAACCAAGACCAGCCAATCCGCCATAAAGACACTTCCACCAATAGGATGTTTAGGGGGCGTAAGATAAGGGATTTATTCATTTTACAACGCCAGTACATTACAGTGCTAGTCATTGCCCACTCTGAATGTTAACGTGGTACAGTGACTTTGACCATCTTTCAATTTCGGGTTTTAGGATTTTTTTCAGGCAGACATTCTCCTCAACTTGCTCGAAAGGATTGAAATGTTACAGTTTAGGTTTTCGGCAGTGCTGAAGGAGTTGTTTCAATCCAACCTAAAGCGCCCTTTGACAGGTATTACAAGAAATAAAACGTCGTTACCAATCCATTACTGCTCCAGCAACGCCTCTCTTGATGTCCAAGTCAGCTTCAAATTGAAGCTTCTCCATGCCGGTGTCCACCGCCCTTTGCTTTGCGCCGCACCTGGGACCCGGACCTACTGCACGAAGACCGAAGGTGCTGCTATACCTGTGACTGAAAGTGCTATACCGGTGACCGACCAGGAGAAGAAAGATGAGACTGCCAAAGAAGCAGCGGCGGAGAAGTAAGTTGAAGGCATTTGGGTGGGCTCCACATTATCAACAAATTGTAGAATTTGTCATTGTCTAAACTAGCCTATGGATGTAGCCTGCTATTATTTTTAGAACAAGGCGCGCCTATTGGTGGGTTTTTATTCCATTTGATTACAAAGCGTAGGCTAATTATTCCATTAGCTAGCCAGTCACGTTCCTGGGCTAAGCCACTCTAATCAAATAACGTTACATTATTGGTCGCTTATAAATATTTTGCCGATGTTATTGCGGGTGTAACTAAATGCTTTTAAAAAATGTTATTTTAAAGTGTCCGCCTTAGTAGTACGGTGTCCCTGGAGCAAATTAGGGTGAAGTGCATTGCTCAAGGGTATATCGATAGATTTATTTTCACCTTGTCTCAAGTATTCGAACCAGCGACCTTTTGGTTACTGGTCCAATGTTCTAACCGCTAGGCTACCTGCCGCCATACTGTCCTTATAAACATGTAATACACTTTTGGTGGTAAAATAACTTAGGGGCTCGTTAATTCTACGTCAAATAACAACCGTTCTCAAACGTGTATCCACTTTTTCAGTTCTCACAGTGTAGCGTGCTTACCTTGATAAGGCCTCTGTAAGCGCGCCCACGTTTGTTTCCCTCGTGGTGTACATTTGTTTTTGTATTTTTTTAAAAACTTTATTTATTTAGGCAAGTCAGTTAAATAACAAATTCTTATTTACAATGGCGGCCTACGAAACGGCAAAAAAGGCCTTCTGCGGGGAAGGGGGCTGGGATTAAAAATACAAAAACACGAAATAAAAATATAGGACAAAAAACACATCACAACAAGCGAGACAACATGACATAAAGAGAGACCCAAGACTAGAACATTAGCTACATAGATGTTATCAAATGGCTCCAGTCCAAGACTGGCTTTGACTTTGTGAACATGGCACCTTAGGAATGTTAATTGTCATTCCCTTTCCATAAACACAGTCCACAGAAAGAAAAAGTTGTTTATCTTACTGCCGAAACAGCAAAATTGTGTTTTTCCGTGACACCTGGTTGCAAACGAGTGACATGATAGGCAAGGCCTACTCCCGATAAAGGTACATTTTGAATTAAGAAGCTTTCAAAAAGAGTGGAAATACACATACTTCGACATGTAGAATGGGAGTCATAGCGGAAAGTAGCTTTCGAGTATTAGCCGACAGACTTGGGTCATCTTTGGAGATCCCTATGCTACGCCTTTTCCAGCATGACTCACTACTAAAGAATGCGTTGTAGGCTACCGCCACACTGGCGTCAATCTACTGTTCTCTCCACTAGCTTTTCACCTAATACTGAACCTTTTTAAATGACTCACCATCAACAACTTGTGAAACAACAGGTGCTCATATGAAAGACTACTTGGCACCATAGTTTATCTATAGCCAAAGAGGAATTGTAATGTACTTATCTCGAAGTAGACACTCCATTTGAAGTTTCGATTGGGAGGAGAGGGCACAAGGTGTTCTTGACTGACCGTTTGTATAGCGGTTATAAATAAGTTAATGCCTAATCTTAAGAACATTTTTTTCTTTCTTAATGCCTGTAAACCAGTGTGTGTGACACGTTTAATCAGTGGCCTCATTTCTTCTTGTGTGTTGAGAGGGCAGACACAAGGTGTGTGTTTGATAAGCATGTTGGGGGTGGGCTGCTGGGGGCATAAGAACAGCATAAACGCCTGATCTATTGAGTGCCAGTGTCAGGTGACACACACTTGCATAGCAGTGTTGTAAATATGGGGATTGCCTGGCCTAAATACAGACACACGCTCGCCTACTGTTGCTGCTGCTGTAACACAGTGAGGGGATGTTCCTATTGAGGGGTCCGTTCCACCTCAGGCCGGGAACCCTACGCGTGGCCTAGGTCATGTTACCAGGCTCATCCCCAGGAAATCAATGCACACAGTCCTCGTCTAGTTAGACTATGGGAGAGGAAGGGAGGGAGAGGGAGGGATAGAGAGGGAGAGGGATAGAGAGGGATAGGGATAGAGGGAGGGATAGAGAGAGGGAGAGAGGGAGAGGGAGGGAGGGGGGAGGGGGGGAGGGAGGGGGGGAGAGAGAGAGAGAGAGAGAGAGGGGGGGAGGGATGGAGGGGGAGAGGGGGGGAGGGAGAGAGGGGGGAGGGAGGGGGATGGGAGAGAGATGGGGAGGGAGGGAGAGGGATGGATGGATGGAGGGAGGGGGAGAGGGGGGAGGGAGGGAGAGAGAGAGAGATGGATGGAGGGAGGGAGAGGGAGAGAGAGGGGGGAGGGAGGGGGAGGGAGGGAGAGAGGGGGAGAGGGAGGGAGGGAGATGTGTTAAAAGTTGTATGTATGTTTTCATGGTATTGCAATTAGCAGGGGGGGGTCATGAGGGATATGATGTGAGAAAGGTATGACGTCAGTGTTATGTGGATGTTTTATAGTGAACTCATATGAGCATGCTCCAACTGTTCACAGTTGCAGTACATAGAGCAAGCTTCATATGTACCCTTGGATCCCACTCAAGTGACCTCATGAGGCAAGGATGTTATTGAAATCTGGAAAGAACAGGAGGAACTAAAGCAAATACCGTTATACGACTTGGACAGTAAAGAGGGTGCAGTCAAGAAGTTAGTGACTGTTTGTTGCAGACAGTCAAGTAGCACGTTACAGTGCTTGAAAGGTAATGTAAAGTAACTGTTTGGTATTAGTCATATAGGCTAGTCTAGTTACTTTGTAGTTACTCTATTGGAATCTCATTGGTATTGAATTAAACTGTGGTATATGGCACATTTTTAAGTTCTCTCTGGGGTTGAACATGCCCCAAGAACCAAGAACCCATCTATAAGTAGCTCGCCAAGGAATTTTGAAAGTAAACGCTGTGTTCCTTCGCAAACTGTCAAACATAAAGCTCCTGGCTACTAGGCAGGTAGCCTAGTGGTTAGAGTGTTTGGCCAGTGTTTGGCCAGTAACTGAAAGGTTGCTAGATCAAATCCCAGAGCTGACAAGGTAAAAATCTGTCATTCTGCCCCTGAACAAGGCAGTTAACCCACTAGGCCATTAATGTAAATAAGAATTTGTTCCTAACTGACTTGTCTAGTTAAATAAAATAAATAATCAAAGCCACATGGGCATTATTCCACTCCAGGTTAGCAACTATTGGCTTAAAAAGCCAAACTTGACACAATATCTGCCAATTAATTTCTTGAAGTATTGCCCGTCTGTCTATTTGGTGCACACATTTGTCTATTACTCCGGATGTAGCAAGTTAGCGACGGTAATGATAACCGTCTTGTAGACAAACTCTTTACCCCAAAATCTTCTCAATTAAATGTTAACTGTAAAGTAGGCTTACCTGACTGGAATATATAGCTTATTTGTTTTAATTGGGTGGCCATTGTTTTGCAAACTCTGCCATGACAACTGCTGCAAAGCAACAGGCCTTAATGCAGAAACATCGCTAGACCAACACATTCCTCTCTTGCGTAAAAGATCAGACCCTTTTTTTTTCAAACAATATCATGGTATTCTTTCACTGTAATAGCTACTGCACAGATTCTCGATTGGATTCAGGTCTGGACTTTGACTTGGCCATTCTAACACCTGGATATGTTTATTTTTGAACCATTCCATTGTAGATTTTGCTTTATGTAATGGATCATTGTCTTGTTGGAAGACAAATCTCCGTCCCAGTCTCAGGTCTTTTGCAGACTCCATCAGGTTCTCTTCCAGAATGGTCCTGTATTTGGCTCCATCCATCTTCCCATCAATTTTAACCATCTTCCCCGTCCCTGCTGAAGAAAAGCAGGCCCAAACCATGATGCTGCCACCACCATGTTTGACAGTGGGGATAGTGTGTGTTCAGGGTGATGAGCTGTGTTGCTTTTACGCCAAACATAACGTTTTGCATTGTTGCCAAAAAGTTCAATTTTGGTTTCATCTCACCAGAGCACCTTCTTCCACATGTTTGGTGTGTCTCCCAGGTGGCTTGTGGCAAACTTTAAATTACACTTTTTATGGATATCTTTAAGAAATGGCTTTCTTCTTGCCACTATTCCATAAAGGCCAGATTTGGGCAATATACGACTGATTGTTGTCCTATGGACAGAGTCTCCCACCTCAGCTGTAGATCTCTGCAGTTCATCCAGAATGATCATGGGCCTCTTGGCTGCATCTTTGATCAGTCTTCTCCTTGTATGAGCTGAAAGTTTAGAGGGACGGCCAGGTCTTGGTAGATTTGCAGTGGTCTGATACTCCTTCCATTTCAATATTATCGCTTGCACAGTGCTCCTTGGGATGTTTAAAGCTTGTGAAGAAGTTTAAAGCCGGATTTGGATACAAAAAGATTTCCCAACAGTATCTCGGACCTGCCTTGTGTGTTCGTTGTTCTTCATGATGCTCTCTACGCTTTTAATGGACTACTGAGACTATCACAGTGCAGGTGCATTTATACAGAGACTTGATTACACACAGGTGGATTGTATTTATCATCGTAAGTCATTTAGGTCAACATTGGATCATTCAGAGATCCTCACTGAACTTCTGGAGAGAGTTTGCTGCACTGAAAGTAAAGGGGCTGAATAATTTTGCACGCCCAATTTTTCAGTTTTTGATTTGTTAAAAAAGTTTGAAATATCCAATAAATGTCGTTCCACTTCATGATTGTGTCCCACTTGTTGTTGATTCTTCACAAAAAAATACAGTTTTATATCTTTGTTTGAAGCCTGAAATGTGGCAAAAGGTCGCAAAGTTCAAGGGGGCCGAATACTTTCGCAAGGCACTGTATATATGAGATCATGTGACACTTAGATTGCACACAGATGGACTTTATTTAACTAATTATTTGACTTCTGAAGGTGATTGGTTTCAAGATCTTATTTAGGGGCTTCATAGCAAAGGGGGTGAATACATATGCATGCATCACTTTTCCGTTTTGACATTTTTTGAAGCAAGTAATTTTTTTCACTTCACCAATTTGGACTATTTTGTGTATGTCCATTACATGAATCCAAATAAAAATCAATTTAAATTACAGGTTGTAATGCAACAAAATAGGAAAAATGCCAAGGAGGGTGAATACTTTTGCAAGGCACTGTACATTCGGGAAGTATTCAGACCCCTTCCTTTTTAGACATTTTGTTACGTTACAGCCTTATTTTAAAATGGATTAAATAAAAGCAACACTTGTTGGTTACAATTTGCTATGCTTATCTAATGGTTTCATTCTCCTATCAGTGTAATGGCTATTTCCCATGAGCAGACAAACATCCAACATTTGTATTTCTCCCAGTACTGTTTGTAGCACCAGAAAGGTCAGTGTAATTTCTCCTTATCAGCCTGGCTAAGTACTTGTCCACTACAGAGCATTGATACAGGATAAGAGCCTTGGAGCAGAATGGCAGTCTTACTGGGGCTATCTGCACTATGTACACTTATGTGGAATACACATTTGTGTAAGCGTTCATAATTTGCCGTATACACTCTTGTGCTATACAAACTTGTGTCGTACCCATACAGTTAGCCCTGAGTCATATCTGTAGAGGATACACTTATGCCGGCATATGCACGCTAGCTGGGTGAGTAGTTTAGATCACTAACTTCCCGGGGGCTCAAATAAGTCAACCTGAACATTGGTGGAACATACCTAAGTAAGTTTTAAATAGAGGAACCTGGAGGAGGTTTGTTCTATGTGCTCTCTCAAAGAGATCCACAAAAACTACTCGGAATGACTGGGACTACAGGATATTCTTCAGACTATTGAATCAAGTCGAGTAATCCTCTTCAGCAGTGAACATTTTTTGTTCCAAAAATGTACTCTGGTGGAGATTGCTTGACTGAGCTGTACGGTTCTGTGTAGTGAAGGGCATTAGCGCAGTATCAGTTCTCCCAGGATGCTGTAGACTAGCCGGGTCAGGGGGGTGGTTTGACTGGTGGACTGCTGCTCTTTCGCCTAATGAGAGGAGTGTGTATGACAGTGGGCCTACACACACTGCTCATTGTGTGAGAGACAACTGAGTGTGAAGACTAGACTGGCCTTTGTTGGCATCCCTAGAGGCTTCCTCTTTTTTTCTCTCTCTCTCTCTTCCCCTCTTTTTTTTCTCCACCAACAGACTCAGTGGATAGCTATGCAGTTAGAGGCCAGCTAGCCTGGTTGCCATCTAGCCTACAGCTCATGCAGTGCTTAATATGTGTGTTTGTGTTTACGTTTGCTTCCATTGGTTCCTTCCGCCATGATGTGACCCGTATTCCATTTATAGTAAGAGATTAGGCTAGGTAGGAAGCTAGATTTATGCTACAGGACCGGAAGCTATTACAGTACTAAAGATGAGGGGATAAAGCCGTTAGCCCTGAGTCACCCTGCATGCCCTCTACTGGAAGTAATAAACCAGTTAGGTTGGCATAGTGTAAAATCACATACAACCCATAAAAACACAGACAACATTTGCACAGACCCATTTTGTACATTCATTAAAACTTGCAAGAATCCGAACACGTGCTTACTACACAGAATGCACAATTTTTTTCTTTCCCAACACAGAAACTATTCTCCGCTACTATTGTCCGCTATTGGGAAACATCTGAGAGCAATTTGTCATTATAAACTCACAACACAATAGTGGTGATGTCAGAGGCTTAGACTGGAAATGAAACCAGTCATTATAGCATTAAGTGAGGTGTGGCAGGCTGGGTCAGGTGAGCAGCGTTATTTACAGTGGAGTGTGGCGGTGGTGAGCTCTGTCTTACCCAGTCACTTCTGAGTCCTAGCTTTTGGAACCCGATCTCCGCAGGGGCCCGGGGACCCGCGTCAGTGAAAGAGGGAAGGAAGTGGTGAAAGCCCCAGAGAACAGGAGTAAGAATAGAGGATTGTGGCATTAATGGGGAAGCCATAATGGAGGGAAATGATGCGAGGAAGGAGTGTTGGCAGGGTGGCCATTGGTGCACGTTTTGTTCTGTATTGCTCATAGTGGATTTGCGCAAATGTAATAATGCCCAAAGTCTTCCATTGGAGGAATGACATGTTCCATAATAACAACATGTGTATTAGGACACATGGTGGCTATTTAGGGTTTGTTGAAATTGTTTGCCCCAATTGGCCTTTGCCTGGGCCAGCTCAAAGAAAGTATTATTGGCCACAGAAGTATGGAAAGTATGATATACAGAAATATAGAGCCAGGATGATACCAGTATCACAATCTTTTTTTCCATGGGAAAAATTAAAACACAAAGCAGACCGAAAACTTTGGTCCTTTTTAAAAACCTGCTGTATGTAAAATATTGTGCGCTATGGCTTGGAAAATAAATAATTGCCTCGATGACGACAATGATGTTTGTTTGCAACATTAGGGCTGTTTTACAAAATAAGTTAAATCTGATTCGTTTTGTTTCCTTGACACGATACCAACGAGTATCGTGATACTAGTATCTTCCCGGCCCTACAGTAAAGTTTACTTGCACTTCCCTCATCTGTCTATGACCATGTCAGAAAGCTTGTCCACATCTCCTGTTTTAGAGATGGAGTGCATTTTAATCCACTGCATTTCTACTGCAGGTGTTTGCTGTGTGGAAGAAGTTCTCAGACCTCTGTGTGTAGCCTTAAAGCAGAATGCCTGCGTCAGCAGTTCTAATTCTGAATACAGGGTCTCTCTCTCTCTCATTCACTCTAAAAGAATAACACTCAAGCCTGCGCCCAGGCAACCTCATCCTCAGATGGGCAAACACACTGGAATAGTTTCTCAGGCCCGGTCGATTAGCAGGCCATCCATCCACTGTAGCCTAATCTAGACGCTGACATTATTGACCTAACATCTGTCGCTAAACCATCACCCATCTGTTGGGTAAGAGATTGATCTCTGGTATAATTACCGAGAGTATGAGTTTTACGTAACATTGTCAACTTCTGAGTCAGACATATAACAGCTAAAAAGCTTTTAGGATATAAAAGCCAGGTATTTTGTCATTGTTTCCTTATACATATCTAATTTCATAAAGCATCACAAACACAATGGGCAATCTCCAATACTTGTAACATGTGAGCTTGATGAGTCAGAGTGAGATGTAGGTGTGTGGATGGTGCATGTGATGGCCTGTGGCCCATGGTACTGTAGGAAGAACCAGGCAGGAACCAAACAGGACCCAGGGAGGAAGTGAAGCATGCCAGTCCGGTGTGAACACATCCTGCCCTAAGCCATGCTCCAGGGGGGAGAGAGGCACTTAGTGCAGTGCCTGTGTAAAATAACCTGGGCCCCTGTTCCAAGAAAGGACACGTCCTCCGACCTAGCACTTTCTACATGCCCCTGCTTTTTTCCCCTCCCATATTTTGGAGCAAAGGTCCCCTCACATATGCAGCAGTCACAGTGGCAGATGGTTGAATGCGTTTACTTCCAAGTGACCGCTTGCTGGTCAAATTAAAAGCAAAACACCTTCCGTTTCCTGGTAACCGGGCCTCTGCGTTTGCACTTAGTCGTGGTTTTCGTCGTTTCAATCTTTTGTTTGTTTTACTTCCTACTGTGTAAGTTAATTGTCTGTTGTGGTGGGGGAAAAAACGGACATATTGCAAACAACATTGTAGTGTGTTTTAAGAAATTGCCATTGCTAAAAATCTCTGCCCGGTCTGTTTTTCTTCTGACATTCTTTCCTCCTGTCTCACTGGCCTGTTCATCTCTTTTGGTGGTCATCCATTTTCTCTTTCGTTGCTTTGGTCTGTCTGGCTACAGTGACTAGCTCTCCGTGGGTTGCTATTAGGTCAGTGGCTGGGTAAGCACTATTAAATTAGTGGGGGGGGGCAATATTGTATATGTTTTTTTGTCCCCCCCCCACTTTGATTCTGAAATTACCATTAACCACTAATGAACTTGTAATTTTTGCACATTAAGTGTTTGAGCTAGTAATGTATCAATATTGTTTACAAATTAGCTATGACATAGCCAATGAATATATAATATCACAATGTGGGATTTCACCCCCATATGAAAATCAAATGGTTTTGACCGTTTGGTAGTTTTTTAGCAAGCTTCTTTTCTCCTCCAGCTTCGGCCATGCAATGTGCCTCGCAAAAGTGATTAGTCGTTATGAAATTATCAACGTTACCCTCTATACAAAGAATGACCATATACACTGATTGTTACCATGACTAATGCTGAGTGTGAACCTGAAGAATTAAAATAAATTATATTGTAAGCCCATTCAGTAGGTATAGCCAGATGTGCAAGATCAGGAACAGGCCGCCCACCTTGCGTTTGGTCAGCGCGTGACGCTGGGCACAGTGCACACTTTGACTAGGCTACTGATATTCCCTAGGGTTGTTCGGCAGGCAAAATGACTTGTAGATCAATGACTGTCAACACAGTTACATGCGTAGTTCGACATTGAAGGAGAGGACGCATCAGTTGTCACAAAATAATAGGTATTTTTGTAATTTAGGAAGAAAGTAATGAATCCATTTTCTGACCTTTTGCATGCTACATTTTGATCGGTTTGGAGCCCAAGGACCGATGCAGTCAGATCTTAAACATTTTGAATCAGGGAACTATGAATCGTTACATCCTTGGTAAATACCAATGTAGCCAAGATACACAAGCGATGGCCTTCAATGTCGGCATATTTCATATCATCCGACAAAATTAAATATTGCTCTACTCAGCTCAATATGTAGCATCCACAGATATAACTGATGCCACTAAAATAGCAATATATGGACACATTTAATTTCTATCATTTGCATATTGTGCGTTCGGAAACTATTCAGACCCCTTGTCTTTTTCCACATTTTGTTACGTTAATTTAATACATTTTAGAATAAGACTGTTTTTCCTCATCAATCTACACACACTACCCCATAATGTCAAAGCAAAAACAAGTTTTTAGAAATTTTAGCAAATGTATTTAAAAATAAAAACAGATCCCTTATTGACATAAGTATTCAGACCCTTTGCTATGAGACTCAATTGAGCTCAGGTGCATCCTGTTTCCATTGATCATCCTTGAGATGTTTCGACAACTTGATTGAAGTCCACCTGTGGTAAATTGAACATGTCTATATAAGGTCCCACAGTTGACAGTGCATGTCAGAGCAAAATCCAAGCCACGAGGTTGAAGGAATTGTCCGTAGAGCCTTGAGACAGGATTGTGTCGAGGCACAGATCTGGAGAAGGGTTCTAAAACATTTCTGAATTATTGAAGGTCCCCAAGAACACAGTGGCCTCCATCAATCTTAAATGCAAGAGGTCTGGTACCACCAAGACTCTTCCTAGAGCTGGCCGCCCGGCCAAACTGAGCAATCGGGGGAGAAGGGCCTTGATCAGAGAGGTGACAAAGAATCCGATGGTCACTCTGACAGAGCTCCAGAGTTCCGCTGTGGAGATGGTTGTCCTTCTAGAAGGTTCTCCCATCTCTGCAGCACTCCACCAATCAGGCCTTTATGGTAGAGTGGCCAGACGGAAGCCACTCCTCAGTAAAAGGCACATGACAGTCCGCTTGGAGTTGTCAGACTGGGGCGTGTGCAAAGAATGTGCAAAGCTGTCATCAAGGCAAAGGGTGGCTACTTTGAAGTATCTAAAATGTTTTTATTTGTTTAATACTTTTTTGGGGGGGTTACTGCATGATTCCAAATATGTTATTTCATAGTTTCGGTGTATTTACTATTATTCTACAATGTAGAAAATATATAGATTTATTTTTTTTGAATGAGTGGGTGTGTACAAACTTTTGACCGGTACTATATAACACCAGTCTATTCTTTAATAAAAAATGTAAAAAAGGGAGTGACCCCAAACTTTTCAATGGTTGTGTGTGTGATACTATGTGTCAAATATCGATGTGTTGTCCAAGAAATAGATCACTATATGTAGCTGTATCGATTTTTGTCCCCATCACTACTTCAAACCCTCCAAAGCGATGAGTTACATTATTCCAACTAAGAACATTTTTCAGGTGCAATAATGACAATTTGTCAGGATGCGAACGCCAAATGGTGTAGACACGCCCTAATATGCACAGTTTATCCCACGCAATACCAACACAACATGTTTGGGCAATACGCAGGCGCAAAATATGAAATTGGCTCAAGAAAGCTAGGCAAAACAGCGAGGCCTATGCTGACCCTGTCCATTTAACAGTAACTGGACTCAGGAACAGCTGCAGCATTATCAATTCGAATGCATTTGAATGGCTGGAAATGAAAGCATGAATACTCTGGAGAATTTCCTCAGGTTTTTGATGCAATTTTAGATTTTTTTTATTTAGCATAAAAACCACTATAATCATTGAGGAAAAAACATTCGATAACAAATATTATAATTCCTTTTTATTTGGCTGTTCATAACAGCATTTCTTTATTAGATTATGACAGGGTAAACACTCCCTACCCTGACTGCATGTCACGGAGGGGAAGTGGTCCCAACTAGAGGATGTAATAACACTACTCTATTGAAGGCGTTTAAAGCAGCAATCCTTAATTGAAACATTAACAAAGTGTTCTCCCCACCAGTTTCAGTAAAAAGCTGGGGGATGAGGCTGGAGAAATGCAACCACTCTCAAATCCATAGACTACGCAATGGATGCAAGGATCGACAATCCATGATATAAAAATGATATTTGCCAATGGATCAGCCACGGACATCCATACCTGTGGCGTATTTGAGATATGGTCACCCTAATTCCACCGATGGAAACATTGCTACTGCGATATGTTAACGCCATCTTTTCACATGCGAGGAGATTACCATTATTTCAACCACAGTTTTCTTACACGTGAAACTGCAAATTTGATTTTCAAGTGAGTGTTTTTACACATGTGAACTTGCAATTCCATGTGATAAGTATGGTTTCGCGGGTGAAATTTAAGCTCAACATTTGAAATGTATATTTTTTTTAATGGTAAACTTGATTAAACTTGTCATTTGATTTTTCTATAGGCTATTGATATTATTTGTTTTCTCTCATTGTTAGTCTTACGTTTCTAGGCTATTCAAATAACTTTTTGAGATGGCAATCTGTTACATTGATTGTTTGCTCAGGAGAAAGCCATGCATAAAACAATGAAGCGTAGCCTTCAGTCACATTCATAGCTTCTCGAATGGAGAGCAAAGCGAATATAGGCAAAGTATATTTTTAAATGGCTAGACACAAGATGGTTAAAGGAGTGTTCGTATAAAATAAAATAAAAGTTAAGCCTAATACCCATGCATTCAAGAGAGAGCGAGAGAAACAATATTTTCATTAGCATTTATTACTGGGCGTGTCATTGGCATTTGGCAAAGTCAATACTGTGTCTGTCTGGCGCAGCCCTGTTGGACATGCTCCAGGCAGAACATCCCCCTACGTGCTGATCTAGGATCATCCTACGACCTGATGGCACTGCCTCATCAGGATTCAGTGCTTTGGACCTGCAGTCGGTGACCTGCCACTTAGTATGACTTTTACTCTTTTAGATTTATTTGACAGGGATAATGCACATCGATCATGATTTCTGTAAATGTGCCAGATTTAGTTACTCAATTTGTACCTGTAGTCGATGGCGGTGAACCCTGTGAAATTATTGTCTGAATCCTATCCTGAATGATCATAAATGAATTCTCCACATACTGTATTTTAATCCTCTAATGGAATTCATCAACTAAAACATGACCATAGTCCCCTTGACGTGAGCCAGCTCTTGGCTATTTCTGGCATCTGTGTCTTTGTGACTCAGCAATCTGATGTTTTGGATGTCTGTGGCTGATCTATTGGCAATGCTGTGTTAGGGTTTTTCACTGCTGAGGTGCAAGAAACCATTGGATTGTCTTTTTCTTAGGGAGACGCAACCATCTGGGGCAAATACTTCAGATAAACGTTTAGTCTTGATTGATACACGATTCGGTTGTCAACAAACATCAATTGAATTAGAAATCAAACAAACCTTGGAACACTATTATAGATTTGGTGTAAACCTGGGGCAAATTGAGACAAAACTGTTGCATGTTTAGTCAAGGTGAAATACTATCTTGATATTGTGACTCTTTTTAGTCAAAGACTGATGAAAGGACAGTTACCATATCTTCTGAGCAAGGGCAAAGTTGTGTGCCAGTCCCACCATTGTAAGGGTTCGGATTCTGCAGTAGATGATATAATGATGTATGTCTGCCTGGTAGTTTGTAGCCGGTGGGTCCGGACTGAGTTGGCTCTGGTGTGGTTAGTGGCGTGTGAACGAGACCAGGAATGTTGTCTTTATTAATCCCATCAGGGGGGCGGGACTGTCCGGGGGCATTCCAGGAATGTGGCTGCCCCACTCTGACGCTGCTGGAGTGTGTAGCATAGGGAGCAATAGTTTATGGCGTCTTTTTGTTGGCAGTAGCTCCGCCATGGTTGGTTGGACAAAACCAATTGGATACCACGAAATGAATGGAGTTTTTGTAGGGTTTTGGGATAGACTCCAAAAATAAGGTAAACCGAGGCTTAGGAGATCTCATAAGCTTTGTTCTATGAGATAATCTACATCAGCTAACTTCAGTTTTTGGTGAATTTCTGTAATAAACAAAAAGTACAAAGAATTCATCATTCATGAAGGGCATGTTAACTGACTGATATTATCTATTTTTTTACCCCTTTTTCTCCACAATTTCATGGTATCCAATTGGTAGTTAGTCTTGTCTCAATGCTGCAACTCCCGTATGGACACGGGAGAGGCAAAGGTCAAGAGCCGTGCATCCTCCGAAACACAACCCAACCAACCCAGCGCTGGGCCAATTGTGCGCCGCCCAATGGGTCTCCCGGTCGTGGCCGGCTGCGACGGAGCCTGGACTTGGACCCAGAATCTCAAGTGGCACAGCTAGCGCTGCGATGCAGACCACTGCGCCACTCGGGAGGCCCTGATATTATCTAATAGAAGGAAATGTATAAGATCTCATAAGCCTGTGTTAACCTCCGACCTTATTTTCAGCGTTTATCCTAAACCCTATTCTTTCCCAATTTAATTTCCCCCATAGGAATGGCTGATATCACGAACCAGCGGTTTCTAATTTCCCTTATTTTTCTCTACAAGCTGGCAATCCCACATCACAGTGGGGATGGTAGGCTGTGTGTGCTGAACAGCATGCTGTGTGTAAACTCTGAGTGAGGGTGAGAACTGGGCAGTGTGTGTGTGTGTGTGTAGCCTATACTCTCAGTGGGCATGTGTGTGACTCGATCTGCTTTGTTTTGTGCTCAGTGGGAGCCAATGCTGAGAAAGTAGGCTGGATACTGCGTGTGTCAGTCTGACCTACAGAGGCGAGTGTGTCCTTAGTCACCCCACTGCAGACAGCAGGAAGTGTAATTAAAACCAGCAGGCCCAGTGCAGTTCTCCTCTCTCGTTCTTTTCTTTTCATATCCTGCTCTTTTCTCTTATTTGTCTCTCTCTCTTTACTCAATACTCATTTCTTGGTCTAATGAGGATGATGCATGAAACTTTATGACCCAATACTAATATGTCTCCAAACTCAATACTTGCTCAGTGTGATATTTCCACTAATAGCATGCATAGAGAGAATATTTGTTTAACTGTATTTACCTACTGTATGTTTTGGTAGCCACAATTGACCCATTACATAGGCTTTCCTTGAGGATTCCTAGGAGGTTTCCTCCTTTTTTTTGTAACTCTTCCAGGGCATGGATGTTTCTCTCCAGTGGTGGGGTATCCATAACTAGTGGTACCTCTAGGATGATGATGACACCAATGGTTATTCCCAGGAGCATGACAAAGTGTTGGGTTCCTGTTTTTTTGCGTGTTTAATGTCTCATTTGTTTTTGCCTGTTTTCTTTCCCTCTTTTCTCTCCATCGTCCTGCTTGCTTTACATTTTGTGTCTGTAAGTATATTACTATTTTTGTCTCTCACAGGTAGATATCGTTTTTTTCTCTCGCTATCTCGTTCTCCTCTACCTTACACCCCCCCCCCCCCCCCGCTGTTTACCTCTTGTCTGTGACATTTGTGCGATGTATTTCCCAGTTCCTAACTGCACTGCACACCTATGGATCAGACATCCAGAAGGGATGTCAGAGATTTGATCCAAAGAGTCCCCCCCACCCCCATCATCTCCTTGCAACACTAGCCATGCCCTGAAAACCAGATGTGACTTATTCTCAGACACCCACAAACTACAGGAAGTACTCTTAACTGCCATGTAAAAAAACAAACATGTCAACTGTGACCAGCAGCAATGACTTTGAAGTACAGACGCCCGTGGCGAGACTGTATTTAAACGGTGGTAGCTCGGCTGGCAAGTGACTGTGTTTTGACGGGCGCCTTGAAAGTGGCAGTCTCGTCTGTCGCTCTTGGTAACTGTGCCACTGCCATGCACAGTCAGTCGCTGAGCTACAGGTGGCAATCCCACTCTGCTGTGCCAGTGCAGGCAACCATAAGCCCTCTCTAACGTGATAACAGGGATAGAACATCAACAGGGTTAGGTAACCACTTTATTTAACCACGCGATCACAGAAACTCACAGGGATATATATATATATATATATATATGGACGCTCCCACACATTCAGGCATTCCAACGCGAGCTTCAGAAATCCCTCACCTAATGTGATAATACCACATCAACAGCCGCTAGATAAACCCTTTATTTAACCTGGTGAGAATGGCTCTGGACACACACAAACAAGCTAGCTGACCACCTTCTGCTATTTTCTTCTTTCTTCCATTTCCTTTGGTTCATGTAACTCAAATTCAAGTGGAACTGTTATGTCTGGTTTAGCCAAAACTTCCAACAAGTCGTCTGAGGGTCGTCACTTAGCCGCACAAATGATTTGAAATGACACTGTCAAATTGAGAATCTGAGATCAATGAAAACGTCAGTAGCTTAGACCTAGGTGTGTGTGTGTGTGTGTGTGTGTGTGTGTGTGTGTGTGTGTGTGTGTGTGTGTGTGTGTGTGTGGAGACGCACACATTGTACAATAGGAGGAGGAAATGATAGTCCTAAAAAAAAAACTTTCCAGTTTCACTGGCTCACCCAATGATGCTCACTCGGCGGTGGCTAATGTGCGCTCGTGCCAAAAGCCTCTGTAAAACAATGCTTTTTGCTCAATAGGACAATTTGGATGTTGATAAAATGGGGCAGGGAAATTAGAGGAAAATCAAATGAACTCTGATTGCTTTTATTAGAATTTCTTTCCATTGCGACCAGTAAAAAAGAAGGGAAAAAAAGTGTTATCTTGTCACGAGAGGTACTGGATCCTGGCAAATAGGTTCCGGACCCTAGTGTTTGTGTTGACACGGCATGCTCTTCAATGCAGGATGGGTGTCATGTTTGGCTGATAAATTTACTAAAATGGGATTAAAATAGACATATATTATTTGTATTATTTAATATTATAATATTATAATATTAATATTAATTAATATTATTTGTTTTAAATTATACTGTCAATCGTCCATAGGAAACCTATGGGAATCATAGAAATATAGGTAATAGAAAAGACATTTCCATGCAAGTTGACTTTCGGTGGTTGGTCCGGTGGCCATCTTTGGTAGTAATTCGGTACATCAATTTACATTTCAATGACGTACCAGCTCAATTGCAGTAGTCTAAAGCGGATATGTCCTTTCTATGAATTACAGTTCTATTATGTAAGTGACAACCACCCTGTATTTCTAAAGGTATTATTAAAGGTACTGCTCTCTGACATCTTGTGTTCCTGTGTGTTCCTCCCCTACAGGAGAAGGAAGGCAGGCATCCTGCCCAGTCTGGAGGACCTGCTCTTCTACACCATCGCAGAGGGCCAGGAGAAGATCCCCGTCCACAAATTTCTCACAGTGAGTCATACACACACACACCATCCTAACCCATTTTCATTATTAGACACCATTGTTCTCAGATTATTTGATGCTGTAACCATCATCTTTATCAACATTATCATCGTTGTTATCAGCATTATTATATTTACAACATCCTATTCAGAGCGACACAATTGCACATCACTATCGTAATTACATTTTTAGTAACATTAACTGCATAAGGTTACACTGATCATGCTACATACTTCAGCACCACCACACAGTTTTCCATTGGTGCCATCCACATGATCATATTATTGCCATATTCATTATCACGACGGGTTTATTTCATAAGCGTTGGATCGCTGCTGCTGCCCAGTCTCCTGTCTAGAGATAATTGAAGTGAGTCCTCAGACAGAGTGATGGGGAGGTGGTTGAAGGGTGTGAAATCTATCCCCCCCCCCCGATCACGACATTTAGCCATTTGTCCTCTGTGTCACACATCACAGATTGAGGCGCTGCCAAAAGGTTGTTGACACACACACACACCATCCTTTATTACTCCAGCTTATCGGATCTTATTGGGCTATTTATCACCAGTGTCCTCTTCACTGCTTTCTTTACACCCTTCTTTTACACCCTTCCCTGGGTAGGAGGAATGCGTAACAGAACCTTGCACACATAGTTGTTTTTTGTGGTAGGGCATTCTCCAACGTTCTCCTGTGTCTCCTACTCAATCCCCTTTTTAGGGAACTAGGAACTGTGCCCATCTTCTTAACCAGGGATATTGGGTTAAGAACTGTGCCCAGCTTGGATTGAGCCGTAGCCCCATAGTATATCAATGAGTTGTATGACCCAATTTAGGCATACTGTAGATGATTGGGATAACAGCTCCAGCAGGCTCTCCCCGCTGGTGGGCGTGCTGACCTGCTGTAAACGTCCTCAAACAAGTGTATGACCGTCTAGTTCTGAAACTCAAAACGTTTCTGTTGTGTGCCAAGGGAAAAACTGTCAGGGGAAATAGGGCTGTTGTGTATATAGGTGATTCTGTTGGAACTTAGTCTGACTATCGCTGTTATGATGCCAAGAATCACATATGCCTCTATTTACAGCCATTGATTTTTTTTCTTTACAATTTCATGAAACAAATCTTATGGAGAGAACTATTTTCCTGACAGTTTTTCCCAACGCGGCGATAAATGTAACGGCATAGGAGAAGAACTGTGGGCCAGCATATGATTAAACACACTCACGCACCCAAACCCACACGCCGATTCTGACACAATATTAGGAACACTAGGTGAATACGAACATGTACACACAGTCAAATAATAGCCCCTGGGTTTTACGGGAGGAAACGCAGCTTCGTGACTCTGCTACTTCACAGCTTCTCTTCCCCAACGCACATGTGGATTTTGAACCAGGCTAGGCCTGTGAGAGGTTTTGCTGAGAAAGCGGCTTCCCGTAATCATGTGGCAACCTCGTGTTTGAGCGTCCTAACTATAACGATGAAGTTGGGGGGGGGGGGGGGGGGGGGACATATTTGCCTTTATTCTATATTCGAATATCGGTGGAATTATCGTCTGATATCAGTAAAAGGCCAATATCGGCTGATTTTAATATTGGTCTTTAGGTCCCAGGTCTGGTTGTGCTTTTGCCAACTTCATTTCTATTTGGCATGACAATCAGTGACGAGTTGCCATGATGGCACAAACAGTCTCGGGCTATATACAGTATATACTGTCTTATCAGGACTTTGTTTTTCAGGACTTTGCCCGTCTTCTATAACTGTTCTTCCAGGCCCGCTTGAATAGCTTCCTTTCCTTGAATCCTTTCCTTCACGATCACAGAGAGCTAATCAGGTCTGGTCAGTGCTAATAAAGGAGAAGAGACTAGGAATGGCCGCTTTTCATACGCCTTTCAACACCAAGGATGGTTTTTTTTTTTTTTTCTCCCCACTTTGGACCCACCAATGTTAACTGAGTTTCTGTGACTGCTCAGTGCGGGCTCACCAAGTCTAAACCAGAGTTGTGACTCTTCCCCCCCTCTGCAGGCACTAAAGGCCACGGGACTACGCACAGGAGATCCCCGGCTGAAGGAATGCATGGACACCCTTAAAGTCACCCTGAAGAACACCTCGGACGGAGTCATGCTGGACAGAGACCTCTTCAAGAAGTAAGTGTTGTTCCCCGATGCGAATCAGAGACGCTCAGTAGTGTTAAAGATATATGTATTGATAGAGTGGGGCAGGAATATGCTGTTGGCTATGCATTACTCTTTTCACAATATTGTACCCACCCGAACAAGGCTGGCTTGGATATTTTCTTTTCACATCTTTCAGCACTGTTCAAGCAACTATGGTGAATGCCTAACCCGACCAGCTCAGCTCGGCTCGTCTCAGTAGTGTGAAAAGCCCTAATGAGGGATGATTGAATCATGACTGTGAGTCGACGTGTCTGTGCAGGCAGAGCTCCAGTTCCTGCGCGTTTTCCTCATCATAACAGCTCTAGCTCATGAATCATTCAGCCCGTCTCTTCTCTGGGTTAAGATGGAATCCATTATTCACGTCTCGCCCGCCTGTGCCAAGCTAGAGGAAACCCAGTGATCTACTTCCTGCCACAATGTCACACGGCCCAGATTGACCCTAATTGTTGACATCCTGTCCTGAACCTTGTCACCTCAATGGAAACTAACTAATCCCGGTGATGTCACTTTGTTTCTATGAGCCACACGTTTTAAAATGCATTGTAAATACATTATAGGTATTTATGCATTGTTAGAATTTCTTACAATGAGCCATGGTGAGCTATTATTAATGTTTATAGCATGTCTTTAATGAATATTACCACCTCTGAGTAATGCTATATGAATGCAGTTGTCTTTTGGCCACAAAAGTCTGTGACGATGAGCCCTGTGCTGTTACGAATGCGTACAGGAGGTCGTGTCGTCCGCTATGCCATAGTGAACGTGACGTGATAATAGGCCATATAAAGTGCATTCATAATGCATTATAACGGGGTGGCTTAACAGAGAGCGTAACCCCAAACCCTTCCAGAACAGGTTCTATCAGACCGAGACCCCCACCAGAGCCAATAGGATGTCGGTCAGGCTCACGCATAGCGCCATGACACAGGACATCATGTGCTCACGGCAGCATGTGTTATGTTATAGATTTGACGTCTTTACTATTATTCTACAATGTAAAACCCTTGACTGAGTAGGTGTGTCCAAACTTTTGACTGGTACTGGTACAGTGTGCAATATGTTTGGAACCTCAAATTGCAATAAACTGGCGGTATCGAAGGGCAATCCATATAGAATCGCAGTATCGACGCATAAGTATCGTGCTAATATCAGATCGTGAGGTCCCTGGCAATTCCCAGCCCTAGCGTGTACCCCCACCCCCACCCACACACACACACACACACATGTCCCCCATCTTACTCAAAGACAAACAAGCTTGGTTACATCCACGAGCTTGTTTACAGCCACGTGCACACTGGGCCTGACAGTTGTCATTAGCGACCAACGCGGTGTCTTATTTCTAAGCTTCTGTGGCGAAGGGAAATTACTTAGCAGTGCATGAGTACACTAATTTGTTCTCCCTTCCTCATCTTACTTAACATCACGCTCTGGACACCGTTAAGCTACACTGCCCTAACTGGCCAATTAGCAGAGGGGTTCCCAAACCTTTTCACCCAGTCCACCCTTCCTGCATTGGGGAACATCCCACGTACCATGTCTTACTATTGGCACAAGTACCAACTGAACAGGACACAAACTGTTCACACCCCTCTTGTTGGTGGAGAGAATTTTGCAGGGAAATTTTGCAATTCTACACATTTTGTTATGGGGGGGGGCAGAGAAAATGTTGCTGTTTTTAAACCACATTTTTCTTGCATTTCTATACATTTTGCCATGTCTAACATGTATTCATGTGATATATTTTAGCGACTCAAACGTTACAACAAAATCTATGGGCTGAATAACCAGGCAAAAAAAACAACATTTAGTTGACATGGGCTAGTTGATCTGGACATTTCTAACAAGTTATAAATAGCTCTCTAAGGTTTGCAATGACTGATATGACAAGAGGAAAACTGGTGATGCTCTACACAATTTCGAAATTGCATTCTACTATTACAACTTTCAAGAGTATGTTGAAAGCTGGACTGAGGTAAAAAAAAAAAAAAAACACTGACCAGGCACTTTCATTCTCTCTGTTGTCACCCGCTGAATACATTGTGGGTGTGGGTGGTAGTAGGCTGGCCAGGTTAACATTGACAGGGCACTGTGTAAAACGATTGGCTCTGTCCACTCGGCCTTTCTGCTGCTGATGGACGTTAGACTAGACAGGGGGTCCGGACCTCCTGGAGTAGCAAAGTCAAACCACAGAAAGTCTATGTACTGCAGTGTTCGGTCGTAGGCTCAAATGACTCCGTTGATTGGCGTGCGGTGCTTGCAACATCAGGGTTGTATTCATTAGGGCACACTGTATCAAAACGTTTTGTAACGGAAAAACGTTTCTTTATTGGAGAAGGTCAGGTAGTCCCTCCCTGTTTCTAACGTTTGCTGCCTAACGAATACGACCCAGGGCTGCATTCTGAACATTGCAAATGGTAATGGCTTGTGTAGAGCTCACATGTTTGCTCGGCTGGTGCCGTGTCAGGTGTTCGCTGCCTGCTTTTCTGCCCAGTGTCACCCATCACCACAAATGAAATGTCAAATATCTATGTGTGGCAATGGTCATCTATTTTTAAGACACAGGGGCAAGGCGGAAACGAGTGATGGCACTACGATACAGTCGCACTGAAACTGGTCCGTCTGTCTGGAGCCAAACTGGTCTCCATGTCCACACGCCGTGCCCAGTTATGCCCATGCCAATCTTCCTGTTTTCATCTGCATCAAGAGGAAGTGCTGCTTGGTACAATAGTTGTCCTTGTGGTTTCCAGAAAAGTCTGTGTGCGTATACAGTTCATTCTGGGTGGTTCCCTAAAGACAACCCTTCTGTTATTCACCCCCCCCCCCCCGGAATAGTTTGTCCCTGGAACCTTTCTGTAACAGCAGCCTGCGTGCTGAGTCTCCAAGGCCTAGCTTATAGCTCCCTGAGGGACGTGTATGTAAATGATTGCAGCAGAGGGATGGTGATGGAACTATGGGATGTCTGTCTCCTGGACACACCTGGGTGTTATATCCTTCAATGTGTTAAATGCTAATATTGGCTAGCAATGCAATCCTGAGGCCTGGCGGCACGTTGAAAACAGTATTTTAGATGCAGTATGGTTATCGATTTGTTCTTCAAGGATGGAAGAGCTAGGCCAGGTCTCAAGGATCTTTAGGAGTAAGGCAATGCATCTCAGTGCTAGAGGCGTCGCTACAGACACTCTGTATCACAAGCGGCCGCGATTGGGAGTTCCATAGGGCGGCGCACGTCGTCCGGGTTTGGCTGGTGTAGGCCGTCATTGTAAATTAGAATTAGAATTTAAATTAGAATTTGTTCGTAACCGAGTTGGATAAGGGTTAAATGAAATAAAAATAAAATGATCAAACATGCCACCTCACTTTTTTCTTTTTAGTAGAGGCCATATACTGTGGTCGTTGAGATGCGCATCTTTTTATGAATGTTCATGTAGCACTCACAACGCTACAGTAAGTGAGTTTTGTTTATCTTAAGTTAACCAGGCATGTGGCGTTGGCGTTAACTGAGAGCATCTGGGAATACTTCTATTAGGCCTATGTTTCCCCCCCACTTACCCATAATGTTTTTGTGTGTGTGCATGCGACGCGTTCATGTGTTTTTTCGTTTGACTATCAATTAGTATTTCATCCCGTGGCCCCAGGCTATTGTTAGGTTCTAAACCAAGAGCACAAACTCGCGGACAATTAGTAAAGCTCAAACCAAGTGTTTGTTTTTTTTCTTCACCCACTGGGTCACACAGCTGCATAAGACAGATGTATTTACACAAGCGCTGGTATTTAAACGTTCATCCTTACACATCTGAACAGCTAGTACATCTCTGTTACTAGAGAGGACTTCGGTGATGCATGGTCTTTCTCACCTCATCTGACCTGACCTCGGCCCATATTCCTGACTTGTACCAGACTGTGGCCCTTTTCCTTCCCATTTATCCCTGATGTCTAACAATAACATGTTCCGACCGAATGTAAACATTCTACATTCCCCTCTCTCCCTCAGTGACATGAATAAGGATATTTTATATTTAAGTTTAGAAGTCAGAACTCATCACTATAAAAAAAAAAATTTTTTGTTAGTTTAGTGTCTATTTTGTTCCTCACCATGGCTATGTTAGCTCCATGTTAACTACCTGAGCTAAGAGGGACTCGTGCCATGTAATGTCCAAATAACCTCTACCACCCTCCTTCCTCCAGATGTGTCCAGAGCAACATAGTCTTGCTCACCCAGGCCTTCCGCAAGAAGTTTGTCATCCCCGACTTCCAGTCCTTCTCTTCTCACATCGACGAGCTCTACGAGAGTGCCAAAAATCTGACCGAAGGCCAGGTTGGTAATCAGCCCATCCTGGGGGAGGTGGGTGGACGCCATCCTTCTCATTGTTCCTGTAGTCTGCCTCTTCACCTTTTTTTCTTTGTCTTCCACCTCCTCTGTGGTATCGTCAATGGCAGATATTGTGCGTAGCTGGAGTTTTCTTATGTATCCTTTTCTTCTGTGTGTGTGCTTACCTGTACACGCTTAGAAAAAAGGGTTCTTCGGCCGTCCCCATGAACTCAAAAGTGTTCTACCTGGAACCAAAAATGGTTCTCCTATGGGAACAGCCGAAGAACCATTTTTAGGTTCTAGACGGCACCTTTTTTTTCCTTTCTCAGACTGTATGTATTTTTGACAAGGGAGTCTTACACGAACAGTTTGGATTACAGGTGTTGGAACTATTTTTCTCTCCACCGCAGGTTGCAGACTACATCCCCCAGCTTGCCAAATTTAGCCCAGACCTGTGGGCCGTGTCTCTGTGTACCGTGGATGGACAAAGGTTAGACTTGCGCCTCACCCCACCATTATGTACTCACAAAGCTTTTATCATGTGATTGAGACAGGGTTATTATTATTATTATTATCTTTAAGACCAACAGTTGGTAAGTTGGTCAACAGTTGGCAACACTGAAAATGCACATGTGTCCCGCTATTTAACATCTGCAAATTTACCCAGTGATAGGATATCTCAAGGCCTGAACTGGGATAAGGGCCAGCTAAACTTCCAGTAGAAGCCAAACATTACGATGTGGGGTCCGCAGTTTAGTTCTGGCGCACTCATTGATAATAGATATGGTAAAATAACAACCAATCTTCGGGGGTGTTTGTGTGTTTTTATATGTCTGTAAAGACACTATCTCTCTTTATGATGTTTGCTGTAGGATAGAAAGTCATAAAGATAACATTGGAATGAGGTGTTTTATTTGTTCGGTTTTTATGATTTACAGCATGTTGAAACACCATGATGCACTAAATTCGGAGGGGCAGCTATCTGGATGCCCCTTAGCAGCTCTCCTTTTCTTTCTCTGTCATTCTTACTGTCTTTCTCCGTCTTATCTATTCCCCCTCTCTCTTTCAACCTATCTCTTCCTCTATTTCTGCTCTTTATCTCTCTTTCCTTCTACCCGGTCTCCTTTTTGTCTGTACTCCATCCGCCACAGTCTTTCTCCCTCTACCTCGTTTTCACTTTCTTCCACCCCCTTCTGAGCTTCTCACTTTTCTGTGTCTCCTCTCCCCGTCTCCTTTAATGACGGCACATGAGTGACGACGTCTGGTCATAGTGACCTTTTGTAACAATATGTTTACTCGCTCACGCCTCCCCCACTTGATTATATGGTTTGAAATGGTGTTGACAGAGCCATCATGCGCTCCAGATATTGCACACTGCTTTAGTGTTCAGCCGCAACAAGAGATCCTCCCCAGTTGAATAGTTCCTGCATGCACACAGCGGTTCTTGGCATAGTTGAAGCCAATATCTGCATTGAAATGATATTTTTATGAACAATTTTCTAACTGTCCTCAAGCCGTTCTTGTGATATCAGTGTTATTATTACCTTAACAAAGCTTCTCTCACATCAGTTTATCATGTGATGTGATGACACGTAAAGTCAAATAAGGTGAATCTGGTTTGTGATGTGTAGGAGGCCTTAAAGAACAGGGAAGTGGGACTGGATTTACCTGTACTTAACCCTGCTTTTGTTTCTCCTCAGACACACGGTAGGCGACACCAAGGTCCCCTTCTGCTTGCAGTCGTGTGTGAAGCCGCTGAAGTACGCCATCGCGGTGCACGACCACGGCACCGAGTACGTGCACCGCTTCATCGGGAAGGAGCCCAGCGGCCTGCGCTTCAACAAGCTCTTCCTGGACGAGGACGGTGAGGGACCAGTTTGAATCCAAATCACAATATAAGTTGAATCCAGATCACACCGTTAAATTCTGTATCCCTGTCATCAAATGTTATTTCAAATCAATACAGGTCAGGTAAATAGGCAGGTACAGCATCACTGTGTCGAAGTTGACTGTTTTTTTCCACCTGTGTCCAGACATCTAAAATAAATAAAAAGGGTATTTTTCTGAGCAGTATGAAGTAGCTAGATCAACGTACGCCATAGCTGCTTTGCCTTTGAAAGCCCCCGTCCCCTGTCCTCTCGCCATCCCCTTTGTTTGATTGTTTTACCTCTTAAGTGCTTTTGATGAAGAGCCCACAAGTGATGTCTCTTTCTCCAGTCCCCTCTGTCTACACATCGATGCCTCGAGCGTCATCATCCATCCAACACGGTTATAGATGCCACTGCTTTCTAACTGCTCTTCAAGTGATGACGCATCCACCGCGGAATACAAGGCGGGCTGATTGGTTGTAAATGTTGACATTAAAAAGAGTGGGGAGAGGCCCTTACTTGCACCACACCAACCCCAACCGCCTTAGTCTTTTTTCAATCCAACTTGGCCTTTCGGCAACTGTTGCTATGGCGATGATGTGTATAGTAGGGGTGGGCTGACGTATGATGAGGAGTCGGGGGTCTCACACAGTGTCCTCCTGCTTGCTTTTCCACCTATGATTCTACATCTTGCTCCCTCGTAGAATACCAATAGAAAGATCAATGGTGACCCGGGAATAGAAGAGAACCTGTCAAGAGTCCCAAAGGGTTGTGTGTGTGTGTGTGTGTCCAAGCTGGCTATACGGAAACCTCAATGTTTTTTCCTACACACACATTATGTAGTCAAAGTAAAGGTGACCTTCATTCCCTCAACACATTTGACTACCAAATGGAGGATACGTTTCACTGTCCTCCTCACCCCAAGAAATAGGATATGCTTGTGCTGGTAAATCAGAGCAAACGATAACTATACATTTGTATTGGATATGTTCAGGGGTTACCTCCTCCATTTCAATACATTGACAACTCTGTTAAATTTGCGCGCGTCATAAAGATACAGTATGTGATGATGTGCCGTCAAAGTATTAACACCCTTGACTTTTTCCATATTTGGTGTTATCGTGTTCACGCTACACGTTCCCCAAGGGCACCCACCCCACCCCCTCAACTCAAAAAGTGGCGCACAGAATGCAAGCATATTCTTAGAAATATTTAACCTCCACACATTAACCAGTCCAATAGCTCAAATGAAAGATAAACACCTTGTTCATCTACCCAGCGAGTCAGATTTCTAAAATGTTTTACGGCGAAAACATAGCACATATGTATGTCAAACCACCACAAAGACACAGACGATATGTAGCCATTTTGTCGAACAGAAGATGCAATCAGATAAATAATTCACTAACCTTTTGAAAATCTTCATCAGATGACAGTAATAGGACGTTACACAGTACATTTATGTTTTTTTCAATAATATGCAATTTATATCCATAAATCTCCTTTTACATTGACGGCATGTTCAGAAAATGCTAAAAAATGTCCGGAGAAATTATAGATAGCTCCGCCAGATAACGCCAGATAACAGCAATACACATCATAAACTTTGACTAAATATACATGTTCTACATATAGTTAGAAAGATACACTGCTTCTTAATGCAATCGCTTTGTCACATTTCTTTTTAACGTTACAGAAATCGTTTACTATTCAATAATCTGAGACGGCGCTCAGACATAAGCAATATTTCTCCGCTATGTTGGATTCAACAGAAACACAAAATTGTGCAGAATCAAGCTTTTGGATGTTATTAACGTACAAAACAATTGGCGATTCAACCGGACAAAAGCAATTCCTCTCAGACAATCTGGAACGGAGGAATGTGTACAATTTGCGCCCGAACGCGCATCTATTTTCTCGCGACACTTACAATTTTGCCTGCCAAAGGGTCAAAGCTCGCGGGATTTGCACAATTAAACGCTCTACTGAAAGAGGACATCTCGCGGAAGACATAGAAACCGTTCCCAGATCCATAGCTGGTTGGGAAGGGTGGGGGCGATGACATCAAAGTTGGCCCAACTTTCCTGATGAGAAAACTAGTTTGGGAGATTGGCTGCCCTGTGAGTTCTGCTATACATACAGACATAATTCAAACGGTTTTAGAAGCTTTAGAGTTTTCTATTCAATAATAATTATTACATGCATATATTAGCAATTTTGGACAGATTTGTTTTCAGTTTACTATAGGCACGCAATTCATCCAAAGGGGGCAGTATTGTCCCGAGCCTTAACAGGATTTATAGCCCGATTTTTATTTTATTTTTTAAGATTTTATTTTTTAATTCAAATGATTTCAAAATGAAAAGCTGAAATGTCTTGAGTCAGTAAGTAATCAACCCCTTTGTTATGGCAAGCCTAAATAAGTTCAGGAATAAAAATGTGCTTAACAAGTCACATAATAAATTGCATGGACTCACTCTGTGTCCAATAATAGTGTTTTATAATGTTTTTTTTTTACTACTTCACCTCTGTACCCCACACACACAATTATCTGTAAGGTCCCGCAGTGAATTTCAAACACAGATTCAACCACAAAGACTAGGGAGGTTTTCAAATGCTTCACAAAGGACACCTATTACATAAATTGAATATCCCTTTGAGCATGGTGAGGTTATTAATTATACTTTGGATGCTGTATTTAATTTTATTTCTTTATTATTTTTTTACCTTTATTTAACCAGGCAAGTCAGTTAAGAACAAATTCTTATTTTCAATGACGGCCTGGAACAGTGGGTTAACTGCCTGTTCAAGGGCAGAACGACAGATTTGTACCTTGTCAGCTCAGGGGTTTGAACTTGCAACCTTCCGGTTACTAGTCCAACGCTCTAACCACTAGGCTACCCTGCCGCCCGTATCAATACACCCAGTCATTACAAAGATACAGACGTCCTTCCTAACTCAGTTGCTGGAGAGGAAGAAAACCGCTTAGGGATTTCACCATGAGGCCAATGGTGACTTTTTAAAATGGTTACAGAGTTTAATGACTGTGATAGAATAAAAGTGAAGATGGATCAACAACATTGTAGTTACTCCACAATACTAACCTAATTGACAGAGGGTAAAGAAGGGAGCCTGTGCATAAAAAAAATATTCCTAAAAATGCATCCTGTTTGCAACAAGGCTCTATAGTAAAACTGTTAGAAAAATGTAGCAAAGCAATTAACCATGTGTCCTGAATACAAAATGCTATGTTTGGGGCAATTCCAATACAACATTTTACTGAGTACTACTCTCCATATTTTCAAGCATAGTGGTGGCTGCATCATGTTATGGGTGTGCTTGTAATCGTTAAGGACCGGGGAGTTTTTCAGTAGCAAAATCTTAAAGGAAAGTCTGCTTTCCACCAGACACTGAGATTAATTCACCTTTCAGCAGGACAATAACCTGAAACACAAGGCCAAATGTACACTGAAGTTGCTTACCAAGTAGACATGGAATGTTCCTGTGTGGCTGAGTTAGTTTTGACTTAAATCTAATTGAACATATATTGCAAGACCTACAAATGGTTGTCTAGCAATGATCAACAATGAATTTGACAGAGCTTGAAGAATTTTGAAAAGATTCATGTGCAAATATTGCACAATCCAGGTGTGGAAAGCTCTTAGAGACCTACCCAGAATGTTTCACTGCTGTAATTGCTAACAAAGGTGCCTCTACAAAGTATTGACTCAATGTTTCTTTATTTCATTCTCAATACATTTGCAACATTTTCAACAACAAAAAATGTATTTAGTCATTATGGGGTGTTGGGTGGTAAAAATATAAATTGTATACATTTTTAATTCGCGCTGTAACAACAAAATGTGGAATAAGTCTAGGGATATGAGTACTTTCTGAAGGCACTAACCGTCTCAGGGTTGCGTTCAGTCACTGAAACCCAATAATCCTTAGTGCTGGTGCACATCTGAGTAGCAATCTGGGCCCATATCCTCAAAACTTCTCAGAGTAAGAGTGCTGATCTATGATCAGTTTTAGCCTTTTAGATCATAATAAATGTTTTTATTTATTTATTTTTTTACATATGGACAGATCCTAGATCAGGACTCCTACTTTCAGACACTTTGTGGATACGGGCCCTAGTCTTTATCATCCACCGTCTGCATGGGCCATGTGCCACTGTTCTCAGAATCCCCTGGTGGAGGTGCCAGGATAGCTGTGTCAATTTGGTGACCGTTATGTAAGGAGGTTAAGACTCACTGCAGCGAGAGAAGTAGCCTTGACATTTGGACATTGAGCAGGACCCAGATCATTTTGTTTGTTTAGTGTTCATTTCACTTTGCCCCTAACCCTGACAAATCTCATTAGTATCGAAGTAGTTGGAGAGAAAGTGTTTGTCTGTCATGTTTGAATAACAAACCTGATTGATTCAAGTGCAGGCTTGCATCTGTTCTCAGTGCTCTATGCCAAATGACATTTGCATATCCATTTCATTACAATACATTTAAAAAAGGGTTGCTAAATTATTAATGGATTGTCTAGTGTTGACAGTGGTCTGTTTGATATGGTTCTAGGAATTTGTATGTCATTTTTACAATGAAAGCCACGTCCATCCAACATTCTTCGTAGCTAGCCAGCATTTATAACCGATACCATAGTACATTTTTGAAAAGGCTCTGCAAGGAATCATTCCCACTCTAGGTCTTTGAGATTTGTAATCAATATATTAAGTTGGTGTATATTTTTTTCCATTTTTTTTATTCCAGATAAGCCCCACAACCCCATGGTGAACGCCGGCGCTATTGTTTGCACCTCATTGATAAAGGTATGAATCCACTTGTGTTTCTGTGTATTTTTACTGTCTGTCTCATTCATAGTTCATACCAATGACCTCCGGCCCAGATAAGGTAAATTTGCCTTGTTCGCTCTGCGCCAGCGTCGATATTTGATTAGTGACGAGCGCCGCGATTTAACACAGGGGTCTTCAACCTTTTCTTGCCCAGGGGCCCCAGTCATGGCACACCCGTGACCCAGGGACCCCATCATATGTTAGCAATTAGGTCAATGGTAATGGCAGGGAGAAGTAATCAACATTTTAAATGAATAGATTTGGTAGATTTGTTTTTCTCTTTTTTTACTGTAGGTATGTACAAAATTAGCTTATTCTGTTATTGCTTGCGATATTGATAAAAACAGAGTCCGGGTCAGTGTGGTAGACAACGTTTGGAAAGCCTAAAGGGGGTTAACCTAGTTTGTCATCATCATCTTGTTTGTCTGAGAGAACACCTCTCGACTTAATAGAGGCATGAAGTCGACTGCTAGGTGACTGCCATGGCGATTAAGGCCTGTCGTAATTCTCCCTGAGAGGGATTTAGGGCAGCCACACTGGGACATGATTTTGCCGCCCCCGGTGATAATAACCTGGATGGACAAACAAAGACACACACACACACACACACAAACAGACGAAGCTATGTCAGAGAGATCATGGAGCACTTTAGCTGAGCCCGCCAAGCAGGGTTTCCGTTAGTAAAATGTGTCACTGGACATTTGCCTGGCAGCATTTCAATTTATCAGACCCGTATGAATTGGGTTCATAACTTGGTTAGGCCGTCCACCCACGGTGCTCGGAAATACAGAAATCCCATTTAGATTAGGGTAATTAATCTTAACAGACCATGCAACGACGTGCATCCATACCGAATTCAGATGCGCACTTTGAAGATGTTAGAGTAACTGTCCACATGTACTTTTCCTCAGCCAACAAGACGAGTAACGAACAGTCAAATCACTAGTCCATGACAATCTACCATCCCCTATAGTAGAAAAGTTTACCTATTTTATTGGTCAGCTTGGCGAGAAAGAAATAGCCTATTCCAAACAGACTCTGGGACAGTTGTGGGACTATAGATCCCAAAGTAGTAGGCTACATAAAACAACGTTAAAAGCAATGAGGCTAATACAACCGATCAGAACATTTAGCTTAAAATGTTGATAAACTATTATCTTCACATTATAAAGTGTAGCAATGCAGACAAGGCAGTAGGCTAGGTGTATATGTTCAGGAAAATATCCATTAGAAATTTAGAAAGAGGGGAGATCTAAAGATGCTAAGACTAGCATGGGTGTCTAATTTGTCTAGGATTGTGCCTTTGGCTACTGGACAATGAAATAAAGTTGATTTGAAAACCAATAGCACACGAGATAAATAGGCTACTGCTTTCAGTGGCATATGGAAGACTTCCAAATGCCATGCATATGGTCGGATTCATAATATGTAGTAAAACGTTCAGGTTTCAAACAATTAAGTACTTGTTTTCAAAATGCATACTGCCTCCAGCTCATTGCAAAGTAGTGTGACGCGTGAATGAAACCTGCCTTCTGTTACCTATGCACAGGCGAATAAGAAGCGTGCTTCAATTACTAGTTGAGAAATAATAATCGTAACTCATTTTAATAGGTGATTGCCTTTTAGAATTGTTACGCAATGATTGGGTTTATAAAAGCACCTTTCACTCCAGCAGCAAGGAAAGAGCTGTTTGAGGACCGAGAGCAGCAACTCTCGTGCTGTCTGACAGATTTTTCACTCAAAGGCGCTGTATGATTTGCCCGTGTGATAAATCAGATGCATAACGAGTTTACTCGCGCACCAATTGAATTCCACTAAATACACATGACTTGTCAAATATATTTCCAAAGCCGCTTAGGTTATTCCATCTACTTGTTTGGTTCACTCGCTTTTCTTCAAGGAAACAATATTTCCTCTTTTAAACGGGCATTGATCCTGAGCTGATCAATCGGAGAAGCTAGTGCTAGCTTTTGGTGTCCCTCTTAAGAGGTTTGCTACACTATTACAAAAAAAGACACTAGGAACCTTAAATGATACTTCAGCTGTCCCCATAGGATAACCCTTTTTGGTTCTTGGTAGAGTCCTCTTGGTTCTAGGTAGAATCCTTTTGGGTTTCATGTAAAAACCCTTTCCGCAGAGGGTTCTACATGAAACCCCAAATATAGGTTTCTCCTATGGGGACAGCCGACAAACTCTTGAAACTCTCTTTTATTTTTTCTAGTCATTAGCTTAACCCCAGGCTTCTGTGCCTCTCCACACCTGTCTAGACCTAATAAACTGTCTCTCATCTTCTCACTGCTGTCGTCTCTCGACTCCTGAGGACAGGAGGGTGTCACCCCATCTGTCTGCTCTTTGGAGAGGATGGACCAATAGGAACAGAGTAAACACAAACATCCACAGACGTGATTGTCTGTTCTCGTTGCTTGTTGAGACTTGTTGAACATTAATATGAGGCTTGTTTTGTTGTGGAATTGACCTTTGTTCTCTCTGAGAACTAGGCTACTTTTTCTGGGACTATAGGACACGTATGTTGTTTGGTCTGATCTGTTTGTACAGTTTCCCCATCTCCTATGGTCATTGGCGTAACATTGACTATAGGAGTTGGCAAGAAAACACAAACAGATCTGTGAGCAGGCTTGTTGTTGACCCGCCACTTGCTGTCAGAAAGAGTCCGGGTAGCCATTTGATTAGCTGTTCATGAGTCGTATTGCTTGGGAGTAGAAGCTGTTAAGCCGTTTGGACCTAGACTTCGTACTCCGGTGTTGCTTGCCTTGCGGTAGCAGAGAGAAGTCTATGACTAGGGTGGCTCGAGTCTTTGGCAATTTCTAGGGCCTTCCTCTGACACCACCTGTTATAGAGAGAAGTCTATGACTAGGGTGGCTCGAGTCTTTGGCAATTTCTAGGGCCTTCCTCTGACGCCACCTGGTATAGAGGCCCCGGATGGCAGGAAGCTTGGCCCCAGTGATGTACTGGGCCGTACGCACTACCCTCTGTACCAGGCGGTGATGCAACCAGTGCTCTTGATGGTGCAGCTGTATAACTTTTTGAGGATCTGAGGACCCATGCCAAATCTTTTCATTCTCCTGAGGGGGAATAGACATTGTTGTGCACTCTTCATGGCTGTCTTGGTGTGTTTGGACCATGACAATTTGCTGCTGATGTGGACACCAAGGAACCTCTCTCAACCTGCTCTAACACAGCCCCGTCGATGAGAATGGGGGGCATGCTCGGTCCTCCTTTTACAATCGTCCACAATCAGATCTTTGTCTTGATCACGTTGAGGGAGAGGTTGTTTTCCTGGCACCACACTGTCAGGTCTCTGACCTCCTCCCTATAGGCCGTCTCATCGTTGTCGGTGATCAGGCCTACCACTGTTGTGTCATCGGCAAACTTAATGATGTTGTTGGTGTCGTGCCTGGCCTTGCAGTCATGAGTGAACAGGGAGTACAGGAGGGGACTGAGCACGCACCCCTGAGGGGCCCCATGTTATGGATCAGCGTGGCGGATGTGTTATTTCCTACCCTTACTACCTGGGGGTGGCCCGCCAGGAAGTCTAGGATCCAGTTGCAGAGGGAGGTGTTTAGTCCCAGGGTCCTTAGCTAAGTGATGCGCTTTAAGGGCACTATGGTGTTGAACACTGAGCTGTAGTCAATGAATAGCATTCTCACATAGGTGTTCCTTTTGTACGTGGAAAGGGCAGTGTGGAGTACATAGAGATTGCATCATCTGTGGATCTGTTGGGTTTCTGGGATAATGGTGTTGATGTGAGCCATGACCAGCCTTTCAAAGCACTTCATGGCTACAGACGTGAGTGCTTCGGGTCAGTAGTCATTTAGGCAGGTTACCTTAGTATTCTTGGGCATGGGCACTGTGGTGGACTGCTTGAAACATGTTCGTATTAAAGACTCAGTCAGTGACAGGTTGAAAATTTCAGTGAAGACACTTGTCAGCGCATGCTTGAAGTACATGTCCTGGTATTCCATCTGGCCCTGGGGCCTTGTGAATGATGACCCGTTTAAAGGTCTTACTCACATCGGCTACGGAGAGCGTGATCACACAGTAGTCCGGGACAGCTGATGCTCTCATATGCATGCTTCAGTGTTGCTTGCCCCGAAGCGAGCTTCAAAGTCATTTAGTTCGTCTGGTACACTCGTGTCACTGGGAAGATCGCAGCTGTGCTTCCCTTTTGTAGTCTGTAATATTTTTCAAGCCCTACCACATCCGACGAGCGTCGGAGCCGGTGTAGTATGATTCGATCTGAGGTCTGTATTGACGCTTTCCTTTTTTGATGGTTCGTCGGAGGGCGTAGAGGGATTTCTTATGAGTCCCATTCCTGGAAAGCAGCAGCTCTACCCCTTACCTCAGTGCGGCTGTTGCCTGGTTGGGGTATGTACGTACGGCCACTGTGGGGACGACGTCAACGATGCACTTATTTATGAAGCCAGTGACTGTGGTGTACACCTCAATGCCATCTGATGAATCCCGGAAACATATTCCAGTCTGGGCTAGCAAAACAGTCCTGTAGCTTAGCATCTGTGGCATCTGACCACTTCCGTATTGAGCGAGTCACTGTTACTTCCTGCTTTCGGAATCAGGAGGATAGAGATATGGTCAGATTTGCCAAATGGAGGGCGAGCTTTTTATGCATCTCTGTGTGTGGATTATAGGTGATCTAGAGTTATGTATAATTTTTATTTTATTTTATTTGACCTGATTGCACATGTTAACATACTGGTAGAAAATAGGTAAACCGGATTTAAGTTACCCTGCATGAAAGTCCCCTGCCATTCGGAGCGCTGCCTCTGGATGAGTATTTTCTTGTTTGCTTATGGCCTTATGCAGCTCTTTGAGCGCAGTCTTGGAGCCAGCATCAGTTTGTGGTGATAAATAGAGAGCTACGACAAATATAGATAAACTCTCTTGGTAAATAGTGTGGTCTACAGCTTCTCATGAGATACTCTACCTCAGGCGAGAAACATCTTGAGACTTCCTTAATATTAGATTTCTAAATGTTTTTTACAAATAGACACAGACAGCAACCCCATGTCTTACCGGAGGCAGCTGTTCTATCTTGCCAATGCACTGAACCCAGCCAGCTCTGTTATTCATGTTGTCGTTCAGCCACGACTCTGTGAAAAATAAGATATTACCGTTTTTAATGTCCTGTTGGTAGGATGGTCTTGATCGAAGCTCATCCATTTTATTATCCAATGATTGTACGTTGGCCAATAGGACTGATAGAAGAGGTAGATTACCCACTCGCCTTCGGACCCTTACAAGGCAGCCTGACCTACGTCCCCGATATCTCTCTCTTCTTCATCGAATGATGGGGATTTGGGCCTTTTCGGGGCCTGAAGTAAATCCTTTTGCGTCTGCTTCGTTAAAGAAAAAATCTTCGTCCAGTATGAGCAGAGTAATCGCTGTCCTGATACCCAGAAGCTATTTTAGGTCATAAACGGTGGCAGAAACATTATGTGCACAATTGGTCAAGCCTCCGTGGCCATCTCGTGAAGCAACTCATCCATTATACTGACCCCCCCCCCCCTTTCGTTGAAATATTATGCACCAAATGATAAACAGATGGAGATGTCCATTACTTTCCCAAGTGCCAGTGTATGTCCTTCCAGACTTTGTCTATGGAAATCGAGACTCGCATGTTGGCCTACCAAGCAGCTAAGTGTATACAGAGTATGCACACACACCCACGGAGGGGCTACACCTACACATACCTCTACATTGAAACAGGAGCAAACACACCACATACTGTACACACGCACACACACACACTGAAAGGTATATGTTTCTCTCGGGTTAAGCCATGCATGGAGTTGATTTGAAAGGTGTTGTGTTACCCTGTCTGGGTGTCCATTTTATTCCCATGTGAGTTTTTCCACAACATTACACAGGCACTGCGAATAGAACATCTACTCCTGAGCAAGCTGCATTCTCCTCCATTCATTGACAGGGTCATATAATGTGGGTGGGTTCTTTCTGTTCGTACATTTTGTCTGTGAAACGTCAAAATCCAGTGGTTTTGTCTTTTTACTTGTTGTCTGTGTCAGTTAATAGATAACTATGTCTGTGTCCCTCTCAATGCCCTGTCTCCCTCAGTATGTACCCGCGTGTGCGTCATATAGCATAGTGGAGAGCTGATTGTCCCACTCACAGGAAATATGTTGGGCTTACACACCCCACTGTGTGTCCATGACAACGCCACCGGGGCCACACCCCGACTATGTAACCATGGTTTTGATGGCTTCTTGTGTCTTTTTTGTGTGTATGTTGTCACATATTTTGCAGACTTAGGAACTGTGGGATATTATGACCACCGCTGCCATGTCGTTGGTAAATGACGTTGGTAATTTTTCTTCCTTTTCTCCCTCCCCCACCATCCCCACTCATTGAACAAGCCCGGATAGAATAGATACATCGATAGCCTCATTTAGCATCTCTGTCAACATACCACTGTAATTTTTTGTTTGACTTGGTTATGTGTACCGATACATATGTTAGAATGCTGTCTGGAAGCAAAGTATTTTTCTCTGAGCAGGTTGAGTTCAATAGTCAATAGACATGCATGCCTATTTTTGGGGGGGGCCATGTCTAGCAAAGCCAGTAATAGCAAAGAAATATGAGCATACTAGATCAAGTGACAAGGAAGATCGTTTTTTTTCCTCCCTCGCGCCTCTCTTTGCTCCCTCTCTACCTCCTGCTCTTCTGTTTTGTCTCCCAGGCGATCAACACCATGCTAATAAGCCCTACTGATCCCCAGAGCTGTTCACAGGACACGTTAGCCTATAATACACACACACACACACACACACACACACTGCACGGCAATAAAATAAGTGTTAAATAGGGCTGTGAAGGACATGGAATTTTGGATGAAAATAATTTGGACAGCCAAGAGACTGCAGTCTCTCTGTAATAACCGTTCAAATAGGAAATGTGATTTGTTGATTCAACTGACATTACATGAAATACATTCCATTGCATGAGCCACATTTTAAAGCTGCAATATGTAAGCTTTTGGGCAACCCTACCAAATTCATAAAGAAGTGCTAGATCTGTGCTACTGTGACTTATTTCTTTGCTTCCCATTCTTAAGTTTTGTTTTTGCGTCTTTTACTATACACTATATTTGCTTGTTTTGTCACATATAAACTGAAATTAGGTAGAAATATTAGAATTTTAGCAATCAGGAAATGGCAGAGCAACTTTTGCATAGTGCATCTTTAACATCAATTCAATGAACATTCTACATTACCATGGAAATTATTGCGTCACAATACCAGGCAGCTATTACGGGGGTACCCATGAGTTTACCAGGCAAATAGGTTATCAATAAAACGCCACAATATGGTGCCGAGTGTACAATTTGACTGCTCGGGTGAAAGGAGACCCCAGGCTCCTCTAAAACCATTGACAGGTAGCTACGTGCCACGTTCAAAGGATTGTTAAATAAATGTTGCAACTGTTTTGGTTTTAATATCACCTGTTGAAGAGCATTGTCAGAACTACCCATTTCCGATTATTCCATGCAGAACAATTGCGCACATTTATCTCTATCAGAGTTATGCAAGTATGACCTATTGCCAGGGTTAGATGTTCCAAGCACATTTATTCATTGTCTGCTACAACACCTTTCTTGCTTCAGCAAGGGACAAAAAAGTTTCATGTTAAGAGTCCATGTTATGGCAGAAACGGACTCAACCTGCACGAATGCCCAGCCGTCCCGGCTTCAGTCAGCTGTTTGTTCCCCCTCCAAAAATATTTAAAGAATGTGTATGTATATATATTCTATTTTTTAATGGCTATGATGGTTATTCTTCATCCATAACCATTGGTTATATGGTAATCATGACCGTCGGTTACACTGTTATGTGTAATTGTGCCAGCCCTAGTGTTACATTTATATACAAAATGTGATTATGACGGGTCATCTCCTTTAATTTGATTCCAACCAAAGCCCACGCATTAACTGTCTTTTCGTGTCTATTGACTCTATAAATTCATTATACTTCTCTCTGTAACTATATAACACCCATCAGATTCTCTTCTTCCATGTTGAATTGTGTATGTTTGTCTAGGTTTCACCGAAGCTCAGTTAACTTTGCATTTATAATGCATCGAACTGATAATATTTTTAGTTTTTGTGTATGACAGTATTATTATTTAAGCCAAGGTTTGTGTTTTCTTGCTACTTTCATTCTGCTGTAAATATTTTCTCTTTGTCCAACAAACTTGACTTAATACCGTTTCTATTACTTTTCAGCAGGGAGCGAGCAATGCTGAGAAGTTTGACTATGTAAGTTTAATACCACATGTTGTGCATTGTGGCAGCTGTTTGGAGTTATATTGGGTATTTTGTAATATATGGCAGAAAAAAGTTTGACTGATTCTGTTGTTTCATTTCCAGGTCATGAACTTCCTGAATAAGATGGCAGGAAATGAGTATGTAGGCTTCAGCAATGCCACGTAAGTAGAGAGTGGCACCCTATTCCCTACAGTGCATTCAGACCCCTTGACTTATTCCACATTTTGTTAAAGTTACAGCCGTATTCCAAAATGTATTAAAACATTTTTTTTCCCTCATCAATCTACACACAATACCCCATAATGACAAAGCAAAAACTGATTGTTAGAAATGTTTGCACATTTATTACAAAATAAAATGTATTACTGAAATATCACATTTACATAAGTATTCAGACCCTTTACTCAGTACTTTGTTGAAACACTTTTGGCAGCAATTACAGCCTTGAGTCTTCTTGGGTATGAAGCTGCAAGCTTGGCACACCTGCATTTGGGGAGTTTCTCCCATTCTTCTCTGCAGATCCTCTCAAGGTCTGTCAGGTTGGATGGGGAGCGTCGCTGCCCTGCTAGTTTCAGGTCTCTCAAGAGAAGTTTGACGGTGTTCAAGTCCGGGCTCTGGCTAGGCCACTCAAGGGCATTCAGAGACTTGTCCCGAATCTACTCCTGCATTTTGTTGGCTATGTGCTTAGGGTCGTTGTCCTGTTGGTAGGTGAACCTTCGCCCCAGTATGAGGGAGCAGGTTCTCATCAAGGATCTCTCTGGACTTTGCCGTGTTCATATTTCCCTCAATCCTAACTAGTCTCCCAGCCCCTGCCTCTGAAAAACATTCCCACAGCATGATGCTGCCACCACCATACTTTACCGTAGAGATGGTGCCAGGTTTCCTTCAGACGTGACGCATTGCATTCAGGTCAAAAATGCCAATCTTGGTTTCATCATACCAGAGAATCTTGTTTCTCATGGCCTGCGAGCCCTTTAAGTGGGCAAACTCCAAGCAACCTTTCACGCACCTCTTACTGAGAAGTGGTTTCCTTCTGGCCACTCTACCATAAAGGCCTGATTGGTGGAGCGCTGCAGAGATGGTTGTCCTTCTGAAAGGTTCTCCCATCTCCACAGATGAACTCTGGAGCACTGTCAGACTGACCATTGGGTTCTTTGTCACCTCCCTGACCAAGGCCCTTCTCCGCCGATTGCTCAGTTTGGCCGAGCGGCAAGTGGTGGTTCCAAACTTTATCCATTTAAGAATGATGGAGGCCACTGTGTTCTCGGGGACCTTCAATGCTGCAGAACATTTCTCGTACCCTCCCCAGATCTGTGCATCGACACAATCCTGTCTCGGAGCTCTATGGACAATTCCTTCGACCTTATGGCTTGGTTTTTGCTCTGACGTGCACGGTCAACTGTGGTACCTTATATAGACCGGTGTGTGTGCCTTTCCAAATCATGTCCAATTTAATTTTTACCACAGGTTGACTCCTATCGAGTTGTAGAAACATTTCAAGGATGATCAATGGAAACAGGATGCAGCTGAACAAAATTGAGCCTCATAGCAAAGGGCCTGAATACTTATGTATTAAAAACAGAAATAGCTTATTTACATTTTTTTTATTTTTTTTATTAACCTGTTTTCACTGTCATTATGGGGTATTGTGTGTAGATTGACGGATGAAAACATTTTATTTAATCCACTTCAGAATTAGGCTGTAAGGTAACAAAATGTGGAAAAAGTCAAGGGGTCTGAATACTTTCCAAATGCACCGTATACAGTGCAATATGTGGGCCCTGGTCAAAAGTAATGCAGTAAATAGGTAATAGGGACGCCATTTCAGACGCCATTTCAGATGCTTTGTGTGGCCTCCTTCTCCTTTCCGGACCCTTCTCCATGATTCATTATTGTTTAGACTGCATGCAGTCTAAAGTCTGGATGTTTACAGAAGTTAATCACAGTAGGCTCAGGATCTCATTTGGAAGAGGGTTTTTAATTATGACGGCAATGAAGGAATGTGGTGAAAGAAAACACATCTACTCACATGGGTGTAGACTGTTAACACTCGTTGTGTTCTTTGTTACGCAGATTCCAGTCGGAGCGCGAGTCAGGAGACCGGAATTTCGCTATCGGCTACTACCTGAAAGAAAAGAAGGTCAGAACCGTGATGCTATCTCTCCCTCATCTTTCCACTTCCTCTTATCCTCCCTGTTCTTTTACTTGGCACTGTTTGCTGTTCCCATTGTACAACTCACTAAGTCGGAGAGCTGCCTTTACGTTTAAATTTGAGTCATTTAGCAGACACTCTTATCCAAATCAACTTAGTTGGTGCATTCATCTTAAGATATTGCAGCTAGGGGGGAAAGCCACATATCTCAATCATAGAAAGTACATTTTTAAAAGTTAATTAGCTAGCAGAAAAGTCAGTGCTAGTAGGGGGAAAGTATTTACAGTTGAAGTCGGCAGTTTACATACACTTAGGTTGGAGTCATAAAAACTAGTTTTTCAACCACTCCACAAATTTCTTGTTAACACACTATAGTTTTGGCAAGTCAGTTAGGACATCTACTTTGCATGACACAAGTAGTTTTTCCAACAATTGTTTACAGACAGATTTATTTCACTTATAATTCACTGATTCACAATTCCAGTGGGTTAGAAGTTTACATGCATTAAGTTGACTGTGCCGTTAAACCGCTTGGAAAATTCCAGAAAATGATGTCATGGCTTTAGAAGCTTCTGATAGGCTAATTGACATCATTTGAGTCAATTGGAGGAGTACCTGTGGATGCATTTCAAGGCCTACCTTCCAACTCAGTCCCTCTTTGCTTGACATCAAATTAAATCAGCCAAGACCTCAAAAACAATTGTAGACCTCCACAAGTCCGGTTCGTCCTTGGGAGCAATTTCCAAATGCCTGAAGGTACCACGTTCATCTGTACAAACAATAGTACGCAAGTATAAACACCATGGGACCACGCAGCTGTCATACCGCTCAGGAAGGAGACGTGTTCTGTCTCCTAGAGATGAATGTACTTTGGTGCAAAAAGTGCAAATCAATCCCAGAACAACAGCAAAGGACCTTGTGAAGATGCTGGAGGAAACCGGTACAAAAGTATCTAAATCCACAGTAAAACGAGTCCTATATCGACATAACCTGAAAGGCTGCTCACAAGGAAGAAGCCACTGCTCCAAAATCACCATTAAAAAGCCAGACTACGGTTTGCAACTGCACATGGGGACAAAGATCGTACTTTTTGGAGAAATGTCCTCTGGTCTGATGAAACAAAAATAGAACTGTTTGGCCATAATGACCATCTATGTTTGGAAGAACATAAAGCAAGCCGAAGAACACCATCCCAAACGTGAAGCACAGAGTTTGCAGCATCATGTTGTGGGGGTGCTTTGCTACAGGAGGGACTGGTGCATTTCACAAAATAAATGGCATCATAAGGAGGAAAATTATGTGGATATATTGAAGCAACATCTCAAGATATTAGTCAGGAAGTTAAAGCTTGGTCGAAAATGGGTCTTCCAAATGGACAATGACCCCAAGCATACTTCCAAAGTTGTGGCAAGATGGCTTAAGGACAACAAAGTTGAGGTATTGGGAGTGGCCATCACAAATCCCTGACTTCAATCCTATAGAATATTTGTGGGCCGAACTGAAAAAGCATGTGCGAGCAAGGAGGCCTACAAACCTGACTCAGTTACACCAGCTCTGTCAGGAGGAATGGGACAAAATTCACCCAACTTATTGTGGGAAGCTTGTGGAAGGCTACCTGAAACGTTTGACCCAAGTTAAACAATTTAAAGGCAATGCTACCAAATACTAAAAAGAAAGGAGGACCAAGGCACTCTTCATAAAATTAATTAAAATGCCTTTTAGTATGGCATGTTCAATAGAAACAGTGTTTTTTTTTTTGTGTTTTTTAAGGACGCATTTCGGTTGCATGGCCTTCGTCAGGGAGTACAAAAGAAAGGAATACAATGACCTCTTTAGAACAGCTTTAACCATTAGCCCTAATTGGAAGAGGGAGTGGTTACAAAATTGATTGGACACGCCTAATACTAATTGAGTGTGTGTAAACTTCTAACCCACTGGGAATGTGATGAAAGAAATAAAAGCTGAAATCATTCTCTACTATTTTTCTGACATTTCACATTCTTAAAATAAAGTGGTCATCCTTCTGACCTAAGACAGGGATTAAATGTCAGGAATTGTGAATTTTGAGTTTTAAATGTATTTGTCTAAGGTGTACGTATACTTCTGACTTCAACTGTGTTCATTTTGATTTAGGAGCTATTCTATCTATCCCTAATAAGGAGTAACTAAACTTAAGCCATCTCACTCTCTCGCTCTCTCTCTCTATCCAATGTATAGTCTAAGATTGCTGAAATACAGAACAGCACATCAGTCATGTCAAAATATATTGCGTGGCTGTAATCTGTCTGTTTATATCCCCCTCTCCCCTCTCTGCAGTGTTTTCCTGAGGGGACAGACATGACGTCCATTCTGGATTTCTACTTCCAGGTACGTACAGACAGACGGCTCACAACAACTACACACTGCCAGTGGAGGGAGAAATGGGGAGGGGCGGGCTTATGGTATTGGCTAGATTGTGAATCCCCCTCCTCTCCCCCTCTCTCTCTTTCTGGGTCTGGTGACTGTGACTTTGTTCATGTGCTTCTCTGGCTGAGAAGGGAAATGTGTGTAATGGGATAGCTGTGTTGACGTCACATCCCTTTGGGTGTTGACAGCCTTCCTCTCTGGTGTCACGCTGACAACCCACTGACGTATAGTCTCCGGTCATGCTGGTCCTTTGGTAATGTTTGCCTTGGCCCACTGAGAACTCACATAACCTGGAGCCTTTCCTAAAACCATAGAAGGACAAGAGAGAGGAGTAGTTGTACTGGGTACATTATATTCTATGCATTTACATGTACTTTGATTATAGTATATGGTTTTCATTCTCCGTGCATACACTCTATTTTGATTATACTGTAGTACGTCTTCATCCAGAATGGGGGCAATATTGGGACGGGAGAATAATTGAGTACGCAATGCCCTAGGCTTACGCTTGACTGTCATATTTATTCTGTGTGCATGTTCTATATTAATGTATTTCTACCACTATTACTGTTTGGCTTGATCTTAGATTTGTGTTGTAACTGTCTGTCCCTCCAGCTATGCTCCATCGAGGTGACCTGCGAGAGTGCCAGCGTCATGGCGGCCACCCTGGCCAACGGCGGCTTCTGTCCAATCACGGGCGAGCGCGTGCTGAGCCCGGAGGCAGTGCGTGACACGCTGAGCCTCATGCACTCCTGTGGCATGTACGACTTCTCTGGCCAGTTCGCCTTCCACGTGAGTATACTGTACCTCGCCGCCATAGCTCATATAGCACCACAACACTGCTGTATATAAATGTTCCATAGTCTACCGTTCTTTATCTGCTCTGACAAAAAAATTGCTTTCACTTGGCCTGTTTTTCTTTCTTCAGAAAAGTGCAGATGAAAGAGGAGACAAGAAAGGAAACCATTTTACACTATTGAGATGCACCTTGAGTTTCAGTCCACAACATTGACCTTTGTGGTCCAGTTAAAGCACAGCTTATTCTGCCCAATACTGCCACTCTCTGACAAAATCTGCCCTTTCCTCCTGCCCAATACGACCCTTTTAGTTCCATCCAGCCTGTCTCTGTCCCACAATGTCCCCAATTGCCCTCCACTGGGCTCCAGTCACTGTCCTTGCCAGAACAAACCAGGTCAATATTCTACCTATAGCCCCCATGGAGGATTATCCAATCAGATGTTGCGCGATTATCCAATCAAGTATTCCCACGCATAATAGGGAGACACGTGATCCCACGCATAATAGGGAGACAAGGTTTGAAATGGTTATGTATTAGTCAAATATTATATTTGTTTTGGCTTCTTGCGGTCAATTTGCAGTCTACAAATTATTCTCCAGACCATCCTCAAGAAGAAATTGTCTGCCACTCACTCTTAGTGTGTATAATGCCCTGGGCCTGTATTCACCTTGAGTCTCAGAGTAGGATTGTTAATATTGGATCACTTTTGTCTTGGATCATAATGAATAAGGGGAGCTGATCCTAGATAATGCACTACTTACAATTTGGGCCCTGATGTCCACAGAGTTGTGGGTAACCTCTCCCTGTGTCTTTGTGTCTAGGTGGGCTTGCCAGCCAAGTCGGGCGTGGCAGGGGGCATCCTTCTGGTGGTGCCCAACGTTATGGGCATCATGTGCTGGTCTCCTCCACTGGACAAGCTGGGCAACAGTGTCAGAGGCATTCAATTCTGCACGGTACGGGGACACACTGACAAACACACATTGACACCTCCGAATAGACATACTCAGCCCCCCCCCCCCACACACACACACACATTACTACTACCACCCTCACACATGATCATATTTCTGCTTCTTATTATATATCGCCCTCCCCCGCTCTCTGAGCCACCGCTAGCTAGCCTAGCCAAATAGTCCTCCTGGAGCATCTGAGGCCTCATAGAAACATCTTATTTAGTACTTTTCCTGCTACAATTCAAACATTATTGTTCCTGCAAGGAAACTCATTGTGCAGACGAGTACATAGACATAAAACAATTTCCCAAGTTGGGATCAATAAAGTAACACACTACTCTCTACTGTTTACTATTCTCAAATGGGTATAACAAAAATTGGATGGATGCTAGTTTCTGTTTGCGCCAACTAAGCTGGTTATGGCATTTCACACAATGGTATGCTGTATGACTTGTGTTGCATAACAAGATTTATGAATGGTACATACTGTATGTAGATGTATGTTTTACTTGTGATGTCCCATAGTGAACTAGTAGGTGCGTTGTCATTGAGGCCCAGTCATTGGCGGTGTGGTTACGTACAGATACAGCTCTGAGCCGTAGAGCGGCCCCACGCTAGTCTGCTCCTTAATAACAAAGTGATGATTGATTAGATCGCATGGCTGGAAAACAATGCCAGGGATCACTGTCAACATGTAGTTGAAGAACGCCAATGTTCTTTAACACTAGAACGGCCATAGGCTAACGGCCACTGACGTTTTGATTTTGTTTATTTAAAAAAAGCAACTTCCTGCTCCTTCCCTGATTTTTTTATTTATTTTTTTTATATATTTTTTATTAAAAAAAAATTTTTTCAAAATGTTTAGTTTGCAATACTAATTAAAAAAAAATCATAAACAGAAAATGATTTAGATCCTTTGCTCAGCCAGGCGTTAATGATTCTCTCTCTCTCCTCCACTGAATGAATGACAAATAGATTAATGGGTGATAATTATGCACTTTACTTCACAATTGAATTCAAAATTAGGCCTAGCTGAACGACAAGGAGGGAGAAGAGGTTGATTTAATTTAGAACAACAATAGTGCAGTGATGAGTTTATGCCTATTTATCAGCATTGGGGCTCATGTTTAAACCAAATAATTTGAATACGTGCCTTGCGGGTTGATATCATTCTCTTTCATGTTTTACTTTCTAAAAAGAAGCTGTTACTGTTTTATTTACTATTACTCTATTGCTAATCAAATTTATTGTAAGGGAAACGAAAACATGTTGTTGCATTAGGCCTTTAGAATAGTGCAAAACATGTCCTTGATTCTATGTTTGCTTCCGAGGGAAGCAAACAATGCCAGTCAGCCTGCACAGCCGGCTCATCAACTATTCCGAAACTAATTTCACATGTAATAAGAGTTAGCCTAAAGATAAGATTAAATTGACAATAGTCTGAGTGACAATATTATCAGTTGTCAAATTTTTCATGAAGAGATGGGCGCAGCTTGGAATTGACAGATGCAGGGAAAGGAGCATCACTTTATCAAATCCTCATTCAGAGTCACATGCAGGTCAAACGTTTTGATTTCTATATAGTATCAGAATGGCATATTCTGCCGTTTATGACAAGTACTGTTGTCAAATAAATAAATATTTCCAAATATCCCTTTTTTACAAGAATATCTGGGTTGTCTATACTTTCAGCATATGGCCAGTTGTGAGGCAGCTTTGCTCTGTCTACTAAGAAAAGACTAGTAACATAATACATTAAAATATGCTATTGTGTTATACATTTTCTTATTATCACAATGTTTCTTTAAACCTGCAAAAACTCAATTATAATTTCGTTCTGATGGATATAACTCTTGAAATAGTGTTTTTTTTTCATTTTTATTTATAGACTAGAGTAACATAAGCTCATTCAATTGTTATTTGAAGTAATAGTTTTTTAGTATTCTAATATTACGTAAGACCTTCATAAACACAACCAAATTATGATTCTTCCGATAGCATATATGAAATGTGTTTATTAGACTGTTAGAATGCTGATGTGTCATTGGCTGGAAGGAGGGTCTGTCAAGGCCAGGTGTTCTCTAGCTGATACTTTTAACACCAGCAATTCTGGTGTTAACCTCTCTAGGGTATGTGGGACGCTAGCGTCCCACCTGGCCAACATCCAGTGAGATTGCAGAGCGCCAAATTCAAATACAGAAGTACTCATTATGGAAATTCAGAAAAGATACAACTATTTTACATAGGTTTAAAGATCAACTTCTTGTGAATCCAACCACGGTGTCAGATTTCAAAAATGCTTTACGGCAAAAGCATACCTTACGATTATTTCAGAACATAGCCCAGCAGACAAATCATTAAAACAGTAACGAGCCAAGTCGAGTAGAAGAGTCAGAAATAGAGATACAATTAATCACTTACCTTTGATGATCTTCATATGGTTGCACTCAGAAGACATTCATTTATTCAATAAATGTTCCATTGTTCGATAAAGTCTCTCTTTATATCCAAAAACCTCCATTTTGTCCTCGCGTTTTCTTCAGTAATCCACAGGCTCAAACGCAGTCACAACAGGCAGACAAAAAAAAATCCAAATTGTATATGTAAAGTTCATAGAAACATGTCAAACAATGTTTATATTCAAATCAAATTGAATCAAATTTTATTTGTCACATACACATGGTTAGCAGATGTTACTGCGAGTGTAGCAAAATGCTTGTGCTTCTAGTTCCGACAATGCAGTAATAACCAACAAGTAATCTAACTAACAATTCCAAAACTACTGTCTTATACACAAGTGTAAGGGGATAAAGAATATGTACATAAAGATATATGAATGAGTGATGGTACAGAGCAGCATAGGCAATATACAGTAGATGGTATCGAGTACAGTGTATATACATATGAGATGAGTATGTAAACAAAGTGGCATAGTTAAAGTGGCTAGTGATACATGTATTACATAAAGATGCAGTGGATGATATAGAGTACAGTGTATACGTATGAGATGAATAATGTAGGGTATGTAAACATTATATTAGGTAGCATTGTTTAAAGTGGCTAGTGATATATTTTACATAATTTCCCATCAATTCCCATTATTAAAGTGGCTGGAGTTGAGTCAGTGTGTTGGTAGCAGCCACTCAATGTTAGTGGTTGCTGTTTAACTGTCTGATGGCCTTGAGATAGAAGCTGTTTTTCAGTCTCTTGGTCCCAGCTTTGATCCACCTGTACTGACCTCACCTTCTGGATGATAGTGGGGTGAACAGGCAGTGGCTCGGGTGGTTGTTGTCCTTGATGATCTTTATGGCCTTCCTGTAACATCGGGTGATGTAGGTGTCCTGGAGGGCAGGTAGTTTGCCCCCGGTGATGCGTTGTGCGGACCTCACTACCCTCTGGAGAGCCTTACGGTTGTGGGCGGAGCAATTGCAGTCACTGTGGTGATACAGCCCACCAGGATACTCTCGATTGTGCATCTGTAGAGGTTTGTGAGTGCTTTTGGTGACAAGCCAAATTTCTTCAGCCTCCTGAGGTTGAAGAGGCGCTGCTGCGCCTTCTTCACGATGCTGTCTGTGTGGGTGGACCAATACAGTTTGTCTGTGATGTGTATGCCGAGGAACTTAAAACTTACTACCCTCTCCACTACTGTTCCATCGATGTAGATGGGGGATGTACTATGGTGGGGGAGCTTGGAGGGTACTATGGTGTTAAATGCCGAGCTGTAGTCGATGAACAGCATTCTCACATAGGTATTCCTCTTGTCCAGATGGGTTAGGGCAGTGTGCAGTGTGGTTGAGATTGCATCGTCTGTGGACATATTTGGGCGGTAAGCAAATTGGAGTGGGTCTAGGGTGTCAGGTAGGGTGGAGGTGATATGGTCCTTGACTAGTCTCTCAAAGCACTTCATGATGACTGAAGTGAGTGCTTCGGGGCGGTAGTCGTTTAGCTCAGTTACCTTAGCTTTCTTGGGAACAGGAACAATGGTGGCCCTCTTGAAGCATGTGGGAACAGCAGACTGAGATAGGGATTGATTGAATATGTCCGTAAACACACCAGCCAGCTGGTCTGCCCATGCTCTGAGGGCGCGGCTGGGGATGCCGTCTGGGCCTGCAGCCTTGCGAGGGTTAACACGTTTAAATGTTTTACTCAGCTCGGCTGCAGTGAAGGAGAGTCCGCATGTTTTCGTTGCAGGCCGTGTCAGTGGCACTGTATTGTCCTCAAAGCGGGCAAAAAAGTTTAGTCTGCCTGGGAGCAAGACATCCTGGTCCGTAACTGGGCTGGTTTTCTTTTTGTAGTCCGTGATTGACTGTAGACCCTGCCACATACCTCTTGTGTCTGAGCCGTTGAATTGAGATTCAACTTTGTCTCTATACTGACGCTTAGCTTGTTTGATATCCTTGCGGAGGGAATAGCTGCACTGTTTGTATTCAGTCATGTTTCCAGTCACCTTGCCCTGATTAAAAGCAGTGGTTCGCGCTTTCAGTTTCACGCGAATGCTGCCATCAATCCACGGTTTCTGGTTTGGGAATGTTTTAATCGTTGCTATGGGAACGACATCTTCAACGCACGTTGTAATGAACTCGCACAACGAATCAGCGTATTCATCAATGTTGTTGTCTGACGCAATACGAAACATATCCCAGTCCACGTGATGGAAGCAGTCTTGGAGTGTGGAATCAGCTTGGTCGGACCAGCGTTGGACAGACCTCAGCGTGGGAGCTTCTTGTTTTAGTTTCTGTCTGTAGGCAGGGATCAACAAAATAGAGTCGTGGTCAGCTTTTCTGAAAGGAGGGCGGGGCAGGGCCTTATATGCGTCGCGGAAGTTAGAATAACAATGATGCAAGGTTTTGCCAGCCCTGGTTGCGCAATCGATATGCTGATACAATTTAGGGAGTCTTGTTTTCAGATTAGCCTTGTTAAAATCCCCAGCTACAATGAATGCAGCCTCAGGATGTATGGATTCCAGTTTGCAAAGAGTCAAATAAAGTTTGTTCAGAGCCATCGATGTGTCTGCTTGGGGGGGAATATATACGGCTGTGATTATAATCGAAGAGAATTCTCTTGGTAGATAATGCGGTCGACATTTGATTGTGAGGAATTCTAAATCCGGTGAACAGGAGGATTTGAGTTCCTGTATGTTTCTGTGATCACACCACGTCTCGTTAGCCATAAGGCATACGCCCCCGCCCCTCTTCTTACCAGAAAGATGTTTGTTTCTGTCGGCGCGATGCGTGGAGAAACCCGCTGGCTGCACCGACTCTGATAGCGTCTCTCCAGTGAGCCATGTTTCCGTGAAGCAAAGAAAGTTACAGTCTCTGATGTCCCTCTGGAATGCTACCCTTGCTCGGATTTCATCAACCTTGTTATCAAGAGACTGGACATTGGCGAGAAGAATGCTAGGGAGTGGTGCACGATGTGCCCGTCTCCGGAGTCTGACCAGAAGACCGCCTCGTTTCCCTCGGTTCCGCTGCTCTTATATTCAGTAGTTCTTCTCGACTGTATGTAATGAAACCTAAGATGACCTGGGGTACTAATGTAAGAAATAACACGAAAAAAAACTGCATAGTTTCCTAGGAACGCGAAGCGAGGCGGCCATCTCTGTCGGCGCCGGAAGACTAAGTATAACAATCAATCCTCAGGTTGGGTTTAGCCTAAATAATCGATAATATTTCAACCGGACAATAACGTTGTCGATATAAATGGTAAACAAGAAAGGCACTCTCGGTCACGCGCATGAAAAAGCTTTGTGACACGGCAGGGTCCACTCAATCAGACTGCTCTTACTCCCTCATTTTTCAGAATACAAGCCTGAAACAATTTCTAACGACTGTTGACATCTAGTGGAAGGCATAGGAACTGTAATTTGAGTCTAAAGTCAATGGATACTGTAATGGCATTGAATAGAAAACTTCCTACTTCCTGAATGGATTTTTCTCAGGTTTTCGCCTGTCAAATCAGTTCTGTTATACTCAAGACACTATTTTAACAGTTTTAGAAACTTCAGAGTGTTTTCTATCCAAATCTACCAATTATATGCATATCCTATCTTCTGGGCCTGAGTAGAAGGCAGTTTAATTTGGGCACGCTTTTCATCCAAAATTCCAAATACTGCCTACCCTAGAGAAGTTAACTTTACCTACTCATGTGACCTGGCATTGCCACTAGACCAATGGTTAGTGTCACCGGCTTCAGCACATAACATGTACGGACATGTCCGCATGGGATCGAATCCCAGCCCCACCGCTATTCTGATTCACTCTCGAGTTTAGATTTTTAGTCCGAGCCCTCTCTTTCTGTTTCTTTCACCCTCTATCTCACTCGCTCTCTCTGTCTGTCACTGTCTGTCTTTTTCTCTCTGTGTCTCCCTCCCTCCCTCTGTCGGAACATGACCCTCTCTGATTCTTTGCGTTCCAGGACCTGGTGTCTCTCTTTAACTTCCACAACTACGACAACCTGAGGCACTTTGCCAAGAAGCACGATCCTCGCAGGGAGGGAGGCGACCAGAGGGTGAGTACACATAGAAACAACCATCCCCTTTACACACACACGCCTTTACACACGCACACAGACACACCCCTCTTCCATTGTTACCACACCTTCCCAGAATAACATAATGAGCCTGATTTAATGGTGCTAAATTGGCTCCAGCTGAGTATCTTAAGGGTTGCTAATGAGAGTTCCTAAAGAAAAATTGCTGCCCTAGTTATTTAGATAGCCACAGAACACTCTAATTTATTGACATTTGGGATTATGTTTGTGGATGTTTGATAATTCTAGATATATTTTGGGGAATTTACTTGTTTGCCCTTTTGGAGGGGGGGGGATTGTCATTTAATTTGATTTAATCTCAAGGTCAGTAAGCTTTGGCATGCTTGGTTAAATATTAATGAAAGGTTAGGATTGATTTTTGAATTATCCTTTCCTTTTGGTCTAATAGTGTTTTAATCCGTATGTTGAGAGGCAAGTGGCATCTCTGTCAGAGCAAACCAGACACACACACACACACGTGCCAAACAGTCAGACACAATAAAGAAAGGCCGACACATTCTCCATTACATAGTTACAAAACTTAACATATTACCAACCACGCATAGATAGTCACAGACACACATCCCTAGAGCAGCCGCACTCGTGGCATGTGCAGGCAGACCCAACTAATCTGTTATCCCATGTTGCTTGAAACAGCAGTTTACCTTCGGACCAATGGATTACGAGAGCCTTCAGCAAGAGCTAGCTCTCAAAGACTCTCTGTGGAAAAAGGTGGTGCCCACTGATTGCCACGAGGACAGCTCCACCACTGTAGTCTATAGGATGGAGAGTGTCGGGGAGCGCAACTAGGATCCCCTCTCTCCTCCCTACCTCCCACCTTCTCCTGTCCCCTTTCTACACCCATATATGACTTCATATATTTATATAAATTATCAAGAGGATTATTTATTTCTATTAAGTTTTTTTTTTTTTTTTTTTTTTTTTTTACATAATGTAATGTCACATTATGTACTGGTGATGAATGATAATTGATTCTACCTGGGTTACTGTACTTTTTTTCCCCTCTTTTTTCTCTGTGTGTCCGTGGCTGCAATCCAAACACTTAACAGACACACCCTCAGCCCTCAAATGAAGTGGACACTTCTGATGATATATCATGACGTCTGACGAGTTGACACTTGCAGGGCGAGGGAGGAAGGAATTATTTTTAAATGAGTCACCCTTGCCTGAAATTTTGTCACTTGTTCATCTCGCAAAGATTGTGTTTTCATTCACCAGTAGCGTGTGGGTGCTTTATATGCGCTACAGTCAATTATGATTGCATGTCTACTTATATTAATTACATAATTATTAATATATGCCTACTGTATCATAGCTAGAAAATGAATTTGCTAACTAACGTTAGCCTGTCTAGCTGGAACTTCTGAAGACAGGGAATGTTTTATTTCTACAATTTCCAAAAGCTAACCAAACAAAAACATCATTACTTTTATGAGACGTGTTTGTGTAGCACAATTTGTAACTTCTTTACATTCGTTTTTACTTACACTTGTATGTTGACTCCATATTGACGTTGAGGTTTTAAGTTTTGGTGGACTTTTCTTAGCGGATGTACAATCATCGCGAATTGAATTATGGGGTGTTTCAGGCCCCGAAGCGAACATAATTGTACCCTCGCAAACTCTATTAAAAACGAGGGCTGAGGGGCTTGCGTTGCACACTTACCTTGCTTGGCTAATCATCTGGACTGACAACAAATATGGCTGTGGGGATACCCCCTAGGGAATAAGGCGAGGGTAAGTGGACGAGGGTGTGTCTTTTTAGGAGTTTGAAATGCATCTCTTGTGTTTTTGGGGTCCCTGCAAAGCCGAGAGAAGCCCTTCTGGCTGCCTGTCTAGAATGTCAGACTTTAGGGGCCTGAAGGGATTGCCTGGCTCAGATTGAGGCTTTGCAAGTAGACTTGATCCATCATTTCATGTGTGCTTCAATATCTACTGACAAGTTTGAAGTCCTGTATCTGTCGAACATGCCAGTGTGGGTATTAGGCCCATTGTAATGTGTTTGTTAACCAAAGCGAGGGAGGTTTTCTCAAACCAAAAGCCAAGGGAAGATGTGGAGTGTTGTGCTTTGACACACATAAATATAATGTATCTCATTATATTTATATGCGTTGACAGGCTCTTAAGGTTACTACAAGCTTAACTCTGTGTGTGTGTGTGTAGGTGTGTGTGTGTGTGTGTGTGTGTGTAGGTGGGTGAAGTGGGATTTTTGAAGTAGAGGACACCTTTTGGTAACAGGAAATCCTTGCCGGTCCCTCACGTATTTTTTGTGTTTTTTTGGGGGGGGGTGGGGTGGGTTTGGTCTTAATTTTTTGAAAACAAGGAACAGTAGCCTTCCTTTGCTTATAGTAGTAGGCTGGCTTTAACCTGGCGAGAAACATAGCAAGCTAGCTAGTCTTTTTTAGCTCCCCACATCTCCATGTAAAATAATCAGATTGATAATTTAGAAATATGCCCTGGCAAATGTTCTTCTGCTTGCTGGTGTAACCTAAAACATTATCCCAGTTTGATATACTGCTTGTGTATTCATTCCCATATCAGTTAAAGATAGAACAGCATTTATTTTTGTTGTTGTAAAAAAACACATGGCTAGCAAGTTGGCTACAGCAGGTTATACCATTTCACAGTAGCCTGGAATCACTAGTTACTATTTCTAAATAAAATAATGTTTTGGGTGGATTCAGTTGCGGAGATTATATTTGGTTATTAATGCAAAATAGTCTACTTTGAAGAATTGCCTACATATATATATATATATATATCAGATCAAGGAACCAAGCAATAATACTGCCCCCACGGCTGCAGAAATAATGATACTGCATGTCTCAATTTTCAGGTAGTAAAATGGTACGCCGAACGCCAGAGCTTTTTTACAAGGAACCGCCCCTTTTGTGATGAAAAACGACATTGCAACACTCCGATATTTGCGTCTACATAGAGCTTGTAGTATGCTTTTAGAAGAGCAAACTGAGATTATAATGATAAGGCACTTATCAGGCGTGACACGGAGACGATATCAGTCGGACCATTCTAACTTGCATACCAGTGCTTTACCTTTCACATACCAGCAACGGATCTCACATGAGCCGATTTCTCAACTGCTGTTGAGTGGACCGAAGCTTTTCATCAAGGACGTAAAAGGTGATTCATTCCACCCCCTTTTGTGTGTGTGTGCGCCTTTTTGTTTTTGAGTGGTGCATGCACACGTGTGTGTGTGTGTGTGTGTGTGTGTGTGTGTGTGTGTGTGTGTGTGTGTGTGTGTGTGTGTGTGTGTGTGTGTGTGTGTGCCATGTTCATCTAAGCTGTGACGCATGCTGAGGGGACCTTGACCCTGGCTCTGACAGACCGACAAGACACCGCACAAACCTTTAGTTTTCATGACATAGCCTAGTAGAATCCTGCTGGATCTATTCCATTGGCAGTTGCAGTATGCACATATCAGATGGCATATCGTGGTTATATAGGTCATACGTATATGTATTGTACAAGTCAGTATACCATTGAGAGAAAGTGTAATCACACATTGTTACCAATTTTATATTTAATCCGTATTATTACTGTGAATTAAGTTTAGCTACCCTTAAAGAGGAAGGGGAAATCAGTTCCTCTTATCTATACTGTAGCTTAAGAATGCATCATGTTTATTTCCAATATGCACTGTATAGTATCTACAGTTTTCCCAAAGACTGTATTTGCCTGGCGTGTGTTTTGGGGGGGATTGTTATCTTGCAGTAATCTTGATGAAACTCAACAGCAGCGCAGAACGGCAAGGGAATCCACTTACTTCACAAAAGTTGGCCACATTTGCACATGTACGTCAACCAACACCGTGGGTGTCCTGCTGCTGGGGCTGTTTTTCTTGTTCAATGTTGTTATCCAATCATTCTTGAAACTGGACTGTTGAATTGGTATACACTGTAGTTGTAGTAGCCCTTTGTTACCCATGACTTCGTCATGAATGTGCTCTTCTTCTCGTGGGACCCATATAAGTCTATGGGTCCCATACCGGCCAAGGTTGGGGTCAATTTGAATTGAAGTCAAATCAGGAAGTGATTTAAATGTCAAATTCATAAATGGAAAGAATTTTGAAAGATACATGGCTTCTCCCTTTATTATTGACAAGTTATTGAACATAGATGCCCTGTTTTTCAATTGAATTCAAATTTATTCATTGAATTGAAATTCCTGAATTGGCTGACTTGAACCCACCCTATCCCATATACTTTTAGTTAGTTTTTAGCTTCTTTTAGTATCAGACTTTTACTTGTTTTGTCATGTCAATATGCTTGGACTTCATTTAAAATTGTGATTTGGAACTAGGACTACTATTTCACTAAGGATGTTTTTTTTAAAGTTTAGGCCTTTAGATGTCAGTCAGTCAGTCAGTGTGTGGTGCAAAGCATTCACAAGTCTCTGCCACTGTGGAGTGAAGCTAGCTGTAGCTAGCCTAGCAGCTAACGTTAACTTGCTTGCTAATGCTAATTTACCAAATAATCAGTTCTGTTAAATCGATCCTATTTATTTGTACTGAAATTGTATCATTTTTTTTCTTCTGCTACTCGTGTGTTCTGAAACACGTTTGAGTGTGTTTTCTAATGTCTTGTCCATGTTGACATAATATGGAGAATGCAGGGGCTGAAAGCTTGCAAGACTTAGGAGTTAGGTTGACGTTAGAGGATACAGGAGGAGGTTATGGGGCTTACTGGACCTTTCTACTCTACTGCAAAATGTGACTAATAACCCCAATCAAATTTTACACAAGGGTTTTTTGAATGCCGTACCAGTATTTTCATTACAATTTATGGTTTTTATGATTTCACAGCAACATGTTTAATGTTTCCCACAATGTCATTATTTTACTTTCTTTCAAATGGCATATTTGTGTATGATTTAATAAATGTGTTTGAATCCCACCTTGATATTTTAAAGTTCATTTTAGTCCTTGTATTTTTTTAAATTTTTAAATTTTTCTATTTCATTCCATATCTGTGCCTTGGAGAAAACAGCTGTAGCCCTCCAAGTCTAACGCACTATACACACCAGCAGCCTACACTGTTAACTTATTGAGAATGTGTATCACTGCATTTAACATGAACTTCTCGTGAGCTCCTCAGATCTTAACCTGATCTACCTGTAGTGTTGATTTATTACCAAAACCAGTTTGAGTTAGTGTCTTGGGCATAAAAGGGTGTTGCTTTCTCCTCATAGTAAAAGACACTGACTCTTGGTTTGGATGAAAACCATAGGTATTTGTCTTGTAGAACTTTGTAGTTCTACAAGAGGCCAGTATTGCAAATACTAGCAAAGAGCTTCAGTAGTTGTAATGCTAGAAATGTGTTGCAATGACAGGTGAAGTACCTGTTGAAATCATGTTGCCATGTTATAAACCAATAAAGTACTATAATCAACAAATACTTGTTTGTCAAATTACCACAACTGAAACTAAGTGGTTTAACCCTTTTTGTTTTATTAGTTAACAGGGGATTTTGTGAAAGCACTTTTGTTATATTGTTTCCACTGGTATTCTCTTACTAGGAAATTGTGGTATCAATGGGTAGTTTTTGACATGTACCTTCAACACAATTGGTAATTTTGTATCTGGTTTGTACTAAATGGTGCCTAGAGGTTTTAATGAATCCTTAACCATCTGTAACGATCAGTAATTTAATGTTAACTAGTTGGTTATTCTTGTTTAATTACTGTTTTCACCATATAATTCCCAAGTAAATACTGTGCCTGATCATGTCTGTGTGCTAGATACTTTGAAAGTGCAGTTTCTGTGACTAGCTTTGACTCTTCTGGTCGCAGTTCAACCTGAGCAGGAAAAAGAAAGGTGAGGGGGTGGGTGATTTGGGGAGGGGTCTTGTGTGGTATGCAGTGCAGTGCACCCTTTCAGAGTTAATGGAACCAATCAGAAGAGACCCCAGAATGCATTGTGCTTGATCTGTGTGAGCTTGGTCTGTAAGCTCGCGCTCCGGTCATTGTTCTGAACCAGTTTTTACTTGGTGAGTTAAGTCAAGTGTGCTCTCTTTGCTGGCAACTGTGTTACTTGCTGTACTATGTCTGTCTGTATAGTATGGTTATTGTATTTCTGTTGTAGCCATTCTTTTTCAGCCTGTCAAGGAACATCCATTGCACATATAACAAACGTGACTGAATAGTCACTGTTTCGGCTTCAGGGTGATAGCGTGGGTAATAACTATCAAAGTAGTTATTTAGTAATAAGTCAAAATTAGCCTCTTTTGAGCAAGTTCTGTTTTAATAGGGTGAATTTTATACACTTTTGTATACAGTCTAGACATTTTTGTATGGAAATGTGCTGGACTACCCTTGACATGCTGTGCTCGCTTGTGTGTTGCAGTGTGATCTCACCTACAGTGACCCGTGTCTGTGCAGGGCTGGACTGATATAGGCCAGATTGGATTCAAACACACATTATAATACCTGTGTGGGGGAGATGTAGTCACTGCCATAGAAATATAAGTAAATTGTGTAATTCTATGGCAGTGGCAATTTTGGTCACATGCCAATGGTGTTACATTTCACCTATTGGCACAATGCTCAGACTGGGTGTGTCTTAAGTGACTTGTCCGTGTCTAGCCTCTTAATAGTCAAAAGAATCTCGGTCCAAAATGCCTCCCTGGCCCCATATGAACAGTGTGGTTCAGAGATTCTCTGCCCCACATTGGGTGTGTATACATTTGTTTATTTCAAAACTAGCCTACATAGCCCACGTTTGTTGATGACTGTGGGTTGGAAAAGGATGCTATCTTTTTTGTGGTAAATAATGCAAGTGACTTCAATGGCCTTCTTTGAACAGGGGGGATATTAGATTCACAGGAATACATCACATAAGATGAGGAAGCAATACTTCAAGCCGCAGCTCCATACTACTTGTCAGACAGAACTGATACTGTATACTGGTTGTTGGGTTGGGATTGGTGTGGGTGGTCCGTGGGTGGCTTTTAACCATTGTATTGGTTTCCTCATGTCTTACTCAATAGTAGGAAGAAGTTGAGTCCAAATTGGATGTTGGGTACTATATTTATTGAATATTATATGAATCCTATAAATTTAAAAGGGCCAAATTGGTTGCAATCATTTAGCTTAATTTCTCAGATCAAATTCCGTTGTAAGAACATGTTGCAGAAATGCACATTTTATCTGCTTCTAACTATTAAAAAAAAACATCTGAGATGATGGGTGTCATGGCTTGCTGAAATATGGGACGACTCTGCTTTGCGCTCTGCTGTCAAACTAGTTATTTTCTGCTACGGAGTTGTGACACTGATCTGCTAAATGCCTTTGCTCGACTCTATTCTACTTTGTTGAGTTCTGCTAGCTCTGCTACCTACGGCTATGCTGAGTTTTGCCCTGCTTTATTCTGTTCTGATTGGTGTTCTACTGTGATGTGGAGCTCCTATATGTTCTGTTTTGGGCAGTTGTCTCTGAATTCTGCAGCATCATCAAAATGATTCTGAGATGTTACTGAAACACTGCACAACTGTTCCTCCCCAAGCAAAAAAAAAACATCTAAATTGGTAATAACTCCATATTGTCATTAACTGAGTAATGCATTAATTGATTGGTTTACTGGTTTGTTGTGAATGTGAATCAAGGGTTTTATCCTTTTGATACCCCAGCACTGTTCTTTTTTTTAATTCAATCCAGTACAGTTGAGTATCTAAAGCATCTAATTCCGATCCAAACAGTAGTTCACATGATTAGACGTTGACGCTTTGAAGCTCTACCCACAGTATCACCGCCACCCAAATGGGAAAAACATGAGACCATTTACTGAAGGCAATGTCACTATGCCTTCAGTAATGTTTCAGCACCCTCTAGTGGTTGATGATTAGATTAGAGAAAGCTACCACAGACCCATAGCCTGCAATGCAGCAGAAAAGGCACACATAGTCTGCTAAAGCTTCAAGTTAGTAAATGGACCACACGAGAATAAGCTCAAATTGTATTCTATTTCTATGCTAGTGCCATAGTGTTACTCCCAATACGTGAATCTCTACCTTTTTATTTCTCCAATCAACTCTTTAGAAAACACTGCCAGAATCCAACCATAGTATCTCTGTGTAGTTAATACGGGTAGCTCCTCAAACATGACTCAAGGCTCCTTAAGCATCTAATTGACTGGGTGGCAGAATCGGGAACCTTGGCTAATAAATCTGTCAATATCCCCTGTTGCCTAAAGCTTGAGCCAGGACTCACGGTTTGCCTGGGGCTAGAGAACTCTCTTAACTCCTAAATCACTCCTAATACACTCACTACTCACAAACATACCTACTGGTCTTACCAACTGCTCAGTGGTCTCACTGCACACATAGTTAGTCAAATTTAAAAATATATATATTTTGGGACAATATTAAATATTGACAGCTTTATTAGCCACGGTTCTCTATTCTGAAAAAAAGTACTTCTGGCAAGTCTTACATGGCATTACATTCTACATAATTAATAATACTGCCATTGCCATGGTGTTTTTGTAAGGAGTTGATTGGGATCCCGAAGTCATGATTGATGTTTGTCAGATTCCGCTTCTCTTTTAGTTGGTGAAGGACTGTGGTAGGGCACATACACCCCCCCCCCCCCCATGCATGTGTGTGTTTGCCTGTTTCCACAAACTGCCTTCCTCCTTCTCTCCAGGTCAAGTCTGTCATCAATCTCCTGTTTGCCGCCTACACCGGAGACGTCTCGGCACTAAGGAGGTACAGTACGCACCTCTCTTACACACAGATGACACACACGCATTGAAAGGGATTTTTTTTTTTCAATCATGTTAAATTCATAATACTTGAGTAGTTATACCTCTGTTCATAATGATCCGTCTTCTATTGTATCTCTGAATTACTGCGGTCTTCTTTCTCTGCCCGTTATCTTCCATCTGACACTGCTGACCTTTTCTGTCTGTAGGTTTGCCCTCTCCTCCATGGACATGGAGCAGAGGGACTACGACTCCAGGACGGCTCTACATGTTGCAGCAGCAGAAGGTGCGTCTCACAGCCTCCCTCTTCCTGTCACACACAGGGGCAAATTGTGTAATGTCAGGGTCCTCTGGGAGGGATTGGCAGACTCAGCCCCCTCTGTTTTCGTAGGGGTTAATTTGCTGTCCCTCGGCAGCTGCGCTGCGTGGTGTGTGACGTCTTTGCTGCAGTGTGTGTGTGTGTGTGTGTGTGTGTTTTGTTTCTTACGCAACTCTGCCATCTGCTCTCCTTTCAGGACATGCAGAGGTGGTGCGCTTCCTCTTAGAGGCGTGCAAGGTGAACCCTGTTCCCAGGGATAGGTAAGCCCACAGAAACTTGTCTGTCTGCCTTGTGTGTGTTTAGATGTGTGTTTTCTTTTTTGTGTGTGTGTGTGTGTGTGGGTGGACGAGAGACGGTATCATATACTTGAGTGATAGTAAGCATCTACAATGTACATTCTACAATACAAGTGTACTCCCACTCCAAAATAACACTTTTGTTTGTCCCCGGTCATTTTCAGAACAACTAGTGTTCGCTCCCAGAACTATTATGCCTTTTGTAGGCCAGACTAACCCCAGTCAGTCACGCTCACTATCTTCCCTATAGGTGGGACAACACTCCAATGGAGGAGGCCTTGCACTTTGGCCATCACGACGTGGTCACCATCCTCCAGGACTATCAAAACAAGTACAACCCACAAGAGGCCCCCAAGAAGAAGGTCAAGGAGACGACGGAGAACAACCTGGACGGCCTGCTGTAATGTAGCCTTGCGAGCCAGCAGGTGGCACCACGCTGCTTTTATATCATCTCTACTATACTAGACTGCTGTTTTTGTGGTGGGATATGCTTTTTGGAGTGACTTTTTTTTTTGTCGACTTTGTATGATGTCAAATTTCTGAACTGTGTGTTTGATTGAACGTGTGTTTTTTTAAATATATTTTTTATACTCCCTTTTACCGTAAGCGTTTTGCTTTACCTTTGTCGTGCGCGTTGCTCGTTTTGCGACCGTGTTGCTTACTTTTGCTGTATCTTGTCTCTCTTCCATCACCAAGTATGTGTGGTGTGTGTTAGGGTCCCAAATCAAAGTGCACAATCTGAATTGAATCTTTGTGACAATGGTGTAAAATTATAAAGTGATATTATTATACATATTCTCCTACATGTAAATTGTATATTTATGTACTGTTGAAAGTTAGTTCATTTCATGATATCAAGAACCAATACTTCCTGTAGTAGATCATCTAGCAGTTTGGTCTTCTTCCTGGAGGGCCACAATGTCCAGTAATCTTTGGCCAAATCAGGCACTCTCTATGGAGTGATATGATGTTGGCACTAATGTCACTCCGTACCATTCTAGCTACAGTGCTTCTTTTAATGCCTGGTTGGACAGTTAAATAAACGGTGGGACATGATGGGCCACCACGAGGGTAGAGGCACTATATGGTCCTGTAGCCACCTTAGTCACATGTAAAGGATGCCAGATGTTACCAGACTCCATATGCTTCCACTAATCCGGGTTCAGACTTGTCTTTGACTTTTTATCAACCCTACTGCATAGGAACTATATGCGCTTTCATTTCAATATCATTTTTCTGTACTTTGACTTTGTTTGGGAAGAGCTCAAGACCCTCTTTAATTTATATATATATTTTTTGGTCTGTTTTTCTGTATTTTCTCATTTATAACAGTGGAATTGTACTTCCCTATAGCTTAATACTGTATGTAATGCGCACAACACAGGCGGTTGTCTGTTTGTAGAGAGGTCTCTAAATCAGGAACTGCCGACACAACGTGGGTATCTGCGTCCCCATGATAAAACACTAGTCTGCCATCATACAGAATACTTTCTATCAAACCAATACAACAGGACTAAAGCCTACAAGTAAACCATCTACCCACTCTTTATCGGAAGCACTTTTCTGAATGGAGGAAACCAATTGGACATGTTTTGTGTAAAAGAGCGGGCTAACGTGTTAAATACATAAACATATTGCAGTTGACATGAATATTGTCAAAGAGAATCCTCTTGGATGTCATTTTGTATGAATAGGCGTGTGCCTGTGGCCAGGAATCAATTTCCCCACAGTAGTTAAGATCAGCTGGTGTGTAAAGGACCATATTACACAAGATAATCTAGGCTTAATTCAGGATTGGAATTATAGCGTAGTCATATTCCATTTAATTTCCAAAGAGTCTAAGAGATGAATGGAAAGTCCAGAATGACTTATTGTATTTGTATGTTATGCTTTGCTACCTGAATATGCACAGTAGCGTTGTATCCTTGACAGGTGCAACAGTTGGTTGATTTATGTGTCCGTTTTGTGCATAGCCACTCATGAGGTCCAATATGAATGTCAGATCCATCCACTTGAGGAGTGACGCACAGTATGACGTGAGCAATACCAAAAACATAACCACTTGCAGTCAATTTACAACCTGTTTTTATTTATTTTTTAAATTAATGTTAACGTGAATGTTAAGACCGCATGAAGCAATACTGTACAATAGATCAAATTATAAATGAACAACAGTGGTAGTATTTGTTTTCCTCATAAGACTGATGTAGCATAAAGAACAGCTTCATTGACACAATGGGGAATAACCTTACGCAACGTTCTAATCCAGATAACGAATACACAGATGGAAAATCAAGTGGATTGGAAATCCCTGTCCTCTATGTACATAACATCTCTACCACTACTTGTTGGTCTCTGTAAGGCAACGTGGCCGGTTTTCAGCAACTCCCCAGATCTGTCTGAGACGGTGACATTGTGTATAGAAAAATGTTCAAATGAAAGCCAAAGAATGATAACGGAACACGTTGCCACAGAAACTCAACCTCCTTCACCACTCCCAGTAGTCCGGGAAACACAAGACCTGAACCCTCCAATCAATCACCTCCATAACACTGTCGTATCCGTGACATACAGGGAAAGGTCTCAAAATCAGACTTTGGTTTTGCTATTGTTGATTCAGTGAAAGGTAACCTTGCCTGTGACCTGAACTTGTCAGCTGCCTAGGCTTTAGCTCAGAGGGCGAACACAATATTGTGGCTTGCAGAAGACCGGAGTTTGAACCCCTGTAGGTCATATGGACAGATGGTTCAAGTCAGGTGTCACCAATAGTTGCAGACCAGTCTAAAGTTCCAACTAAAGACAGTTCTGAATGTATTGCTAAACACGGATGTCCTTTTCTGTTCATATTTTAGGGCATAGTTGATGTGCAGATGTGCGATTGCTCCTGACATTGGAATATATACACATTTATTTTAATAAACAAGGTTAAATAAATCAAAGCTATTCAGGCATGTGTGAGCCCTCTTCTTGTCCTTAAATTAAACAGTGAAGTCCAAACATTTACCATCCATTTCTATTGGGCACAAAATTATCGAACAACAAAAACAAACAGCAAATGCATACAAGTGTGAGGAGTGACAAGCTTGGAATCATTGCGTGCTCGGATTATGGGACCAAATTTGTCACATTAACTTTTGGTCCCCTAAAATTAAGGGACTATGTGCAAAAAGAGCTGTAATTTCTAAACGGTTCCCTCTATGTATGAAAATACCCTCAAATTAAAAGCTGACAGACTACACTTTAATCTCATTGTATCATTTCAAACCCATGGTGCTGGAGTACAGAGCTAAAACAACAAATGTGTCAAATGTCCCAATAATTTTGAAGCTCACTGTATAACAGCTTAACCATTTCACACTACATATGCATTCACAAAATATTATACTGTCACACAGAATGACATTCCTTAATAGCTGGACTTGAAGCCCCAAAATCTCATGCATGTACATTAAAACGACAGACTACATATGTATACAGTTTTAGTTGTATTTACAAAGGAAACCCAACAAATCTCTTCAATTTAATCAACATCTTCAGATCAGTTCGGTGCAGAGGGGTAACAAGTTTTCCACGGGGCGCTGCCTGAAGAGGGCAGGTTAGTTTGGGAAAGCTTTGCACATCTGTAGGGAGAGGGACATGAGAAATACCAGAATCAAGGACAATGGGCTGCATCTCAATAGTGGAATGCTGCACTTTTGTGATTGCATTGAGTGTGTACTCTCACATTGTAAAAATGCATGAATTATCCTTACATGAAGGTTTGGAAATACATGCTCTAGCTATGATGCTAGTCCAGCTGTTTTCTGATGATTAGACGTGTTCTGTCTGGCTTGAAACCTACCAGTCGGCTGGTGTTGCCCTTATTGAAACCTACCACAACAATTGCATACTCTTTCTCCTTGTCTCCTTCTCAAAACCCATTGGAGGTCAGGGAGTTGGGACCTCTGGCTTTGTCATCCAATGGGTTTTGAGAAGGATTCGAGGAGAAAGTATGCAATTGAGATCTTCCCAGAGTCTCTAATATGTGTGTGGTTGGTGCTGTCTGGCTGAAACCTACCACAGTATCAATCATAGCGGGGTTAATAATCCTGGTCAGCTCTCCGTACACTTCAGCACTCATGGGCATCATGGTGTCCTGTAGTCTGGAGTGGCTGAGGAGAAACCCAACCAGCAGAAAATATCAACTTTAGACATGAATAACTCAAATCAATAAAACTCAAATCTAGGAGGTAATTTGGCATTTACTGTACCTTTGTGTTATCATTATTTATTTACACCTTCATTTGACCTTTCATTGTACTTTGGGCTAGGTGGGTGTGTGTGATCTAAAACCAATGAACACTAGAAGGTGTTTCATAAAACAAGAATCACACTTACAATTCAGACACAGAGATAAGCTCCCTCTTAATGTAGCCAGCATCAGACTCACTCTCCAACTCCATTGGCTCAGCGGCTGGGAAGGTCGAAGGTTATACTTGTTTAGGGATCATAAAATCAGAACCAAGACATTACCAGTGGCCAGTATTTCAAATGGGAAAAATTGTGACACAACAAAATATGAAAAAGTATGCCGTGAACATTGTGTAGAAATAGCTTTGACTGGAATTGGAAGTCCACATCACCATTTTGACCTTTTTAACTACTCATTTTGACCTTTTTAACTATGTTTGGGCTGCGGTTGAGTGTTAGTGACCTTCTGTGGGGCGGCTGTAGTAGCGTGCTAAGGCGCTGTCTTTGGGGATCCTGGGGTAGAGGTAGAGCAGAGGGTTCTCAGGGATGTTCTCGGCAGCCATCACCTTGTAGTTGTGGAGGATGTCAGGGAAAGAGACGGCGGCCAGCTCCTTCTTAGTGTAGGGCTCCACCGTGTGGAAATGGACATCTGCATGTTCATAGTTATACATAAATGAACACACAGAATGTGATAAGCGAATGTGTTTGTAGTCAGATTACCTGGTAAAATACACAAAACGGAAACCCATCTACAAGGAGAGAGACGGACACACATTCATAATGTGTAAAAGAAACGATAAAAACATGTGTCTGTCTGCATGGGTATTTATGTATAGGCCATCATTGTAAATAAGATTTTGTTTTTAACTGACTTGCCTACTTAAATATAGGTTAAATAAATGTTACAGTATAGCTACAAACACACACACACCGCCATTGGAGTGCTCCACCCAGGTAAAGGTAACGGCTCCCTCCCGGCTGCTCTCGCTGAAACGCAGCAGGAAAGTCCCAGGCTCCATGTCCTTCAGCAGGGCCTTCTCTCTCTCCTTACTGACAAATCCCATGATACACCTACATCCCAGAGATTCAATGGATTATAGCACAATAAAGGCACTTTTCACAAAACCTAGGCTTCAGAAAGGCCTACTGAAGAAATGCAGACAATGTGAAAATCAAAGCTCTTACCCGTCATTCCACAAAAACAGGAGGTGTCTCTTGATCAGGTCCAGGATTCCATCGATCCACAGCCAGAAGGGAAAGCCCTTCTCGTTCACATTCTGCTCAGGCAAAGATGCACTTACTACACAGATCATAGTAAAACACAGGGCTTGGCCAAAACGCCAAACTTAAAGTGCGATGCTCACCTTGCAGAACATGGTCCAGGGGATGAGCCCATTAGGATTTCCTACAGCCTCTCGACCTGTCACAGGAGCATCCTAGTATTATTGGTTCACTTATGAGCATTACATGGACACATGTCATAAGCTGTTTACATTGACATAACACTTGACATTTTTTGTCATTTTCCAGACGCTCTTATCCAGAGCGACTTACAGTTAGCGCATTCATCTTAAGTTAGCTCGGTGGGTCACGGGAGCTGGAGCTTGGACTGGGCTGAGCGGGATGGCCCAGAGACCAGAGGTGGCAGAACGGAGTGCTCATATTGGGGTGTAGGGTTTGAGAATAGCCTGAAAGTAACGAGGGCAGTTCCTTTTGCTGCTCCATAGGCAAGCACCATGGTCTTGTAGTGGATACGAGTTTCGACTGGAAGGTATTGGAGTGTGCGAAGTAGCGGGGTGACATTGGAGAACTTGGGAAGGTTGAAAACCAGGCAGGCTCCAGCGTTCTGGATAAGTTGCAGGGGTTTGATGGCAGGAGATGACAATTGCCTGGATTAGGTTGCGATTGAGGTGGTGGGCAAACATCCAAGCTGAGATAACTGCCAGGCACGCAGATATGCGTGTCGCCACCTGGGTGTCAGAAGGGGGGGGAGGGGGGAGAAAAGTAGTAGAGTGTCATCCGCAGAGCAATGATATGATGGAGCCGAGTGACTCTGTGTATAGGATAAGAGGAGAGGGCCTAGACCCGAGCCGTGGGGGACACCAGTAGTGAGAGTATGCGGTGCAGACAACAGATCCTCTCCATGTCACCTGGTAGGAGCTGCCTGACAGGTAGGATGCAATCCAATAGTGTGCAGCGCCTGAGACGCCCAGCCCTGAAAGGGTGGAGAGGAGGATTGGATGGATGTCGAAGACAGCAGATAGATCTAGGAGGATGTGAACAGAGGAGACAGAGTCAGCTTTGCCAGTGCGGAGAGCCTCCGTGACAAAGAGAAGAGCAGTCTCGGTTGAGTGACCTGTCTTGAAGCCTGACTGGTTAGGGTAAAGAAGATTGTTCTGAGAGAGGTAGTGAGGGAGTTGATCAGAGACAGCACACTCAAGTGTTTGGGAAAGAAAAGAAAGGGATACAGGTCTAGAGTTTTTTTTTTACGTCAGATGGGGTCGAGTGTTGGTTTCTTGAGGAGGGGAACGACTCGGGCCATTTTGAAGTTGGATGGGACGCAGCCAGTGGTCAGAGATGAGTTGAGGAGGGAAGTGAGGAATGTTGATGTTACTTTTTTATATGGTGAATAGATCTTAAGCAACAATTGCATTGTTAGCCATTATCTAAGATTAGTTAGCTAAATCAATTGGCCACCTAAACTCACTTGCCAGACATAAATGTCAGGAAAAACAATTGGCCATCTCACCTACAGTTGAACTCAAAAGTTTACATATACCTTAGCCAAATACATTTAAACTCAGTTTTTCACAATTCCTGACATTCAATCCTAGTAAAAATTCCCTGTCTTAGGTCAGTTAGGATCACCACTTTATTTTAAGAATGTGAAATGTCAGAGAGAACTATTTATTTCAGCTTTTATTATTTCTTTCATCACATTCCCAGTGGGTGAGAAGTTTACATACACTCAATTAGTATTTGGTAGCATTGCCTTTAAATTGTTTAACTTGGGTCAAACATTTCAGAATCTTGGCCCATTCCTCCTGACAGAGCTGGTGTAACTAAGTCAGGTTTGTAGGCCTACTTGCTCGCACACAATTTTTCAGTTCTGCCCACACATTTTCAATGGGACTAAGGTCAAGGCTTTGTGATGGCCACTCCAAAACCTTGACTTTGTTGTCCTTAAGCCATTTTGCCACAACTTTGGAAGTATGCTTGGGGTCATTGTCCATTTGGAACACCCATTTGCGACCAAGCTTTAACTTGTCTTGAGATGTTGCTTCAATATATCCAAATAATTTTCCTACCTCATGATGCCATCTATTTTGTGAAGTGCACCAGTCCCTCCTGCAGCAAAGCACCCCCACAATATGATGGGGCGGCAGGGTAGCCTAGTGGTTAGAGCGTTGGACTAGTAACCGGAAGGTTGCGAGTTCAAACCCCCGAGCTGACAAGGTGCAAATCTGTCGTTCTGCCCCTGAACAGGCAGTTAACCCACTGTTCCCAGGCCGTCATTGAAAATAAGAATTTGTTCTTAACTGACTTGCCTGGTTAAATAAAGGTAAAAAAAAATGATGCTGCACCCCCGTGGGATGGTATTCTTTGGCTTGCAAGACTCCCCCTTTTTCCTCCAAACATAACAATGGTCATTATGGCCAAACAGTTCTATTTTTGTTTCATCAGACCAGAGGACATTTCTCCAAAAAGTATGATCTTTGTCCCCATGTGCAGTTGCAAACCGTAGTCTGGCTTTTTAAATGGCGGTTTTGGAGCAGTGGCATCTTCCTTGCTGAGTGGCCTTTCAGGTTATGTTGATATAGGACTCATTTTACTGTGGATATAGATACTTTTGTATCCGTTTCCTACAGCATCTTCACAAGGTCCTTTGCTGTTGTTCTGGGATTGATTTGCACTTTTCACACCAAAGTACGTTCATCTCTTGGAGACAGAACGCACCTCCTTTTTGAGCGGTAAGACCGCTGCGTGGTCCCATGGTGTTTATATTTGCATACTATTGTTTGTAAAGATGAACGTGATACCTTCAGGCGTTTGGAAATTGCTCCCAAGGATGAACCAGACTTGTGGAGGTCTACATTTTTTTTTCGGAGGTCTTAGCTGATTTCTTTTGATTTTCCCATGATGTCAAGCAAAGAGGTACGGAGTTGGAAAGTAGGCCTTGAAATACACCCAGAGGTACACCTCCAATTGACTCAAATGATGTTAATTAGCCTATCAAAGCTTCAGAAGCCCTCGCGTCATTTTCTGGAATTTTCCAAGCTGTTTAAAGGCAGTCAACTTAGTGTATGTAAACTTCTAGAATTGTGATACAGTGAATTATATGTGAAATAATCTGTCTGTAAACAATTGTTGCAAAAATGACTTGTGTCATGCACAAATTAGATGTCCTAACCGACTTGCCAAAACTATAGTTTGTTAACAAGCAATTTGTGGAGTGGTTGAAAAACGAGTTTTAATGACTCCAACCTAAGTGTATGTGAACTAGTTTTAATGACTCCAACCTAAGTGTATGTAAACTTCAGACGTCAACTGTATTCATGTCTAACCAACAAATGCGCCTTTATATCACAGACGGCTTTGCGGTGGCTGTGTCGTGGCACAAAACCACTCCTCGTCACAATACAATCTCCCTCTCCCAGACTCACCCAGGAGCTTGTCTCTCAGCATGCTCAGCTGCTCGTCGTTGAGGCCTCGCTTGGTTACGGAGGAGAACTGCCAACTCAGCACCTTCGACAACTGGCTCCAGGTGGCCTGGGGCGGGCTCAGGAAGAACGGCAGATTCTGAAGGAGGAAAGAGAGGGACAGAGATGATCAGCTGAGCTGGGGTGGAACAAACGCTTGCACATCCTTCAGAAATTGGCAGCCCATGGATAACATGATGGAAGAAAGCAGGAAAATATTTTGTGAGGTGAGAGGAGATGAGTACCTTGGACTCACTGGTCAGCATGTTGTACCACATGACAGAGGCCCAGGCGCTGGGCAGCTGGCTAATGTTGGAGATGACCACAATGGGCAGGGACGTCGTCTGGACACACATACGCATTCACGCACACACAGAGTCAGAAGGGAAAAGAGACATCAGTAGACAATAAGGTACCTTGGTACATACTATTTATAAATATTGCTACCATGACTGTATACCATGTTTAGTAAAAGCTCCACAAAGTAGACTGTTATTCTCACCTCCAGGTTGACCTGGAGTCCTGGCTGAGTGAGTTGTGTCTCAAAGCTGATGGAGTGGAGCTCCTCTGTCACTATGAGAGGACCCTGAGTGGACACACACACACGCAGGCTTTCTTTTGACAACGATGATAAGCTATTAAAGACTGTAGCTTAGCTTAGATACAGCATTACCACACGTATAATGATTAAAATGAAATTAATCGTTATGTTTCCTTACGTCGTTTGTTCTGTTGCCTGTAGCCTTTTGCTCCTTTAGTTGCTGGGGAAGAAAATAATTGTAGTTGAGATGCCACCTGCAGCACACAAATATCGGTATGGCATTTACAGTATACTGTACACTGAGTCTTGAAAACATTATGAACACCTGCTCCTTCCATTACATTGACTGACCCGGTGAATACAGGTGAAAGCGATGATCCCTTATTGATGTCACTTGTTAAATCCCCTTCAATCAGTGTAGATGAAGGGGAGACGGGTTAAATAAGGATTTTTAAGCCTTGAGACAATTGAGCCATGGATTGTGTGTATGTGCCATTCAGAGGGTAAATGGAGGGTGAATGGGCAAGGCAAAAGTGTTAAGTGCCTTTGAACGGGATATGGTAGTAGGCGCCAGGCGCACTGGTTTGTGTCAAGAACTGCAACGCTGCTGGATATCTCACGCTCAACATTTTCTTGTGTGTATCTAGAATGGTCCACCGCCCGAAGGACATCCAGCTAACTTGACACAACTGTGGGAAGCATTGGAGTCAACATGGGCCAGCATCCCTGTGGAACGCTTTCGACACCCTGTATAGTCCATACCCAGACAAATTGAGTCTGTTCTGAAGGCAAACGCAATATTAAAAAAGGTGTTCTTAATGTTTTGTACACTCAGTGTATATTGCGGTGACCAGTGGTCGGTACAGTATTAGGGGACTCCAAACCGAGTCGCCTGACCCCAAGGCAAGAACGCTTACCACAACCCACTCTCTTATGAGAGTTCTTAACAGACTAACGTCCACTACAATTTGGCCAGACACATTTTTTCAGTCAGAGCATCTGGATTATGGAGCACCCTGCCAACCAGTGTGACCGAGTGCAGTACCTTTGAAAGCTCCAAAGCAAACCTGAAAAAGTGGCTAAAGGCAAACCAGTCATGTGAACATTAAGACATTCTGACTCTTAAGATGCCCGCTACTCTAGGACCAAGGGACATTTAAACTGTTATGTAATATTATAATTATATTGTTTATTGTTGCATATTTAGATTATTAATATATACAGTGTGTATATATAACAGTGTGTTATATTGTAGCATTGTAATGACATATTGATGTTGATTGTTTCCTGCCCAGGTAATACAGATGAAAACAAGCCATCTAGCTATATCTGGTGCAATGGAATGTTGTACATGGTCCCTGACAAATAAATACAATTATTAAATACAGGATATGACACAACGATGTTGCATCAATTCATACCAGGTGTCTGAATTCTGCTGCCAAGCTTCCATTGGACTCTTCCATGTTCATAACTTTAGTATTAGTTCCAAAGATGTTGAATTTCCGGAACCTGGACAATGACATCAATTTAGAGGAAATGTAATCACGTCGAGGCTTTTTCAGGTATAGGTTGTAAAACGAAGAGCAAATTCATTCCTACCCTCTCACTGCATTCCTCTCAGTCACATCCCTAAAGAAAGACAACCCACATCAGTGACTCAAGCTTTGACTCTTGTCATTGATAAAAATCGAACTCATTACTTCGAACGTGCGGTGTCATCTTAATACCTTTGAGGTAAAAGGTTACAGAATCAAGAATACTCTCAGGGCAGGTCACTTCTAGAACACATTCACTTACTTGTCAAACAGAGCTTTGACTTTGAACTGGTAGTTCAACTCCTGAAGCTTCACCAGCAGTCTGGGGATAACATTGACACAAGATTGTTCAAATAAGGTTGTTCAGGTTTGCAGGCTTTTGCTCCAGCCCTGCTATTGAATTGAATGTATTTTGACATATACAACAAAATGCACAATGTGGACCCAGAGGATATCACTTGAATGTATTAATTAAAAACACTGGGTTTCCAAAGTGGTCTTCGATGGTAAAAATAACACATATTATGATTAAAAGACGAGACAAAATTTAAAAACAGCCATAAATCCTAAATCGTCACTATTCACTGTGCTTCTCCCCTCCCCCAAAAAAATCAAACATATTAATTTCACATTAAAACAATCTATTAATTGCACATCATATAATGATCCTTCAAATAAATACAACTGGCCAGCAGTAGGGGGCACAAGGGGCAGTGGAGTGGTTTCCCTTAGTAGACTTTGTCCAAAAGAAGAAAAAAAGGGGAGAAAAAAAAGAGAAAAAAAACTTGGTCTGCTTTTAAAAAGCTATTTTTACTTTTTATTTGCTAGGTCTCCAAGGGAAGGCTATTCCATAGACAAATGCCTGTATGGAAAAACGTGCTCCTCGCAGTACTGTTTACTATTGGATTTTACAAGACATAACACGAGTTCTGGTATTGTGACTGTGTTTGTTATAGACCATATCAATGTGGTTTTTCCATGTAACCTGGGGCATGATCATTTAAGATGTCAAACGCATGATTAAGTTGGCCCACTCTGGAGTCCAAAGGCAGCAAGCCCACCTCCCGGGAACTCATGTATCCCTCTGTGGGTCCTAGAGGGGACATTCAGCATACCTGATAACATATAACCCAGCGGATTCTACTAACTAATCAATACAGTATTGCACATTGAGTTAGGAGTGTGTGTCACTGGTGCCCCCACCTGATTTTGACAGTGAACTGCACCCCAGTCTTCAGCACCAGAGGTCTTTGGGGGAAAGTGGGCATACAGGGCTGTCTCTCCACCACGATAGAACTGAAAGACAGACACCACAGAAACATACTCTCAATCCTCTGATAGTCACACTCCTATGGCACTCCACTAAAGCCTAGTCTAGACATTAACTCTGGGAGCTAACTCTAGTCTTCTGGGATGTAATTAAGAACCAAACAGGGAGAACCCTACCTGAATTTGTCCAGCAGAAACTCAAATTTTTACAGCAAAACGTTTTCCGTTTGTAAGGGTTAGGACTAATGATCACACCCCAAATCTCAGGCAAGGTTACCTTTCATGCGAGCGTAGTTCACTGAACCAACTCTGCTACATAATAATGATAGATAATAATGCCACTTAGCAGATGCTTTTGTCCTAAGAAACTTACTAAACATGTGTATTAGGGTTTAATATTTTCCCGAAAAACTACACACTTGTATTCCTGAGAAAATTGCAACCATCCCGGTAATATTCCCATTCAAACCGGAAAAGCTTTTTAAAATCATATAATTCAAGTGATTATTTTTATTTATAAATATGGACAGGAATTTCATGGTTTCTTGTTTTGTATTAGTCACAATTGAATCAATTCAAAGTTCTGTCAAAAAGTCACCACACAACACAATTTGTTAATTTAACCTAGTTTAAATCTAGGCCTAAAATGTTGGAGTTGCGCCACAGAAGATTATGGGGATTGTATATGTGTTGAGACCGATCATGTTCTAGATAAATGGTTGATCTGACTCCGGTCTCCCATATTAAAATTACTGAATTGTTATAAAGACGTGGTTATGAAACCCACAAGACATAAAAGATTGGCGACGTGTAAGTCTGAACCTACGGGAACTATTCTGTCTGGAAGTAATTTTTTACATGTTTAAAAATGTTATTTCCCATGCTGCACAGTGTATTGCTAACCGAGGCATGTGCATAGTCGAGATAGCATTGTCATGGGATGTAAGAAAAGGATTTGAGACTGACGTTGGAGTGGGAAAACAACATGATAAAAGGGAGGAATATACAGTGAGTAAAGGAAAGGACATTTATTAAACTGTGAAGACAAACAGAATAAATGAGCCTGATAGCAGATAACTATAGACTTCCAGTCATTGTGCTAACGCTAGTTAGCACAAGCTCACAAAACTACCTCCAACTTCCTTCATACTGGACATAGAGACATAAAAATGGTATCCACAAGTTAATCTAACTCTGGGGAAGTAAGATAAAGGGCCTTATTGCCACAATCCTGAGGTATCCCTTTAAAAATAATGGTGGAATCAGGATATATGGGAGACTTCAAAGTCACAGTTAACCCGGTGTTGTCTGCTGAGCAGTATCCGCTACCACACATTGGCAACAGTTTTGCGGGTTTAGCTGGAAGTCAAAAGTTCAGCACAAGTAGACTTCGCAGAAGTCTATTTTAAGATGCACGTGGATGAAAAGTCAAAAGGAACTGCTGATCGTCGTGACACATAAGGGGGTCTTCAGGGACTGTCATCTACCGTTTGGAATCACAAGGGTGCCAGTACTGTTCCAGAGGGAGATGGACCAGATCTTGAGTGGATTGCCAGGAGTACAATACTACCTGGATGACATCCTCGTTACTGGGAAAGACGAAGAGGACTACCTCCGTACTTGGATGCGACCTTACAGAGATTGAAGGACTACAGGCTGTGAGTTCGTACGGTCAAATGTGCATTCTTCCAATCATCAGTTGAATACGTTGGACAGGTCATCGACGCCAGAGGCCTTCACAAGGATCCATCCAAGGTCAAGGTTATTTTGGACACCCCAGTTCTAAGAATGTGAGCCAACTATGTTTTTTTCCTGGGGTCACCGAATTTCTACGGATGCTTTATCCCAAGCTTAGCATCAGTTGTTTTGTCAGGACAAAACATGGAAATGGAGAGAACAATGCGAGGAAGCATTCATGAAAACCCTTGAAATCTGAAGCACTGGCACACTTCGAGCCGTCAATGCCCATCCAACGAGCTTGTGATGTTAAACCCATATGATGTGGGAGCAGTTGTGTCCCATATCATGCCTTCAGGTGAAGAGAAGCCGATCGCTTTCGTATTGAGAGCATTGAACAATGCAAAAAGTAACTACGCACAGATAGAACGAGAAACCCTAGGTATCATTTTGGGAGTGCGTCAGTTTCACCAGTATCTGTACAGGAGGAAGTTCACCCTTCTTACAGATCATTGTTCGCTGACGAGCATCATTGGACCTCATTCTGGTATTCTGTCCCTTGCTGTAAGCAGAACGCAAAACGTGGGCTCTGTTAATGTCAGCGCACACCTACGATATCAAGTACCGCAAGTCAAAACTGCATTGCAACTCAGATGGACTACTCAGACGGAGTCACCCAAGTGGATATCTTCTACCTCAGATTAGTGGAAAATGCACCAGTCATTTCAACACAAGTGCGAAGAAACACTAGAAATTACTCAGTGTTATCTGAAGTAATGGACGTTGTCATCAAAAGTAAGGCTGCAGGAGATGCTCCAGAACTGAAACCGTACCTTTCCAGGAGAACGGAGCTGTCAGTACATCTGGTCGTCTGCTGTGGGGGAGGAGAGTTATCATTCTGCCTTCGCTGAGGATACCAGTGTTGCAACAGCTACACTCAGGTCATTGTGAAATTGCACAATCTGGTGGCCTGGATTGGATGGAAGCATTGAGGAGAAAGCAAAAACATGCTCCTCATGTCAGAAGGTTCGCAACGTACCTCAACTTCATCCGTGGGAATGGCCGAAGGAAGCATGGCAACGTGTACACGTCGGCTTTGCAGGTCCATTCGAAGACAAAATGTTTCCCGTGGTCTTTGATGCTCACAGCAAGTGGCCAGAGGTTGCCATCATGAGGCCTACTACTGCTGAGAAGACCATCGAGAAGCTTGGAGAAGTGTTTAGTCAGTTTGGATCGCCACTCCAACTCATTAGCGACAACAGACCGCAGCTAGTGCCCTAAGAAATGAGTATGTTCCTACATGTGAATGGTGTACGGCAGGTCCACCCCACGTACCATCCATCTACCAATGGGCTGGCAGAGAGGTTCGTACAGACCATGAAACACATAAAAGTGTTTCAGGGTCAAGGGACACTGCAACAATGCTTGAACAGCTTAATGCTATCCTACTTGAACACGCAACCACCAACCCTCGCTACTCAAGAAGAGAGACTTACGCACAAGCTTCGACCTACTCAAACCTCAGAACTCAAAGGAGGCAGTGCGACGTCAACAGGACAGTCAAATCAAACGTTATGAACTGAGAGCAAAGGGCAGAGATTTTAATCCTGGAGACTGTCTTAGCTAAGAACTACCTCGACGGACAAAAGTGGGTTCTTGCTACAGTCATTGCTCCGACTTGTCCTGTGTTCTACACTGTCCAGACTGCAGAGGACATCATCTGGAAAAGGCACATACATCAGTTAAAGTTGAGTAATGCCACACCGACAGAACCACCAGTCGTGAGTGGTCCAGAACTGTTACTGGGTGACACCCTGACCCAGCAGTAGTCACCTAGGGGCTCACAGTCACCTTCTCAGGACTGTTGTTCATAATGGGGACAATTTAAGTAGGAAAAGGAGGAGATGTGGTGTATTGGGGTTGTGCCACAGAGCATCAATGGGGGTTGCATGTTGAGACCAAACACGTTCTAGATACATTTTTGAACACATTCCTGTCTCCAGACTCATCCTTATAAAGACGTGGTTATGAAGCCCAGGAGACATAGCAAAAATTTGATGAGGTTATTAGCCTACAGCCTAGTGAACATGTCATTGGTTTTACATGTCAGCCAGCTGGTTGGCCCTTTTTCATCCCATTGCTATCAGGGGGATTTCGTAAGGTCGTGGTATTGTGGTGACTTTATCACAGGGAACAACATATCCGATTCTCCGCTAAACAGACATGCAAATAGGCCTAGTAGTGGCGATTCAGCAACAAGGATAGCACACGTGCACTATTTTTGTTATTGTAACATCATTGATCAATGTTGCAAAAGTCTATTTCCTCCAGCACATTTGTGGATACAATGTACCAGACATTTTGATAACAGTGAGTAGCTGCAGTTTATGTTTTAAGACTCTGCCAGTGCCACAAAGATAGCTTGGAGATTTGTGAATGTGAGATGGAGAAAGCCTTCAATAACTGCGTCAAGAGGTTGCGTGTAGCCTACTATTGATAGACAGCAATGCAATTTATAGAAGGGATGTTTTCTATTGGGGACTTTACATTGAGTAGGCAAAATATGGTAGGCTGCTAGCGATGTGAGGACTGGCCTAATATAGGCTATGAATGAAGCCAGATATTGATATGTCCAGTTCATTCATGCAGCTATTCGCAAAGCATATTTTGCATTAGCGCTGCATAAAATGTGTATACCAACGGTTCACGGGACCCGTCAATATTATTCTTGGGAATCGGGAAGGAACTTGGTCGGTAAGTCCCGGTATACTGGTTAAACCCTAATGTGTATGTGATCGCTACAAGAACATAGATATAGGTGACGGAGCGGGGTCTCACTTGACAATGAGGGTCTTGAACAGGACGAGAGCGCGTTCCTCCAGAGTGCTTTTGCCCTGAGTGATGGGGTCGTTCTCGTATGTGTACTTCTGTTCCAGCTCCTGAAGCTTCTTCAGCTGCTGGCGTACCTGCTGTAAGCCCCCTGCCACCGCAGTGAACCTGCACCCCCCCCACACACACACACAGGGTTATGGTTGAAAGTATCTGAACAGTGTCTAAGGTTATGTGTAGTGGCAGGGGCAGGAGCTAAGGTGGACAGGAGGCAGGGCTGACCAGGTTTGTAGCTGATCTAGACAGGCATTAGGTGGACCACCGATACACGCAATCTGCTGTCTGTGCTTCCACTCAGGTATCTCCTCCGTCACCAGGGTGTACTGGATCTGCTCGGCCAAGTTCAGGATGTAAGCTATCTGATGCACCACCACCTACAGGTCGGGAGAAAAACACCACAAGCTAACCATACAGAGTTCACACACACACACACACACACACACACGTACGCATACACACGCACCTCTCTGGTTATGTTGAGTTTGATGAACATCTCTCTGATGACCTTCTCCTCTTCACGGATCTCTTTCTGTACCACCGGTGACTGTGTCATCCCATTCACCTCTTGTTCCACTGACAAGTACATAGAGTCACAACTGATATAGCGTTAAGCATTCCCAATATGATATTAAAAAAAAGGATCTGGAATTTTACAGCACAGATATTTCAGTCTGGAAACTAGTTTTTAGTACAGTAGGAGTAAGTTATTTCTATACCGTCACATTGGCTAAAGCATAGACCAGAGATCATCAACTAGATGATGACCAAAAGAAGCCCAAACAGATATAATATTAGACTAAAACAATTTGTATACGATCACGTGTTTCTCTATTATGCATAGGAATATTTGGGAAAAGATTTCCAAAATCACTTGGAGCGGATATCCTGGTGTTTTTACAGTCTTTCATGTCCAATATTTTTTTTATTCAGTAAATAATATATATAAGTGCCTTCGGAAAGTATTCAGACCCCTTGACATTTTCCACATTTTTTTCTTTTACAACCTTATTCTAAAATGGATAAAAATAAATAAAATTCCTCTGATATCTACACACAATAGCCCATAATGACAAAGCGAAGAGTATAGAGATTTTAGCCAAAGTATTAAAAATAATAAACAGTAGTATCTTATTTACACAAGTATTCAGACCATATGAGACTCGAAATCTGAGCTCAGGTGCATCCTGTTAACATTGATCATCCTTGAGATGTTTCGACAACTTGATTGAAGTCCACCTGTGGTAAATTGTACATGTCTATACAAGTTCCCACAGTTGACAGTGCATGTCAGAGCAAAATCCAAGCCATGAGGTCGTAGGAATTGTCCGTAGAGCTCCGAGACAGGATTGTGTCGAGGCACCGATTTGGGGAAGGGTACCAGAAAATGTCTGCATTTGAAGGCCCCCAAAGAACATTATTCTTAAATGGAAGAAGTTTAGAACCACAAAGACTCTTCCTAGAGTTGGCTGCCCGGCCAACCTGAGCAATCGGGGGAGAAGGACCTTGGTTAGGGTGGTGACCAAGAACCAGATGGTCACTCTGACAGAGCACAAGAGTTCCTCTGTGGAGATGGGAGAAACTTCCAGAAGGACAACCATCTCTAAAGCACTCCACCAATCTGGTCTTTATGGTAGAGTGGCCAGACGGAAGCCACTCCACAGTAAGAGGCACATTACAGCCCGTTTGGAGATTGCCAAAAGGCACTTAGACTCTCAGACCATGAGAAACAAGATTCTCTGGTCTGATGAAACCACGATTGAACTCTTTGGCCTGAATGCCAAACATCTCATCTGGAGGAAACCTGGCACCATTCCTACAGTGAAGCATGGTGGTGGCAGCATCATGCTGTGGGGATGATGCTGACAATGATTCTAAGCACACGGCCAAGACAATGCAGGAGTGGCTTCAGGGCAAGTCTCTGAATGTCCTTGAGTGGCCCAGCCAGAACCCAATCGAACATCTCTGGAGAGTTCTGAAAATAGCTGTGCAGTGACGCTCCCCATTAAACCTGACAGAGCTTGAGAGGATCTGCAGAAAATAATGTACCCAAGAAGACTTGAGGCTGTAATCGCTGCTAAAGGTGCTTCAACAAAGTACTGAATTAAAGGGTCTGAATACTTACGTAAATGTAATATTTCCATTTTTATTTGTAATACATTTTCTAAAGACCTATTTTTGCTCTGTCATTAGTATGACAAAGCAAAAATGATTTAATCAATTTGAGAATAAGGCTGTAACGTAACAAAAAATTCAGAAAGCACTATATATTTTTGGGGGGCTCAATATAACTTGGGGGACCAAATAAAACCACCCATGGGCCGCCAGTTGGGGAACCCTGACATATAGCATTAGACATATAGCAAAAGATCTAGGACCAACCCTGACATATAGCAATAGATCTAGGACCAACCCTGACGTATGCAATAGATCTAGAACCAGTCTAGTCTCGTGTCCCTGTCCCAGGCTGTTGAAATAGACTAGGACCAGGCTCAGGCTCAGAGGCTATAACTCACACAGTACCTCGGCTCTGCAGGGTCTTCTTCTTAAAGTCATGTTCATCCTGTAGGTCCTCCAGTGACTTAATTTCCCGCTCTACATCCTGAAGGAGGGCAGAAGTCACACTATTGGTTTTTCATGGACATCGATGATGTTTGTGAATAACATTTTCTGTCCTACTCTTTCAGACTGTTCAACTGGCTATTTTCATATAGAAAATGCTGTAGTCGTCTGCATGACAAAAAAAACACAACCAATATCACATGGTAATGGCCAAATGAGCGCACCTGTACTTGGTTCCTCAGGTCTTTGACATTGTTGTCCAACTCTTTCTGTTTCTCCAACACCACATTGTTTTGTGTGGACTGAACGTTTTCCTGACAAAAACAGTTACAGACAATATGGTCTTCTTTCATGCTACTTCTGTTGCAGCAATGATTGAAGAGGCTGTTTAACACTTTTAATATATATATATATATACATATACACATATATATATATATATATATATATATATATATATATATATATATATATATATATATATATATATATATATATATACATATATATACATACAATTTAGTCATGAACGGAATTTTCAGCAAATCTCTTTGCAGCATATATATATATATATATATTTATATTATATATATATATATATATATATATATATTTCCACAAGGCAGTATGAAAAAGGCAAGATCAGTGTCTCACCTCTTTTTTTAAGGCACAGGCCAGGATTTTCTTCTCCTCTTTCAGACATTTACATATAGTCATGGCCATTTGCAAAGGGTCCTCCTGAAAGTGGTCCTAGGAAGACAGTTAATCAACTTTAAAAGTCAAATGGGTGTTCCTCAAGGTTCTGTTCCAGGACCATTGTTCTTTTTCACATACTTGCTAGTTGCTAGCTCTTGGAAATGTAATTTATAAAAAGGAAATATCACTGCTATCCTGATTATAAATAACCTGCAAACCAAACCAGATAAAACATTATAGGTGCAATATGCAGAAATTGTGCCATTTTTTCCTGGTTGCTAAAATTCTAATTTCAGCATGTGAAATATCTTTTCAATAACTAAAAATATTGTATTTTCAGCTGTTTGAGGCTGGGATACAAATCCGAAAGTAAAAGAAGCTAAAACTAAACTTATACATGAGAAGCATAGAAAGAGTGCACATAGAACAGCTCTACCACTTCTTAAGACTTGCTTTCAATGAGAATGACATATCTATACCTCACATTTCTATGTGAATATGGTTGGTTCGCCCAAAAACGTACAACGGCTTTACGTTTGCTAAATCAAAGGCTTATGTAACAAAGGACTGGATAGCCAGTATCCTGTTTGAAAACTCAAACAGTACAATGGTTAATGATTAGCTTAAAGAACCTCAAGATACTTTTGTGTATGTGGACACCTTCAAATTAGTGAATTCAGCTATTTCAGCCACACTCGTTGCTGACAGGTGTATAAAATCGAGCACACAGCCATGCAATCTCCATAGTTAAACATTGGCAGTAGAATGGCTTTACTGAAGAGCTCAGTGACTTTCATAGGATGCCACCTTTTCAACAAGTCAGTTCGTCAAATGTCTGTCCTGGTCAACTGTAAGTGCTGTTATTGTGAAGTGGAAACATCTCGGAGCAACAACGGCTCAGCCACAAAGTGGTAGGCCACACAAGCTCACAGAACGGGACTGCCGAGTGTTGAAGTGAGTAGTGCATAAAATCATATGTCCTCGGTTGCAACACTTACTACCAAATTCCAAACTGCCTCTGGAAGCACAAGAACTGTTCGTCGGGCACATCATGTAAGGGGTTTCCATGGCCGAGCAGCCACACACTAGCCTAAGATCACCATGCGCAATGCCAATTGTCGGCTGGAGTGGTGTATGGCTCGCCGCCATTGGACTCTGGAGCAGTGGAAACGCGTTCTCTGGAGTGATGAATCATGCTTCACCATCTGGCAGTCCGACGGACAAATCTGGGTTTGGTGGATGCAAAGAGAACGCTACCTGCCCTAATGCATAGTGCCAACTGTAAAGTTTGGTGGATGAATTATGGTCCTGGGCTGTTTATTATAGTTCGGGCTAGGCCCTTTAGTTCCAGTGAAGGGAAATCTTAACACAAATCTTAACACCACAGCATACAATGACATTATAGATCACAATGTTCCAACATTGTGGCAACAGTTTGGGGAAGACCCTTTCCTATTTCAGCATGAAAATGCCCCTGTGCACAAAGCGAGGCCCATACAGAAATGGTTTGTCGAGATCGGTGTGGAAGAACTTGACAGGCTTGCACAGAGCCCTGACCTCAACTATATTGAACACATGAGATAAATTGGACGGCCGACTGCAAGCCAGGCCTAATTGCCCAATATCAATGCCCGACCTCACTAATGCTCGTGGCTGAATGGAAGCAAGTCCCCGCAGCAATGTTCCAACATCTAGTGGAAAGCCTTCCCAGAAAAGTGGACGTTATTGCAGCAAAGGGGGGACCAACTCCATATTAATGCCCATGATTTTTGAATGAGATGTTCGACGAGCAGGTGTCCACAAACTTTTGGTCATGTAGTGTAATTTGTGTCATTACATCAGCTTGAAACATTGTTGATACCCTCGATCCTGATTGGCCCTGATCTGACAATAAAACAGCATCTCCAGACCAGCACTCTTAGAATCAAAGCACCAGCTATATGGATTAATGCTCAATGCCTGAGTGCCAATGCCTGAGTGTTTATACCTTGTAAATTAATGTCAATCCTCAATCCACATTCCACCCTGGCCTTACCTGCAGTTTGCGTTTAATCTTGCGTACATTGTGTTGCAACAGGAAGTTGTTCTCCAGGGCGAAGCGGCTGTACTGGTTGTCCAACTGGCCCAAGAGGTCATGGAAACGGACGATCGCCAGGGAAACGCTGGTTGCCACCGTGTCCCTGCAGGGCGTCAACCAAAAGGGGCGGGATTTTGAAATCTATTGTTATCATTTAAAATGATAGCAACCAGACCACGGAAACACAGTGTAGTGTCTTAACACTTAGTACTTATATAATAAGAAAGACTCTGAAAACAAGTAATTGAACTGGAGCTTCACATTTACTCAAACGAGTTAGTACCAGAATAACATAGAACAACACTGCGCATGACCAAGGGTGCTCCATCCTTAAAGGGGACATCAGTAATTAACAGAACATAATATTCCTTCTCTTATACAATCAGAGTTACTTTTACCAAACCACAACTGAAACATTTCCCAGAACTTGTAGTTATTTTGCATCTTTTAATTTGAACTTGAACAGTTCATTTTTGTTTGTTTGTTTGTTTATAAGTCTAGTCTGTCTGGTGGGCGGTGCCTTCGTTCTGGGTAGCGCCTCGGATTGTCTGGAGGCTCCTGAACATCCTCAGTGTGTGCTTGTTCCATTATAGCTTCTGCTATAGCAGCACCTTTGTCAACACAGTCCCTTCTTTCAGCCTGGGGTCTCTTTACTGCCCCACCGTCCTCTACAGTTCCCTGTGTGTCATTCTCAAGATCTCTCTGTGCCTGTTCTCTCTCGATTGTTGTGCTGTTTTCCGTAGAATGCATTTGGATAATGTGACGCTGCCACATTATGTCTGGGCTCACTTGAACCTGGTAAGTTCTGGGTCCCGTTTGTGTGTGTGTACGTTCCCTCTTGTCCATTGCCCTGCTCTTCTGTAGTCTCGCACCATCACTTCCTGTCTTGTTTGGAGATGGCGCTCCCGGCCACCGGAAAGCATCTTGGCTTGTTTGTTCAGCACTTCATTACGCCTGTTTGGCTTCATGATGTCCAGCTGTGTGCGGAGAGGCCTCCCGAACATCAGTGCGGCTGGGCTTTTAACATCATATCCCATTTAGTGCGGCTGGGCTTTTTTATTTGTCGTGGCATGTGGGAGCCACACAGGCATTTGTTTCGGTAGGAGGCCAGGAACTTGGCCAGTTTTGTTTGCAAAGTCCCTTCGTCTCGTTTTGCTGCACAGAGTCCTTGCTTTAGGGTTTGCACAAAGCGTTCCGCCAGCCCATTGGTGGCAGGGTGGTACGGAGCTGAGGTTGAGTGTTTGATTCCATTTACTGACATGAATCTTGTAAACTCGTCACTTACAAAAGCTTGCGCGTTGTCACTTACCAGCTGCAGCGGCAAACCGAAGCGTGCAAAAGTTGATCTGAGACACACTATCGTCTGAGCTGAGGTGGAGGAGTCGGTGCAAAACACCTCTGGCCATTTGGAATGGGCATCAACTATAACCAGAAACATGTGCTTTTCAAAGGGACCAGCGTAGTCCACATGAATTCTCTGCCATGGCTCTGTGGACTGGGACAGGAGTAGGCATGTGAAGGGTTTCCAAACATCTGCTACAGTTCTTCACCATGTTTTCTATCTGTTGATCCAGACCTGGCCACCAGAAGTGGCTCCTTGCGAGCAGCTTCATTTTGACAATTCCAACATGACCTTCATGTAGTTGCTGCAATACTAGATGTTGGCATTTCTGGGGTATCATGACTCTCATTCCCCACAACAAACATCCTTGGTACGTTGTGATTTTGTTTCTCCACTGGAAATACGGAGTCAGCTCCTTTCTGCCATTAGCTGGCCATCCTGACATGGTGTAGGTGTACACTTTTGACAAGGTCACATCTTTCCTTGTCTCCTGTTTGATAACTGTGCTTGTGACCGGTAGTGCCTCGAGCTGAGCGGTATGGAACATGTCCACTGCATCCACCCTCCTTTGTCTTTCTCTTGTACACGGCAGTCTAGATAATCCATCTGCATTTGTGTGGAGGGATGACGGCTTAAACTCAATGTCATACATATGACTGGCAAGGAACAGGGCATATCGCTGTAACCTGGCTGCTGTCATTGTCGGAATGTCTTTCTTTGGACTGAAAGTGGAAAGCAACGGCTGGTGATCCGTAACCAGTGTGAAACGCTTGCCATATAGGTATGCGTGGAATTTATTGACGCCCCACACTAGTGCCAGTGCTTCTTTGTCGATTTGTGAGTAGTTTTTCTCTGCATCATTTAATGTTCGTGACGCAAATGCAACTGGCCTCTCTGACCTATCGTTCAGTGTGTGTGAAAGGACTGCCCCTAATCCATAAGGGGACGCATCACGAGCCAACTTCACTAGCATTTCAGGGTCGTAATGCATCAGGACCTGTTCAGATGTTATGAGCCGTTTTGCCCCCAGAAATGCATTTTCACACTGCTCTGTCCACCGCCATGTCCTATTCTTTTCCAGGAGCTGATTTAGAGGCTGGAGTACTGCTGAAAGGTTTGGGAGGAATCTTCTGTAGTAATTGATCAATCCCGTGAAAGATCTCACTTCTGTGATATTTTGTGGTCGTGGTGCCTGTACCACTGCCTCGATTTTGTCCTGTGTTTTGTGCAATCCATTGCAGTCAATTTCATGTCTACAGAAGACAATCTTGTCTTTGAAGAACTCACACTTCTGTAAGTTTACCTGTAGACCATACTCTTTCAGTCTTTTCAGGACTTCTTCCAGGTTAGCCAGGTGCTCTTTGTCGGTGTGTCCTGTTATGATCATGTCATCCAGGATACACTGGGTTCCTGGGATTCCTTGCAAAATCTGGTCAATAGTTCATTGCCAAATGGCTGGTGCTGATGCAATGACAAAAACCAGGCGGTTATACCTGTATAGACCTTTGTGTGTGTTTATTGTCAGGTACTGTTTTGGAGCTCTCTTCAACCGGTAGCTGCAGGTAAGCCTATTTCAGATCGATTTTACTGAAGTGTTTCCCACCAGCTAGTGCAGCAAAGATGTCATCCAGATGTGGTAGGGGGTATTGGTCCACATGCAACATTGAATTCACAGATACCTTGAAGTCTCCACACATTCTAACAGACCCGTCTTTCTTCACAATAGGAACTATGGGTGTGGCCCATTCGCTTCTGTCCACTTGTCAGGATCCCTGTATCCTGCAAGCGATCGATCGATTTCCGCTTCCACCTTTGGTCTCAGGGAGAATGGAACAGATCTGGCTTTGCAGAATTTGGGTTGCGTCATCTCTTAGTACAAGTTTTGCTGTGAAGCCTTTTACTGTTCCCATCTGATCACTGAAAACTGTGTTGTATTTCTTCCGCAAGTGTTCCAGCATTTGGTCTGTGCCTTTCTCTTTGGACTGGAACATGTGGAGCATTTTCAAGTCACACCAGTTCAGCTTTATTTTTGAAGGTCATTCCCTGACAAATAATGGGGGGCCAGTTCCAGGCACCACATACAGCTGTAACTGCTGTGTTTGCCCCCCATAACGCACTCTGACCTGCAACGCCCCCATTGGGCTCAATCTCTCTCCTGAGTAGATCTTCAGCAACATAGCCTTAAAGTGCTCATTGTGGACGGTAGTGGAAATTATAGACACTGCAGATCCTGTGTCCAGCTCCATTTTGAGGGGTTTGCCTTCGATATCTGGTGTCACCCATATTATGCTACTGCTGGGAGTCACTGTGTTTAACTCCATTGTACCAATTAATCGTTAATCTGAATCACTGCCACTGTTCTCTGCTAGTGCATTCACAGACCCTTTAATTTTCTCAGTTTTCCTTTTGTGACTGAATTTTGCTTTGCATGCTCTTTGAATGTGCCCCCCCTTCTACTGCATTTGTGACAAATGTCGTCTTTGAAACGGCAGTCCTCTGCTCTGTGACCATCTGTCACACCTGTTGCATTTTCCGGCTGGGGGGGGGGGGGGGGGCTGTCGGCTGCGTGAAAACTTGTGCAGGGAAATGTGACAGGTCAGTACATCTTTTACTTTGCAACTCAAATGCATCTTTAGTCGCGATTTCCATAGCCGCAGCAATTTCAACCGCGAGATTTGATTCTGTGAGCAAACGTTTTTGAATGTGTTCATGTTTCAAACAAATGTATCCCTTAATGTGTCATTTAGGTTCTCTCCAAACTGGCAATGTTCTGAGTTTCTTCAACTCTTTCCCCCCAATTCTGATCTCTCTTGTGGAAACGAAAACGTTCCGCGATGAGGAGTGGTTTAGGTGATAGAGATTGTGGAGATATTGCAAAATCACCTGTGAATGTTTTATTTGAGGGCTTCAAAGGGGCAGTCAGATCTCTTAGCAAACTGTACTTTTTGGGCCAATTAAACTCAACAACGCTGGTACTCTCTTGTTATCAGCAGTGTCGTTTGCAATGAAGTACTGTTCCAGTCGTTCAATGTAAGTTGCCCAGTTTTAATTGCGTGTCATCAAACACATCTACTTTCCCGATGCTTGCCATACTCTTTACTTCCGGCTCCACGGGTCTTTGATCTGCCGCCTCGTTCTCGTCAGCTCTTCCCTCGTCTTCACTGCTTGCTAGCTGTTGTGCTACAGGGTCAAAATCTTCCTCTCTTCCTACGAGCTCCATCTGTATTCGTGATGCACACTGCAGGTAATCATCCTCGTCGCCATTGTAGTGTCTTAACACGTAGTACTTATTTATATAATAAGAAAGACTCTGAATACAAGTAATTGAACTGGAGCTTCACATTTACTCAAACGAGTTAGTACCAGAATAACAGAACAACACTGCGCATGACAAAGGGTGCTCCATCCTTAAAGGGGACATCAGTAATTAACAGAACATAACACACAGTGTCTTAGAAGGTGAAGAGTTTGACAAACTGCACATCAACAACAACGAAAGTGTCAACCTTGATACAGCTCTTACTTTTACTTTCAGTTTTCTTATTACGGTAGTTGGCGCAGGCTTTCGTCTACCCATGCATTTCCTGCAATTCTATGTCACGTATACTCACTCTGACCTCAAGGTTATCAGGCTGCTGATTATCCCGCACACCTGTTACCATCGGCAAGCGCACCAGCGCCTCATGACACTCACCTGGACTCCATCACCTCCTTGATTATCTTCCCTATAGCTGTCTCTCCCCTTGGTTCTTTCCTCAGGTGTTATTGACTCTGTTTCATGTCGGTGTGCTGCTTTTTTTTTTTTTTACTTATTAAAACACTCGCTCCCTGTACTTGCTTACCGTCTCTCAGCGCACTCGTTACGTTCTACATATTTTGCCATAGGCTGGAGAGAAGTTATTGCAGTTTTTAATATGATGTGAGAGTGACAAGTTTAGATAGATTGGTAAATTAGCTGGCTGCTAGACTAAAGAATTGTTGCTAACATGGGCTAATTGAATGACTGTCAGTGACAGAAATAACAAGAGAATCTGCTTTTACACAAACACATTTTGAAATTGCACCTTGGGCATTTTATACTATTCTAACTCTCAACAGTAAGTTTACATATTTTCTTGGGGGGGGGATTGATCCACTGGAAGCCAGTTGCCCTCCCTTCCCTAGATTATCAAACAGCAGCACCTTAAATTATGAGAACAGTACACAGCCTTTGAACACATCTACACATACTGACTGTGTAAATGACAGACCTAGTCAGCCACTGCTGCTCACTCACCAGTCATGGCTCTCAATCCACGCACTGAGGTACTGGCGGATCTCCATGGGGAAAGTATCATCATACAGCTGGTCCAACTGCTCCAGGTACTTGGAGTCTAATTTCTGCAACTGGAACCACTGGGCCATCTAAGAACCAGGTACAGAGACATGGCAATCATTGTTTCCCCCTGTACCATTCCATAGGCACATACAGTTAGCTTCTTTAGTTTTTGAAGGATTGAGGAATAGTCAGCTGCTCTATAGTACTGCTGGGTAACACCAATGTTGCCTAATGTGATAATGGCTGAACTGTTTTCCATTATCTTTTTACTGCGTTCTGTGTAACTCGGTGAAGGGATATAGTTTAAACAAGCTTTAAAAGTAGCTAGACTGGAATTCAATTGAAGTGCATTTCACTTTCCTACAGTGTCACAACTTAAGCCGTGGTGTAAAGTACTTAAATAAAAAATACTTTAAAGTACTACTTAAGTCGTTTTGGGGGGTATCTGTACTTTACCCTACTATTTATATTTTTGACAACTTTTACTTTTTACTCCAAATAAATAAAAAAAATCAATAAAAATGTGGGCTGTCTGGTTTGCGTAACATAAGGCAGGTATTCCCAGACTGGGGTAAACACAATGCCGTTTGGGATACGCCAAATAAACATATATATATATATATATTTTTTTTATTATTCACATTTTCAAACTGTAAATTTATATTTTCCAACGGGGCTATACATTTGGTTGAATTTTTTCTCTCTTGCCTAAGTAGCCTCGTTTTACTGCCATAAATAAAATTCAACCATCTAGTGTCAGCGAAATAACAACAATGTCAAATACAGGTAGCCTAGTGAAATATTTAACATCCAATCATATTAACCTTTACTCTCTCGCCAGAAACCTTCACTCTTGCGCAGACATTTAGGAACGAAACATGACAATTTGAAAAATAAGCCACTGGAGTTTTTTGAGCAAGAATAAAGATGACTTTTGAGTAGTAAGACATGTATAAAAGCAACAGATACCATTAATAAAAGGGGCATCTTATATGGTGAGCTCTCGAGTGGATAGAACAGGCAAGCCCCATACTATTGTGGAAGACTTAATTCTTCCTGCTGCCGCGGATATGGCTGGGACAATGCTGGGGGAAAAGGCCCAAAGAACTATACAAACAATGCCTTCATCAAACAACACTGTTTCAGAACGCATTAGGGACATGGCAGGATATGTTTTGAAACAATTCCTGCTTCACATACAAGCCAGTGAATTATATGCGTTATAGCTGGATGGGTCAACAGAAGTGGCTGGCCTGGCACAGCTCCTGGTATATGTCCGTTACGTTTATGGGGGGTCAATTAAGGAGGACATCCTCTTCTGCAAACCACTGGAAACCAGAACAACATGAGAGATATATCTAAAGTACTAGACATCTTTGTGACATCAAATGGACATTGGTGGTCAAGATGTGTTGGTATCTGTACTGATGGTGCAAAAGCCATGACAGGGAGACATGGTGGAGTGGTAACGGTTGCTCCCGACGCCACTTGGGTACACTGCAGCATCCACCGAGGGGCTCTTGCTGCTGAAGGAATGCCTGGCAGCTTGAAAGACATTTTGAACACAATAGTGAAAATGGTTAACTTTGTTAAAGCAAGGCCCCTGAACTCTCGTGTATTTTCTGCATTATGCAATGATATGGGCAGCGACCATGTAACGCTTTTACAACATACAGAAGTGCGCTGGTTATCAAGGGGCAAAGTATTGACGCCGGTTTTTGAATTGAGAGACGAGATTTAAGTTTTCTTTACTGACCATAATTTTCACTTGTCTGACCGCTTGCATGATGACCAGTTTCTCACACGACTGGCCTAACTGGGTGATGTTTTTTCTAGCCTAAATTATCTGAATCCAGGATTACAGAGACTCTCCTGGACTATATTCAGTGTTCGGGACAAAATTGAGGCTATGATTAAGAAGTTGGAGCTCTTTTCTGTCTGCATTAACAAGGACAACACACAGGTCTTTCCATCATTGTATGATTTTATTTGTGTGTAAATGAACTCAAGCTTACGGGCAATGTCAAATGTGATTTAGTGAAGAACCTGAGTGAACTGTGTGCACAATTACGTAGGTACTTTCCCAAAACGGACGACACACAACAACTGGATTCATTATCCCTTTCATGCCCTGCCTCCAGTCCACTCAACAATATCTGAACAAGAGAGACTCATCAAAATTACAACAAGTGGTTCTGTGAAAATGTAATTTAATCAGAGGCCACTGCCAGATTTCTGGATAGGGCTGCGCTCAGAGTTTCTTGCCTTGGCAAATCACGCTGTTAAGACACTGATGCCCTTTGCAACCACGTACCTACAGATGAAGTAGGAAGTTTACATACACCTCAGCCAAATACATACAGTTTTTCCACAATTCCTGACATTTAATCCTAGTAAAAATTCCCTGTCTTAGGTCAGTTAGGATCACCACTTTATTTTAAGAATGTGAAATGTCAGAATAATAGTAGAGGGAATGATTTATTTATATTATTATTTCTTTCATCACATTCCCAGCGGGTCAGAAGTTTACATACACTCAATTAGTATTTGGTAGCATTGCCTTTAAATTGTTTAACTTGGGTCAAACGTTTCGGGTAGCCTTCCACAAGCTTGCCACAATAAATTGGGTGAATTTTGGCCCATTCCTCCTGACAAAGCTGGTGTAACTGAGTCAGGTTTGTCGGCCTACTTGCTCGCACATGCTTTTTCAGTTCTGCCCACAAATTTTCTATGGAATTGAGGTCAGGGCTTTGTGATGGCAACTCCAATACCTTGACTTTGTTGTCCTTAAGCCATTTTGCCACAACTTTGGAAGTATGCTTGGAGTCATTGTCCATTTGGAAGACCCATTTGCGACCAAGCTTTAACTTCCTGACTGATGTCTTGCGATGTTTTAATATATCCACATGATTTTCCTCCTCATGAAGCCATCTATTTTGTGAAGTGCACCAGTCCCTCCTGCACCAAAGCACCCTCAAAACATGATGCTGCTACCCCCGTGCTTCACGGTTGGGATGGTGTTCTTCAGCTTCCAAGCCTCCCTCTTTTTCATCCAAACGTAAAACAAGTCATTATGGCCAAACAGTTCTATTTTTGTTTCATCGGACCAGAGGATACTGCTCCAAAAAGTACAATATTTGTCCCAATGTCCAGTTGCAAAAGTTGTAGTCTGGCTTTTTTATGGCGGTTTTGGACCAGTGGCTTCTTCCTTGCGGAGGGGCCTTTCAGGTTATGTCGATATAGGACTTGTTTTACTGTGGATATAGATACTTTTGTACCTGTTTCCTCCAGTATCTTCACAAGGTCCTTTGCTGTTGTTCTGGGATTGATTTCTCACCAAAGTACGTTCATCTCTTGGAGACAGAACGCGTCTCCTTCCTGAGTGGTATGATGGCTGTGTGGTCCCATGGTGTTTATACTTCCGTAACATTGTTTGTACAGATGAACGTGGTACCTTCAGGCGTTTGGAAATTGCTCCCAAGGATGAACTAGACTTGTAGAGGTCTACAATTTTTTTTCTGAGGTCTTGGCTGATTTATTTAGAGTTTCCCATGATGTCACACAAAGAGGCACTGAGTTTGAAGGTCGGCCTTCAAATACATCCACAAGTACACCAACAATTGACTCAAATTATGTAATTTAGCCTATCAGATGCTTCTAAAGCCATGAAATCATTTTCTGGAATTTTCCAAGCTATTTAAAGGCACAGTCAACTTAGTGTATGTAAACTGCTGACCCACTTTAATTGTGATACAGTGCATTATAAGTGAAGAAATCTGTGTGTAAACAATTGTTGGGAAAATGACTTGTGTCATGCACAAAGTAGATGTCCTAACTGACTTGCCAAAACTATAGTTTGTTAACAAGAAATTTGTGGAGTGGTTGAAAAATTAGTTTTAATGACTCCAACCTAAGTGTATGTAAACTTCTGACTTCAACTGTATGTTCGAGAGGATTCTCGGCCCTCAATAGCATGAAAACTAAATACAGGCACAGACTGTGTGTGGAAAATGATTTAAGACAGACTCTCCAATACAACCCAACATTGTAGAGTTATGTGCATCCTTTCAATCACACACTTCTCGTTAACCTGCGGTAAGTTATTCACCATTTTCGATGAACAAATAAGGTTTTATATCTAAGATGGTTATATAAAGAGCAAAATTATTGATTATTATTATAATATTATTTGTTCCCTGGTCCCATAAGAGCTCTATGTCACTTCCTACGAGCAGGGTTGTGACAAAATTCACATTCATTCTTATGTTTAATAAATGTACCATGTAGTGTGTGTGTGTGTGGCAGGCTTACAATGATGGCAAAAAAACAACATTTGAGAGTGTGCTGACCCTGGCGCTAGAGGGGGTACGCAGAGTTTTGCATTCCCAAAGAGTTTGGAATGTGAAGGAATGTGAAATGATTTCTACTTTTACTTTTGATTAATCTAAAACCAAATACTTTTAGACTTTTACTCAAAGCAGTATTTTACTGTGTGACTTTCACTTGAGTCATTTTCTATTAAGGTGTCTTAACTTTTACTCAAGTATGACAATTGGATACTTTTTCCATCACTGGTTACAAGTGATGCACAGGGACAATACTGCAGCCTTTCCTGTACTGATGAACAGTTGTTTTTTCATCAATAGATTAGATTACGCATTGAACCATTGAGTATCATGTGTCTCTTATCAAGATATATTTCTAATTGGTTTCCTGTTCCAAATGAAGAATATACAACCACTATCACATGCTGATTGATTGAAGCGAATTATATTCAGTCAACAGCTATGGTTATGGGGTGTGTGATTTTTCTAAACCTGCATCTTTGAAGCATTGCAAGATCAACTGAAGTGTCTTTATAGGATTATGATGATTCAAGCAAATACATTCTGAAAACAGCATTGCAAGACAAAAATAAAATGAAAACACGATTACAAACATGGTAATCTATTTTACCACACTTGTAGTTATTGCACATGCATTGATTCAGTATGCAATTATTAGGTGGCCTAATCACTTTAGTCAAATGAATCCGCACAAGTAACGCTATGCAAAAATGTGTGTCAGTAGCTGCCAATGAAACCTAATACAATTTTCAAATTAAATTATTTAAAAAAAAAACAGAAGAAAATGGCAGAAATTATATTTTTCCTTACAAACCAAATTCTGTGAACAGACAATCTATTTTGTGACAATCATTTGAAATATGTACAATATTTGACCGTTTCAATAATATATCCACAAAATTCCCTGCAATGCCCAATTGCTTTTTGGGGCGTATTTGACCTGCTATGTATTGATTACAGTAAATACCAGGTACAGTAAGCTGTACCTACCTTGATTAACGTTGAAAACGGTACAAAAAGGTGAAGTCAAGAAAGATGGGAAAAGGTTCCTCCACTAACATCCCCAGCCCTTTGCTTCAGAATACATGTGAACATTTAGCTAGGCTTTTTAATTCTGTATAGCCTATCGCAGCTAAGCTTTTGCATAAATTCAGTAGAGAACCAATCAAAGTCCAGTGCGCGTTTTGGCGCTGTTCTTTCTATCGGGCAACCTCCCTCATCCGCATGAAATCAGAAACTTACATTTAAAAACGTAACTCATTCAGACCGTAAATAGAAACCTTACATATTATTGAAAAAAAGGCATTGAAAGTAATGTCACATATTTTTGGGGTCGTTCATCCTGTACTGCAATGGAATGTTCAACATTTTTTAAAAAGCTAATTCATAACTCAAAAAGCTGTCTTGCTGACGAAACTGCATGTATTGCAATTGCTTGGCAAAGTTCAACAGTCGTGGTCGTATCTTTTATCTTTGCAAGTGCTCTTTGCAAGTGCTCTCAGGTTCTGTCGGCGGGAGTGACAGAAAATTATGGAACGGCAGTGTAGAAACCATGTGGTTTCCGAGAAAGCGAAAGTAGATGGTGCAGTTCCACTGATAGGAAACAGCCTGAATTTAACCTGCTCAAATTCCAAGTCAGTATTTTTTTCAGGAACGTACAGTGCATTCGGAAAGTATTCAGACCACTTGACATTTTCCTCATTTTGTAACAGCATTATTCTAAAATGGATTAAATGGTCCCCCCCCCCTCATCAATCTATACACAATACCCCATAATGACAAAGCAAAAACAGGTTTGTAGAAATGTTAGCAAATTTATTAAAAACAAAAAAACTGATATACCACATTAACATAAGTATTCAGACCCTTTACTCAGTACTTTGTTGAAGCACCTTTGGCAGCGATTACAACTTCAAGTATTCTTGGCACAGCTGTATTTGGGGAGTTTCTCCCATTGTTCTCTGCAGATCCTCTCAAGCTCTGTCAGGTTGGATGGGGAGCGTCACTGCACAGCTATTTTCAGGTCTCTCCAGAGATGTTTGATCGGGTTCAAGTCCGGGCTTTGGATGGGCCACTCAAGGACATTGAGACTTGTCCCGAAGCTATTCCTGCATTGTCTTGGCTGTGTGCTTAGGGTCTTTGTCCTGTGGTAAGGTGTACAATCACCCTAGTCTGAGGTCCTCCAGGCGGGCTGTCATGTGCCTTTCACCTCGGAGTGGCTTCCGTCTGGCCACTACCATAAAGGCCTGATTGGTGGAGTGCTGCAGAGGTTGTCCTGGAAGGTTCTCCCATCACCAGAGGAACTCTGGCGCTCTGTCAGAGTGACCATCGAGTTCTTGGTCACCTCCCTGACCAAGGTCTTTCTCTGATTCAGAGGGTTTGGTTTAAATACGGAAGACACATTTCAATCGAAGGCATTCAGTTGACTGACTAGGTATCCCCCTTTCTCTTTCCGTTCTCCCCCGATTGCTCAGTTTTGCTGGGTGGCCAGCTCTCAGGAGAGTCTTGGTGGTTCCAAACTTCTTCCATTTAAGAATGATGGAGGCCAGTCTGTTATTGGGGACCTTCAATGCTGCAGACATTTTTTGGTAACCTTCCCCAGATCTGTGCCTCAACAACAATCCTGCCTCTGAGCTCTACAGACAATTTCTTCGACCTAATGGCTTGATTTATGCTCTAACATGCACTGTCAACTGTGGGACCTTATATAGACATGTCCAGTCAATTGGATTTACCACATGTGAATTCCAATCAAGTTGTAGAAACATCAAGGATGATCAATAAAAACAGGATGCACTTGAGTTCATGTTCAAGTCTCATAGCAAAGGGTCTGAATACTTATTTAAATAAGGTATGTTTTTTTATACATTTCCAAAAATGTTTTAAACTGTTTTCACATTGTCATTATGGGGTACTGTGTGTAGATTGATGAGGATTTTTTTAAATGTATTTAATACATTTTAGAATAAGACTAACATAAAAATGTGGAAAAAGTCAAGGGGTCTGAATACTTTTCGAATGCACTTTGTGCATAAATCATGATTTAGTCTGCCTATTTCTATATTGAGTTGTTTCTTATTTTGATCACTTTCTGAAATATATACAATAAAACTTTATCCCTCAAGTCAAGGGAAAAAAAGCTTTGCCCCTTGCCCCTGCACACATACACAGAAGCTCGATCACTTATGCAAAACCATCAAAATCAAGTCAAATTTTATTGGTCACATACATATATTTAGCAGATGTTCCTGGGGTGTAGCAACATGCTTGTGTTCCTAGCTCCAACAGTGCAGTAATATCAAACAATGCACAACAATACACACAAATCGAAAAGTAAAATAATGGAGTAAAGAAATATTTAAAATATTAGGACGAGGCCTACAAGATCGAACATAGGCCTACAAGAGAGATAATAATTCAAAAACATTAATGCCAAGATTATGGTACAATGCAGACAGTCAATCAATTACAATATCAAAATGTCCTTTGTCCCATTATAGGCTACAGTCATTAAACTGTACATTTGGATCTTGGATGCTGGTTGGTTGATAGCCGCGAGTTATTCACAATAACAATTCCATTTGAATGAACAATGTACTATGGCATCTGTGACAGCACGCAGTGTCATTGAGGCCATCTCCATTTTGAAGTATTACATTTTCTTATTTTGTGTTTGAAAAAAAGCATACAGCTAATATTGGTGATTTACTGCCACTTGCAGTGCTTGAGTCCTGAACCAAATTGTGTCATTGACTTGTGGCCACTAGAATGTGGTGATACAGTATTTTAAAATACATTTAAAAAATCATAGTTAACCCAACTTGAAGACAATGCTCTGATCATTGGCTGATCGCTCCCAACCCATAAGAAACTCAGTTGACTACTTTAAAATGGTGGAAGCCCTCAATGGCAATGTCCATGCTAAATTGGGTCATATCCACAATGAGTCCTCCAACTCTGAACCTTGCAAGCCTGCCTCTCTGACCTATTCAGAAATTAGTTATGTTATTTCACAACAATAGTGAAATAGATACATTGTTGGAATGTGGTTTTAACCTAATAGCATCCAGGAATAGACTCACCAGTTGTATTAATGTGTCCAGACAAGACTGACAGCTTCTCTAAGCCAGGCAAAATCATTATTATGGAGATAAATCCAAAGAAATGGAAATAGAAAAAAGGTAAAACAAATCAAAATGCACATGATGTGATTGTGTGTTAGCTTTAGTTGGCCAGCCTGCATATCAACCTTTTTTTGTTGTTGCTTAAAATGGACCACCAGTCCGCTTGGCTAGCAACTTCAGAATCTCTGAACTACTGGCTTTTGCCCAAACTATTCACTCTAGCTGCTTCTGTAGACTTTCAATCTATGGGGCGTTAGCTAGTTAGCATTGGCTTGATAAACGACCTTCAGCATTGCACGCAGACATACAAAAAGGTACCCATGAAGTCATCGGACTCTGGCTAAATAGGAAAAAAAAAGGTTTGATTGTCAATGTCAAAAAAAATGTATACTGTATGTTGGCAACAGTTTAATCCAGGCATTTGAGAACAGCCTTCGTCGTGTGTATTTCATGATAATCTCCCGGGTTCTCATACGTTATTGTTTAAATGACAGATGAAGGGTAGTTTAGATTTTTTTTGCGGTGAATGAACCACCTGTGCCACAAACCATTGGAAGAAGCCGTAAACCCAAAGTAGGCCTACAACACATCATGCTACACTATTTTGCGAATAAAGCCTGTAAATTAGTGTTTACACTTGACAGAAACTACTGTAGCGCCGCTGATCAGTGAAATAAGGAAGCAACCTCTTCCTTCAAGGCAAAACAGTAACCTAAATGGACAGCCCAAGGTGCTTTCCCATTTTACTACAATAGAAGGGAGGTACAGTAGCCACATGATGCCAACAATGTAGCAGATCAAATAAATGCCAAGAGAAAATGAGAATCGGGTATTAACATATGAATCATTCACGAAATATTTCAACATATGAGGAAACGTTGCGCTTCTGAAGAGCATGACAAAAAACAAAAATCTTACTTGGGAATTTGTTTACGTGTTAAATTTTAGACAGCAAAATTAGTAATCTAACCCTGGGTTACAATCTGATAAGCAGTCATTAGTCAATTAATAAAAACAAATTACTATTCCACATATTCAAGGAGAGAAAAACTGATGAAAAAAAATATTGCTTTGTCCAGTACAATATTTTATCCATCCTCCTCTAGGTATATTCTACTCAGTGGTAAAGACAATAGGGGAAATCATATGTAGTTAAACCCTTTTTCTACTCGAGAGGCCTTGGGCTCTTAGTGCAAAAATATCAAATTGGTAGCTAAACTAATGAAAAAGAATGGGATAATAAACATTTATTCTTTGTCCAAACCTTGGTTCGTGATAAACTTCTCTAAGACATATAGTCCAACAATAGGCTAACATGAGTGCCACATAATACAAGACATTTCAGAATACACATAATTAAATACATCTATTTTATGAGAAGTGATATACCACTGCATGTAATATCTACTTTACACTTACAACATTATACGTTTGTATTCATGACAATGGGCTCAAAGACTATACTAGCAGTTGGATAGAAGAGCAATATATTGTGATCAGAGGTAAGAGAAAATGCCACATCCAGTGACCCTCAGTGGAACACAAGTTGTAGAGGCATGAGTTACTTGGCATACTCTGCAGGTCATCTTGTGTTACTCGGAGTACGGAGAACTCATCTGTATAATAGGGAAATAAAAGTCAGACAAATGCTTAACTGAGGACAATGCAAATAAAAGAGAAGATTATCGAATTTCAGCAGGTTCAGTCCATTGTTATTTGGAGACTGGCTTAGAGAGGCACTACTGCGTCTCTGCAATAACATCCCTCTGTTTCAACCGGGTGTTTGAGTAGGCTAAACTAGCTAGCTGTATCCGCTAGTTAACTGAAAAAAATAGTAAAGAAATAAAAGCTAGCTCTCTAGCCCTCACTTTATTTAAGAAATGGATTTCAAAACTGTTCAACTATAGTCTTTGGAGTCAACTACTCACCACATGTTATGCACTGTAGTGCTAACTAGCTGTAGCTTATGCTTTTAGTACTAGATTTATTCGCTGATCCTTTGATTGGGTGGACAACATGTCAGTTCAAGCTACAAGAGCTCTGATTGGAGGATGTCCTCCAACCTGAAGTTGACAATTACTGTGTAAGTCTATGAAAGCGGATGAGAAACATGAGCCTCCTAGGTTTTGTATTCAAGTCAATGTGCCTAGGGAAGGACAGAAACTAGCTGTCCTCCGGCTACACCATGGTGCTACCCTGGTGCTACCCTACAGTGTGCTGTTGAGGATACTGTAGATCTTTATTGCAAAACGTTGTTTCAATAAATTATTTGGTGACGTGAATATATTTAGTATAGTTTTATCTAAAAAGGATAACTAATGTTTCACTAATCACATTTTTTTTGAAATTCAGAGGATGGTCCTCCCCTGACTAACATACACTACATTACCAAAAGTATGTATACACCTGCTCGTCAAACATTTCATTCCAAAATAATGGGCATTAATATGGAGTTGGTCCCGCCTTTGCTGCTATAACAGCATCAACTCTTCTGGCAAGGCTTCACACGAGATGTTGGAACATTGCTGCTTCCATTCAGCCACAAGAGCATTGGTGAAGTAGGGCACTGATGTTGGACAATTAGGCCTGGCTCGCAGTCGGCATTCCAATTCATCCCAAAGGTGTTCGATGTGGTTGAGGTCAGGGCTCTGTGCATGCCAGTCAAGTTCTTCCACACCGATCTCGACAAATCATTTCTGTATGGATCTCGCTTTGTGCATGAGGGCATTGTCATGCTGAAATAGGAAAGGGCCTTCCCCAAATTGTTGCAACAAAAGGTGAAACACAGAATCGTCTAGAATGTCATTGTAGTGTTAAGATTTCCCTTCACTGGAACTAAGAAGGCTAGCCCGAACCATGAAACAGCCCCGGACCATTATTCCTCCACAAAACTTTAGTTTGCAAGATGCATTGGGGCAGGTAGCATTCTACTGGCATCCGCCAAACTCAGATTCATCCGTCGGACTGCCAGCTGGTGAAGTGTAATTCATCACTCCAGAGAATGCATTTCCACTGCGCCAGAGTCCAATGGCGGCAAGCTTTACACCACTCCAGCCGACGATTGGCATTGTGCATGGTGATCTTAGGCTTGTGTGCGGCTGCTCGGCCATGGAAACCCATTTCATGAAGGTCCCAGTGAACAGTACCTGTGCTGACGTTGCTTCCAGAGGCAGTTTGAAACTCGGTAGTAAGTGTTGCAACCGAGTCAGTCGATTTTTACACGCTATGCGTTTCAGCACTCGGCGGTCCCGTTCTGTCAGCTTGTGTGTCCTACCACTTTGCGGTTGTTGCTCCTATACGTTTCCACTTCACAATAACAGCACTTACAGTGGCAGCTCTAGCAAGGCAGAAATTTGACGAACTGATTTGTTGGAAAAGTGGCATCCTATGATGGTGCCACGTTGAAAGTCACTGAGCTCTTTGGTAAAGCCAATCTACTGCCAATGTTTGTCTATGGAGATTGCATGGCTGTGCGCTCAATTTGAAACACCTGTCAGCAACGGGTGTGGCTAAAATAGCCAAATCCACTAATTTGAATGGGTGTTCCACACACTATATATACACAAAAGTATCTCAGAGATATATATATATCTATATCTAATATAGCCTACAATGGGTGCATTTGAAATACACATCTTTGGTGCAGGTCTGCATGCATTGTCTGGTCTGCTCAAATTAGAAGATAATAAACTGTTGTGTACGCACTGCAAAGTGGAGATGGGGATCCATGTAGATTATATATATGGAAAGGCTGCAAGAAGATAAAGAGAATATAGGCTTTTTAGCAAACAACCATTGATAATTGCATGTTGTGTGCCAACCAGCCCCCTGTCCCCTCCCCAGTAACTAGGTACCACACGTAAACATCCCCACAAAACAATGAGAAAATGTTGCACACCCCATAACATACTTTCATTCACAGAGAAGTTGCTGGAACCTAGGTTGTCACAATTCCTATATCTAAAGTACAAGTCAAACCCCTCTATCATAAACGTATCTTGGTAACCATCTTGCCTTTGCTCTGCTGACTGTTGTAATGTCGTCTGAAGGACTCGTCTTTGGGGATGCCGGGGTAGAGGAACTTGAGCGGGTTCTCAGGGACCTCTCCGTCTGCGATGACCTTGTAGTCCCGGATGATGTTGGGGAACGGGAGAGCGCTGAGGCGTGATTTGGTGTACGGCTCCACTGAGATTAATTTAGCCTCTCCTGTTGACACAGACACAACCAAAGAGCCAATCAGAGTTGGATGTTTACAGAATACATTTTAAGACACTGAAAGTTTAGGTGCTAATTGTTTACGTAAAAGTTTTGGATTTCAATGTTGACCGCATGGTTCAGATAAGATAAATGGATTCATATTTTATGAAACCACACAAATAATTTGTTTTAGGAAATGGTGTGGGGAAGTGTGACCCTTTATGTCTAATGATGTCCTTTCTGGACAATATTTATCTCCATGAAAGGGGACCCCTTTTTGGCTTAAGAGCAGATGCAAAAGTTCCATATAGCCTCTTCAAGGTCAATTTCTCACGTCGCCACAGTAATTGACAACCGAGCGGGCCTCACCACTGTCAGACTGCTTCACCCAGGTGAAAGTGATCCCACCCAGGTGGCTCTCACTGAAGCGCAGCAGGAATATCCCAGGCTCCTTGTCCTTCAAACAGGCCCTCTGTCAAGCAAACACCACACCATCAGTTACATTATGCAGAAACACCCACTAACATAATGAAGTACACTGTTCTAAAGCCCTCTGAGTAAATAGATTAAATGAATGGAACTGAACCTAAATGATTAATTTCCCGATTCCCGCAAAACTAGAAGTGTAAGCCTACATTGTCGGCACGCTATACAGTTCTATGACGACTACCGTTTGTAAAACAGGTAGTTGCATTGGCTTGATTGATTCCTGGCAAAAGGTTAAGACTAGCCTATAATCATTTTGCCTATTTAAGATCTGAATATCAGCTAACCAAGTTACATCAGGAGTTATCTGGAGTCAATTTGCAATGATAATTGATGTATTTACACACTGGGAAATGCAGTATTCGATATGAATCAGCTCAGAAAAAAAAGACTTAATACCAACGTGAAATCATTGATTATCATGACAATTTAGCAGTCGTGAGTAGTCTCGTTTAATATTGTCCATTTTATTTGGACCGGTCCTGTTTTTAGGATATGGTGTTTGTTAAAATGTTAAGTCATATTTTCATCAAAGCACATTTAAAAAAAATAATAAATGATATGGGGTGCCATTTAATGATGTAAAAAGTGTCTGTCACATGACATGAATTTGTTCTCCAGTCTAGGCTACAGAAAAAACACAAAAGCTACTACAGAGTAGTTCATTGGTGGAACGCCAAAGCGCTGCATCTCTCCAACAGCGCCCTGGTTAGGCGAGCTGGGCATTGGCAAGCTAAATATTTTTGAGTCCCTGCCTTTGGCAAAGTAAGCACTGCTTATCATTGGGTGGAATCAGCACTCACCTAAATAACCCATATGACAATGGGTGAGAAAAGTGAATTGTCTTGGGGCAGAATTATGTGAGGTGTTATGAGTTGTTGGAAGTGAGTCTTCTTGGCGAGTTTAGCTAGCAAAATGCCACCCTCGTCAATCTGCAGCCCTAGGCGGCCACCTAATCTTTCTTAATGAGCACGCCAGCCCTGGCCTAAGGGGATAGGGGTTGTTTCTGGACAGGCCACAAGTCTCACTTGTCGTTCCAGATGGGCAGCAGGTGCTTCTTGATGAGCTCCAGGATGAAATCCAGCCACAGCCAAAAACTGAAAGGCTTCCCAGGAATATTCTCCTGGAAAAAGCAGACGGAATGGTAAAGAGATGAGAATTACCCTTAACTTTATACTGAAAGATGCCATAAATGTTTATCAATTTACTTTGACCACTGGAAGTAGGTTAAGGGGAAGTGAGGTGATTTTTTTGTTGGAGAAGGACTCCAATAGGAGCTGAAATTAAAAAGTCAAGCCCGTCAAGATGGAGAATGACAGTACAGTATGTATATGAAAGCTTCTACATAAAGGGAGTATTTGTTACTAAGACATGACATCATCCACCTTGTGTGTTTAAGACTTGGAGTAGTAGGACTATAGGAATTGGTAGGACTGCTTGACCTACCTTGCAGAATTTGGACCAGGATACCTGACATTCATTGTGAGAGGCTTGCTGACCTACAGTGAATATTAGTCACATAATTCTGAATATCAACTAACCAGTACACATTTCATACACTATGAATATTCAGCTATTATTGTACAAAAATAACAATCCTTAGATAATATAGAACAATTTCATACTTGGAAGTCAGAGATTCTAAACAAATATCTGATAATTCATATTGCTATTCTGTGAAACTTGAAAACACTTGCGACTGTTCGCCGTTCCTCATGAATTGGGCAAATGAATGGTGTATGTAAGCCAAGAGTTTTATGCTCTAATGTAATGTGTACAACTAGGCTGCTATACCCATGAGTTTCTCTTCCAGCATGCACAGCTGCTCCCTGTTTAGGCCCCGCCCAGTGAAAGTCGAGAACTGCCAACTCAGCACTTCAGAGAGCTGGCCCCAACTGGCCCGCGGAGGACTGGCAAAGAAATCCGTGTTCTAGAGAGAGAGAATTCAAAAACAACCCCCATATCCACTTGGTGAAATACCACAGTATGCCATCATAGCAGCAAGATTTGTGACCTGTTGCCACAAGAAAAGGGCAACCAGTGAAGAACAAACACTGTTGTAAATTCAACCCATATTTATTTTCCCTATTCTACTTTAACAATTTGAACATAGTTACAACACTGTGTGGTGTGTATACACACACACACACACACACACACACACACTTGAAATGTCTTTTTTTGGGAACTTAAAGTGCAATGTTTACTTTTCATCTATTGTTTATTTCACTTTTGTATATGATTTATTCACTTGCTTTGGCAATGTTAACATATGTTTCCCATGCCAACAAAGCTCCTTGAATTGAATTTTGAGAGAGAGAGCGAGAAAGGCAGAGGGGGAGGGTTAGAGAGCATAATAAAAGATAACACCTAAAACAGTAGTTTGGTAGAGTGTGTCGTCAGCTCACCCTGGGTTCGTCAAATAGCATGTTGTACCACATGATGGAGGCCCAGCCTCCAGTCAGCTGGCTAACATTGGAGATGACCACCAGAGGAAAAGAGCAGGTCTGCAGAGAGAGACACACACAATAATTAGTTAACTCAGCAAAAAAAGAAACGTCCATTTTTCAGGACCCTCTTTCAAAGATAATTCGTAAATATCAAAATAACTTCACAGATCTTCATTGTAAAGGGTTTAAACACTTTCCCATGCATGTTCAATGAACCATTAACAATTAATGAACATGCACCTGTGGAACGGTCGTTAAGACTAACAGCTTACAGGCGGTAGGCAATTAATGTCACAGTGTGTGAACGTGCCTTAGGCATGCTGCAAGGAGGCATGAGGACTGCAGATGTGGCCAGGGCAATAAATTGCAATGTCTGTACTGTGAGATGCCTAAGACAGCGCTACAGGGAGACAGGACAGACAGCTGATCGCCCTCGCAGTGGCAGACCACGTGTAAAAACATTTGCACAGGATCGGTACATCCTAACATCACACCTGTGGGACAGGTACAGGATGGCAACAACAACTGCCCGAGTTACACCAGGAATGCACAATCCCTCCATCAGTACTCAGACTGTCCGCAATAGGCTGAGAGGCTCGACTAAGAACTTGTAGGCCAGTTGTACCAGACATCACCAGCAACAATGGGCACAAACCCACCGTCGCTGGACCAGACAGGACTGGCAAAAAGTGCTCTTCACTGACGAGTTGCGTTTTTGTCTAACCAGGGGTGATGGTTGGATTCGCGTATATCATCGAAGGAATGAGCGTTACACCGAGGCCTATACTCTGGAGCGGGATCGATTTGGAAATGGAGGGTCCGTCATGGTCTGGGGCAGTGTGTCACAGCATCATCGGAATTAGCTTGTTGTCATTGCAGGCAATCTCAACGCTATGAATTACAGGGAAGACGTCCTCCTCCCTCATGTGGTACCCTTCCTGCAGGCTCATCCTGACATGACCCTCCAGCATGACAATGGCACCAGCCATACTGCTCGTTCTGTGCGCGATTTCCTGCAAGACAGGAATGTCAGTGTTCTGCCATGGCCAGCGAAGAGCCCGAATCTCAATCCCATTGAGCAAGTCTGGGACCTGTTGGATGAGAGGGTGAGGGCTAGGGCCATTCCCCCCCCAGAAATGTCTGGGAACTTGCAGGTGCCTCGGTAGAAGATTGGGGTAACATCTCACAGCAAGAACTGGCAAATCTGGTGCCGTCCATGAGGAGGAGATGCACTGCAACACTTAATGCAGCTGGTAGCTACACCAGATACTGACTGTTACTTTTGACCCCCCCGCCTTTGTTAAGGGACACATTATTCCATTTCTGTTAGTCACATGTCTGTGGAACTTGTTCAGATTGTCTCAGTTGTTGAATCTTATGTTCATACAAATATTTACACATGTTAAGTTTGCTAAAAATGAACGTAGTTGACATTGAGAGGACGTTTCTTTTTTTCGCAGAGTTTATTACTTGTTAAACAATTGTATTAGTATAAAATATAAATGTTTCCATTTTCTTGAGCCTGCAAGGAGGCCAATAATTATGGACCTGACTGCACACAGAAAGTATCTGCTTGCCTTTACGGAACTGAATAGACATCCTACCGTTACTTGCTGGGTCCATGGGCCCTAGGCTTAACTAATTGTTCTGTAACCTGACTGTGTGCATTAATATGAGAAGTAAGCATATGCGACCAGGTATTGAATGCATGTACCCAGGAGACAGCAAAAGTACAGAGTTCAGGGCCAGCTCCGTCTTGACCTCTTGGTCAACCAGGCCAAGCAGATTATAATTTGTTCAGATGGTGACGAAAATAAACATACAAAAGGGAAAACTAGAGACAGGCATACCCAAACAGACTCTACACCAAACGAAAGGCCTCATGTCCACCAAAGAAACAAGCAGCCTCACGGCTCTGACTGACAAACACCTTGATTGCCTGCACTTGTGGGCTTATAAAGGCTTGGCTCAGCATTTAGACCCGGTTGGTGCTGCCCCCTGGGGATGGAGGGTTGAAGTATTGTCATGACTTTGGCCTCTTTGGGTATAGCAAGCCCATCTCCCTCTCCCTGCCTCCCCTTGCCTCCTTCAACTAGGCTGCTGTGGTCAGAGGTCGTAAATTCCTGAGAAGACCTCATGGACACAGTTATAGAGAGTCGTTTTTCATGGAGACAAAGGAAATCCTTCCGCCTCACAGAACTTGAGGTACGAACAAATTTCATGTTCCGGAGAAAGTGTAAAAGTTGGGTGAAGAATCCAGCTACCAACTGGTCCGTTTGTCACAACTTGGGAAACTCATGGGAGACGGTGTGGCCACATTACCATAACGCTGTTTATATAATAGCCCCAGATATAAAGGTTTACATCTAATTGTTGTATAAGATGAATGAGTGAGTGATACTGTTTACACAATTTTACAATGTGATTTGGGACTGTTTAATGAAGGAAAACTCAAAAAGGGAATTGGATTTGAACTAAATCAGAGAACCGCCCCTGAGCCCAGTTAGGGTCAGACATCCTGGGACAACCCTTATGCCATTCCGAATAAAACCCAACTTTGAAAAATTATCACCAGACCGTGCTTACCTCAATTACGAGCTGGATAAAGGTTGCAGAATCTTTTAACCATACTACGTGGTTAAACTCAAACTATCGATACCGACAGAATGAGAACACATCTTTGATATTAATTACTAGTCTGCAGCTAGGAATTCGGTATCATTGAACGCGAAGAACGACAACCGCCAAAACATCCATTCTATAACGAATGTCACTTTGAACTATCCCCTCTAACCAAGACAGAGAGTGAGAGAGGCTGACAATTGTAAAAATGAAAGACTTTTCACCAACGATCAAGACGACACACTTCTCCTTTGTCTAACAAGCCGCCATGCCGGTTTAGCCCACTAGGGCACATCCTCCTATCATTATATTTACCTTTGTTTGTTTATGCATTTCTGTGAATTACTTAGTAATAAATCAATTATTTAATACAATTGATGTATGATGACTCATAGTGAAGACTGGGTTCATGCAGATAACCAACAACTTACAACGTTTGGAATGAGACTAACGTGAGGTAAAGTAAATAATTAATTAATTCGAAGACTAATTGATCAGGCACCATTTCCTAAAATAACTATTCAGATATTGTAACTTTGTAATCTGAATATTTTTCCTTGGTGCCCCGACTTCCTAGTTAATTAGTTACGTTGAGAGGACCCTGGAACCAGCAGAATACACACACTTTACTAAACCTTTTCCTCAGAACACATTAAATACAATAGCCAAGGGCTACAAAACCATTTTTGTTCAGTGAGTGACCCACTTAAAAGTGTCATACATTTCAATGACAAACTATCAACAAGGATAAGGAATTTGTCCTATTTAACAAAGAACAGCATTCCATAACAAGGCTGGGAAAACCATCTATGAAGTAATGATATTTTCTCTTCAGTATATGAGTAATCGGGCTAAGTTTGATAGTGGCATTCATTAAGTACATTTCTGGATGAAAAAAGGATCCTGTATCCTAAGAGCATTGTCTGGGAAGGCTTGACCTGAGTTTTGTTGAGTCATGTGAATAAGAAAAAGGTCAAATAAAAAAAAATATATTTATCTATGAGTTTATCTATGATTTTTATTTAACTCAAAGAGTTAATGTTTTTCACCTGCAGTAAAATGATGGTGCCATCTCGAAATGTATAAACAAACAAACACTATTGTCCTGAAAAGGAGTAAAAAAACAACAACTTCAAATTGAGGGGAAAACTTTAAAACCATGGTAATGTTGCCCTCTACCGTTTTAAGAAAGCAACTACTTTTTCTTAATGGAAGTGTTTGAGTTGTGTTTTTTAAAAGATATCACCTCAGGCAAAGTAATTGACCTCTAAATCAATCGGAATTATTAAACTCTTAATTCACCTGTGTCCAATAACTTTAATTAAATGACCTCTGGTTGACCAGAATTTATATTTTTTGTAGTTGTCATTTAAAGACTTCATTTCTCCCCAAAGCATTTCTAAAAAGGCTAACATGGAAAACGAAAAGGTTTGCACTAGTAACCACAGTCAAAAAGTCAAATTTGGCTATATCTCAAATTCATAAAACAAATATTTGCTTAATTCAAGGCATAAGGTTAGCAAGTGTGGTTACTGTTAGGTTTCAAATCAGATTTTAAGAAGGAATAGGCAGCATTTTTGAGTTTGTGGCTGTGGAAACTAGTGTCAACCGCAAACAAATCTGAAGGTCAAGTTTCAAAGGTCAAGTTTTCCTAAAGTTCACTGTGCAAGAGTGTAACCTTTTGATAGGCTTGAGTCACTGACCCTTAACCATCATTTAGGGGAGAAACAAAAATGACTGTTCAACTGTCATATTTCCCCTCACCTCGTTCACCTTTGTACCATTAACATATTTCTTCTCTTTCAGCTGCTGAAGATAAATATACAGAAATTTAATAATAAAATGAACTACTCATATAATTTCATGTACAGCTAGGTCAGAGCGATCATAATAAATAATTTTTGCAATATAACAGGGTCACTGCAAACCGTTGCATACGTCCAGTATGGCTGCTGCAGCCAGCCCCACTGGACCAAATCAGTTCCACTAAAATGTTTCACTAAACCTGTGGATTAACAAATTTGAGTTTGAAATTATTATGAATATGTTAGTGGGGACAGTGAAGGTGAGAGATTACCAAGTGTCTGAACTCTACAGATAGACAGCCATTAGATGATTCCTCCACGTCCATTACTTTGGTGGTGGAAGTCAGGATGAAGAACTGATGATGTCTGAAGGGAGAGGGATGTGGTAAAGCCACAGTTAATAGTCTGAACAAAGCACACACACACACACACACACAAAATGTGCTAAGATACATGGCAAACGCATGCAGAGGTAAAAACAACTCAATTTCAAGGTGAATTCCAGGCAACTGATCATTCTATTTATTTAACCTTTATTTAACCAGGCAAGTCAGTTCAGAACAAATTCTTATTTTCAATGACGGCCTAGGAACAGTGGGTTAACTGCCTGTTCAGGGGTAGAACGACAGATCTGTACCTTGTCAGCTCGGGGGTTTGAACTTGCAACCTTCCAGTTACAAGTCCAATGCTTTAACCACTAGGCTACCCTGCAACCCCTTGGGTCATCTGATTTGTAATCAAAAATGGCTTCTCGTATCGCTCTTTTTGCTCACTGTTCTACCTCATCCCTACACACACACACACACACACACACACACACGTCACTTGATATTGGCCTAAATAACAGTAGAAGGAAATTCCCACTGAACAGCCCACACAAGTATACTCACACTCTGCCAGGGGGGAGGTACCTACACACAGGGGAAAATAATATAGAAAAAAGCTAAATTACTCCGTATTGTAGTGCCAGCTTGCTAATGGATGTCTATGAAACATTGTTTATAGAACACAGTATATCCGTCACATGTTCACACACAGTATGTGTAACAGAGCTTGCAAAGAGCAACCACTGGTTCGCTCACACTTCAAAGTGAATGTGCCACAATATTTCTGTGTTACATTGTCACCAGTGTACAAACATTGGCTAAAAGATGGAGATTAAAATGCTTTTGTGGTTGTCTTACTTGTCAAATATAGTCTTCACTTTCAGTTGATAATCCACCTCTGGGAGTTTGACCAGCAATCTGGATATACAACGTGATCAAAACAGAAATACTGACTAAGAAACACTCATTTAATATGCACCCACACACACACACACAACAAATTGATAATCACAATTGAGTTGTGTTGCATCTTGATACACATACTGTACCTGACTTTGGTGGTGAACTGCACCCCGGTCTTGATGATGAGAGGTTTCTGGGGGTGGGTTGGCATCCATGGCTGCTTCTCCAGCACAAATGAGCTGTGGACATTGCACAAAGGATGACACAAAGATGGCACACAAGAGAACGACAATAGCACGAGAGCAGTTGTGTACACCACCTAGATTTGGGTGGAGGCAATATAAGTCAAGTCCATTTCCCTGTCAACAAGACCATTAATGCATCCCAATGCGTCCAGTTTTTTGGGGCTAATTATTTTGTGATGGATATTTTATAAAAATTATTTGTATTTACATCCTAAAGTTTGCAGGCCTTCCATTTACGTTCAGCCTTTCTAAATTCACAAGCGTGGTCATTTAACCAAAGGGAGACTGGCAGACAGTTTATGCTTTGTTTAAATTGGTGCGCCGCAGACTCTAAAGTAGAGTCTGACATATGCATTTAGTTAGATAAGGGTAGGTATCTGACCAGAGGTGTGTGGTTTTGTTGAGGTTAGTACCTTTTGATGAGGTGGTCGATGAGGTATTTGACCTGCTCCTCCAGCTGCGGTCTCCGGAAGGAGATGGGGTCGCTCGCATAGGTCACCTTCAGGATAAGTTCTCCCAGTTTGTCCAGCTGATGTTTAATCTGGAAAAGACTCTGGGCCGTCAGAGTAAACCTGAGAGAGAGAGAGAGCGGTCCTAAGTTACTGTGTTTTAGGATTGAGTTATGAGTTAAGAACAGTGTCTCGGGGCCTGATTGGCGTCCCACATTTTCTCCATCCCTAGCAAACACAGCTGATTAATCAAAATTGCATTCTAAACTGGAGATCATGATTAGGTGATTATTGGAGTCAGGTGTGTTAGTTGGGGCTGGGGAAAAACTGACACCAATCAGGCCCTCGAGGACTGGAATTGCCCACCCCTTAAGTGATAGCAAAGCTGATCTGAAAATGACCGATACTGTGTGTGTGTACGGTATATGTACGTGTGCATGCATTCCTGCACATGTGCGTTTTACCAGTTCTGGAGCTGGTCCAGTCAGCAGTGGGCCACCTATACAGTTGATCTGCTGCCTGCGTTTCCACTCCATCAGCTCAGGGTTCAGCTGGGAGGCTATCAGAGCGTCAATCTCTTTTATCACGTCACTCATTTTAGACAGGATCTCCTATGGTGGAACAATAAAATCTCAATGCTGGTCAAGACTGCTGTGTGGCTCAGTTGGCAAGCGCATGGTACGCGCAACGCCAGGGTTGTGGGTTTGATTCCCACTGGGGCCAATCCATATGATTATGTCTGCACTAATTGATGGAAGTAGTATAAGCCCAAAGCAAATTCAATTAATATTCTTTGATATCGTAACTCACTGAACTGTTTTGCAGTGTTAAATCAAACTTGCAGTATTGTGCTTGATTAAACTGCATCAGACAGCAATTGCATAAGTACCTAACACAGTTGGAAATGGTGGCACCAATTCAAATAAATGCATATTCACTCCCAGATAAGGGCTTTGACTGTTTACAGCCATAGAGAGTAAAAAGGTGCAGCTGACAAACATAGCTGATTGCTGGTTTATCTAAATGTAAACATGTTACAGTGTCCCCACACCTTCCTCCTAAAGTCCAGGTTGTTGAGAATCTCCTGCAGTCGGGCCACGTCCTGTTCCATCCCCTCTGTGTTCCTGTCCGCCTGATCTGAGGGACACAAGCACATCTAATATGACAGCGGGGGACTTTCAAATTAATGCAGTATAGCCATTGATTATTGAAGAATATAACAAAAAGGTGGTGATCGCTATGTTGTTTTTCAAATCCCAAATTGACCATTTTAAGCCTATATGCTCACGATAAGTCTTACAGTGCATTATAACCACATCATAATGCATTACACCTGCAGGGCTTAAGTAAAGTCTTACCCTTAGTTATTCAATCATTCCACCACATCAGGCCACCAGAGGGTAAGACACAGCTATTGCCATATTACTTACAGCTATCCGATATTATATGAGAGCTATCAAATCATCTCAGATCTTAGGGGATTCCATAGGGAATAGGAGCTGGAAGTTGATTTCAGATTGGCCAGACCGCTGACCTTGAGACTGGATAGTTTTGAAGCGTAAGTCAAAGTCATCTTGCATGTCTTCTAGACATTTCACTGCCGGGTCCAGCTTCTGTACACTACTCCTGATCACGACCACCATGTTGTCCATGTTCTTCTGTCTCTCGAAGGCCACGGAATTCTGTACAGACTTCTCCAACGGGCCCTGTCAAGAAGATAGGAGGTTAACCACACACACACACACGATCTTAAAATTTGAGCCAGTTTCCTACAGCAGGAAAATAATCCTGCAGCAACAGGATGCGAATTATAATTAAATGGGGTCGATACATTTTTTGTAAAACATCATGACAAACTTTTGAAGCCTTTTAAAACCTCAAATACACTACAAGTTTAAAATTTCCTGCATTGTGAGAATGTTCTCCAGCAACAGGGTGATCAAATTAAGATGCTACATCTGTATGCACACACTAGCCTTTCGGTTGCACTTTAGTCTAAACTCTTCCTGCCTCTGTTTTCCCAGGTATTTTGAGGAAAGAAAGATAAGAGGGAGAAAATCATGGAGGTTTCCTGGTGACATAACAGAGTGACACACCTGTTCCGGTATGTTGGCTGAGGCGATGATACGACGCTCCTCTCTGAGGCTAGTGGAGATGACCCCGGCCATGAGCAGAGGGTAGGCTTTGTATTTTATCTGAAACACACACACACACGATATTTGAATCTCTTAGCGAAACTGCTAATGTGTTGGGTTGACAGTCGCTGGACCTGGGTTTGAATTCTGGTGCGGGCTAACATCCCTGAATTCGCTGCAATATTATGCTACTGCTGTCTACACCGCTTGACATATGCAGGCCTCTGCCTGCATGCGATCTAAACCCGGTCCCACTGCACTTCTACTGGGCACAAACTTGTTGAATCAAAGCGGTTTCATTGTAATTTGTCAACATATTTAACTTACACTGTTGTTTTGAGGGGAACATTTCAACCACAGAATTATATCATGGTAACCAATTTTCAACATAGAGAAACCTTATATAAAATATGTTGAATTTGTACCTTTAAAGCAATGTCAGTGGTTATATCCACTATCAGAAGAAAACAAATAAACGTTCTGCTGCCTGCAACATCCACCAGCATGACCGGTTTGGCGGTGGGTCAGTCATGGTGTGGGGTGGCATTTCTTTGGGGGGGCCGCACAACCCTCCATGTGCTCGCCAGCGGTAGCCTGACTTCCATCAGGTACCGAGATGAGATCCTCAGACCCCTTGTGAGACCACATGCTGGTGCGGTTGGCCCTGGGTTCCTCCTAATGCAAGACAATGCTAGACCTCATGTGGCTGGAGTGTGTCAGCAGTTCATGCAAGAGGAAGGCATTGATGCTATGGACTGGCCCGCCCGTTCCCCAGACCTGAATCCAATTGAGCACATCTTGGACATCATGTCTCGCTCCATCCACCAACGCCACGTTGCACCACAGACTGTCCAGGAGTTGGCGGATGCTTTAGTCCAGGTCTGGGAGGAGATCCCTAGGGAGACCATCCACCACCTCACCAGGAGCATGCCCAGGCATTATAGGGAGGTCATACAGGCACGTGGAGGCCACACACACACACACACTACTGAGCCTCATTTTGACTTGTTTTAAAGGACATTACATCAAAGTTGGATCAGCCTGTAGTGTGGTTTGAGTGTGACTCAAATTCCAGACCTCCATGGGTTGATAAATTTGATTTCTATTGCTAATTTGTGTGATTTTGTTGTCAGCACATTCAACTATGTAAAGAAAAAAGTATTTAATAAGAATATTTCATTCATTCAGATCTAGGATGTGTTATTTTAGTGTTCCCTTTATTTCTTTGAGCAGTGTATATAGGCAGGGCAGCACATCCTACTGGAGAATTGATCTATCTACAGCTACCCTTTGGTCTTCCATCCAGGATTTTAATCCTACCCAGCCTTGGTTAGCTAATTTTTGTCACTGACTAATACCAATGCACTATATTGAGAATGATTACTCCACAATCTCCACATAAAAAAATAGATATACTGTTTCTGTCGAAGTCATGCCAAAAGGGTAGGTTTAACAGAGCAAATGAAATGTGACCATACTTTATCACTCAAATGTCAAATGATTCTATTTAGGACTAAAAGTCATCAGCTATTGTTTATTTTTTACAACACATAGGCTTAGTGTTTCAAGCTCTGATTGATTTAAAATTGTAGGATATTGAATTGTATAACATGACTTTTATAGTTTGTCACCTCAATATGGCCATGGATGTGATACTCATTTTAAGGTTGATGACTTAATACTATTGAATTGTGTTTGGTTGACAATGCAACCGGATATCAACATTTGAATGAGATATCTTCTGCTTGGATAGTGCCATCTGTACCATTGACGAGCTTTCATTTGTTGGTTTTCCAAATTAATAGTTTGTGTTTGATTCACGTCACCATCTCAAGCAAAAATTGAACTTAAAGAATAGGGCTAAGCCAGTTGCTCAGATGGACAGCAGTAGATACATCTCCTTAAAATGTTGATATTTGGTTGCATTGTCAACCAAACACAATTATATAATATTAAGTCATCTAACATTCAACCTTAAAACGAGTAACACATCCACTCAGTAACCATAGAGGTTTTGGAAACTATAAAAGTTATGTAATCATATAAAAGCTTGCATGTTCACGATAGCATGCAGAGTGTCGCAGGTCTGTGAAGATCTTCACAATTGCTGTAATATGCGTAGAATCTGGAACGGCATTGATCACTTGCACCATGTACTTTTAACGTAATCTCAACTGCAATATAGGTCATTTGGTTTTGCTACTTGATTAAGCACAGTGGACAACACAATCTGTTGTATAAATAAACAAAATATCTGACATATTCCCATTTGAACTTTGATGTGCTTTTAAAAAAATGGCCGAAAGCCCAGTTTTAGACATTTGGGTGACAAGTAAGCCAAAAATCTGACATTGTTTTTCCATTTGAATTTGGTTGTCCTTTTAAAGATGGTTAAAAGCATGGTGATAGCACATTGGAAATTCAACTAACTTTTGGCTGTGAGTGGGTGAATCTAGGTTGTAATCTCATTGATCAACGACTCAACCAAATATTATTCATGTTGAAATGACGGAGACAGAGTTCCACTGGGCACACCACCTCTCATTTAATGTCTATCCCTGTCAATAAAAGTACTATAAAAAAAAACATTTAAAACACAACATTTACATTTTTCGAACTTAACAGATAAAGGTGAAATAAAACTAAATAAAATGATGAGGAGCTTTTTGAAAGTGCGTTCTGTCAAGATATGGTGGTTTCTCAGAAACACAAATAGAGCATGGGGAGAACATGAGGCTCATAGCGGATTTATGCTTGATCCGGAAATACGGTCCGGAGGCTCTGTACGGAGGGTGCGATGCAATTGTGGAGCATCCGGAGGCCCAATCGAGCTTTGTACGGCGATGGCGTGCCTCCCAAATTTTGTAACAATGCGGAGGGCTCCGTATCGCTCCGCATTGACATGATTGGTGAATGGTAGGCGGGGGCGGGAATTCCTGCAAACACACACAAACTCAGTTCCTTGACAACAGGTCTGCTCAATTGCTCTGCAAAGCACAAGTAGTAAGAATGCTCTGACCTCTGCAGAGGCCGTATCGTCGTAAATGCTGTACGGCCAAACGCAGATTCGGATTGACCATGCAGAGCCTTTTAGGTTTGCCCTACTTTCTCCTTAGAATGTATAGTGTATTGACCAATAAGGAAGTATTTAACTTCAAAGGGGGTTTTCCAGACACTGTACATCCTTGAGTAACCTGAACCCATTGTACTGTCATTGCTCTCCACCGTGTCGAAACGTCTAGGAGCAACAAGGGCTTAGCCACAAAATTGTATGCCACAAGCTCACAGAATGGGACCACAGAGTGCTGAGGCGTGTAAAAATCTTTCCAGTGAACTTCTCCCCAAATCCTAATCTACCTAACACTCTGAATAAAAAGGATCTATTCACGCGATCAAAGGCTTTCGCCTGATCTAGCGCTGCTACCATAAAAGGCAGTCCTCTATCTTCAACCCAAGCGATGGAGTCCCTGATTAACTGTAGGTTCCATCTAATAGAGCGGCCCTCTACCCCGCACGTCTGATCCTCATGAACGACGTAGGGAAGGGCTGTGCGCAACCGGTCTGCTAAAACCTTTGCAAGTAGCTTGTAATCTACACACAGCATGGTCAACGGCCGCCAGTTGCCAAGGTCAGTTACTTCCCCTTCTTATATAAAAGTGACAGCACACCAACAGCCATTGATCCCCCCGGGACCCCCGTCTCAAGGATGGCCTTCAAGACTTTGAGGACCACTGGTCCAAGTATACCCCAAAACTTGAGATAAAACTCAGCCGGCAGCGCATCCATCCCTGGCACCTTCCCTTTGCCCATCCTCCTAAGAGCGCTCTCAACCTCTTCTAGTGAAATCTGGGCCTCCATCACTTCTCTAATGTCCTCCGGCAACCGCCTGGACAAGTGTTCTAAAAACACATTTCCCTGCTCTACATCTATTTCCCTTTCCTTAAATAAACCTTGGAAATGATCAGTTGTCACCCTGACCATATCCTCTGGTTCTCTAACTATACTACCATTTTCTTCCCTAACGCCATGCATTACCTTCCTACTCTGTCTGGCCCTAACCAACTTAAAGAACATAGCAGAACAAGTCTCATTATGTTCTAGAAAGCCACTATGCGCACGCTCCAGGAAAGCTCGAGCCTTCCGCTCCTGCAACTCCCTGAGCTGCGCCTTTAGGGTTGCGGATCTCTCCCAGTCAAACGACCTGCCGAGGTTGCCAGCCTCGTATTCGAGTTCAATTAACCTTTGGATACGATCCACCTCCCTCCTCTCCTCCCTTTTTTTCCTCTTGCAATACCCTATTATAAAAGCCCTAATCCTCACCTTAACTAATTCCCACCACTCTAACACCCCCTCGCACATGGACCGGAGGCCTTCAAGCCTCCAAAAGAAACCATAAAACTCGCCAACAAAAGCCTGCTCCTCCAGCACATCCCGATCTAGCTTCCAGTACCCCCTACCAAAGAGGCATACTGGCGACCCCACCTGCAGGAGCACCACGTCGTGATCCGAAAAGAAAACAGGCAACAGCCGCCCAGACAACTTACCCAAAGACCTGGGTACAAAAATATAGTCGAGCCTCCGCTCAACGCCCCTGGAGTTGCGCCATGTAGGACCGGCCATTTTCGGAGTAGTGTGCAGACCACCATCTACCAGACCATGGCAAGCCATTAGCCCGGCAATGGCGCCTGCACTGCTATCCCCCTCTTCCTAAATCTGTATTAAAATCCCCCCCATCACTAATTTCCTATTTGTGACACACAGGGGCGTCAGACAGTCCACCATCTCCCTCCTGTCTGCCACCACCTGTGGCCCATACACCACTACTAATCTAAATTTACAATCCCTTATCGTGACATCCACCCCTATAACCCTCCCCTGCATTACCACAAAAGAATCCTCCACTTTTACCTCCCTGTGCCCACACAAAATCCCTACCCCCGATGAGTGCACCCCCCCAATACCCCAAACCAACTCCCCTTTGTCCCACTCCCTCTTAAACCTACTAACATCCCCTCCATCCCTCAGGTGAACCTCCTGTAAAAAACAAAAACAAACCCCACACCCTCCAAATAACTAAATACCGCCCTCCTCTTAACAAAATCCCTTAAACCCCTTACATTTAAACTAATAAAAGTAAAATTAGACCCCATGAAAAAATAAAAACATGTAATACACTCAAATTCTAAACCCAGACAGAAAAAACAAACAAACAGGAGACTCACCCAATGGTCCCCTGCTCCATATCTACCGGTGAGAACACCATCCGTATTCCCGACATCCCCCCCTCTTCCTCCATCTCACCAACCCAGGATGCAGGAATAGTGTTTGGCTCCGGGGTGCCCTGCACCCTGGGTCTACCCCCACAATCCTCCCCCTCCCCAGTGCTGCAGCTGGATTGGAAAAAAAATCGGGGAGGCTGAGTCCCCAAACAAACTCCCCACCTCCTCCTATACCCAGTCCTGAGTCTTGTTAAGTGTGTCCCCACCCAACAGAAGTTGAGGGCCTGGGGAAACCAGCAGCAACCCAGAAGTTTCTCCCACCCCCATCAATCTCTTGGCCATCCCCACCCTCTCACTGTCGGCCAATCCCACCCTCCTCTTCATTCTCTTCTTTGGTGATGGCGGTAGTGGAGAGATACCACCCCCCCCCCAGCTCCTCCACCATACCCCTCATCTCTTCCACCAGGGCACTTTCCCCCCAGTCCCCTTGCTCTTCCACCTTCTCCTTCTCCAACACTCCTCCCTCGCTTTCTTCTCTCTCATGCTCCTCCACTCGTTTGCCTTCTTCCGCCACTTTTGCTGTTTCTTCTACTCCCGTGCCTTCTGTTTCCTTCTCTCTTCCATACGCCGCTTCTTGCTCCTCCTCCTTCCTTGCGGCCTTCCCCTCTGGACCTGTACTCTGGTCAGGAGGCGTGCTTCCTTCCCCTCCTCTTCTTCCCCCATCCCCCGCTCCTGCTCCCCCCCCCAGCCGCAGACGCATATGACCTCTGACGAGCCGGGCACCCTCGCCACAGGTGTGCTGACGAGCCACACCCGTGGCACGCCTTAGGCTTGTCACAATCCCTCGCCTCGTGATCCTCAGATCCACAAAATCTGCATTTTCTCATGCTGCACGAGGTCGAAAATGTGTCCGTAGGCCATACAGCGCCTGCAAAATGGGGGCTGACGTGCATAAAAAACGTCCCCCTGTCAGCCCCTAGGGAGAACATAGCAGGAGGATGGAGGTAGCCACCATGTCCCTTTGGGTCCTCCCTGAGGAGAGCCTGGAAGCCTCTCCTCCCATTCCAAAACCCAAGGGAGTCTTTGAGGTGCCTAGCTGAGGAGACGTTATCCATGTATCTCCCCAGAAAGGCCCTCACCTCTTCGTCTTTAACGTATGGGTTGTAAATGTTGACAGTTACAACCCTAAAGTTATTCTTCGCCAGGCTTGTTATTTCATAGTGGCTCATCGGCCTCTCACCTCCCACTGCTCTTGCCCTTCTCAGGATATCATCGTGTTTCTCCTCTGTATATAGTGCCACGTCGTATGCTCCCTCCAACGAGTTGCCTTGGAAACAAAACACGTCCTTCACTGTCAGCTTTAGAATCCCCATCAATATTATCATTCCAAAAGTTTCCCGTCCTAAAGGATCCAACTCCTTTTCCTTCCAAGCAAACCGAATCATGTTGGCCAGCCCAATCCCAGGGACCGACCGTGTTGATGTATTTAGCACCATCTCCGCAAGGAGAATGCAGCTTGTTCTCTTCTCTTCCAAAACAAGGGAAAAAAAGAAAAACCAAAGTGACCGAGCCTTTCTGGTGCAATAAACACAGAGACAGGAACAATCACCCACAAACCCAACACAAAACAGGCTACCTAAATATGGTTCCCAATCAGAGACAATGACTAACACCTGCCTCTGATTGAGAACCATATCAGGCCAAACATAGAAATAGACAAACCAGACACACAACATAGAATGCCCACCCAGCTCACGTCCTGACCAACACTAAAACAAGGAAAACACACATGAACGATGGTCAGAACGTGACAGTACCCCCCCCCTCCAAGGTGCGGACTCTGAACGCACAACCTAAACCTATAGGGGAGGGTCTGGGTGGGCATCTGTCCGCGGTGGCGGCGCTGGACGTGGACCCCACTCCATAATTGTCTTAGTCCCCCTCCTTAGCGTCCCTTGAGTGGCGACCCTCGCCGCTAACTTTGGCCTAGGAACCCTAACAACGGGCCCCACTGGACTGAGGGGCAGCTCCGGACTGAGGTAGCCCAGGACTGAGAGGAAGCTCAGGACTGAGAGGAAGCTCAGGCAGGTTGATGAATCTAGCAGATCCTGGCTGACTGGCGGTTCCGGCAGATCCTGGCTGACTGGCGGTTCCGGCAGATCCTTGCTGACTGGCGGTTCCGGCAGATCCTGGCTGACTGGCAGATCCTGGCTGACTGGCGGTTCCGGCAGATCCTGGCTGACTGGCGGCTCTGGCAGACTGGCGGATCCTGGCTGAATGGCGGATCTTGGCTGAACGGCGGGTACTGGCTGAACGGCGGACCTGGAAGATCCTGGCTGACTGGTGGATCCTGGCAGTTCTGGCGGATCCTGGCTGACTGGCAGTTCTGGCAGATTCTGGCTGACTGGCGGATACTGGCAGACTGGCGGATCCTTGGTTAACTGACGGCTCTGGCAGATCCTGGCTGACTGGCAGTTCTGGCAGATCCTGGCTGACTGGCGGATCCTGGCTGAATGGCGGGTCCTGGCTGAATGGCGGTTCATGGTTGACTGGCGGGTCCTGGCTGACTGGCGGGTCTGGCAGATCCTGGCTGACTGGCAGTTCTGGCTGACTGGCAGTTCTGGCAGATCCTGGCTGACTGGCAGTTCTGGCAGATCCTGGCGGCACTGGCGGTTCCTGGCCGACTGGCGGCACTGGCGGCTCCTGGCCGACTGGCAGCACTGGCGGCGCTGGGCATACTGGTGGCACTGACGGCGCTGGGCATACTAGCGGCACTGACGGCGCTGGGCATACTGGCGGCGCTGGGCAGATGGGTGGCTCAGGCGGCGCTGGGCAGATGGGTGGCTCAGGCGGCGCTGGGCAGACTGGCGACTGTGATGGAGCTGGGCAGACGGGTAGCTCAGGCGGCGCTGGGCAGACTGGCGACACTGACGGCTCCTGGCTGACTGGCGGCACTGGCGGCTCCTTGCAGCTCCTAGCTCAGGCGGCGCTGGAGAGGAAGAAGGCTCCGGCCGCGCTGGACAGAGAAGCTCTGGCGCCTCTGGACTGAGGGGCTCTGGCGCCTCTGGACTGAGCGGCTCTGGCGCCTCTGGACTGAGGGGCTCTGGCGCCTCTGGACTGAGGGGCTCTGGCGCCTCTGGACTGAGAGGCGGAAACTCTGGTAGCGCCGGACAGGCGGGAGCACCTGTGTTGATGGGACGGAGAGACAGCCTGGTGCGGGGTGCCGGCACTGGTGGTACCAGGCTGGGGACACACACCTCAGGGTGAATGCCTTGCATACTACGCCAAATCAACTGCTCTCTCTCTTCACACTGCCCCAATTCTATTAACACCTCCTCGAGTGTCTCCTCATCTCCCATCCGTTCACTCTCTTCCATTCTGTCCAATAACTCCTCGACCCTCTCAGACTCAGCCCTCAGCTTCGCCGATAGCTCCAATAACATCCATGGCTCCTTACGGTGAACAGGGGGAGTTGGCTCAGGTCTGGCTCCTGACTGCCACACTCTCCCTGTGCCTCCCCCCCCCCAATACATTTTTGGGGGTGCCTCTCGGGCTTCCAGCCGCTCTGCCGTGCTAGCTCCTCATAATGCCGCCTCTCTGCTTTCGCTGCCTCCAGCTCGGCTTTGGGGCGGCAATGTTCCCCTGGCTCTGCCCAGGGTCCTTTCCCGTCAAGGATCTCCTTCCAAGTCCATTCTTCCAAATAGTGCAGCCTCTCCCACTGCTGCTGCTGCTGTTGCTCCTGCTGTTGCTGCTTCTCCTGCTGCTGCTTTTGCTGCTGCCTCTGTTGCTTCTCCTGCTGCTGCTCCTGCTGCACCTGTCGCTTCTCCTGCTGCTGCTGTTGCTGCTGCCTCTGTTTACCACGCCGCTTGGTCCTTGGTTGGTGGGTGATTCTGTAATGGTTCTTCTGGTTCTTCTGGGGAAAGAGAGGCGGACCAAAACGCAGCGTGGTTACTTGAAAACATCTTTAATAAAGATGAACAATGAACAATCTACAAAACAAGAAATGTGAAAAAAACGAAACAGCCCTATCTGGTGCAACAAACACAGAGACAGGAACAATCACCCACAAAACCCAACACAAAACAGGTTACCTAAATATGGTTCCCAATCAGAGACAATGACTAACACCTGCCTCTGATTGAGAACCATATCAGGCCAAACATAGAAATAGACAAACCAAACACACAACATAGAATGCCCACCCAGCTCACGTCCTGAACAAGACTAAAACAAGGAAAACACGCATGAACGATGGTCAGAACGTGACAATTATATTTGAGATCCTTCAAAGTAGCCACCCTTCGCCTTGAAGACAGCTTTGCGCACTGTCGTGTCTTTGGCTATGCCGGATTAATTGATAAAACATGCTATTCTATAAAATAATTTCTCTGTAATTAATATCATCTGATTGAGCTACTCATGTAAATGTAATTAACTAGAGAGTCGGGCACCAATAAATAATATTTATAGAGCTGTTATCTTCCGAATAAACTCTTAAAGAACTAGTAATATTTTACAACAAAAGCAGTCAACATTAATCTTAATCTTACTTCAGTCTCATAATCTGAAAGTTGTAAATTCTTTTATCTGCAAGAACCCTGGCAAACAATTTGAATCAGCAATACAAAATTGGGTTTAATTATTTATTTACTAAATACTTAACTAATCACACAGAATTCACATACACACAATTAATCATAACTTGATTACAAATTACGTCATAAAGGAAAACATCCCTTGCGGGCGGAACAGATATGACGGCTTGTTACACAAAGGAAAAGGGGCTGGGTTGAGTGAAAGAGCGGGAAGACAGGAACAAAGGCAAAGCTGTGCTATCGTAAATACAGTATTTTATGCATTCTAAATGACCGCCCATTTGGAAAAGGAAAATGCAATGAATATTTACTCTGAGCTGAGCTTCAGTAGGTTGGTGGTAGATGGAAGGCCGTGTTGCCAAACCGAGTCCTCTGTCCTTTGAAGAATGTCTCTGGTTGTCAATTGGATACGTTGTAGTAACGTCGTTGTGTGATAGACGGAATACTCTGTCTGTTCCTTCCTAACCTGCGTTTGCAGCTGTGATCGCTAACTCAACAGCTAGGACGTATCACTTCTGAAGTGAATAAGAGTTCAAAGTTCATACCATTCGCAACCAAAGCTCATGCTGATGTTGGCTTCGTTCTGAACCATTCTGACATAGGACCGTCGCCCTCATATCCTCGGAACATGAAGTTCTGTTGTCGTCAAGGCTTTATATAGGAAGGGAGAAGAGGGCATGTTTGAACAGTTTTATAGCCCTTGTCCCATCACAGGGTAGGGCCACTGATTGAGCAGCATCTTATGAAAACCCAAATGTCACATTTTAGAAGCTAAAATCATATTTCATCCCATCACAAATAATTTAATATTCAAACATTTAAATTGAACAACAATTCTATATGAATCTGATAACTCTGATGTGTAGGCTTTCCACTGTAGAGTTTATGTCATCTTATCATTGATGGGAATGTCTCAGATGACAACCGAACTGACATCATATTCATTAAGTACAACCACATATGTTCAATTGTTCGGATTACCAGAATATAGTTCATTTCCCTCCACATTCTGATGTTCCCAGAATCTCTATGTTAACCAAGGGTTTTTAAAATGTAACCTTAGTAGGGTAGAAGAGAGGAAAAGGGGGGGAAGAGGTATTTATGACTGTCATAAACCAACACCCCAGGCCAACATCATGACAACACTCTTGGCATTCTCTCAAACAGCTTCACCTGGAATGCTTTTCCAACAGTCTCGAAGGAGTTCCCACATTTTCTGAGCACTTGTTAGCTGCTTTTCCTTCACTATGCAGTCCAACTCATCCTAAACCATCTCAATTGGGTTAAGGTCATGTGATTGTGGAGGCCAGGTCATCTGATGCAGCACTCCATCACTCTCCTTCTTGATTAAATAGCCCTTAAACAGCCCGGAGGTATGTGGGGTAATTGTCCTGTTGAAAAACAAATGATAATTTGAAATGCATACCAGATAGGATGGCGTATCGCTGCAGAATGCTGTGGTAGCCATGCTGGTTAAGTGTGCCTTGAATTCTAAATAAATCCCCGACCATGTCACCAGCAAAGCACCCCCACACCATCACACCTCCTCCATGCTTCACGGTCGGAACCAGACACAACGGTTAGAGACAAAAATCTAAAATTTGGTCTCATCAGACCAAAAGACAGATTTCCACCGTTCTAATGTTCATTGCTTGTGTTTCTCGTGTTCATTGCTCGTCTTTCTTTATTGGTGTCCTTTAGTAGTAGTTTCTTTGCATGAAGGCCTGATTCACATTATCATCTGTACAGTTGATGTTGAGATGTGTCTGTTGCTTGAATTCTATGAAGCATTTATTTGGGCTGCAATTTCTGAGGCTGGTAACTCTAATGAACTTGTCCTCTGCAGCAGAGGTAACTCTGGGTGTTCCTTTCCTGTTTAGGTCCTAATGAGAGCCAGTTTCATCATAGAGCTAGATGGTTTTTACGACTGCACTTGAAGAAACTTTAAAAGTTCTTGACATTTTCCGGATTGACTGACCTTCATGTCATTAAGTACTGATGGACCGTTGTTTCACTTTGCTTATCTGAGCTGTTCTTGCCATGATATGGACTTGGTCTTTTGCCAAATAGGGCTATCTTCTGTATACCACCAAAACTTTGTCAAAACACAACTGATTGGCTCAAATGCATTAAGAAGGAAAGACATTCCACAAATTAACTTTTAACAAGGCACACCTGTAAATTAAAATGCAGCCCAGGTGACTACCTCATGAAACTGGTTGAGAGAATGCCAAGAGTGTGCAAAGCTGTCATCAAGGCACATGGTGGCTACTTTGAGGAATCTCAAATCTATTTTGATTTGTTTATCACATTTTTGGTTACTACATTATTCCATGTGTTATTTCATAGTTGTGATGTATTCACTATTAGTCTACAATGTATACAGTAAAATAAAGAAAAACTCTTGAATCAGTTACTCTGTTAGTGTCCAAACTTTTGACTGGTACTGTACATTTTAATTATATCTGAACAAGACATTAATGTTTTACATCAACGACTGTGGAAGTTGTCTGCAATGATCACTTTGATTACACATAGGATCGAAATGTTCCATTTTATTCATGGAGTTCCATTGTACAACTATGAAACAAAAAGTATGTGCGTTGAAACACAGTAACAGCTTCTTTTTACAATGACAAAACAAATAAAAATACCATAAATCGCCAAGACGCAGGGACAGCTAGACATGGTCCCATGAATCGAACCTTCCTTCATGGCGTTGCACACAACATGCTCTACCAACTGAGCAACAGACACACAACACAGTTTACTGATAATTACAAATTGTAAAGCAAAGTAAATTAATAATGTATCCTTCATTATGACAGATACCTCTGTTGAAGAGACACATCCAAGAACATCACTGAAAACTAAAGTAATCTAATGAACTACACTACTGCTACTACTAGTACATCATGAAAAACACTCAAAATTATAAATTACTGCAATGATATTTATTTCAATTTTGAAATAATCAGTCTATGGCATCAACACTCGGGGCGTCAGGTAGCCTAGTGGTTAGAGCGTTGGGCCAGTAACCAAAAGGTTGCTAGATTGAATCCCTGAGTTGACAAGGTAAAAATCTGTCATTCTACCCCTGAACAAAGCTGTTCCACTGTTCCTAGATGGTCATTGTAAAAAAAAAAAAAAATCTTAACTGACTTGCCTAGTTAAATAAAAAACGAATTCACAGTGGAACAATGATTAATTTTCAAGCAACAACAACGAAGAAAGCAAAGTCATGTTAATCTTACGCAAAACAGCATCTGCTGTCTCAACACTTGTGCAGTATTTGCAATTATTTTTGAGCAAAGTCCCGCCCAAGGATCTCCACCAAGTTTGGGGGAGATGATGAGTTCTTGCCGTCTGGTTGTCCAACTGTACCACACCACAATGGGATCTCTTTGAAATTGTGATGGCAGCTCATGGCGATGTTCTCTCCCTCCAGTGTGAATTGAAGTCTGTTGGTGGGCACCAGCAAAGCACATGTATAATTACTCATGATCTATTTCATGTTATTACACATTTTCTTGTTCTACTATGAAACAAATAAGTTTTGTAATTAAATGTGCTGAAAGTCAACTGTGAATTACCATGTTAATAATGCCAAACATGTAACTACACAGGGCCACATAGTCCCAGGGTTAATATGATGTTAATATGTGGATCTTAATAAACTGCAACCTGGTAACAACACTTGCAACAAGGCACACATTGCCATTAGCCACTAGTCTATTGACGCACCAGTGTGTCAATCTACTGATAAGTAACATAATTAAAAAATACCAAATTTTAAATTTAAGATAAAAATACCTATTTTTTGCTGAGCTACTTCTTAATCCTCCCTATATTCCTATGGCGGCCTTCCACATCTGCCGTGGAAGGTGGCTGAGCTACTGCAGTGCTTGTCAGACCATGAGACATCCCGGAAATCGGTCCGAACCGTAGAAACGAATGTGACTGTGGAAAGGGGAGATTCGCAAGAACATGATGGTGTTCTCTGTTTTGCTCTATGAACCCACAAGTGTCAGGACTTGTCTGGTAACCGGTATCCGTTTAAAACATTTATGGCTGTATGGAGGTAGTTGTGCCCACCCAAAGTAAAGGGGTTAAATACAGTGCATTCGAAAAGTATTCAGCCCTCGATTTTTTCCACATTTTGTTGCGTTACTGCCTTATTCCAAAATGGATCAAATCATTTCCCCCATCATAAATCTACATACAATACCCCATAATGACAATGTGAAAACAGGTTTGTATACATTTTTGGAAAAAAAAATTTTTTAAATTATATTTACATAAGTATTTAGACCCTTTACTATGAGACTCAAAATTGAGCTCAGGTGCATCCTGTTTCTATTGATCATCCTTGAGATGTTTCTACAACTTGATTGGAGTCCACCTGTGGTAAATTCAATTGATTGGACATGTTTTAGAAAGGCACACACCTGTCTATATAAGGTCCCACAGTTGACAGTGCATGTCAGAGCAAAACCCAAGCCATGAGGTTGAATGAATTCTCCAAGACACAATTGAGTCAAGTCACAGATCTGGGGAAGGGTAGCAAAAAATGTCTATAGCATTGAAGGAACCCAAGCACAGTGGCATCCATCATTCTTAAATGGAAGACCTTTGGAACCACTAAGACACTTTCTAGAGCTTGCTGCCCAGCCAAACTGAGCAATGGGGGAGGTGACCAAGAACCCGATGGTTACTCTGATAGAGCTCCAGAGTACCTCAGTGGAGATGTGAGAACCTTCGAGAATGACAACCAACTTTGTAGCACTCCACCAATCAGGCCTTTATGGTAGAATGGCCAGACGGAAGCCACTCCTCAGTAAAAGGCACATGACAGCCCGCTTGGAGTTTGCATAAAGGCATCTAAAGGACTATCAGATTATCGGGTCTGATTAAATCAAGATTGAACTCTGGCCTGAATGCCAAGCGTCACTCCTGGATGAAACCTGGCACCATTCCTACGGGGAAACATGGTGATGGCAGCATCATGCTGTGGGGATGTTTTTCAGCGGCAGGGACTTAGAGACCGGTCAGGATCAAAGGAAAGATGAACAGAGCAAAGTACAGAGAGATCCTTGATGAAAATCTGCTCCAGAGCACTCAGGACCTTAGACTGGGGCAACGGTTCACATTCCAACAGGACAGCAACCCTAAGAACACAGCCAAGACAATGCAGGTGTGGCTTCGGGACAAGTCTCTGAATGTCCTTGAGTGGCCCAGCCAGAGCCCGGACTTGAACCCGATCGAACATCTCTGGAGAGACTTGAAAATAGCTGTTCAGCGACGCTTCCCAACCTGACATAGCTTGAGAGGATCTTCAGAGAAGAATGGGAGAAACTCTTCAAATACAGGTGTGCCAAGCTTGTAGCGTCAGACCCAAGGAGACTTGAGGATATAATCGCTGCCAAAGGTGCTTCAAGAAAGTACTGAGTAAAGGGTCTGAATACTTATGTAAATATAATATTGTAAAATAAAAGGGGGGGGATTGGAAATTATGCAGACAATTACATTGACAGGAAGCCACAATCTACTTGCAATATTAACACTGATCTACCCCCTAAAAAAATATTAATAATAAATATTGGTAAATCAATTACAATTTGAAAAGTAATCTACTGTATTTGAGTTTCTGATCTGCTATTCAATCCTACCATTAAGGTAGTTTATTCAACTGATATCTAATTTTCTGCTCACAAACCTTTTTACCACTAACTAGCTATTGTCCCTCTGTAACCTAATAGTATCACATTTTGATGCGTCTGTTTCGAGAGTCACAACAACACTTTGTTTTCTCTGGGGATTTATTTGACTGGTTCCCAATTGTTCATAGAAAAACACAAGACGGGACACATTTCAGACTCATTCTGAAAAAATGACATTGGCATTTAGGAAAATAACTAAGCAAACGTTGTAGGGTGCACCCATTGTGTAATGACAGCTGTCTTTCCACTAGATGGCCCTTGTCCCAAGTAAAAACATTTATTGTGAAGTTGTGAATTTGAGCTCTGACACCATAAATACATTCATATCAATTTTCAACTATGTAGTGAAAGATTTAAAAAAATGTTTTTGAATGTGCGCCGACTAGCTTATTCTGAATCTATCCTCGCCCAACAGGAGATGGAAACAGATGCGATTTGATAGTAGCCTTTGTATTGTACACAGTTTGTGAGAAAAGAGAGGAAATGATTCAGTAAAATAATCTAGAATTTGATCAATTATCAGATCCACCTGTGTATTAGATGTCAATTCCTGAAGTAGAAAGTAGTTGTTTTACATTGCATAGACAAAGCATTATGTGAGACCAAACAATTGTTCTGTTGTGGGAAAAGTAACAACATGGCAAAGCACAATATGTTCTACCCAATTCAGGAAGTGGTTTGCCCAGTAGACTGTTTCATGTACTTTCATCAGTAAAAGTTTCACAGTGAAATCCTTCAACAGTGTCTTCTCTAGTATTCTCACTTAGAATATTAGATGAATGGACTTCAGTACAACTCTGCTGTCCCTCACATAGTGGACCTCCGTAATAGCCTGGATATGATGTGCATTGTATTTGTCATTGAACAAGAGAGCAAGAGAGAAAATTCAATCCGTTACTCAGTGTCAAGACATATATTGCTCATCAATTTGATGTATTTGCCTCCCAAGGCCTCTCATAAACATATTTGAATGAAAGTCCCTTTTTTTCTGACAAATTAGCCTTTGGGCACTTGGTCACAACATTACAAGCCATCTTTTGTTTCTTATAGGCAGCAGCTACCCTATGATCCATGCACAGATACACATGGGAATACTCTGTCACCGGAGTGCAGAGCGCCTGTCATGGCTGCAGGGCATAACAGGAGCTCTATCTTGGAGTTGGTACAATTCCTCTCTTGATTTATGGTGAAAAGAGGCCAGTAAAAACAAGGGGAGAGGTCCAAGTAGTCATCACAAGGAAACAGGAGAAAGCATGGAGTACCGTGGCCAAACGGAGTGGCATGAAGGAGCTGTGTGATGTGGCAGCTTTCATTCACCCATGGGCGAGTTTACTCTTTACTGTAATGCTATTTTGACCCTCTCCCCCCATATTCTCCCTATCCCGTCAATCAGGGTTTGAGCTCCTCTCAATCTGGAGTTTACAAAGTAGTGCACAAATCTCCAGTAACATGATCCAATAAGGCTTCTGATATGTACTTTCAGTTTAAGACGTTCAAAGAAATAGAAAATGGTGATCAAGACAATACAAAATCGTATCCGGTGTAAAAACATGAAACTATGACAGCGCCTGGACTCTTGAGAGTGGGACTCTTAAACATGAAGCACAATCATTCGTCAAAAAGACATGCATAATGTTAGCTACACTAGCACGCAAACATTTAATCAGAGAGGTGAAGTGATCTAATATTACATATCTTAAATGAATAGGTTGGGAAAAGTATGGAAATACTAAATCCGTATATAAATAAATAACTAAATGGTACGGATTTTCTGAGCACCATCTGGTGGCTTTTCTCTTTATGGCCTAAAACGTCATTCACATCAGATACAATGGAGAACACAGGCAACTTGTGCTGCAACAGTCAGTCCCTCCAAGTAATCTACATGAAAAAACTGATGTGAATAGGAAAGCACTCAGTGCACAGACAGGATGATCTTTTACAACAGAGGCGTAGGCGTCATAAAATACTGGTTTTCCATTTAGTTGTCTCTGTGTTGTTGATGCTTCTGTTTAGAAAGCGAGAAGTATGTGGATGCATACACAAACAAAAAACAGGACAGGGCACACACGATGATGCAATAGACAGTTTGTTTAACAACTGGTATTGCACATGTGCCTTGTGTGTTTGTGTGACTAGGAGCAGGTAGGGGAATACTCTAACAGGCAGAGTCATTTTATCACTGAAGTCAAAACAACCAGGTCTGACCCTGATCTATCTTTGTTAACCAATCACATGCATTAGAGAGTGACAAGGGGTCACTGGGGCAGAGATTTATGGTCACTGTGTCATATGTCCAACCCTAGAGTGACCCGAGAGTGAGGCTCACAACCTTATTTGCTAGGTAATAAATTCAACTTAAATTAGAATGTATAGTGACAGCAGATTGCTTCAGCTGAAACCAGATAATTATCCTTAAAAAATAAAACTGTGAACCTTTTAAAACACTGTGTTTCTCTGAAATCACAGTTGAAAATAAATGCCAAGTCAACTACACTAGAAATGAAGCGCCTAATCAAATACCTTTTAAATAAAAATGTTGTTGTTTCCACTTCTAAGTGAAAGATTTAGTTGGTTTTTGACTTATGCTCTCTTACATTTTTTTTTTCAATCACTTTGGTGCAATTTTCACAAGTATCGAGAATATTTTCGCAACGCTTAATGCAAAATTCAAAAGAGGTAATCAAAAAGGCAGTTGTTTCAAAACTCTAAGCACATTTTCAAATAACTAAGTACCACACACAAAACCATGCTTTACTAAAATTGCATTGGCCATTACAGTACTGTAATAGAGTAATATATGGCATTTACGTAGCAGGCATTGAGTCCACACATATCTGTATGTGACCCCATTGGGAATCAAACCCACCACCCTGGTGCTGCTAGTGCCACGCTCTTAGTAACTGAGCCACACATGATCCCTATAATATATAATTACAATGCAATACTGTAAAATATGATACATGATTACAATACGGGTGGAAGGTGTATGATCGCCATTCCCATGAGCGTGCCACCCTCCTCCAGGCTTGTATTCACCATGCCAAAAAAATTTCACCAGCAGCATGACATATGAGGACATTTACTGCTACGTCAATGAGAACCTATGGCCAAATGCTCAACAAGGCTTGATGCAAACTAGTGCCTGCTAAACATTATGTTTAATTTGATTACAGGTCAAATTTGAAGGGTAAGACAAGTGTTTTGCCTCATGTGAAAACAGTGTAATGTACAGTACTGTAGCCTATTACATTCCAAGGGCAAATTTTTAAACATGCATCTAGCATTTTCTTTGTTTATTGAATTAATTAACTCCAATTGAGAAGATCTCATTATGTTATGGTGACGAAATCAATGTTCTCATGATATTTCACAGGATACTTGTTTTGGATCAATGGTTGTGCGGTGACAGATGAAAGCCGAATAAAACGGTTTTTGAATATAAGACTTGCTGCTTTACAAGTGTTACTGTTACCAGTTACCAAATTCACAACATACCAATAACAATTGAAAACCAACCTGTAAACCCACCCCAGTTCTTGTTCTACCAACACTTGCATTTTAACGATGACAGTTATGTCAACCTCAATGGTCCTACTGTCAAGACCTAGTAGGCATACACAACTTTACTGTGATTAATCTGAGCTAAACCACCTCTTGAATTATTATCTATTTTCCTGAGGCGTTACATATCACTAATTCAAAACCAGAGGTCTGACAGTATGTCTTTTTCTTTCTTTTTTAACAAAATAGAGGGCAAAATAATCTGTAAATGATTATGCTTAATAAAAAAAGTTGACTGTTTTTTACTAGCCCAAGCTTTAAATCTTCTCAGGGTGTGGATGGATGAAACTAGGGTAATAGTGTTGAAGAGCATCTACTCGGTAGATACTTAACACTTGCAACTCTTTTATGTACTTGATTTGCGGATCACTTCAAGTACTTATGAGGGCTAGGGTTAGGCACCTGTGAGCGCGTTTTAGATGCTCTAATGACTTGACACGCAGTGAGTAAACAAAGAATCTCTGAAAGGGTCAGCCAGGGTCAACTTTCCCTAACCGTCACAGAGCCATTTGTCACCAGACAAGTCCAAAACAAATGCTTGAACGGTGTGTAATTTTCTGAGTGTCTAATTTCTGTAGTCCCTCGAATGTGTGTCTCCTGAGCATTCCTAACACTAAAAGAATTTCAGTCGAACAAAGACACGTAACACTCCCTAATCGTCTGGTAGCAACATAACCCTTGGAGGTGCCCCCTTTTCTGCCCAATGAACAGCTAATGGTGTAAAGCCTCTCAGTAGGAGGGTTGCCACACGGAGCTAAGTATGGCCCTGCTCCAGATGTGCCGTCCTGCATTGTCCAGAGCCATAAAGCACCCTGACGTTGCCATTATGCCTCTGGCCTTTGTGTCTTTGGCCTGTTGAGCTAAGCACTGGCCATTGACTACTGAACATGCACAATGACCAAATCAGAGGAATGCTCTAATGAGGGGGACTTCAGTTGCGTTAAATATTTATCCAGTGTCTCTGTCTATAAGGCTTAATGCTGTCAATACTTTGATTGTTGGGTTCACTGGTAGTTTGTTTATGGGAAGTGAAACTCACCCACTAACCCTTGATAGGTTATGACCTTTTTACAAACTACTGATAGCCTGATAAGACAGATCCTTCATTTCCAAATGGGCTCTATCTTTTTGAGAACTTGGGAGTGTAAGTTTCTATCTGACATTTTTGCGTAAGTCACTTATAATTTATCTTGAGATGGTTCATGTCTGTGAAGCTAGATTTTTCAAATAGTAAGTTAAGGGGAAAAAATGAAAAACTAGAACGTTTTAACTGCATAATTCCATCTGCGAACTTGGCTCTAAGTACAATCATTTAGCTTTTAGATTTCGAATTTTAGGTCTAAGAAAATATATGTAAAAACATTATTTAATTAAATATAGAATTTGGCCTTTACTGCTATAGTCCAGAGAAATGCATTTAATAACATCACATTCATAAATGGCTAAAAAAGACAGTCAAATAATGTATTTTCTTGTACACATACACTACATGAGCAGAGGTATGTGGACACCTGCTCGTCTACATCTCATTCCAAAATTATGGGCATTAGTTGGTCCCCTCTTTTCTGCCATAACAACCTCCACTCTTCTGGGAAGGCTTTACACTAGATGTTGGAACATTGCTGCAGGGATATGCTTCCATTCAGCCACAAGAGTATTAGTGAGGTCAGGCACTGATTTTGGGCGATTAGGCCTGGCTCGCAGTCAGCCTTCCAATTCATCCCAAAGGCATTTGATGGGGGTTGAGGTCAGGGCTCTCTGCAGATCAGTTCAATTCTTCCACACCGACACAGAGGCCACCATCGTGTTCGTGAGTGTCTCCCCTTTCCATAGAGTGGTCAAACCGTTCGGACACTACAGACATTTTCATGAGGAGACTCAAAAAAAATAAAAATAAACAGATATCTTTAGCTTCATGTATTTGATGATGTGTTTGGGCTCTATCTTGCTAAACTAATGTTTTTATATAGTGTTTAAACTGGTTTTCAAATGTATTGAGATTTTGATGTCTGCACTTTAGATACCTCTATAGTGAGGAAAGAAGAATTCACTGCAAAACAGTTCTGAGATCTGGGATGTGAAAACTTTGAAGCTCATTTTCTCAGACTCTGCTTTGCGCAGATATAACCTTTTAGTCCCGAGGTTACAAATGAATGATGTGTCAAGAGGAACAGTGTTTTGACCGTTTGACACAATCCGGCGTCAGCTCGGCAGTGTGCACGCAGCAGACACAGAAACAAGAGCACTCACTTCGTCTTTCTTGTTCTTCTAGTTCTCACGCAAACCGAGATCAGGGAAGTGGAGAATGGTGTAGGCAGATGAGTCTGTGAGATAGTAACTCAATCTGTGAGGTCTGTTGATTTCACAGCAGCCCCCTCGGCTCTCAGCGTCTGGCTCATCTATCAGAGGACACACCTCATTCAGCAGACAGACAGAAGAGGGAAGTAAAGACAGAGTTGTCGTGTGATGATGAAGCAGACAGACAACAACAACAAGCTGGAAAGGTTCAGTTAGAGTTCACACTTTCTGGCAATGGCACACCACTGTCGTCAACGTAACAGGTGTTGACTGTTTGGTAGGAGTTATGTAAAGAGAATACCGTAAAAGAGAAAAGCTGCATGTCTGCACCCATCTTGAGGCATAACTCACTGTGGGTTCGTCTGCTTGTTTGAGCATAAAAGGGGGGGAAACATGATTTACGAAACAACCTTTATTTTGCCTACCATGAAAATTTGCCTGTCGGCACTAAAAGTACTAGATGTAATGAATCATGTCTAAGAGAATAGCTTGGAAATGAGAGACGATTGTCTTGAGGGAGAGACAAAAGTGGTGAGTCTGTAGTTGAGTAACTATTTTTGTAGTTCTGTCAGGGAACATAGACTCTGTTAGATGAGTAAGACTAATGTACAGACTGAGCTAAAGGTCACAGAAGAGGACAATAGCAACAGTGTCGTTTGAAATACACGATATATACACACAAAAGTATGTGAACACCACTTAAAATTAGTGGATTTGGCTATGTCAGTCACACCCGTTGCTGACAGGTAATTAAAATCGAGCACATTGCCATGCAATCTCCATAGACAAACACTGACAGTAAAATGGCCTTACTCTGAAGAGCTCAGTGACTTTCAACATAGCACTGTCATAGGATGGCACCTCTCCAACAAGTCAGTTCATCAAATGTCTTCCCTCCTAGACCTATCCCAGTCAACTATAAATGCTGTTATTGTGAAGTGGAAATGTCTAGGAGCAACAATGTCTCAGCCACGAAGTGGTAGGACACACAAGCTCAAAGAATGGTACTGCTGAGTGCTGAAGTGCATAAAAATCCTCTTTCCTCAGTTGCAAAAACTCACTACCGAGTTCCAAACTGCCTCTGGAACTGCCTCTATTGTGCCTCAGCACAATAACTATACGTCGGGAGATTTATGACATGGGTTTCCATGGCTGAGCAGCCTCATACGAGCCTAAGATCACCATGCACAATGCCAAGCATCGGCTGGAGTGGTGTAAAGCTCACCGCCATTGGACTCTGGAGCAGTGGAAACGCGTTCTCTGGAGTGATGAATTACGCTTCACCAGCTGGCAGTCCGATGGACGAATCTGGGTTTGGTGGATGCCAGGGTAACGCTAACTGCCCGAAAGAATAGTGCCAACTGTAACGTTTGGTGGAGGGGGAATAATGGTCTGTGGCTGTTTTTCATGGTTCCATGTTGCTTAGTTCCAGTGAAGGGAAATCTTAACGCAACAGTATACAATGACATTCTAGATGATTCTGTGCTTCCAACTTTGTGGCAACAGTTTGGGGAAGGCCCTTTCCAGTTTCAGCATGACAATGCCCCCATGCCTAAAAGCACGGTCTATAAAGAAATGGTTTGTTGAGATCTCTGTAGAAGAACTTGACTGGCCTGCACAGAGCCCTGAACTCAACCCCATCTAACACCTTTTTTTGGATAAATTGGAACGCCGACTGCGAGCCAGGCCTAATCCCCCAACATCAGTGACCAACCTCACTAATGGTCTTGTGGCTGAATGGAAGCAAGTCCCTGCAGCAATGTTACAACATCTAGTGGAAAGCCTTCCCAGAAGAGTGGAGGCTAGTCCATATTAATGCCCATGATGTTGGAATGAGATGCTCGATGAGCAGGTGTCCACATACTTTTAGTCATGTAGTGTACATTAAAGATCCCCCAGGGATCATAATGTCACTCGTTTCATAAAGTCTAAGGACTATGACTCCTGATATGCACTGAGAAGCTCCACTCAGACAGAGCACCAACTGCATGTTCTGATGTATCTATAACCTAATCTCATATGACACCAGATGGAAACATCCCAAGGGAGCAAACTACCCCTGATAATTCAATTAGTCTACAGACACACGTGCCTCAGTCCCAAATACAAGCAGCTAGCTGGTGGACAGACACCACCCTGCAGATTGATCCCTACTAGCCCCTGGGACTCCATGATGGATCAGACATTAATTTGATTTGAAGGAAGAGTAAAAGCCGACGTCTGTGACCTCTGTTGGAGAGGTGAACGATGATTGAATGATGAGTGTCCAGAGGTTTCACTGAGGAACTGTAAGTTGGCGGGCAGCCTGTTCTGAACAATCAACCTTTGTACAAATAAGTGTGAAATATAAATGAAGCACTTTTTCATTAACAAAAAAACGAAATGGCTGTAACTACATACAGTATGTACAGTTTCTGTGCTATTCATTGCCATACAGGACCCCTTTGGGGCATTGTGCTTAAAACAGGCACACAAATGTTTTAACAGTATGTTTCGATACAGATATTTCTACTGTGGGAATGACACAGATGTATACTGTATGAAGTAGCTACCGTGGCAAGAAAAAGTATGTGAACCCTTTGGAAATACCTGGATTTCTGCATACATTGGTCATACAATTTTATCTGCTCTTCATCTAGGTCACAACAATAGACAAACACATTCTGCTTAAACTAATAACACACAAACAATTATACGTTTTCATGTCTTTATTTAACACACTGTGTAAACATTCACAGTGCAGGGTGGAAAAAGTATATGAACCCTTGGATTTAATAACTGGTCAACCCTCCTTTGGCAGCAATAACCTCAACCAAACATTTCCTGTAGTTGCAGATCAGACTGGCACAACAGTCAGGAGGAATTTTGGACCATTCCTCTTTACAAAACAGTTTCAGTTCAGCAATATTCTTGGGATGTCTGGTGTGAACTGCTCTCTTGAGGGCATGCCACAGCATCTCAATTGAATTGAGTTGAGGTCAGGACTATGACTGGGTCACTCCAGAAGGCGTATTTTCTTCTGTTGAAGCCATTCTGTTGTAGATTTACTTCTGTGTTTTGGGTCATTGTCATGCTGCATCACCCAACTTCTGTTGAGCATCAATTGGCGGACAGATAGCCTAACATTCTCCTGCAAAATGTCTTGATAAACTTGGAAATTAATTTTTCCGTCGATGATAGCAAGCTGTCCAGGCCCTGAGGCAGCAAAGCAGCACCAAACCATGATGCTCCCTCCACCATACTTTACAGTTGGGATGAGGTTTTGATGTTGGTGTGCTGTGCTGTGCCTTTTTATCTCCACACATAGTGTTGTATGTTCCTTCCAAATAACTCAACTGTAATTTCATCTGTCCACAGAATATTTTGCAAGTAGCGATGTGGAACATCCAGATGCACTTTGGCAAACTTCAGACTTGAGGCAATGTTTTTTTTGGACAGCAGTGGCTTCTTCCATGGTGTCCTCCCATGAACACCATTCTTTTTTAGTGTTTTACGTATCGTAGACTCTTCAACAGAGATATTAGCATGTTCCAGAGATGTATTTCTGTAAGTCTTTAGCTGACACTCTAGGATTCTTCTTAACCTCATTGAGCATTCTGCACTAGCGCTCTTCCAGTCATCTTTGCAGGATGGCCACTCCTTGGGAGGGTAGCAACAGTGCAGAACTTTCTCAATTTACAGACAATTTGTCTTCCCATCGACTGATGAACATCAAGGCTATTAGAGATACTTTTGTAACCCTTTCCAGCTTTATGCATGTCAACAATTCTTAATCTTAGGTCTTCTGAGAACTCTTTTGTTCGAGGCATGGTTCACATCAGGCAATGCTTCTTGTGAATAGCAAACTCAAATTTTGCAAGTGTTTTATAGTGCAAGGCAGTTCTAGCCAACATCTCCAATCTCGTCTCATTGATTGGACTACAGGTTAGCCGACTCCAATTAGCTTAGGGATTCACACACTTTTTCCAACCAACACTGAATGTTTAAATTATGGATTCAATATTGACAAGAAAAATACAATAATTTGTGTGTTATTAGTTTAAGCATACGATGTTTGTCTATTGCTGTGACTTAAATGAAGATCAGATCAAATTTGATGACCAATTTATGCAGAAATCCAGGTAATTCCCAAGGGTTCACATACTTTTTCTTGCAACTGTATGTAAAAAAAAAGACCAAATACTCAAGGCTTTTCTTGATATAGGATCAAAGTAAACACATGACCACTGACAAATATAACTGAAGTACGCAGCTCTTACAGCAAGGTAGATGAACTGAGAATTGTATGAGAATTTTGAAAAGCTTGTGGTCTGAACATTTCTCTGGCAATGCCTTAGCTCAAAGCAAACATTCAAGTGTCCGGGTCCTTGAAAGATGACAATCAGTCTATACAGTATCCGTTTATATGTGGTTATTGGTTATTTAACTTGTTTATCTTCAAGTTGAAAGATAGTTTTAGAGAAAAGATAATTTCATCCCCACAATAAACTCACAAGTCTAATTAAGCAGAGTTCCACAAAGAATCTATGGCGAACTTCCAGACAGTCCTATTTTCCTTCTTAAAATACATGCACCTCACATCTGAGTAAAAACAGATTTCATTCAGAAAATACATTTCACACAAATATTGCCAATATTACTGAGTGAGCTTTGTCTTCTGCAAATTGCACCTCCAAACAATTACCCAACCAAAGAAAAAGCTCTGACTCATTAAAGGGCTGTTTGCTTTCCATAAAAAGAGACAAAGTAGACCAGGATCAATGAGTGGTAAACCCAAATATATTATTTACACGAGGGCCCAGATTCAAAAACACTTCTTACACAACAATTAAGAAGCTTCTGAAGAAGAAAAAAAACAAGTTCATAAGATAATTCGTAAGTGCAATTCCTCAACAAAATCTTAAGATTTCACGATTTCTTGTGAACTTCTCAAATATCTTCATACAAACTTCTTAAATATCTTCTTAAAATGTGTGTTGCTAGGCAACCGATTTAGCTAGCTATGGCAATCATGTTAGCATATTTCGTACTGAGGTTACTATTCTAAAACAAGTTCTTGGGTTTAAAATAATCAATACTGAAACTTTCAGATGAAGTTTGTGAGTGAATTAAACGTGTTCAATTGCTTTCATGAGCTTATGCTCTCACTGCCCAGATTTTAAGGGTTTAGCTATCTTGGAATTAGGAACAAATCCAATAACTTTATTTCCAAGAATCAAATTTCTTCTGAACTTTGTCTTAAGGAGAAACATAAGAAATAGTGAAAGAACATTTCCAATAACCTTTTTGAGGAATATTAACTTTGCTTAACTTTCTTCATAGGTCTATAGTTAAGGGACAAAATGGCAGTTAAGAAGACATTTCTTCTTAAGAAGGTTTTGTGAATCTGGGCCCTGATCATTATTTACTCTAAAACAATCCTCAAAGGATTCAGGGAAGCAAGCAAGGAAAATAAGCACTCCAAAATAATTAAATTGTGCCTCAAACTATGGGAAAATAAACTTAAAGCCAGCAGAATACATAGCCCTCGGGCCCAGAGTGAGATCTTTTTGGATATGTCCACAGAGACTATACGGTGAGAAAACTATACCACTGGGGGAGTGGGTGTTGGTTACTTTGTTTTAAAACCCACAACTTTAATATTCTCATGGGAAACTCCCTTAATCAGATTTTTTCCCGGAATACAGCAATCAAATGTTATATTATTTCCCTGTGCGTTTCTGATAGTTGAATTTTTACAGAGGACACCTAAATCAATGGTCTCATCCGTCGTCAACCTTCCGATCACGAAATCTTCTATAAAATAGCGAACATTACCAATAATAAATCTGTCACGTCCTGACCATAGAAAGCCTTTATTTTCTATAGTAGAGTAGGTCAGGGGGTGACTAGGGGTTTAGTCTAGTTTATATTTTGTATGTGGGGTTCTAGTTTGTTTTTTCTATGTTGGTTTTTTGGTATGATTCCCAATTAGAGGCAGCTGGCTATCGTTGTCTCTAATTGGGGATCATACTTAAGTAACATTTTTCCCACCTGTGTGTTATGGGATATTGTTTTGAGTATGTGCACATAGTACCACTGTAGTCACGGTTTATTGTTTTGTAACGTTTCACTTCTTTAATAAATTATGTGGAACTCAACATACGCTGCGCCTTGGTCCGACCATTATTACGACGAACGTGACAAAATCTGAGTAACTGCGTTTGATCATTCTCAAACACAAACTCCAACTGGCAACCTATTTATACTGGCTCCCTGGAAGCACAAGACAGCTGAACACATTGTAATTAGGAGTATGGCTTCACTTGGAGGCCCATAATCATAACTTACTTCCCAGAAAAGAGGGCAAAAACAAATTACAAATAACAAATGAAGGTGCCTGTTTTACTTCCTATGACCCTTTCCTGGAGACACCAGAAAAAATAAGTTTAAAACAACTTTACTGAACATAAATATAAACTGAACATGCAACCATTCCTAAGATTGTACTGTTTACAGTTCATATAAAGAAATCAGTCAATTGAAATGAATTAATTAGGCGCTAATGTATGGATTTCACATGACTGGGAATGCAGATACCTTAAAAAGAAGAAGAAATGGGCCTCACAATGAGACTCAGGATCTCGTCAGATTATCTGTGCATTCAAATTGCCATCGATAAAATGCAATTGTGTTCATTGTCCGTAGTTTATGCTTGCCCATACCATAACCCCACTGCCACCATGGGGCACTCTATTCACAACGTTGACATCAGAAAACCGCTGCCCACACGATGCCATACACGTGGTCTGCAGTTGTGAGGCCGGTTAGACGTACTGCCAAATTCACTAAAACGACGTTGGAGGCGGTTTATGGTAGAGAAATTAACATTCCATTTTCTGACAACAGCTCTGGTGGACATTCCTGCAGTCAGCATGCCAATTGCACACTACCTCAAAACTTAAGACATCTGTGGCATAGTGTTGTGTGACAAAACTGCATCTTTTAATGGCCTTTTATTGTTTGTCCCACAGCACAAGGTGCACCTGTGTAATGATCATGCTGTTTAATCAGCATTTTGATATGCCACACCTTTCAAGTGGATGGATTATCTTGGCAAAAGAGAAATGCTCTCTACCAGGGATGTAAACAAATTTGTGCACACAATTCGAGAGAAATAAGGTGTTTGTGCATATAGAAATTTCATGGATCTTTTATTTCAGCTCATGAAACACTTAACATGTTGTGTTTATATTTTTTGTTCAGTGTATTTGCAAGAAGTCAGACTTCAGACTTCAAGGCACCAGAGAGTAGTAAAAAGTGTCCCTCTGGCTGGACTGATATCCATTCATCGGTACTTTGTTCTAAGCTAGTGTTTGGGACTTGTCCCTCTGTACAGATCCATGATTTAGTACAGTATATTCCAATGATCTACTCATTGAATGGATCATGCATTGACAGAAAGGATCATATACAGAGTTAGTTAATGTCATCAGTCCGAATGTGTTGAGAAGTGCTATAAATCAGGCCTAAAAGCAAATGCCAGAGGCAACAGATTTTATGCAACTTTAAGTGTCTTGACCGAGAGGATGTTAAAAAGGCTCCACCTACTTTACATTTACAAAGCTAATGAGGATCCGATGTAATTCCTTAGAGTCTAAGACATTGGGGGAAGCTGGGTGCTAAGATGACAAATGGAATTGTTTTAAGATGGTCATACTATGGATCATTTAGTTGTTTGATTTAGCATTCTAGGACCCATTTAGGTATTAAAAAAATATGAAAAAATGATTTGATAAGATATTGGCCTTTACTACTACTAAAGCCCATAGAAACACATTGAATAACACGTTCATAAATGGCAAAAAAGGAATTCCAAAAATATATCATAAGAAACAAGGTATTGATGTGTATTTTCTGAATCTAGGAGATATTTTTTTAAAATCTGGAAATATATATATGTACACACACACACACACACACACACACACACACACACACACACACACACACACACACACACACACACACACACACACACACACACACACACACACACACACACACACACACACACACACACACACACACGTGCGCTGAGAGTCGGGATGCAAGTTCAGGGAGTGAGCGTTTTAAGAAATAAACGGACCATAATCCAACACAAGAAACTTGAATAGCACACAGACATGAAATAGAAACAATGACACTTGGGGAAGGAACCAATGGGAGTGACATATATAGGGCAGGTAATCAAGGAGGTGATGTAGTCCATGTGAGTGTAATAACGCACTTAACGATGGTGACAGGTGTGTGCCATAACGAGCAGCCTGGTGACCTAGAGGCTGGAGAGGGTGCACACGTGACAACCGGTCAAACGTTTTAGAACACCAACTCACTTCATGAGGTAGTCACCTGGAATGCATTTCAATTAACAGGTGTACCTTCTTAAAAGTTAATTTGAGGAATTTCTTTCCTTCAGTTGTGTTTTGAAAAAGTAGATGGTTGTACAGAAGATAGCCCTATTTGGTACAAGACCAAGTCCATATTATGGCAAGAACAGCTCAAATAAGCAAAGAGAAATGACAGTCCATCATTACTTTAAAACATGAAGGTCAGTCAATACGGAACATCTCAAGAACGTTTCTTACATTTACATTTACATTTAAGTCATTTGGCAGACGCTCTTATCCAGAGCGACTTACAAATTCTTCAAGTGCAGTCGTAAAAACTGGGTCTCATGAGGACCGCCACAGGAAATGAAGAGGCAGAGTTACCTCTGCTGCAGAGGACAAGTTCATTAGAGTTGCCAGCCTCAGAAATTGCAGCCCAAATAAATACTTCACAGAGTTCAAGTAATAGACAGATCTCAACATCAACTGTTCAGAGGAGACTGCTTGAATCATGCCTTAATGGTTGAATTGCTGCAAAGAAACCACTAGGGATACCATCTACTGTATCTTGCCTATGCTGCTCTGTACCATCACTCATTCATATATCCTTATGTACATATTCTTTATCCCCTTACACTGTGTATAAGACAGTAGTTTAGGAATTGTTAGTTAGATTACTTGTTGGTTATTACTGCATTGTCGGAACTAGAAGCACAAGCATTTCGCTACACTCGCATTAACATCTGCTAACCATGTGTATGTGACAAATAAAATTTGATTTGATGATTTACTAAAGGACACCAATAAGAAGAAGAGACTTGCTTGGGTCAAGAAACACAAGCAATGGACATTAGACCGGTGGAAATTTGTACTTTGGTCCGGAGTCCAAATTTGCGATTTTTGGTTCCAACTGCCGTGTCTTTGTGAGACGCGGTGTGGGTGAATGGATGATATCCTCATGTTTATTTCCCACCGTAAAGCATGGAGGAGGTGTGATGGTGTGGAGGTGTTTTGCAGGTGACACTGTCAGTGATTTATTTAGAATTCAAGGCACACTTAACCAGCATGGCTACCACAGAATTCTGCAGCGATATGCCATCCAATCTGGTTTGCGCTAAGTGGGACTATTGTCCCAAATGACCCAGATGCAGACAGTTTTGAAGTAACAAAAGTTTATTACAAAAACAGGGGGGGGGCAGGCAAACGACAGGTAAAGAGCAGGCAGAGGTCAGTAATCCAGAGCAGAGCCCGAAAGGTACAGAACGGCAGGCAGGCTCGGGGTCAGGGCAGGCAGAGGTCAGTAGTCCAGGGTGGTGTGACAAGGTACAGAATGGCAGGCAGGTTCAGGGCAGGCAGAATGGTCAAAACTGGAACTAGAGAAAGACAGGAGCACAGGGAAACAAAACAAACTGGCAACAGACAAACAGAGAACACAGGTACAAATACACTGGGGATAATGAGGAAGATGGGCAACACCTGTAGGGGGGTGGAGACAGGCACTAAGACAGGCGTAACAGATCAGGGTGTGACAACTATTATTTGTTTTTCAACAGGACAATGACGCAACACACCTCCAGGCTGTGTAAGGGTTAGAGAGCCGCCAGTCAGCATGGAGCAGCCAGAGCCGTCAGTCAGCATGAAGCAGCCAGAGCCGTCAGTCTGCCAGACTCTTCCAGATCTGCCAGTCTGCCAGACTCTTCCAGATCTGCCAGTCTGCCAGACTCTTCCAGATCTGCCAGTCAGCCAGACTCTTCCAGATCTGCCAGTCAGCCAGACTCTTCCAGATCTGCCAGTCAGCCAGACTCTTCCAGATCTGCCAGTCAGCCAGACTCTTCCAGATCTGCCAGTCAATCAGACTCTTCCAGATCCGCTAGTCAACCAGACTCTTCCAGATCCGCCAGTCAGCCAGGATCTGCCGGATTCAACTGCCTGGCTGGGCTTCATCTCAGTACTGGGCTTCCTCTCAGTACTGGGCTTCCTCTCAGTGCTGGGCTTTCTCCCAGTCCCGAGCTGCCCCTCAGTCCCGAGCTGCCACTCAGTCCCGAGCTGCCCCTCAGTCCCGAGCTGCCCCTCAGTCCCGAGCTGCCACTCAGTCCCGAGCTGCCCCTCAGTCCCGAGCTGCCCCTCAGTCCCGAGCTTCCCCTCAGTCCCGAGCTGCCTCAGTCCCGAGCTGCCCCTCAGTCACGAGCTGCTCCTCAGTTCAGTGGGGTTCTGGGTGAGGACTATTAGGCCATGGTCGGCGGCGAGGGTGGATCATCCCAGGACGCGAAGGGGAGGAACTATGACATTTATGGAGTGGGGTCCACGTCCCGAGCCAGAACCGCCACCATGGACAGACGCCCACCCGTACCCTCCCTATGGTTTTGAGGTGCGTCCGGGAGTCCGCACCTTAGGGGGGATTCTGTCACGCCTTGGTATTTTGTGTTTTAGATAATTAGTTGGTCAGGCCAGGTGTGACATGGGTTTATGTTATTGTGTTGTTGTATTGGGGTTTTTGTAGGCATTGGGATTGTGGTTGATTAGGGGTGTGTTTAGTATAGGTTTGGCTGCCTGAGGCGGTTCTCAATCAGTCAGGTGATTCTCGTTGTCTCTGATTGGGAACCGTATTTAGGTAGCCTGGGTTTCACTTTGTATTTCGTGGGTGATTGTTCCTGTCTCTGTGTAATGTTCACCAGATAGGCTGTAATAGGTTTCACGTTCCGTTTTGTTGTTTTGTATTTATTATTTCGGTCCGACTTTCTTGCGACAAACGAAGAACGCCGTTACACTATTATTCGACAATGTAGAAATGAGTGAGCATGTTTATAAGCTATTTTTGTCCTCTATATATTACTGAAACATATGTCTTCACTTTTTCAAGAAGTAAAGCATCATTTGGCGTATTCTGTAATAACGATAATTAATAATAAAGATATACGTTTATTCAATAGTGATGCTTACTCACATGTTGATATCTCACTGATTGCTATTGTAGTGGATTTTTTATTCAATCTGGATTAACAGCAGGTTTATGACTTGTTCTACTCAAGACTGTCTATAAACCTTATCTACTGTAACCTGGACCATAGTTCCTCTTATGCAGGTAGATCAAGGCAGTGTTGACCTGCCCATACGTTGGATGGGGTCATCCTTCTCCTTTATAAGCCACCGAAGCCAAATGGATGGTCTCAGACCAGTGAAAGCTTGAAAAGGCAGCCTGTGGTGATCCCTTTCAGTGCCTTCTGTCATGAATAAGTGCCGCAAAGAGCTCTCCTCCTGCCCATGGAAAGAGGAGCACTGAAGGAGGAGCATTCAGACTGAAGGGGATCTATTGAATGATATGCTAAATCACCTGTCTTTCATTGAACATTGACACACAAAACAGTTCTCACAAAAAAAGATCCACATTTAGAATGACTGTATCAACCACTGAAACCTCTGATTACATCGAAAAGTGTAGGCCTGCATGCAAAACGGTTAGCGCATCAGGTCTGTGTAAATAGTATAAACTGTACATACAGTATCAGAGATCTCAAAAAAAAGACTTGGCGCCTTCTCTGAATTATTGTTAAGGCTATTGCACACAGCAAACCACAATTTAGCCGTTAGGAGCAAAGGAAAGGGAACCCGTGTTGCATTTATCATGGACACACAGAAAAAAACACCCTTCCCTTATACAACATAACATTGTGTTTCTCACCCACTCTTGTGGCTTGTACTTGGGCTCTGAGCCAATTGGATATGAATTTCCCCAACAGCCCCAAGGGAAGTTTCACCCATTTACATTTTTATTGGCTCGTGCCTTTTTTCAAAATTCTACTACTGAGTGAACCCGTGTCAGGGCACACGTCAGCAGGGTAGAGATGTTCCAAAACATACCACTTCCTGTTTCACCCGCCTTTAGAGAGCAAGTTGTGTTTGCTGACTTTATACAGGTCTCTTTATATTTCTGTATGAGAAGAGCTAATGACCGCTTATAAGCATGTAGTAAAGGATGGACACAGTCATCACTTCACTTGTAAGTTCACTGCCTGTTCTGATGTAGGCAACTGCTAGCACAGAAAAATACAATAATAAAATACTTTTCAACAATGAGTTACTCCGCGTGTGTTAGGTTTATTACCAATGAGCTGTAAACATCGCCTAAGAGTCTGTCTGGCTGTTCCAAAGCCAACAGCAACAAGGAACTGGCTTTTAAGCATTATAAACAGGTGGTGAAACCAAAAATCTATTTTTGTTTACACAAGTTTGAGTGGCATTACTCTATGTAGAGACCTTACACAAAAAGGGTGTTGTTCATAAAACAGCAGAATACAGTGAATACAGTGTTCTTAAAACATACGCAGACTATCTGGCAAGCGTCTTCACAGACATTTTCAATCTCTCCTTGTACCAGTCTGTAATCCCAACATGTTTCAAGCTGTACCACCATTGTTCCTGTACCCAAGAACTCAAAGGTAACCTGCCTAAATGACTATCGCCCTGTAGCACTCACATCTGTGATTATGAAGTGCTTTGAAAGGCTGGTCATGACACACAATCAACACCATCATCCCAGACACCCTGGACCCACTCCAACTCGCATACCGCCCCAACAGATCCGCTGATGACGCAATCTCAATTGGATGCTAAACGACAGGACTGTTTCGCTAGCACAGACTGGAATATGTTCTGGGATTCATTCGATGGCATTGAGGAGTTTACCACATCAGTCACGGGCCTCATTAATAAGTTCATCGACGAGGTCATCCCCACAGTACGCACATGTTCCAACCAGAAGCCATGGATTACAGGCAACATCTGCATTGAGCTAAAGGCTAGAGCTGCCGCTTTGATCGAGCGGGACTCTAATCCGGACGCTTATAAGACATCCCGCTACGCCCTGCGATGAACCATCAAACAGGCAAAGAGTCAATACGGGGCTAAGATCGAATCCTACTACACTGGCTCTGATGCTCGTTGGATGTGGCAAGGCTTGCAAACTATCATGGATTACAAAGGGAAACCCAGCCGCGAGCTGCCCAGTGACACAAGCCTACCAGATTAGCTAAATTTATTCTATGCTAGCTTCGAGGCAAGCAACACTGAATCATTCATTAGAGCACCAGCTATGCCGGACGACTGTGTGATCACGCTCTCCGTAGCCATGTGAGTAAGACCTTTAAACAGGTTAACATTCACAAGGCCGACGGATTATCAGGACGAGTACTCAGAGCATCCACTAACCAGCTAGCAAGTGTCTTCACTGACATTTTTTCTTCTCCCTGACACAGTCTGTCATACCTACATGTTTCAAGCAGACTACCATAGTCCCTGTTCCCAAGGACCTGTTTTAATGACTGTCGCCCCGTAGCACTCACATATGTAGCCATGAAATGCTTTGAAAGGCTAGTCATGGCTCACGTCAACACCATCATCTCAGATACCCTGGACCCACTCCAATTCGAATACTGCCCCAATAGATCCACAGATGACGCAACCACTATTACACTCCACACTGCATTCTGTAACTGGACCCTGGACTTCCTGACGGGACAGCCCCAGGTGCTGAGGGTGGGCAACAACACCTGTAACAAGCTGACCCTCAACACGGGGGCTCCACTGTTTAGTCCCCTCCTCTACTGCCTGTTCATACACAACTGCATGGCCACGCAGGACTTCAACACCATCATCAAGTTTGCTGACGACACGATGGTGATAGGCCTGATCACCAACAGCGATGAGACAGCCTACAGGGAGGAGGTCAGAGTCTTGGCCGTGTGGTGCCATGACAACATCCTCTCCCTCAACGTCAGTCAGACCGAGGAACTGATCATGGACTACAGGAGAAAGAGGGGAGAGCACGGCCCCATCCACATCAACAGGGCTGTATCTTTTTTTAATTAAAGGATAGCCAGTCGCACACTGTAACATAATAAAAAATCAAGTATTTGTGTTTAATGAGTCCGCTAGATCAGAGTCTGTAGGGATGACAGGGATGTTCTCTTGATAAGTGCATGAATTGGACATTTTTCCTGTCCTGCTAAGCATTCAAAAAGTAACAAGTAGGCCTACTTTTTGGTGTCAGGGAAAATATATGGAGTAAAAGTACATTATTTTCTTTAGGAATGTATTGGAGTAACAGTAAAAGTTGTCAACAATATAAATAGTAAAGTAAAGTACAGATACCCCCAAAAAACGTCTTAAGTTGTACTTTATAGTACTTTTACTTAAGTATTTTACACCACTGCAGAGGAAAGCCCCGAATAATTTCCAAAGACTCCAGCCACCCAAGCAATAGATTGTACACTCTGCTATCATCCAGCAAACGGTACTGGAGCATCAACTCTCGGACCAACAGGCTCAGAGACAGCTTCTACCCCCAAGCCATAAGACTTCTAAATAGTTCATTAATGGTTACCCAAACTATCTGCATTGACCCTATCTTGCACTGATTCTATGCACACTCACAATACTATATATATACACTATATACACACTCACACACACTACACTGACACTCTCACACAAAACCCACACACATACACATACAGACATCATATGCTGCTGCTACTCTGTTTTTATTTTACTAATACAGTCCATTGCAAAAATATTAATCCCCCTTTGCATTTTTCCTATTTGGTTGCATTACAACCTGTAATTTAAATTGATTTTTTGGAGGGGGGGGGATTTCCTGTAATGGACATACACAAAATAGCCCAAATTGGTGAAGTGAAGTGAAAAAAAATAACTTGCTTAAAAAAAATGCAAAAAAAATACAAAACATGGTGCGTGTACACAGTATGTATTCACCCCCTTTGCTATGGAGCCCCTAAATAAGATCTGGTGCAACCAATTACCTTCAGAAGTCACATAATTAGTTAAACAAAGTCCACCTGTGTGCAATTTAAGTGTCACATGATCTCTGTATATATACACCTGTTCTGAAAGGCCCCTATATCTGTCCATAGGACTACTTTAAGCCCACTCTCCACAGAGCTGGGCTTTACAGAAGAGTGGCCAGAAAAAAGCTATTGCTTAAAGAAAAAAATAAGCAAACACATTTGGTGTTCGCCAAAAGGCATGTGGGAGACTCCCCAAACATACGGAAGAAGGCCAGTGGTCAGATGAGACAAAAATTCAGCTTTTAGGCCATCAAGGAAAACGCTATGTCTGGCAAAAACCCAACAAATCAAATCAATCCAAATCAAATCAAATTTTATTTGTCACATACACATGGTTAGCAGATGTTAATGCGAGTGTAGCGAAATGCTTGTGCTTCGAGTTCCGACAATGCAGTAATAACCAACAAGTAATCTAACAATTCCAAAACTACTGTCTTATACACAGTGTAAGGGGATAAAGAATATGTACATAAAGATATATGAATGAGTGATGGTACAGAGCAGCATAGGCAAGATACAGTAGATGGTATCGAGTACAGTTGAGTCAGTGTGTTGGCAGCGGCCACTCAATGTTAGTGGTTGCTGTTTAACAGTCTGATGGCCTTGAGATAGAAGCTGTTTTTCAGTCTCTCGGTCCCAGCTTTGATGCACCTGTACTGACATCACCTTCTGGATGATAGCGGGGTGAACAGGCAGTGGCTCGGGTGGTTGTTGTCCTTGATGATCTTTATGGCCTTCCTGTTTCATCGGGTGGTGTAGGTGTCCTGGAGGGCAGGTAGTTTGCCCCCAGTGATGCGTTGTGCAGACCACACTACCCTCTGGAGAGCCTTACGGTTGTGGGCGGGGCAGTTGCCGTACCAGGCGGTGATACAGCCCACCAGGATGCTCTCGATTGTGCATCTATAGAAGTTTGTGAGTGCTTTTGGTGACAAGCCGAATTTCTTCAGCCTCCTGAGGTTGAAGAGGTGCTGCTGCGCCTTCTTCACGATGCTGTCTGTGTGATTGGACCAATTCAGTTTGTCTGTGATGTGTATGCCGAGGAACTTAAAACTTACTACGCTCTTCACTACTGTTCCATCGATGTGGATAGGGGGTGTTCCCTCTGCTGTTTCCTGAAGTCCACAATCATCTCCTTAGTTTTGTTGACGTTGAGTGTGAGGTTATTTTCCTGACACCACACTCCGAGGGCCCTCACCTCCTCCCTGTAGGCCGTCTCGTCGTTGTTGGTAATCAAGCCTACCACTGTTGTGTCGTCCGCAAACTTGGTGATTGAGTTGGAGGCGTGCGTGGCCACGCAGTCGTCGGGTGAACAGGGAGTACAGGAGAGGGCTCAGAACACACCCTTTTGGGGCCCCAGTGTAGAGGATCAGCGGGGTGGAGATGTTGTTGCCTACCCTCACCACCTGGGGGTGGCCCGTCAGGAAGTCCAGTACCCAGTTGCACAGGAAGGGTCTCGAGCTTGATGACAAGCTTGGAGGGTTATGGTGTTAAATGCCGAGCTGTAGTCGATGATCAGCATTCTCACATAGGTATTCCTCTTATCCAGATGGGTTAGGGCAGTGTGCAGTGTGGTTGAGATTGCATCGTGGACCTATTTGGGCAAATTGGAGTGGGTCTAGGGTGTCAGGTAGGGTGGATGATATGGTCCTTGACTAGTCTCTCAAAGCACTTCATGATGACGGAAGTGAGTGCTACGGGACGGTAGTCGTTTAGCTCAGTTACCTTAGCTTTCTTGGGAACAGGAACAATGGTGGCCCTCTTGAAGCATGTGGGAACAGCAGACTGATATAGGGATTGATTGAATATGTCCGTAAACACACCAGCCAGCTGGTCTGCGCATGCTCTGAGGGCGCGGCTGGGATGCCGTCTGGGCCTGCAGCCTTGCGAGGGTTAACACGTTTAAATGTTTTACTCACCTCGGCTGCAGTGAAGGAGAGTCCGCATGTTTTCGTTGCAGGCCGTGTCAGTGGCACTGTATTGTTCTCAAAGCGGGCAAAAAAGTTATTTAGTCTGCCTGGGAGCAAGACACCTCTCATCACCCCGAGAATACCATCCCCCACAGTGAAGCACGGGTGGCAGCATCATGCTGTGGGGATGTTTTTCCATCAGCAGGGACTGGGAAACTGGTCAGAATTGAAAGAATGATGGATGACGCTAAATACAGGGAAATTCCTGAGGGAAACATGTTTCAGTCTTCCAGAGATTTGACACTGGGATGGAGGTTCACCTTCCAGCAGGACAATGACCCTAAGCATACTGCTAAAGCAACACTCGAGTGGTTTAAGGGGAAACATTTACATGTCTTTGAATAGCCTCGTCAAAGCCCAGACCTCGTTAATGCCCAGACCTCAATCTAATTGGTAATCTGTGGTATGACTTAATTGCTGTACACCAGCGGAACCCATTCCAACTTGAAGGAGTTGTAGAGTTTTGCCTTGAAGAATGGGCAAAAGTCCCAGTGGCTAGATGTGCCAAGCTTATATTGCAGCTGTAATTGCTGTAAAAAGTGGTCTATTGACTTTGGGGGGGGGAATAGTTATGCACATTCAATTTTTTATTTTTTTGGTCTTGTTTGTTTCACAATAAAACAATTTCCATCTTCAAAGTGGTAAGCATGTTTAAATCAAATGATAAACCCACCAAAAATCTATTTTAATTCCAGGTTGTAAGGCAGCAAAATAGGAAATGCCAAGAGGGGTGAATACTTTCGCAAGCCACTGTATTATAATCTATCCTGATGCCTAGTCCATTTGCCCTGCCTTCATGTAATACCTACCTCAAATACCTCATAGCTCTGCACATTGATCTGGTACTGGTACTCCTTGTATCACTCCATTCTTGTGCATTTTATTCCTCGTGTTAGTATTTTTACCATTATTTAACTGCTTTGTTGGGAAGGGCTCGTTAAGCAAGCAAGTCTACACCTGTTGTATTCGGATGCCGGTGCCAAATAACATTTGATTAGATTTTTTTTTTTTGGGGGGGGGGGGGATCTGCTCAATTGACAAGACTGAACCTCACATGCGGAGTCTGTGGTGTAGCAGTGAACACTCCCCATATGCTTCTCCCCACCGGAGCCCTGGCTTCAATCCCCAGAACTTTCCTTCCTACCCTTTCTTCCACCTACCTGTCTCCACTTGGTGTGGTACAACTGTCTGAATAAAGTACACTTGACATGCTTGTTTAATAAGATAAAACATTTATTTTACCTTTAACTAGGCAAGTCAGCTAAGAACAAATTCTTATTTTCAATGACGGCCTAGGAACAACTGCCTGTTCAGGGGCAGAACGACAGATTTGTACCTTGTCAGCTCAGGGGTTTGAACTTGCTACCTTCCGGTTACTAGTTCAACGCTCTAACCACTAGGCTACCCTGCCACCCCACAAGAGTATTTTTCCCCTGACAGGTGATTCAGATACAGCAACAGTCCTGCTAACCAGGATATCATGACCAATGATGACCCTGGATGAACTTTCCTAAAGCTAATCAGTCACCCCACACCCCAAGTAGGACGTTTCTGAAGGTGCCTTCCTAATATAAGGACACCCTTTGTTGCTATAGTGGGTCTATTGTTCACATTTTTATGACTTTCTTTAATCATAAGTATTTAAACATGCATTCTGGAAGCGTACTGAAAGACTTTTCTATACAAGAATAATTAGGCTCATTCACAGCTCAGGGTTAAGGGAGAGTTTAGCCTGGGGCTAAGCATGTGTTCACACTTGCACATTCTAAAGTGGTCTAGCATCCCCCTTAGCCCAGGGTTAGCTGGACCTGTTCCGGTGCAGGGTTAGCACTGACTTTTCGGGGTTAACCCCAGAAACACAAAATAGCAAGTGTGAAACAAGGTCAAAAACAATGTCTTGAATGCTCACTGTCCAATCACAACAAGCTGCACTGTCACTTAATTAACATTTGCTCGTGATGTCTGTAATGTGCTCTATACGTTAGTTTGATAAGCAAATTCATACTATTTGTCAATGGAGTGGGTACTGGGAGCAGAGTCAGGTGCAGGAGAGCAGAGTTGTCAACAGGCGCACACTTTATTTAGGCAGGAAAAAAACCAACAGACGGACGCCACTGCGTCGAAACCTCCATCCAATATGCCAAAGTGCAAAAACTCGCAAACAGTCACAATAATAATAAAGTACAGCCAAATAAACATCCCTCCTGAATATACAACACGGAATAACCGCACACCAGAAATAGCGCGTCCACGTAACACGAAACCATCTCACACAAAGACACGAGGGGGGAACAGAGGAATAAATACGTGTAGTGTGATTGGGGAATGAAAACCAGGTGTGCAGGGAACAAGACAAAACGAATGGATGCTTGAAAATGGAGCGGCGACGGCTAGAAACCCAGTGACGTCGATCGCCGAACGCCGCCCGAACAAGGACAAGTCGTGATTTCATCCTTCCATCTGAGGACAAAAAACGAAATACTTTCATCCTTGCAAAAACATTGGTTGCTGTGCAGGCTGGCAAACGCGCAATTTTCATCTGTTTTCATAGCTTTTGTATTGACATTTTATTGGATATATCCATTATAATAATATTGCTTCATGATTCCGCCTTAATCGGAGAAGTTGTCTCGTTCGTGCACATAATTCTCTGATGTAGGGCGAAATTGAATTTCAAAAGTGAAACAATTGTTTCTGAGGTCAGACAGCGGCGGCAATGTTTATACAAACCATCAGGGTTGGAAATCAAATGCTAGGCTCGAAGCGAAAGGCAATGTGTTATTAACACATGTCTTATTACTTATGACATTGGTCACGTGTCAGAGATATAATCAAATCAAATTTGATTTGGTCACATACACGTGGTTAGCAGATGTTAATGCGAGTGTAGCGAAATGCTTGTTGGTCGTATGTTGTGTTTGTTCACGTTTGCCAAGGGCTTTGGAATAAAGTGTGAATCCTTAGCCCAGGGTTAACAAATGGTTGTGTGAACACAGGCTAAACTATTCCAGGTCTTGTCTAGTATGGGGCTAGGATAGCCTGGGGCTAAGAACAATGCAGTGTGAAAAGGCCTTGGGTAGCCAGGCAAAAAACTAAGTCCATGGTTAACAAATGTTTGTGTGTATACAGGCTAAGCTATCCCAGGGTCAGTCTTGTCTTGGGCTAAGAATATGCAGTGTGAAAAGGCTTGTTACGATTTTTAATAATGCCAATTTCATGAGGAATTGAATGAATTCTGATGAACTCCAGCTACTTAGTGTTATGTAAAGCAAAACATGTTTGTTTTTATGACTAATTGTCTACATCACCACTGTTTATGGTTGACATGCAGTGATAAGTCCCAGATTTGAACCTCTCTCCATAGGTGTCATGTTCTATTGATGCAACCCCATAATGCACCTCATCTCTCTTCACAGGAGACAAACTTTGCACAAAAGCACAGGCAGCAGGTAAAAACAAGCATGAGGGATCGCTCAACCTGACTACCTCCTACAAGCGGGCATTAAAAACTTCCCCTCCCCCAAGACTCCACAGACGAAGATCAGTAGTACCCCTGTAAAATCACTTCAGATAATGGTGTTGTGCATTCTAATATGAATACTGAGAATACCTTTATGTTCAGACATATTGGAACAAACAATGCAACTGAGATTTATGCACAAAACAATCCAAAATACGTACTATTGTAGGCTTAATCACATGACAACAGGATGATTGATGGGCTCACCTTCCTTTGATTCTATGTTTAGGTATGGCAATGCAAATATCAGGACTTGGACTGTGAAATTTTAAATTAAAATCGACAAATTTTCTTCAAAAGATGTTTTATGTTGCTAAATCAACCTGTTGGAAATGGGAACATAATAAACTGAGAGAAAATGAAATACTCTGTAAACCAGACTGCATTCCAAATCATTTTTCTTGTGGCAATCAAATGGGCCTACTATGCATTCAAGACAAATATCCATTGACCAACCATCTTGTGTAATGAATAAAATGTAGATTTTTTTATTGAAGACCCACCCATTTAAATGTGCTGAAACAAGTTGGCATTCCTTACAGATTTTTATTTATTTAACTGGGGAAGTCAGTTAAGCACAAATTCTTACGGCCTACACCTGCCAATTGTGTGCCGCCTTACGGAACTCCCAATCACAGACGGTTGTGATACAGCCTGGATTTGAACCAGGGTGTCTGTAGCAGCGCCTCTAGCACTGAAATACAGTGCCTTAGACCGCTGCACCATTCAGGAGCCCAACAGATGGGAGATAAAAATCATATTTGCTAACTTAAACCCTTTATTTTGGGTTTAAGGGGGTAACCCAAAAGTCAGATTCAACAACAAAGGGTGTATCTTATTTTCTATGCGGTAATAAAAAAGTGAAGGTGATATTTGAGCACTTCAACCATGATAAAAATGTTCTCTTTGCTCACTTGCTGTGGGCCATGGATGAGTTCTGACTGGAAAACAACCATTGTTGACTCAACCTCTCCAAGGCATGGCTCATTCTTCTCCTTATCTCCCCTGCAGTCTTACTTCATTTTAATACCCATTCATGACCAAAGAGTCCTCTTACTGCTCTTTACACTTCTGATTTGTATTCTAAATAGCTCATAGATCTTTTGTATTCTGATTGTTAAATGCTATCTGCAAGCTCCTGCTGCTTACACTGGGGTCTGCAAACTTTTTCCTATAACCTTTTGGAACATTGATCTCATTTAAACGGTCTTCACGAAAATGGTTTCAATGTCTCTTAAATGCACTCGAAACAATGTGAGCAACACTAATGTATTTCACAGTATTTTCTCTTGTTCCATGCATAGATTCGTGAATTATCTACTAAAACATGATAGTGAGCACAAAATGCAATGAATAGTTGGGTAAACATTTGTACTGAAGTCACAAAAGGTCTTTATAACAGTCTTATTTACCCTCTATTAGCCCTAGAAATTGTTTTTGAACTCAGCATTGGCCCCAAGAGTATTCAAAATCAATACATGTTAATCTATGAAGGTATACTTTTGTAATTAAATCTTTATTCATCATTGAGTGTGGAGTCAATCGTTTTTTGTTGTTGTTTTACTTAACATGTAGTAAGTCACTGCCTCTACATTTAATCCATCAGCACACACTTCAACCACAGGGACAGAAAAAAACTGTTTGCCAGTGGCTGGCTTTGATAAGAGGACTCCATCCAATTCTTTACAGTGGGCATTCTCTCTCTCTCTGGCCCCTCTCCTCGGGATCTGCAGGAAACAGAGCCCAAAAATGTGTTAGTTAAAAGAGTTGAGTTCCTAACATTACTGCTACCTCATCTCCTCTTATTCACATCAACTGCTGGTCTGTACTCTGTATCTGATGGAATTGGTGTGGTACATAAAAACAGTTACTTTACAACAAACATATACGTTGAACTGATAAAGTGGGTGGATTCATTCAATCGGTCAGTAATTTCAGATTTCCAAGAAGATAACTGCATGCTACAGGCTGCAGCTACTTGGTTACTGAGTAACCCTTTTTTTCACCTAAAGATCATAGTGACCTTCCCCATCATCACCCAACACTAGCTGGGGATTACTTCAACTGAAATAAGAGATGGTGAGAGTAGTATGGTTAGAAAAGGGCTAGAAAAATGAGTGCCACGATCTGTCTAAGCATGAGCACATAAGAGAGAGATATTTCAAATCCGTTGGGTCACTCAACACTTGGAAAGTGTAGACATAACAGTAGGCCTACTTAGAAAGTGACGACCTGTGGAAAAAAACGTATCAAACATATCGAATGCCAGAAAATGCCTATCAGCACTACCGAATCGATGTTATCCATGATGCTGTGGGCCGCTATGAGACCAGGCTGGATGAAAGAAAGGTGAAGCCTAGTCAGTTGCACAACTCAATGCATTCAACTGAAATGTCTTCCGCATTTAATCCAACCCCTCTGAATCAGAGAGGTGCGGGAGGCTAACTTAATCAACATCCATGTCATTGGTCGCCCGGGAACCAGTTGTTGTTGGGGTTAATTCCCTTGCTCAATGGCAGGACTGCATATTTGTCCACCTTCCCGGCTTGCAGATTCAAGCCTGTGACCTTTAGATTACTGGCCCAATAAACGTAACCGCTGGGCTACCTGTCGCGGAGGAGTATAGTTGATTTAGTGAGAAAAGTACATAAGTGCATCAGTGGCGACCCATCATTCTGTCCCACCTGTTTTGAGCCGCACTTGTTTAGCTACAAAAACAAATTAAAAAAATATTTGCCAGTAGATTGTCGGCTTGATTCACGATGACTGCTAGCTTGCTTGCTAAGATTTTGAAAGTATGGTGTCAGTCCAATCAAAGCTACTGTAGATATAACGGGATTTGACTCAATTTTATCTGTGGCCAATGCCCTTGAGCCTTCTTGGGTGGGCACTTCTAATGTAACTCCATGGCAGCAGCCAAGGGGCTTGAATTTTCGAGCTCTCCTCGTCGATTTTAGCCTGTTTTGCATGTTATTTTGGCATCAAAACAATGTAAAAAAAGTTTTATCATTGAGTTAATAAAGCTGCATACAAACATGGTCTCGTTTGGCTTTCTTCAGTAAGGCAGCTCCAAAATGCAAGTGTTTCAGCCAAGCTCAGTGCTTTCTGTGGTGGTGGGGCAGCCAGCGGAAAATATGGAGCATAGGGGTTGGTAATGTTCTCTAGTTGCGCTGTGATTGGCTCAGTGTTCTGTCACTCATGGGGACACTACATCACAGCAAAATCTACGGGGAGAGCTCGAAAATTCAAGCCCCATTTTGAACGGTCATCCAACTCAGAATTCCAAGTCAGGAACTCAGGGCTCTTTCTAGAGCTCTGACCTGAAGATCACTAACGCCATGATTCAACCTTGTTTTTTCTGAGTTCCCAGTTGTCTTGAGAGCACCACAAGTCCAGAGAATGCCAGACTTTGATGACAACATTTGATGACAAAATTTGCCCATCAAGGACCGCCGTGCAACTGTTCAAGTGAGCATAGCACAAGAAGATGAGTCCAACAAATGTATTGCATGCTGCTGCAGAAATGATGTAATATGCCATGTTTACTGTAGCTAAGAAAGTAATACTAAGTGTATGTTGCCTAGTAAGCTGTTAGTAGCCCATGTGCCTCACCCAAATAATGTGGTCCCTTTTCCCCTCATAATTTAGCATACTGTTCTGATTTGGTGGTGCACATGTAGCCTATAGGCTGTTTTAGAGAAATGTCATCATCAAATATTGTAAGTGCTTTCATTGTCTGCTTAAAGCCCCCTTTTATTTATGCTATGGTTCTGACTTGGTGTACAGGGAGAATACTGTAAGAAAGGCCCATGTTCTGAATTATGTAGCTGTACATTTCAAAAGTGCTGAACAAATAGTTATTTATATTGACTATGTCCGTCCTAGCTCGGTCATTAATGCCTTAATCTAAATTACGGATTGCCTCTTATCCACTCATCGTCCCCTTATGCCATAGTTTGTACATCTCAATTGTCAAGAGAAACCACATTCGTTTAAGCAAGTCAGCAATATCAGCTATGTTTTTTTAAATGGCAGTAAATGAGGTTGAATGTACTGTTTGCTGGTAGCAAGGTGTAGCAGTGGTAAGGTGTTGGGGCAGCTTTATGTACAGTTTGTGGCTACCGTTTGTCACCGTTATAGTCCAATTAATGTATTGTTTAGTATTGTGTTGTGGCTTTGCTGGCATTCATCTAAAAACATGTTTGGGAGTTTGCTCCACCAAGATGTACATGTTAAAAATCGCCACTGAAGTACACGGAGATTCCAATACCAATTAACGGCTCATTCAACACTCCATGTGTACAATCTGTCCAATGTTTAAATATTGCAAAAGGGCTACTGCGTCGATTTCTCATAGCCTAGTCTATAGGTGTATTTCAATCCTCAGGTTACTAATCTATGCATTCAAGTGACGTCGGCCACTTCTGTGAGAACCCTAAAAACGACATTGTGTCACACGCGGCCAAGGCTCCTCCTTTGGGAGGAGCGCAAGGAGGGTAAGCTATTTAGGTGCATTTCAAGCCTCAGGTTACTAAAGTTATTCAGACCCGCGGAGATAACCTGCATCACTGCGTTGCCACGATGTCTACTTTTTACGAGGTCGAAGTGAGTTTACCATTTCAGTCATTATTTAAAATTATAGTAATTGTATCTATAGCTTTAATATAGACATAGGTCCTATAACACATTGTTCTATATAACAAACGAGGCTATGTTTCTCAAATTACTATTCTGTATACTTTCGCTGCAATTTTGGTATGCATTTTATTTTCTCGAAGTAATTTATCAATGTTTCTCAAATAACACAAATATAACCTTATAATAGGCCTAAACTATTCCGTCATAACTAACTTATACAAATAGGCAATTATTATTATTAACAAATAGGCAATTATTATTTTTAATAGACTTATTGTAAACGATTATAATCTTATAATTATTCTAATTCTTTTTTTGCAGCACATATTTTTTGACAACACCAGCTATGAAGAATCAGGGGATTTTGACTTGGAGTTGGGTTTAGAGGAGCCGTGCAACAGAGTCGGAGGTGACGATTTTCAAAGGATCTTCTTACCGACAGTTTATGGAATAATCTTTCTGCTTGGAATCGTCGGAAATGGACTGGTAGTGACAGTGATGGGCTACCAGAAAAAGGTCAAAACGATGACTGATAAATACAGGCTCCATCTTTCTGTGGCTGACCTCCTACTCGTCTTCACGCTACCTTTCTGGGCAGTGGATGCGGCCAGCAGTTGGTACTTTGGTGGCTTCCTCTGTACCACTGTGCATGTGATCTACACCATCAACCTGTATAGCAGTGTTCTGATTCTGGCTTTCATCAGCGTGGACAGGTACCTGGCAGTGGTGCATGCCACCAACAGCCAAACCACCAGGAAGAGGAAGCTGCTTGCAGAGAGATGGATCTATGTGGCAGTATGGCTACCTGCTGCTGTTCTCACTGTGCCTGACATAGTGTTTGCCACATCTCTGGATGGAGGCTCCAGAACCATCTGCCAGCGCATCTACCCACAGAAGACTAGCTTCTACTGGATGGCTGGGTTCCGTTTCCAGCACATTCTGGTGGGCTTTGTCCTGCCTGGTTTGGTCATCCTCACCTGCTACTGCATCATCATTGCCAAGCTGTCCCAGGGAGCCAAGGGTCAAGTGTTGAAGAAGAAGGCTCTCAAGACCACCGTAATCCTCATCCTGTGCTTCTTCAGCTGCTGGCTGCCGTACTGTGTGGGGATCTTTCTGGACACCCTAATGTTGCTCAATGTGATCTCCCATAGCTGTGCCCTGGAGCAGAGTCTGCAGACCTGGCTCTTAATCACAGAGGCTCTGGCATACTTTCATTGCTGTCTCAACCCCATCCTTTATGCTTTCCTGGGCGTTAAGTTCAAGAAATCTGCCCGGGATGCACTGACTGTCAGCAGTAGGTCAAGTCATAAAGTACTGACTAAAAAAAGAGGAGCCATTTCATCTGTATCCACCGAATCCGAGTCTTCAAGTGTCTTGTGCAGTTAAAAGTCACCATCCTTTGACTTTTAAATCTCAGGTTGAAACTAAGCTTTCTTTTTCAGGGACAAACTACATTTTGTACAGTTTTGACACCAAAACAAAAAAGACGCTCTTTCTATTTGTAGTTGCCACTTACATATTTTTCTTTTGTTCTTGTCAAGAAAATAATTTTATGTACAAAGGAGATTTAATCTACAGGCAGAGCCTGATGTCCATTGACTGGTCAACTGTATATATCAATCCTGCTACAGACGCAATTCCTTGCGGACTATCATAGAAGATACATTGTTCTAATACGGGACACGTCATACTTCATCATGTCTGTTTAGGGATACTATTTGTTCGTTTAAAATATTTGTAGATAGTTGTTTGCCTTTTTTCCATTCGCACTTAACTTGTGTGATTAGAAGTTATATTATTTATTGCTGTCACTCACACTGAATGTTTTGTAACATTATTTCACTATTTTGTTATAAGTGTTTGTATCATTTCAATGTCAATGCTATTTTGTTCAAGTGTTCTAAAATAAAATGTGGATAAATTACATGTAACGGCCATGGTGTTCATTGCTTTCTCAACCTTTTCTCTCTACATGAGTGACTAATGTCCCCCCGGGGGCCTTATCTGACTGAAGAGGAGGACTGACCAGAGAGTCTTGTAATTGCAAGAACATCTGTGCACTTTTATATCTTAAGCAGCCGCGGCACTACAAAAGCTCTTGAGGTCGAGTCAGAAGGATGAGCACCCATATGGCTGGTTCTGGAGTAAGAAAATAATGTATGTTTAGTTTAGGTAGACAAACTGCACCCCTCCCCCAATAATGTAGTGGCTTTGTAATGATCCAGTGTGTTTCAACTTAATTACAACATTTTAAACCAATCTATCTGCACGAGTACACAAATAGAGATGCTAACTGAACGATGTCTTCGTTCCAATCCAACATTGGTGCTGATAATACAATAGGGAACACATGATTTCCATTTCATGGACTTAAAAAAGAAGAAGATGTACAGCAGGGGTGATCAACTGTTATTTAAAAAGGCCCGGTCACACATTCCCTAGGTGGCAAAAGGTCCAGATGAATATTGTCATTCATCGGCGTAGTAACAAACACCCACCTTACAATGCATTTATCCCGAAACTGTTAACCCCCTCTTGTAGGCGGAGATAGCATTTTGTAGTTTTAAAGCTAATTTCCTGCAATTCTACACATTTGTCTTGGGGCAGAGAAAATGTGCCATTTTATAAGATAATTTACTGCAATTTCACACATTTTGCAAATTCTTATGTGTGTTCATATGATACCTGAGTGACTCCACAAAAATCAATGGGTGCCCCCATGGGGTCAAGGCCCCAGGGCATGTCATCTGGTCTGATAACTACAAGATTTAGATAGCTGGCTAGACTAATTTACCTAGCTAGCTAACATGGGCTAGTTTATCAACAGGACATTTCTGACAGGTTATAAATATCTCTCTAAGGTCTGTCAGTGAATGAGATGACAAATGGAAAACTACTCATGCACTACCAAATGTTGACATTGCACCTCTACTATTACAAATCAAATACTGTATAACATTTCATTTTTTTTGAGACCCGGGGCTGTATTGACACTGTTCTGGATCCAGATCCAGTCCGTGGTCCACTTGTTGAGTATGGCTCATGTACAGTATGTAGGCCTATGGATAGTGAAACAGAACAAATAAGCAGACAGACTCATTAATTGATAGTAAGCCATTGGTAAATGTGAACAGTGAATGTATCCATTTGAAATGATGAAAGGCTGATGATCAAGTTGGAGACTGGAGGAAGCCAACAACAATGGATGCCGTAGTAAATTAAGATGTTGAATGGGCTTCACTGCATTGTTGTGGTTACAGTCATTGCACCAGAGTCCAACTAGGAGGCATTACCATGACTTTACCTTTAAAAAAGGTGTAAATCACCCCCATAAGTTTATGGTTATTTTTTAGTCTAGGTTCTCACAGTCGACTCACAATAAAACAGGATGAAATAAGAAGTGCTTTTCCTGCTGGACTTGTATTGGAATGGTCCACCTATTAGCATAAGAGCTAATTGTCCCACTCAGCTGAGGGAGAACTGGGCCATTCACACTCCATTGAGTTCAGCTGGGCTCACTACTTCTGCTTCTTAACTGCCACTTAGAAACCTCTATATGAGATTATATAGAACTGATCAAAGACTAATGTTTATACTCCATCTGAAAGTCAATGTCTTTGATATTGCATCAGAGATGTATTATATTGAAATGATGCGGAAATGATTTGTTTAGTATGACCGAAGCACAATTCAGTTGAATGCAATCATCATAATCATCATTATCCTCTAATTTAGACTGAATCATTTAAATCCGTCTTGATTATCACACAAACCAATGGTTTCAAACTCAAAACTCATGTGTTTTCAGGAAGAAAATGGTCAACACATTGAGTCAAAAATGTTCTGTGGTGATTCACTGGTTTGGATAGTATGTTTTTTTCATTTCGAGAGGTTAAAGGCTAAAGCTGTTGACATGCACAGGAAATTGTTTCTAACCTGGGTTCATTAGCAATGTGCATTCAACTGTTTGGAGGTTCTGATTGAGGGAGATATATAAAGATTACTTCTACTACAAGATTTGACTCAGTTAACTGAGCTAAGATTACATTTATGGGAGATGAAAGTATAGGGTAATAGAGAACTCATTCATATTAACCTGATGGAAGTGTTATTAGTTGGAGGCTAAAGTAAAATAAACAGACAAGGTTCCTCTGGGACAGTAACCTATTATTAACGGTTACATTGTTTTGGTTGGGAAGTGACCAGCAGGAAGACTGTTTCCTGCATCAGGAGCTTCTGTGGCCAACAGCCTGTGAAAATACTTAGGCCCCCCCGACTCTATTCAACCCTCCCAATGGACCACTAGATGCATTTAAGAGAAGGGTGCCAAAGCCATTTCGTCGCAAAGGCCATTCATGTAAATAAAATGTCAGCGGGGCAACACACTGGGGATTTAGTTTGACCGATACAAGGCAACAAATGGAATAGTCCCAAAAGTGCAAACGCCTCCAAAAATCGAACGCACTTCAAAAGCTTACACGGTTTTGAAAACATTTTGACATTACCTGTAAATTCAGGTATTTTCTGTGTATTATTATTTCCTCAACTTCCTGTTTGGAAGTTGAACCACCTAAAAGTAGTTATAAAGTAGTTAGGCCCTCAATGAAGGCCTTGATATTATATAGCTTTATACAGTTGAAGTCAGAAGTTTACATACACCTTAGACAAATACATTTCAACTCAGTTTTTCACAATTCCTGACATTTCTTCATAGTAAAAATTCCCTGTCTTAAATCTGTTAGGATCACCACTTTATTTTAAGAATGTGAAATGTCAGATCAATAGCAGAGACAATGATTTATTTAAGCTTTTATTTCTTTCATCACATTCCCAGTGGGTCAGAAGCTTACATACACTCAATTAGTATTTGGTAGCATTGCCTTTAAATTTTGTAACTTTTCCGGTAGCCTTCCACAAGCTTCCCATAATAATTTGGGTGAATTTTGGCCCATTCCTCCTGACAGAGCTGGTGTGACTGGGTCAGATTTGTAGGCCTCCTTGCTCACACACGCTTTTTCAGTTTTGCCCACACATTTTCTATAGAATTGAGGTCAGGGCTTTGTGATGGCCACTCCAAATACCTTGACTTTGTTGTCCTTAAGCAATTTTGCCACAACTTTGGAAGTATGCTTGAGGTCATTGTCCATTTGGAAGACCCATTTGCGACCAAGCTTTAACTTCCTGACTGATGTCTTCAGATGTTGCTTCAATATATCCACATAATTTCCCACCTCATGATGCCATCTATGTTGTGAAGTGCACCAGTCCCTCCTGCAGCAAAGCACCCCCACAACATGATGCTGATTTTCCAACAGACTTGAAGGAGTTCCCTCATATGTTGAGCACGTGTTGGCTGCTTTTCCTTCACTCTGCGGCCCAACTCATCCCAAACTATCTCAATTGGGTTGATGTCAGGTGATTGAGGAGGCCAGGTCATTTGATGCAGCACTCCATCACTCTCCTTCTTGGTCAAATAGCCCTTACACAGCCTTGAGGTGTGTTGGGCCATTGTCCTGTTGAAAAACAAATGACTGTCCCACTAAGCGCAAACCAAATGAGATGGTGTATCGCTGCAGAATGCTGTGGTAACCATGCTGGTTAAGTGTGCCTTGAATCATAAAAAAACATAGATAGTGTAAACAGCAAAACACCCCCACACCATCACATCTCCTCCTCCATGCTTCACGGTGGGAACCACACATGTGGAGATCATCCGTTCACCTACTCTGTGTCTCACAAAGACACAGCGGTTAGAACCAAAAATCTCACATTTGGACTCATCAGATCAAAGGACAGATTTCCACCGGTCTAATGCTCATTTCTGGTGTTTCTTGGGCCAAGCAAGTCTCTTCTTATTTGTGTCCTTTAGTAGTGGTTTCTTTGCAGCAATTCGACCATGAAGGCCTGATTCACGCTGTCTCTGTTACTTGAACTCTGTGAAGCATTTATTTGGGCTGCAATTTCTGAGGCTGGTAACTCTAATTAACTTATCCCCTGCAGCAGAGGTAACTCTGGGTCTTCCTTTCCTGTGGCGGACCTCATGAGAGCCAGTTTCATCATAGCGCTTGATGGTTTTTGCAACTGCACTTTAAGAAACTTTAAATGTTCTTGCCATTTTCAAGATTGACTGACCTTCATGTCTTAAAGTAATGATGGACTGTCATTTCTCTTTGCTTACTTGAGCTGTTCTTGCCATAATATGGACTTGGTCTTTTACCAAATAGGGCTATCTTCTGTATACCACCCCATACCTTGTCACAACACAACTGATTGGCTAAAATGCATGAAGAAGGAAATCAATTCCACACATTTACTATTAACAAGGCACCCCTGTTAATTGAAAAGCATTGCAGGTGATTACCTCATGAAGCTGGTTGAGAGAATGCCAATAGTCGTCATCAAGGCAAATGGGGGCTACTTTGAATAATCTACTTTTTTAAACACCTTATGGGGTACTACATGATTCCATATGTGTTATTTCATAGTTTGGATGTCTTCACTATTATTCTGCAATGTAGAAAATAATAATAAAGAAAAACCCTTGAATGAGTAGGTGTGTCCAAACTTTTGACTGGTACTGCATATATTTTTTTACCTTTATTTAACCACACAAGTTAGTTTAGAGCAAATTCTTATTTACAATGACAGCCTAGGAACAGTGGGTTAACTGCCTTATTCAGGGGCAGAACGACAGATTTTTACCTTGTCAGCTCTAGGATTCGATCTAGCAACCTTTTGGTTACTGGCCCAACCACTAGGCTACCTGCTGCCCCAAATATATTATATATACAGTATATAATTATAAACTGGGTGGTTTGATCCGTAAATGCTGATTGGCTGACAGCCGTGGTATATCAGACCGTATATCACGGGTATGGCAAAACATTTATTTTACTGCTCTAATTACGTTGGTAACAAGTTTATAATAGCAATAAGGCAACTCAGAGGTTTGTAGTATATGGCCAATATACCATGGCTAAGGGCTGTATCCAGGCATTCCAGTTTGCGTCGTGCCTAAGAACAGCCCCTAGCCATGGTATGTTGGCCATATACCACACTCCCGCATGTCTTATTATTGCTAAGAGTGTAAGCAAAACGTCCATATCTTGCATGATCTTACACACACAGAGACGCTTACAAAGCTCTCCCTCGCCCTCCATTTGGCAAATCTGACCATAATTCTATTCTCCTGATTCCTGCTTACAAGCTAAACTAAAGCAGGAAGTACCAGTGACTCGCTCAATGCGGAAGTGGTCAGACGCAGATGCTAAGCTACAGGACTATTTTGCTAGCACAGAATGGAATATGCTCCGGGATTCATCCGATGGTATTGAGGAGTATACCACATCAATCACCGGTTTCATCAATAAGTGCATTGATGACATCATCCACACAGTGACTGTACATATATATGCCAACCAGAAGCCATGAATTACAGGCAACATCTGCACTGAGCTAAAGGCTAGAGCTGCCGCTTTCAAGGAGCTGGACACACGTATAAGAAATCACGCTATGCCCTCCGACGAACCATCAAACAGGCAGAGTGTCAATACAGGACTAAGATTTAATCCTACTACACCGGCTTTGACGCTCTTTGGATGTGGCAGGGCTTACAATCTATTACGGATTACAAAGGGAAGCCCAGCTGCGAGCTGCCCAGTGACACAAGCCTACAAGATGAGCTTCGAGGCAAGCAACACTGAAACATGCATGAGAGCACCAGCAGTGTCAGACGACTGTGTGATCCCACTCTCCATAGTCGATTTAAGTGAGAACTTTAAACAGTTCAACATTCATAAAGCCGCAGGACCAGACGGATTACCGGGCGTATACTCAGAGCATGCGCTGACCAACTGGCAAGTGTCTACATTGACATTTTCAACTTCTCCCTGACTGAGTCTGTAATACCTACATGTTTCAAGCAGACCACCATAGTCTCTGTGTCCAAGAACGCCATGGCCTAAATGCCTAAATGACTACCGACCCGTAGCACACCTCATCTGTAGCCATGAAGTGCTTTAAAAGGCTGGTCATGGGTCACATCAACACCATCATCCCATTAACACTAGACCCACTCCAATTTGCATACCGATGACGCAATATCTATTGCACTCCACACTGTTCTTTCCCACCTGGATAAAAGGAACACCTACGTGAGAACACTTCCCTCTGCAACTGGATCCTGGACTTCCTGACGGGCCACCCGCAGGTGGTATGGGTAGTCAACAACACGTCTACCACACTGATCCTCAACACAGGAGCCCCTCCTATAATCCCTGTTCACCCACAACCGCATGATCAAGCACGGCCCCAACACCATTATTAAGTTTGCCGACGACATAATGTTGGTAGGCCTGCTACCGACAACAATGAGACAGCCTATAGGGAGGTCAGAGACTGGCAGTGTGGTGCCAGGAAAAACAACCTCTCCCTCAATGTAAACAAGACAAAGGAGCTGTTCGTGGACTACAGGAAAAGGAGGAACGAGCACGCCCTCATTCACATTGACCGGGCTGTAGTGGAGCGGGTCTAGAGCTTCAAGTTACTTGGTGTCCACATTACCAACATTCCTCAAAAAGTTCTACAGCTGCACCATTGAGAGCATCCTGACTGGTTGCATCACCGCCTGGTATTGCAACTGGTCGGCATCTGATTGCAAAGCGCTACAGAGGGTAGTGCGTATGGCCCAGTACATCACTGGGGCCAAGCTTCCTGCCATCCAGAACCTCTATAGCAGGCAGTGTCAGAGGAAGGCCCTAAAAATGGTCAAAGACTCCAGCCACCCAAGTTACAGACTGTTCTCTCTGCTACTGCATGGCAAGCGGTACCAGAGCACCAAGTCTCGGTCCAAAAGGCTCCTTAACAGCTTCTACCCCCAAGCCATAAGAACAGTTAATCAAATGGCTACCTGGACTATTTGCATTGACCCCCTTTTTTACGCTGCTGCTACTCAATATTTATTATCTATGCATAGTCACTTTACCCCTACCTACATGTACATAGTACCTCAATTACCTCGACTAACCCCTACCCCCACATTGACTCAGTACCTCCTGTATATAGCCTCCTTACTGTTATTTTATAGTGTTACTTTTTTTACTTGGATTTATTTACCCCCTGTATTTAGCCTCGATAATGTTATTTTTAGCTCATATTTTCTTACTCTGCATTGTTGGGTAAGGGCTTCTAAGTAAGCTCTTGATTTGAAATATGACAGGATGAGATTTCCACAGCTCTTGCGGAACTATTGTTCTTTGACCTAGTTTCAGCCCGGATTGAGAAACTATTTTTCTGTGCGTCAGGGCAATAGGCCCGTCTTCTACCACCTATGAATGCTCTCTGAACAGCTGACTCTGTCTCAGAAGTAACTGTCAAGAAACTACCATCTCAAAAGAATAATAACTGTCATGACTAAAGATGGAGTCCAAGGGTAAGATAAATGCTTTCTCGTGTCTCAGAATGTTTTAAACGCTAACGTTAGATACTGTAACGTTAGCTGGCTAGCTAAAGCCGGTTGTATTTTCAGATGATTGCATCAGCAATTTAATGTATCAGTTTTCCATCAAGATAGCAAACTAGTTTGCTAGTTAGCTAGTTTAAAACAGAAAATGTCACGAATAGCAGCTACAGCCGTGAAGTCCACGTTTCTTTCTGCTGGCTTCTACAGCTAAAGTTTGACAGCTAGCTAACTTGCTAGTATCGTAACAGTAGCAAGCTAAGCACCATTACATGCCAATGCTCCCTGACCGTGCCATCATGCTCAATAATACATGCCACTTAATTTAGCTCGCTAACAGCTGCTTTTCATGCGTGCTGAACCTTGTAGTTAGTTCGGTAGCTAGCTTGCTAGTTAAAACAAAGCCTTGATTTAGTGGTTGAACTTTCATTTCGCAATTTGCATGTCTCCGTACTCAAAATAAATGATAACTGCCGGTATATCGTATAAAACCTATTTGTGAGAAAGGTAGCATGACATGTGCCATTCATTATTGAGTGTGGTTGAAAAGGCTCTGCAAAAGGGAACGTGTCCATAACCGGTCCATCCATACACATTCCCCCAGTTGTTTGACCAGTGACAGTTTTCTGCTCGGGTCAGAGTGCACAACCATGTCATAAAGTGCAGTGTTTTCCTTAAAACAGCTAGGCAAGTGTAGGGGAAGCATTACAATTGATTTTGGGACAGAAATAAACTGACAAGTCGAGATCACTGTTTGACAGCCAGTGTTGGACATTGTATAGCATACATTAACGTTTGTCCACTTGCCGAGGCAAGTTAAACAAATTGTCAGTTGAGAAGATTATAGATTTAAGTTGCCCGACAGGACAAGTAAAAAAAAAAAAAAATCTGATCAAAGTTACCTCTGGATGCGGTGTGTTGTGCACTGGCCCCCCAATCTCTGCAGAGCGCATCACAGTAGAATTATTTTAGGCCTGCGTTGACAGGCACGAGTGGTCTTTCAATCATGTCGTCGCAAGATGCGTTTTTGAGATCCGAGCCACGGTAGCCGCTTGCGCATATTTGTTGCTATTCATTGCTAGTGAGTTATTTCCCCAGTTATAGCTGTAAAAGGTCATGGTGTTTGCGTCACCTGCATGCATGCCAGTGCGAGTGAGCTTTTGCCAGAGGCGAGAGAGACGTTGTAGCAGCAGATAGTCTATTGTATATCATTATTTTAACTAGATAGCCAATTCAAAACACATTGTGTAGTTTGGCTGGTTAACTATTTACGTATTAGCATATATTAATGTCATGTCCAATGTCCTAAATAACTTTCCCACCCGGCACTCGTGTACAACCGCAAATATGGGTGCACAGTTTGAAACCAATGCTGAGTACTCCGGTTAAAAAACGTCTCTAAATTGGGTGTTGAAATAATTCTGACACCGTTGGAAAGCTGGGATTCTCCTCTATTCAATACTGGCCATATAATTCTAAAAACGATTTAAATTATTAAAATAGCCTAATTGACAAGTAACAGAGAGAAACGTGTCTTAGTTAGCTACCTTGCTTTGAAGTCGCCCACCTTAGCCATTTGATCCCTGGTAATTGAATGAGGGAATTATTTTATAAAGACAAAAAAAAAAACAGCTGCTCAGCAGTCCCTTGATAAGCTGACTGTGTTTGAGCAGGGTTGGATCAAAAGCCTACACGCCCAGTAGCTCTCCAGATAGAGGGTTGACCACATGTTTTATACAGTAGCCTATCAGTGCAGTATTTTACTTTGGGAGAGGGGGGTTAGTGCCTTTCTCAAGGCAACAAAGGCAGGAGATATAATACATGGGATCAGAGACCAGCAGCCTTCCATTGTCAATACTAGTGATAATAATGCTTTTTATCTTTTGAAGTGGTTCCTTGCATGATGCAACACAATTTTCAAGCACTGTTTTGGCCCATGGTGTTCCAGATGTTTCTTCACTGCATCTCAGTGCTAGAGGCGTCACGACAGACCCTGGTTCGATTCCACGCTGTATCATAAACAGCCGTGATTGTGAGTCCCATAGGGCGGCGCATAATTGTCCCAGTGTCGTCCGGATTAGGTTTTGGCCAGGGTAGGCAGTCATTGTAAATACGAATTTGACTTGCCTAGGTAAAAAAAAAAAATATATATATATAGAAATTCCATTAATATATCTGCAAGGTTTTTGTAACTGAACATGGCCCAGGTGTCCCAAAAAGTGTAGATAAAAATGTTAAAATAGGCCTATATATGAGGAAAATCCGAAATGAGTAGGGTGCATAATCAGTCATCAAATTTCTTCCTTTGTTTTCTGTAAAATAACCCATAGTCTCTGCATGATGGCACATGTTGAAGTAGTCACACTGACTCTGAGTCTTTCATTTGGAGGAATATGGGCTTATTCTCACTGAATCGAGTTGTCGGGAAGAAAATTTTATTTACATAATATACACTTAGAAGGTTTGGTTGACCTTCTTGCGAAGCAACTCAAAAGTACCGTAAATGTCACAATAGCCAGCCACTAGCCAGGAGGCTACGCATGGGAATAGGGTTGCACATTATGGGGAATATTCAGAGGTGGAAACCTTCCGTGGGAATATATGGGAATTACCGGAAATATATGCAAATTAATATGAATACCATTTAAATGTAGATGTTTTTTGCATTGGATATAAACATTTTACCTTATCATAAGTAGAGGTATTTGCTAGTTGTCAAGCTCAAAAAGCCTCACATTTGCCTTGTATTGGTCAGCCTGTTGCGTGCTTTGGTGTGTGTGTGTTCCCAAACAAGGACCAGTTGCACTCTGAGGCGGCTGATGTTGGGGTGATTTGGAGGATGATGAAGGCAACAGGGGAAAGATCCTCAGATCCACAAAGTCCCTTCCACCAGGTGGCTAATGAGATATGTTGGCATATCTGCCATATTGCATCTCCATCCCGAAGCCCGTGCTTGGAAGTGTACTTCGCCGGACTGCCAAGAACCTTGCCCTCATCCAGGCCAAGATGGCGAGGCACAGTAGTGATGACACCATAGGCCTTGTTGATCTCTGCACCAGACAGGATGCTCTTGCGAGCATACTTGGAGTCCAACATGTATGCTGGGGCGGATATGGGCTTCAGGCAGAAGTCTTCACGCTTTTGGATGTATTTCAGAACTGCAGTTTCCTCTGCTTGGAGCAACAGTGAAGTGGTTAGGGCAGTATGGATTTCTTCTATTACATCTGCAAGCAGAGTCTGAACATCAGACAGTATAGCATTGTCTCCCTCAATCCATGCAATGGCTACTGCTATAGGTTTCAGGCTGCTTACCACTCCCTGCCAAAATACATCATCCAGGAGTATCCTTTTGATGGGTCTGTCCATATCGGCAGACTGTGATATGGCCATTTCTTGGAGAGACTCCTTCCCCTCCAGGAGACTGTCAAACATGATGACAACACCACCACCCCAACTGGTGTTGCTGGTCAGCTTCAATGTGGTGCTCTTATCCTTCTCACTTTGCTTAGTGAGGTAGATTTCTGCTAGATGACCCCAACTTAGTAAACATTAAAAAAATGGTTAGGTATGTGAAATACCTAACCATTTTTTCAAAAATTACTAGGCAAGTCGGTTAAGAACAAATTATTTTCAATGACTGCCTAGGAACAGTGGGTTAACTGCGTTGTTCAGGGGCAGAAAACAACCTCTTTTTTTTTACCTTGTCAGCTCGGGGATTCGATCTTACAACCTTTCGGTTACTAGTCCAACAATCTAAGCACATTTCCTTGGCTCTCTTGTAGAGTGTATCCATTGTTTTCAGTGCCATGATGTCCTTGAGAAGCAGATTCAATACACGAGCAGCACAGCCAATGGGTGTGATGTGAGGGTAGGACCCCTCCATTTTAGACCAAGCAGCCTTCATGTTCGCTGCATTGTCTGTCACCAGTGCAAATACCTTCTGTGGTCCAAGGTTATTGATGACTGCCTTCAGCTCATCTGCAATGTAGAGACCGGTGTGTGTCTGTTGTCCCTTGTGTCTGTGCTCTTGTAGAATACTGGTTGAGGGGTGGAGATGATGTAGTTAATTATTCTTTGCACACAAATATTTCACCACCCATCAGAGATCATTGCAATACAGTCTGCTTTCTCTATGATTTGCTTGACCTTCACTTGAACTCTGAACTCTGCATCCAGCAAATGAGTAGATAAAGCATGTCTGGTTGGAGGGGTGAATGCTGGATGAAGAACATTCAGAAATCTCTTTCAATACACATTGCCTGTGAGCATCAGAGGGGAACCAGTTGCATACACAGCTCGAGCAAGACATTAATCAGCATTTCTCTGACTATGTTCCTCCATTGAGTCAAAACAACTTCGGATTTCAGGAGGACCATGAGCTGTTGCTATCGATAAGGTGTCTGATTCATAATTTTCACCTCGAATAGAAGTAGAGGCACTTTTGTCAGAGGTTGCTTGTTGTGAGCCCTGAGGGAAGTTTATGCACTTGGCCAGATTATTTTACATCTTTGTTGCATTCGTCACATATGATTTGGCACAGTATTTGCAAATGTACACAGCTTTTCCTTCTACATTAGCTGCAGTGAATTGTCTCCACACCTCAGTGCCCTTTCCTGTAAAGATTAGAAGAAAAAGAGTAAAATTCCATGTACAGATAAATAGTTAAGCAGTTAAATTAAACAACTCCTTTGTAAGATAAATGTTTTAAAATGAAACGTATGGAAACAGGTAAATTAACACTCAGTTAGCAGGCTCAAGCAAGCTAAAACCCACATGGTAGCAAAAACTAATGAGCAGAAATTAACAAGTTGGAAATGTTTTAAATACACTTTGCTGTAGACTACTATTTACTAGTTAGCAAAACATGTCATATAAATTATATTCACCTTACAACTATCCCCAAGTTAATGGAATTGCAAGCCTCTGCATGCACAGTGCATTCTTCCATCACATGTATAGCTGATTCTCAAGATCTTGAGCCCACACTAATACACTGTCTGAGCCAAGGACTATGTGCTTTCTGATAACAATACAACAATACATTACAATATCGTTATCAGAAAGTATGTAGTCCTTGGCTCAGACAGTGTAGTAGTGTGGGCTGAAGATCTTGAGAATCAGCTGTACATGTGATGGAGTAATGCACTGTGCATGCAGAGGCTTGCAATTCCATTGACTTGGGGATAGTTTAATCAAAATATGCTACAAGACCTAGCATTGCCTTATGTGTATCCAACAAAAAAGGTTCACTGTTATAAGCTAACTTATTCAGACCCTTCGTCTTTTTCCACATTTTGTTAAGTTACAGCCTTATTTTAAAATGGATGGGGAAAAATCCTCATCAATCTACACACAATACCGCATAATGACAGTGAAAACAGGTTTTGAGAATGTTTGAAAACTATGAAACTTGAAAAATTGAGCTCAAGTGCATCCTGTTTCCATTGATCATCCTAGAGATGTTTCTATAACTTGATTGGAGTCCATCTGTTGTAAATTCAATTGATTGGACATTATTTGGATAGGCACACACCTGTCTATAAGGTCCCACAGTTGGCAGTGCATGTCAGAGCAAAAACTAAGCCATGAGGTCAAAGGAGAGCTCGGAGACAGGATTGTTTGGAGGCACAAATCTGGGGAAGGGTACAACAACATTTCTGCAGCATTGAAGGTCCCCGAGAACACAGTGGCCTCCATCACTATAAAATGGAAGAAGTTTGGAACCACCAAGACGTTTCCTAGAGCTCACTGTTTGGCCAAACTGAGCAATCAGGGGAGAAGGGCCTTGGTCAGGTAGGTGACCAAGAACCTGAAGTTCACTCTGACAGAGCTCTGGAGTTTCCCTGTGAAGAAGGGAGAACCTTCCAGAAGGACAACCATCTCTGCAGCACTCCAGCAATCAGGTCTTTATGGTAGAGTGGCCAGACTGAAGCCACTCCTCAGTAAAAGGCACATGACAGCCCGCTTAGAGTTTGCAAAAATGCACCTAAACAACTCTGACCATGAGAAACACGATTCTCTGGTCTAATGAAGCCAAGATTTAACTATTTAGCCTGAATGCCAAGCATCACGTCTGGAGGAAACCTGGCACCATTCCTATGGTGAAGCATGGTGGTGACCATCGTGCTGTGGGGATGTTTTTCAGCAGCAGGGACTGGGAGACTAGTTGGGATCGAGGCAAAGTACAGAGAGGTCCTTGATGAAAACCTGCTGCAGAGCGCTCAGGACTTCAGCCTTGGGTGAAGGTTCACCTTCCATCAGGACAATAACCCTAAGCACGCAGCCAAGACAATGCAGGAGTGGCTTCGGGACAAGTCTCTGAATGTCCTTCAGTGGCACAGCCAGAGCCTGGACTTGAACCCGATCGAACATCTCTTGAGAGACCTGAAAATAGCTGTGCAGCATCGCTCCCCATCCAACCTGACGGAGCTTGGGAGCAACTATTTCTAAAAATCTGTTTTTGCTTTTTCATTATGAGGTATTGTGTGTAGATGAGGGGGGGAAAACAATTGAATACATTTTAGAAAAAGGCTGTAACATAACAAAATGTGGAAAAAGTCAACGGGTCTGAATACTTTTCGAATGCACTGTACATGGAAACCCATTCTCGCCACCCAAAAAGAAAATGAATATAGGTCGTACAGGTTGTTTCTTAATTTGCATCATTGTGTGGTGATTTCCATCTATCCACGTTGCAGGGATCAGCACAGCAGGGCCGCCGGCAAACGTGTGGCAAGCTGCCATTTGCCCCGGCAATTTTGATTTGGTTTAATAAAAAAATATTGCCAGAAAACCATTGAAAAGAAGGACAAATTGCTGTTGTTTTTTTAAGACTGATTCGCCTCATGATTTGTTTGATAGGATTTTAATGTTTTCATCCTCCCTAGGGCCAGGAGTTTTTCCATATGTTTTAATTTTTCTCTCCATATTACCTAATTATAAAAATATTGAGTCCCATCATAGTTTATATAAAACAATTTTTGGGTTGTTGCATCTGCTGAATTATTACTATGTTATACCTGGAGTTTTACCTGGTTATGTTAGACTACCAGATCAGGGGAAACTCTGGTCCTCAGGAAAACAATGCCCCCCCCCCCTCCCCCTCCCAGCACTCTGGTACCTGTGGTGCCAACTCTGAAATCACAAATGACTTGCTTATGTCAACATTTTAAGATCGTATCAATATGTTTTTAAAGAAATGGTGGCAGAAATGGTTTTCTAGAGTTTTCCGTGGCTCAGTGCAGCTGGCAGGCGGCAGCTATTGTGCCAATTTCATAATGTATCAGACTGTTAGTGTAATTTCAGGTAAAACCTCAATTAAACAAGTCTCAAATATAAGGAAAATGGCTATACATTTCAGCATTTCAGTTTCAAAAACATGGCCAAATGCGACATCTGTTCTAGCACTTGGAATGTGATCAAGTTTACACAAACAGTATTGTCTCTCCAGCATCAATTTCTTTCGAGAACCTCTCAAATGTCCCTTTTTCTATCATCATTATGAAAAACTGCCTATGTTATCAGTGATGCTAGATGCCATTAAATCAGTTGCAGCCTGGTCAGGGGTCCTACCACCATTTCTTCCTCTCCTCATTGTGTGTTAATGCCACTGGATATGTATATAGGTGTGAATGTGCTTATTTGCCCTCACTCATCCTGACTCTGTTGACATACTCGTATGGTTCCCAGGTGTTGCTTTAATAGTAGTACAGGAGATAAGGATGGTATTTTGAAAATGTTTAAGATTCAACATCAAGATTTTTGAGTTTCGGTGAAGGATTGCCTTTGCTTAATGCCTATTATGATTTCCTTTGTGACAGGAAACAAGTGAAGGGAAAACATTGTAAAAACACTGGCAGGTCCTTCTTTTGAAGTCATTGCTTAACGCCATCTGTTGCTGTTGTAATTGTTGTTTATATTGCTATTTATGTCACAGTTCTCCTTTTGATCAGTGTTATTTCCTGTAGACGCTTACTGTCAGGGAGTACAATGACACAACCCGGCACAATCACAGGTTGTGGATGAGAAAAATACCTCCTGCTGTGGATGTGCAACATGCGCAGAAATATTATTGAGGTGGTGCAAAGTTCTTATTTTTCATGGAATCTTTGATCTCAGTCTGGAGACAAATCGCCTATGCCTACCACTCCTTGGTGCTTCCTGTAGTCATAACAAAGTCTAGACACCCTTGTAGTCCGTATGAATCATATTGACCTTGAATTTTAAGTGATTAATTTTTCCCCAGTAGCTATGTTTATTGTTAGCCTGGACAGAAACATGGCTCATCAACCTGTGCCATTAGCCACATTCAGAGATGGTGGTGATGGCTGGAATACATTTTCCCAGCTGTCAAAAACTTCCTACAGGAAGCCCCCAAAAATGTAGGTAGCTTGTTGACTTATGTTTTGCATTGGTCTGGACTTCCTGTTGCAGGGTCGTGGAGGAGGCGGACCAGGCCCCGTCGAAGAAAGGCCTGAAGAAACAGCAGAAGGAAGCGGAGAAAGCTGCTAAGAAGGCTGAGAAGCAGGCCAAACTGGTCAGTGGGTTTTGTATGCCTCTCTGCCCCTCAGTGACTTGACACAATCGGGCGAAGGGGGGGGTCCATTGTTTTGCAATTCCTGTCGTTGGTTTGTGTTTTTCCCACTCAAACAAAGAGCCATTTTCTTAAGTCGGGTATCAGTGTTGCATCGTAAGCAAGTGAGGGAAAGTTAAACTGTTTTTATGCTGTTTGTTTTACCCCTTTTTCTACCCAAGTTAGTGGTATCCAATTGGTAGTTACAATCTTGTCCCATCGCTGCAACTCCCGTACGGATTTGGGAGAGACGAAGGTCGAGAGCCGTGCGTCCTCCGAAACACGATCCAGCCAAGCCGCACTGCTTCCTTGACACAATGCCCGCTTACCCCGGAAGCCAGCCACACCAATGTGTCGGAGGAAACACCGTACCTCTGGCGACCGTGTCAGCGTGCATGCGCCCGGCCCGCCACAGGAGTCGCTAGAGCACGATGGGACAAGGATATCCCTGCCCTAACCCAGTTGACAGGGTCATTTTCTCATTAGGGACAATCTCAGTTCAGATGCTTTTATGAAGTAGCAGTGTTTCTCCTAAATTCATTTAGCAGTTGTGCCCCGCCGCTGCTAAATCTTTGCCGCCGGTTTGGACACACCGACTCATTCAAGGGTTTTCTTTGTTACTATTTTCTGCATTGTAGAATAAAAGTGAAGACATCAACCAATGAGAACACATGGAGTCATCTAGTAACCAAAAAAGTGTTAAACATAGCAAAATATATTTTAGATCCTTCAAAGTAGCCACCCTTTGCCTTGATGAGTTTTACACACTCTTGGCATTCTCTCAAACAGCTTCACCTGGAATGCTTTTCCAACAGTCTTGAAGGAATTTCCACATACAGTGGGGCAAAAAAGTATTTAGTCAGCCACCAATTGTGCAAGTTCTCCCACTTAAAAAGATGAGAGGCCTGTAATTTTCATCATAGGTATGCTTCAACCTGACAGACAAAATGAGGGAAGAAAATTCAGAAAATCAAATAGTAGGATTTTTAATGAATTTATTTGCAAATTATGGTGGAAAATAAGTATTTGGTCACCTACAAACAAGCAAGATTTCTGGCTCTCACAGACCTGTAACTTCTTCTTTAAGAGGCTCTTCTGTCCTCCACTCGTTACCTGTATTAATGACACCTGTTTGAACTTGTTATCAGTATAAAAGACACCTGTCCACAACCTAAAACAGTCACACTCCAAACTCCACTATGGCCAAGAACAAAGAGCTGTCAAAGGACACCAGAAACAAAATTGTAGACCTGCACCAGGCTGGGAAGACTGAATCTGCAATAGGTAAGCAGCTTGGTTTGAAGAAATCAATTGTGGGAGCAATTATTAAGAAATGGAAGACATACAAGACCACTGATAATCTCCCTCGATCTGGGGCTCCATGTAAGATCTCACCCCGTGGGGTCAAAATGATCACAAGAACGGTGAGAAAAAATACCAGAACCAAACGGGGGGACCTAGTGAATGACCTGCAGAGAGCTGGGACCAAAGTAACAAAGCCTACCATCAGTAACACACTACGCCGCCAGGGACTCAAATCCTGCAGTGCCAGACGTGTCCCCCTTAAGCCAGTACATGTCCAGGCCCGTCTGAAGTTTGCTAGAGAGTATTTGGATGATACAGAAGAAGATTGGGAGAATGTCATATGGTCAGATGAAACCAAAATAGAACTATTTGGTAAAAACTCAACTCGTGTTTGGAGGACAAAGAATGCTGAGTTGCATCCAAAGAACACCATACCTACTGTGAAGCATTGGGGTGGAAACATCATGCTTTGGGGCTGTTTTTCTGCAAAGGGACCAGGACGACTGATCCGTGTAAAGGAAAGAATGAATGGGGCCATGTATCGTGAGATTTTGAGTGAAAACCTCCTTCCATCAGCAAGGGCATTGAAGATGAAACGTGGCTGGGTCTTTCAGCATGACAATGATCCCAAACACACCGCCCGGGCAACGAAGGAGTGGCTTCGTAAGAAGCATTTCAAGGTCCTGGAGTGGCCTAGCCAGTCTCCAGATCTCAACCCCATAGAAAATCTTTGGAGGGAGTTGAAAGTCCGTGTTGCCCAGCAACAGCCCCAACACATCACTGCTCTAGAGGAGATCTGCATGGAGGAATGGGCCAAAATACCAGCAACAGTGTGTGAAAACCTTGTGAAGACTTACAGAAAATGTTTGACCTCTGTCATTGCCAACAAAGGGTATATAACAAAGTATTGAGAAACTTTTTGTTATTGACCAAATACTTATTTTCCACCATAATTTGCAAATGAATTCATTAAAAATCCTACAATGTGATTTTCTGGATTTTTCTCATTTTGTCTGTCATAGTTGAAGTGTACCTATGATGAAAATTACAGGCCTCTCTCATCTTTTTAAGTGGGAGAACTTGCACAATTGGTGGCTGACTAAATACTTTCTTGCCCCACTGTATGCCGAGCACTTGTTGGCTGCATTTCCTTCACTCTGCAACTCATTCCAAACCATCTCAATTGGGTTGAGATGATTGTGGGGGCCAAGTCATCTGATGCAGCACTCCATTACTCTCCTTCTTGGTCAAATAGCTATTATACAACCTGGAGGTGTGTTGTGTCATTGTCCTGTTGAAAAACAAATGATAGTCCCACGAAGAGCAAACCAGATGGGATGGCGTATTTCTGCAGAATGCTGTTGTTGCCATGACGGTTAAGTGTTTCATGAATTCTAAATAAATCACTGACCGTATCACCATAACACCCCCACACCATCCCACCTCCTCAATGCTTAAAAGTGCAAACCACACATTGCTGAGATCATCTGTTCACCGACTCTGCTTCTCACAAAGATCGGGCGGTTGGAACCAAAAATCTCAAATTTGGACTCATCAGACCAGTGGAAATCTTTCCTTTGGTCTAATGCCCATTGCTTGTGTTTTTTGGCCTGAGCAAGTCTCTTCTTATTATTGGTGTCCTTTTAGTAGTGGTGTCTTCGCAGCAAGTCGACCATGAAGGCCTGATTCACCCAGTCTCCTCTGAACAGTTGATGTTGAGATGTCTTACTTGAACTCTGTGAAGCATTTACTTGGACTGCAATCTGAGGTGCAGTGAACTCTAATGAATTCATCCTCTGCAGATGAGATCTCTGCGTCTTCCTTTCCTGTGGCAGTCCTCATGAGAGCCAGTTTCATCATAGTGCTTGATGGTTTTTGCAACTGCACTTTAAGAAACTTTCAAAGTTCTTGCCATTTTCCGGATTGACTGACCTTCATGTCTTTACGTAATGATGGACGGTCGTTTCTCTTCACTTTTTGAGCTGTTCTTGCCATGATATGGACTTGGTCTTTTACCAAATAGGGCTATCTTCTGTATACCACCGCTACCTTGTCACAACACAACTGACTGGCTCAAATGCATTCAGAAGGAAATAAATTCCACAAATTAACTTGTTAATTGCAATGCATTCCATTCCTTATGAAGATGGTCGAGCGAAGGCCAAGAGTGTGCAAAGCTGTCAAGGCAAATGGTGGCTACTTTGAAGAATCTAAAATTATATTTAGATTTTGTTGTTGTTGGTAGCTACATGATTCCATGTGTTATTTCATAGTTTTCATTTCTTCACTATTATTCTACAATGTAGAAAATAGTACAAATAAAGATAACCCCTGGAATAAGTTGGTGTCCAAACTTTTGACTGGTTGTGTGTGTGTGTGCCAAATGAGAACTTTATTTGCCACATGCGCTGAATACAAGTGTAGTCAAATGCTTTACATACAATCCCTTTACCAACAGTGCAGTCAATGTAAATTGTCCGGTGTGTGTGTGTATGCATGTATGTATGTGTGTATATATCTATACATCTCAGGGAAAAAAAGACACGTTCTCTCACTGTCAACTGCGTTTATTTTCAGCAAACTTAATTTGTATAAACATAACAAGATTCAACAACTGAGACATAAACTGAACAAGTTCCACAGACATGTGACTAACAGAAATGGAATAATGCGTCCCTGAACAAAGGGGGGGTCAAAATCAAAAGTAACAGTCAGCAACTGATGTGGCCACCAGCTGCATTAAGTTTAGCAGTGCATCGCCTCCTCATGGACTGCACCAGATTTACCAGTTCTTGCTGTGAGATGTTACCCCACTGTTCCACCAAGGCACCTGCAAGTTCCCGGACATTTCTGGGGGGAATGGCCCTAGCCCTCACCCTCCAATCCAACAGGTCCCAGACGTGCTCAATGGGATTGAGAAGTGGGTTCTTCGCTGGCCATGGCAGAACACTGGCATTCCTGTCTTGCTGGAAATCACGCACAGAACGAGCAGTATGGCTGGTGCCATTGTCATGCTGGAGGGTCATTTCAGGATAAGCCTGCAGGAAGGGTACCACATGAGGGAGGAGGATGTCTTCCCTGTAACGCACAGCGTTGAGATTGCCTGCAATGACAACAAGCTCAGTCCGATGATGCTGTGACACACCGTCCCAGACCATGAGGAACCCTCCACCTCCAAATCGATTTCGCTCCAGAGTACAGGCCTCAGTGTAACACTCATTTCTTCTACGATAAACGCAGATCCGACCATCACCCCTGGTGAGACAAAACCGCAACTCGTCAGTGAAGAACACTTTTTGCCAGTCCTGTCTGGTCCAGCGACGGTGGGTTTGTGCCCGTTGTTGCCAGTGATGTCTGGCGAGGACCTGCCTTACAACAGGCCTACAAGTCCTCAGTCCAGCCTCTCTCAGCCTATTGCGGACAGTCTGAGCACTGATGGAGGGATTGTACGTTTTCGTGCCATCTGATGGACATCTGGAATCTATTTGTGATTTCCCTGACTCTCCATCAGGCCTGTGAACCGCCTGCCTCCCCCTGGCTTTGGTAGTTAACTCAGCCTGTGTAACCGATGTGAAACGGCTAGCTAGTTAGCGGTGGTGCGCGCTAATAGCATTTCAATCGGTGACGTCACTCGCTTTGAGACCTTGAAGTAGTGGTTCCCCTTGCCCTGCAAGGGCCGCGGCTTTTGTGGCGTGATGGGTAACGATGCTTCGTGAGTGACTGTGGTTGATGGGTGCAGAGGGTCCCTGGTTCGAGCCCAGGTTGTGGCGAGGAGAGGTACAGAAGCTATACTGTTACACCTGCACCCTTTTCAATTTTTCCCTTCGGATGGCCCCAGCTATCAATCTGTAAGTCCTTGCTTTGAGTTTGAGTTGTGTTAGCGGTGTTCTAGCTGGTCTCCAGTAATAGGGCTCTTGCATTCCGACTATAATCGTGAGGCTTGGCTGGCTAGGCTAATTGCTAGTTGGCAAAATAGATTATGTTAGTAGGCTGGCTAGCTTGCTGGCTAAGACAACTAGATATAGCTAATATTCTTTGATAACTGGTTAGATGATTTAATGTATTTGATTTTCTTGAATGTGTCTATCATTTGATAGCACTACATGAGTCAGCAAGTTGCTAACGTAATGTAAGCAGCCTGGTAGTGCTAACATTAGCAGGCTAGTAGGGCTGACGTTAGCAGGCTAGTTGGCTAGCAACCTTGCAAGTTGATTTGTAACAACAAATTTAATAAGGTATTTGCTTGTAAGTTCTCTGAAAATAAAATTGAATCGACTAGTCGTGAGTGCAAATGATTTGGTTTAATTTGAAGTTATACATTTTGAAATTATTTCTGTTGGAGGCTGGCTTACCGGGTCCATATTACACCACCTTCCCCGGAACTGCATTTTTTTGGCATTTCTTCTGAATTTGGATCGTTTTTATGTATTAACTAAAATGTTTTTTGTTTTTTTAAATGTAAAAGTGAGGTGTAACTTTGCATTGCGACTTTTGATGCGTATACGAATGGAAATCCGTATGTTATGTGATTACGTTTATGCTACCTACCCTTTTAAGATCATAGTAACAAGTTACAACTTATATTAGTTGCAAACAGGGTGAGCAGTTGCGCAGATAAGACCCGTGAGCTCACAGCCACAACTTGCTCCTCATCTCCCTACAGTGCAGTGGCACGCATCAGTTATTTCAGATGGTGTCAGCCGCCGCTGCTGAAAAATATCTTAGGGGAAACACTTAAAGTAACCTATATTTCAGATGGAATATGTTCTCCCTTGAATCTTAGAAACTGTGAAAGCATCCATCCACTTACATGGCCATTCCACTCATTCTCCCTCTATTCCACCAGCCAACACCGTAGACATATCAACTTGCATGGGAAATGAAATGGTAGCCTAACCGTTAATGCTAACTTTCATAGTATGGAGATTTTGCATGAAGGTCGCCAAGACGTTGTTGCACAGATAATCAGTCCACTTGCTGTTCCTAATAAAGGCAGTTTACCATTATTTAAATGCAATGTAAGGGTCTATGTTCCACTGTATTGATTTGCCTTTTCTTTTCAGTCTGCTGACCAACAAAGCACAGATGACTATGTAAGTATCCTTGAGGATCAATTCTTCCATGTTTCAATTAGTTTCAGATATGAAGTATTTATTTACACCTTTTTCTATATGGCGCAATATCAAATTAAAATCAAAACGTATGCACCTCTAGTGATGTTTCCTATAAAGCTACTGTATTTAAATGCTTAGCAGATGAACTCTTCTCTTATTCATCAGGATTTTGCCAAGGATCGGTACGGTGTACCCTCCGATGGTACAGTCCCAGCAGAAACTGGGTCAGTAGTACAGTCAACAACTAACTCCTCTCTTCTTTGTTCCAACATATTATTTACAGAGGATATCCCCATTTTCGACAGCCCCTACTGTTAGGTAATATAGATAACGTGATTATATCGGAGTGACTCAGTGACATGGCGCCAGTAGTGGCAGTAGTAAAGACGGCGTAGATATCAAAGATGATTGTGGCGTGCCATAACTCCCAGATAAATGTGACGGATGGGTTGTCTGCCTGCTCTTTCAGCTCCAATGGCATACAACAAAGTTGCCTTCCCACCTGCATGCTTGTTCACAGGGATGAGGAAAGATGGCGCGAGACAGCCTGCCTTACATGTGGGTGGAATCAAGTTCAACCAAATGGGTGGCTCACTGCCACCGGGGTGCATGTAACGTTAAGCATGCATCAGTGACACAGGGCAAAGTGGAGTTCATTTGTCATAAGACAGAGAATGGGGCGACTTCTACGCAGGGCCGCAGAGTGTTTCTTATTTGTGACTTTCTACTCTCCTTGTAATATGAGTGTCTTTCCATGAATAGGGTGCCTTTTGCGTCCCTTTGATATTTTAAGGAGAAATTGCACACAGATATTGCATTTTAAAAGCCTGTTATATTAAATTAGGTGCCCTTTTTAATATAGACCACATGGATAATTTAATCGATCCATTTTTTTTCTATGAATAACGGCTTGCTAACGTAATCCCTTAATCCCAAAATGTCTTCAAGTTTCACCATTGTAAAGCCCTTGTTATTTTGTTGCTTTGACACTCATTTTAAAGATGATTATTTTATTTACTGTGATTCGTTTACATCTGTCCCTCATTTTAAAGTCACCCTGTTACGTGAACTGAACTCTCGTTTTAATATGGTGAAACTATTCCTTTTTCAAATGTTAAACATTTGAACATCTAATAGTCAAATTATAGTGTAAAACCAGGTGCGCTGGGTCTACTCTTTTTTTTTTTTCCTTCAGTTTTGTGGTGGAAAACTACATTCAATTGCTGCTCCTTGTAGCACACACGTTTCCATTCCCCCTGTCAAGAGGGGATTTATGGCTGTTACTTTATTTGGCACTTAGGCCTACTATAGTAATTTTTTTATTTAACCACTTGAGATGGAAAAACTTGTTTTTTGTGAAGTTGAATATGTGCTTTTTATGACTGACTTTAAAAAACAACAACTAAGTTACACTTCTCAAAGGGCACCGAATTGGTGGAACAACCCATGAGCTTCTTTGTGTGAATGTGTGTGTGGGCAGAAGGGGGAAGGAGGTATATATATGGTCTTTGAAGTTTTCTTGAAAGGCACACTTTTCTTCCCTGTGAGCCAGACAGAGGGTTGGTGCGTGTCCATGAGCTGACACCTGAGAAGGCAGGCCAGCTGATCTGGGTGCGTGCCCGGATTCACACCAGCAGAGCTAAAGGTGAGATTCTCCATCTTTGTCCAGCTCCCAATCACTCATATTTTCCCTTTAGTCCTCAGGACACAGCCAGCCTTCTAATCTAAATGGCTCCGTAACTGAACCTTGGGGTTTACCAAAAAGATTACCAACTGGCCTTGGGCCAAATAATCTCTATTCAGAGAAGAGCTTTGTTTTTTTCAGTCAACTCTCCTCAGGTTGGCAAATATGGAAGGTCAAAAAGCTAAAAGAATTGTGCACAATCTTGGAAAATCACAGTATGGCACCAGACTTGAGGTTTTTACCTTATTTGCTGGTGATGTGGGACATAGGGGATGGGGGTTGTGGAGTGCAATGTTTTTGCTATTATAGATTCATTACACAAGCACATGCAAGTCTCTTTTTGAAAAGTTTGAAAACTCCAACCAAAGCTCAGTTATTTAAATGGAACCTCAAATGTGGGTTAACTTGTTATTTTCCAAACTTGTCAGAGCTTGAGGCTATAATACAATGAACTCATTGAGCCTTGACTAACTGTCGGATTCCATCCAAAATTATTCGAAACATCCAGCACGTACACAACTGTGCTAACAATATGCTAATAAATAAACCATCGTGTTATGATGATATCGTTACGGCTTCCTTCCAGGACAACTTCCGTGTCAAAATCCATTTTCCTCAACCTTCATTCAGCTCCACAGTGAAGGATGTCCTTAAGAGCAGAATAACATCCTGATTTACACTGGGATGAAGTGACTGCTTTTGGGGATTACAGCCCCCCCCCCCCCCCCCCAGCCAATGAACAGAGGACACCACATCAAAGCACTTGGGTGGTGTCTGATGGTAGACAAACCTGGTTTACACAGTCTCAAGGTGTTTGGTTGGGAATAAGCTCTCAGCCTCCTTCCATACACCTTTCTTCAAAGGGTTGTCTGTTCACGGTTCTGACAGTTACCTGGAAATGCTGTGAAAAGCATTTTAATGGGTGAGAAGTGGAATCTTAAACAGGTATGACGTGTTGGCCTGAGAGAGTGACATGGCATTGTATAGAACCACCGTGGCACCTGTTTTGACAAGTGAGTTAGGAGTTGCTAGCCAAAAATGAGAGGGCCCCTGCTGATGCCTATTGTATTGTTGTCATCGTTTTAGGGAAGCAGTGCTTCTTGGTCCTGCGTCAGCAGCAGTTTAACGTGCAGGCCCTGGTCGCCGTGGGGGAGCGTGCCAGCAAGCAGATGGTCAAGTTTGCCGCCAAGTGAGTACAAGACTGAATATCCTGTAGGCCCCCGACAAACAATGGTGGGAAAAGCTGGCTCCTAATGGGCCCAATCCATTTTCACACATTCTGAAGGAATCAATCATTTTTCACCTCATGACAAAAGTGGCCACTTTCAGATGGGATACAGCAGTGTTTAATGGAGCCATTTCTGCCCAGATAAGAGTAAATACAGTAGATCAGATGGGAAGAGCCCGAGCATCATTAATCACTCTTGGGTCCTCCAATTTGGAGTTTTTGGGGGAGCAGAAACACAGAATTACATGTAGAATCCCTATTAATATAATAGGATATCTATGGGTCTGAAAGTTTGTTTACCATTTTTAAAAGTATTAACTTTTAATGTGGCATTAACGTAACCAGTCACGCTGTTTTCATCTGATTGCCATACAATCACTGCAAACTAATAAAACACCCAAAAGTTTATTGAATATTGCCTATCACTTGAAACCTGAATTAAAGCATCCACTGTCGGCGCATTTCAGCCACTCATCTCTGCCTTTGAAAAATGTCACTGTTATCGTCGAACCACACCGCATTCTGAGAGTATTCCACATGATTTCAAGTCCCTTCGCACATGTTTCATGCGGGTGACTTGCGGTAATGATAACTGTAGGCTCTAAATCTATTTTTCTTGACATCTTTATTTTAATTATTGTGACATATTCAACCGGTACAGTGTAGCCCTACTATTTTATTATTTACCTTTCTGGCTTACATGCTGACCAAACCTGACACGATCAGAAAAGATCAGGACAAGCAGGTTGAAATTTCAAAACAAACTTTGAACCAATTATATTAATTGGGGGACAGGTCGAAAAGCATTAAACATGTATGGCAATTTAGCTAGCTAGCTTGCTGTTGCTAGTTATTTTGTCCTGGGATATAAACATTTGGTTGTTATTATGCCTGAAATACACAAGGTCCTCTACTCAGACAATTAATCCACAGATAAAATGGTAAGCCATATTCCTTTCTCGTCATCTCTCCTCCTTCCTCAGGCTTCTTTTTTACTTCTTTGGACTTTATATGGCGGTTGGAAACCAACTTTACGATGCATTACTACAGTCGTGGCCAAAGGTTTTGACACACATATTAATTTTCAAAGTCTGCTGCAAATTGATGGCAATTTGCATATACTCCAGAATATTATGAAGAGTGATCAGATGAATTGCAATTAATAGCAAAATCCCTCTTTGCCATGCAAATTAACTGAATCCCCCAAAAAACATTTCCACCACATTTCAGCCCTGCCACAAAAGGACCAGCTGACATATCAGTGATTCTCTCGTTAACACAGGTACGAGTGTTGACAAGGACAAGGCTGGAGATCACTCTGTCATGCTGATTGAGTTCGAATAACAGACTGGAAGCTTCAAAAGGAGGGTGGTGCTCGGAATCATTGTTCTTCCTCTGTCAACCATTGTTACCTGCAAGGAAACACGTGCCGTCATCATTGCTTTGCACAAAAAGGGCTTCACAGGCAAGGATATTGCTGCCAGTAAGATTACCTATATCAACCATTTATCGGATCATCAAGAACTTCAAGGAGAGTGGTTCAATTGTTGTGAAGAAGGCTTCAGGGCGGCCAAGAAAGTCCAGCAAGTGCCAGGACCGTCTCCTAAAGTTGATTCAGCTGTGGGACCGGGGCACCACCAGTACAGAGCTTACTCAGGAATGACAGCAGGCAAGACTTTTGGAGGATGGCCTGGTGGCAAGAAGGGCAGCAAAGAAGCCACTTCTCTCCATGAAAAACATCAGGGACAGACTGATATTCTGCAAACGGTACAGGGATTGGACTGCTGAGGACTGGGGTAAAGTCATTTTCTCTGAATTACCTTTCTGATTGTTTGGGGCATCCGGAAAAAAGCTTGTCCAGTGAAGACCGGGTGAGCGCTACCAGTCGTGTGTCATGCCAACAGTAAAGCATCCTGAGACCATTCATGTGTGGGGTTGCTTCTCAGCCAAGGGAGTGGGCTCACTCACAATTTGGCCTAAGAACACATCCACGAATAAAGAATGGTACCAACACATCCTCCGAGAGTAACTTCTCCCAACCATCCAGGAACAGTTTGGTGACGAACAATGCCTTTTCCAGCATGATGGAGCACCTTGCCATAAGGCAAAAGTGATAACTAAGTGGCTCGGGGAACAAAACATCGATATTTTGGGTCCATGGCCAGGAAACTCCCCCGACCTTAATCCCACTGAGAACTTGTGGACAAACAAAAGCCCACAAATTATGACAAACTCCAATCATTGATTATGCAAGAATGGCCTGCCATCAGTCAGGATGTGGCCCAGAAGTTAATTGACAGCATGCCAGGGCGGATTGCAGAGATCTTGAACAAGAAGGGTCAACACTGCAAATATTGACTCTTTGCATCAACTTCATGTAGTTGTCTTTTAAACTTGTGAAATGCTTGTAATTATACTTCAGTATTCCATAGTAACATCTGACAAAAATATCTAAAGACACTGAAGCAGCAAACTTTGTGGAAATTAATATTTGTGTCATTCTCAACTTGTGGCCAAGACTGTACAACTGACTGGAGTGTGGACACCAGTTCATCTTTCAATCACCCACATGGGTATATGCTTTTAAAAACCAATGAGGAGATGGGAGAGGCCGGACTTGCAGCTCGTTGAGCGTCACAAATAGGTTCTATTTCTATTTTTGCGCCTGGCCACGCATAATGATTGAATAACACACATGCATAAATTTATTTTGCAACGCTCTGCGCACGTGACACAAGCGGTGGGGTCAGTGTTGCTTTCACCGATGGGTCAGACTCAACTTAGTCTTCTACTGGAGGCCTTTATGAAAAGCATAACAGCATGAGTATACTGCACTTTTCCAGCCAGATTTGTCAAACATGTTCTAATCTCTAAGTTGACATGATTACACTTAATGAATGCCTCTTAAAACCCTTCAATGAAAAACGCTGAATGAAGTATAAATGGAAGGACTCTATAGGCCCAACGCCATTTCTTGTATGATCAGTAGGTCAGTCCAATATGCTTGGAAGGTGGTAACGTCACAAACGTCAAAAAGTTAACATTACTGGAGACGTTTTGGAGACTAATTAACGGTAAATTAGTGAATTGTTCCGCCCCACAGTTAAAATTGATTACAGTTAGTTAGCAATTGCTCCTACACTTTATTGCTAGCTACAGTAGTGCTTCCGTGTCAATAACATGTCTCTAAAAATGACAGTGTCTCCAGTAGTAAAGGCCACATGTTATCTAGGCCAAGGTCACATGGTCAAAACAGTCACCTCATTGACAGGACCCTCTGACCTTGTAAGTTGTGTCAGTGGTTTAACTGCTCACTGTTTCCTCTCAATCCCCGTGTCTGTGATACAATCAAGAGGTTGCTTCAGAGCAGGTGTGCGCTGTAGCAAAACGTTTTGCAACTGTTTTTGTTTTCAATCATTTGTTATTAGACAAATTCAGGTAGGCCCCTCGTAGTTTCTGCCTGTTTAGTTCCTATTACATTTTTTTCTTTCTAGTTTAAGGACAATAATGGTCCCTGTTTGTGCTCTACATCGCTACCACTCATTCACCCGTACCTTCAAACACCCTTCCTCACACTTTGGCTAGATCGAGACTATCAGATCATGTATTTTTTTTTAAATCCTGTGGCTCGATTGCTCCAAAATAATTTTTGTTTTTACTTTGCTTGTGTAAATAGTTGTTTTGATTCAGCACTTTATTGTATTGCAGTTATTGCACACAACCACCAAATCCATGATGAAACGTCTGTCATGAACCAGCTTACATCAAAACACACTCAAGACAAATGTATATTCGGGATGTGTCCCAAATGTCACCCTATTCCCTATAAAGTGCACTGCTTTTGACTCGAGCCCATAGGGAATAGGGTGCCATTTGAGATACAGATCGGGTTGAGGCCTGCAGCTTCTGCAGAGATCTAAACATCCTGCTCCCCAATCTTTTCAATCCACACAATGCATATTGTACTTTTCCCAACTATTAAAAAAATAATAATAATCACAACTATTGGCCTTAAACAGTTAATGAACTCTAGCTGTTGGACATGTTCTATGTTGATTGAATTCTGGGGAAGCTGAGTAAGCTTCTGGGTCACATGGGTCTTTTCGTAATCATCAAGAGGTTAAGCCAGGCCACTGGTGACCTATAGGGAAGAGCGTGTAATGCTTGTGTCACGTATAGTATTTCCACTTCCTCATGCCGAGTTAAATTAGGGTTAGGGTATCCTCTGCACCAAAGTATCTTGGTTAACTTTCTCTTACTAGAACATAATATTACACAATCGATTTCACATATCTTTATATAAGACACAGCCTAGTCAGTTGCCTTGTCTGAGCCAGAACAGACCATAGGATCTCCTGTGGTGTACATCAAGATGACTCACATGTACACCCCATGGACATGACAGTAGTCTAGGTAATCAAGACTTACTTGTATGACTTACTCATATTAGTTGATGGGCAGTGTTCATTGTCCCTGGGCAGGCTGGCCAGGTGTTAGAGGGAGGAGCTTATTAATGTGGGCTTTTTATTTGTCTAGCTGATTCCCCCCCCCACACACACACAGTGTGAAACGTCTGACAGAGGCAGCTGCAGTGGACTGACTGGGTTTACCATTCACAACGCTCCTGTCTCTCATTACTGCTTTTTAATGAGAAGAGGTGAAGGATCACACTGGGCTTGCTCCATCTGGCCCCGTGCTATGTGACAGTTGGTATTGACAGTTCTTCATATTTCTATGAGGCTCTCCTGGGGGTTCCTGGGGACAGTGGGATAGGATAGCAGTGGCCTGCTCTGGTAGTCACTCAGCATGTCTGTCAGAGGGTTGTTTAACCTCGGTCTTATTGTTGTGTGACCACTGGTGTTCTACTGTAGTTCATAGCTGTGATGTTTGGTGTTTGCACGTTGTCGCAATCGGATGATTAAATGAAAAGATAATAAGAATGTCTGACACCATGGAAACCGTGGATCAAAACAACATTATCCTGTGACATTTTGCCTCAGGAGGAGTAGCATCAGGTGAATTTATGTAGCCATCATTTTTGTATTTTGTTTCTTTATATCGTGTATACCAACTGCTCTGACTCCCACTCATTTGACTTCAATTGATCTGTGTAGACTGATAAGGGCTGTGCCTCTTTACCCCCCGTCCCCCCGTCTGCAGCATCAACAAGGAGAGCATTGTGGATGTGGAGGCGGTGGTGAAGAAGGTGGAGCAGACGATCGAGAGCTGCTCTCAGCAGGATGTGGAGTTGCACATTGAGAGGGTAGGTCTGTCTTCTGCTCTGTCTGACCACACCACAGACCGACAGACATGCACACGGAGGGAGGACAGCCGTGAATCAGAGAAGCTACTGGTTCAAAGATATCAGTCTACGACTTCTTTTGACTGCTTTCTCTTTTTGGAATTGTGGTACTTTCCATTCCGCCTAGCAGTTGAACCTGGAAAGTACTGTGAGTTTAGAGCAACTTTCTAACTGTGAATCTAGTTGAACAAATGTCTCCCTTCTAAAGAAAAATCTCACCTTCTTTTCCTGTGTCAGATTTTTGTCGTCAGCCAGGCCGAGCCTCGTCTGCCCCTGCAACTGGAGGATTGCGTGAGGCCGGAAGGAGAGGGGGATGAGGTGAGGATGAGGGCCAGGGCTCTTGGGCCTCGTGCAGGCAGCTCTTCTTAGCTGATAAAAGGTCAAACTAATTTCATCCAGAGAACTTCCTCCGTCCTGATGCTTGGTGAAAAATATGTACACACCCTCAAGGCCTTCCGCTGTTGTTTTTGAATAGTATTGGTTCTATACTGGCATTTATTTGATTGAACCTTTATTTAATTAGGCAAGTCAGTTAAGAACAAATTCTTATTTATAATGACGGCCGACCCCGTTCAAACCCTTACCAGGATGACGCTGGGCCAATTGTGCGCTACTCTATGGGACTCCCAATCACGTGCGGTTGTGATACAGCGTGGAATCGAATCAAGGTCTGTAGTGACGCCTCTAGCACTGAGAGTCAGTGCTATAGACCGCTGCGCCACTAGGGAGCCATGTTGTCAGTCCGTATCTGTATTAAGGGTCTACTCTCCAGTGTAATTCAGAGACAGCTGAAGTGTGTCAGTGTTTATGCAGTAAGCCAACCCCAACGGCAGTTGTGTCTTAAGGTTTTGTCTTTGGGGAAGTCTCTCTGTCTGTCAGTTACAGGAACTACCGTTGGGGAGGAGGCTCTGGACTGGACTCGGTCTGTGTCTCCGTCTTCATGTTCTGATTCAATATGAGCTGGATGTGTGGAGCTTGTTCACAGCTTGTTTTAACGCCACGGAAGCTCCAGTAAAGCCTGACAACCTGTGATGTAACATTTTAGGAGCTTCGGTGCTCTTTTACTGCTTTATTGGATTGTAAATTGGTTGTATTAGTGTATTTAAAAAAAACAACAGGTTAATAAGGTTTAAAAATAGGGGAGGGAATAAACAAACATTAGAACACATAGATCATGTCGCACATTATATTTCAATGTCCTACTGTGTTTTCACACATGTCCAATAGTTTGTTCCCATATACTTCAGATGTGTTTAATACTTTTAAATGTTTTGTAATGTGGTCAAATGATGTTGGCGTTATGTGTTTACTCAGGATGGAAGAGCGACGGTCAACCAGGACACCAGGCTGGACAACCGAGTCATTGATCTCAGGGTAAGTTCTACTACACTATCACACTTCAACCAGTGTTACATTCTTTCCAAAGACATATAATTAATTATTCTAGATTCAAATTGGGTTTGAAGACGCTACATTTGTATCAACAAAATATTGTGATGATGAGATGTAAAATGACCGCATCGTGGTATGTATCCCTTTTTGCAGGCCCGTGAGTTAGCCTGCTGGTAGAATGGAGTATAGAACTGTGCATGGGTTCAAAGGTTTTAGGAGAGGGGTGCTAAACCAGACTCTGCTAGAGGCCTCATTGTTCTGTTCTGAGGCGTACCCACACTAGTGATGTGGCAGCAGGAAAACAAGCCCTACCGCTCGCCTCACCCTGGCTTTGTCACAACACCTGTTTCTACAAAATGTCTCCTTGAGCTTGAGGACTTGGGCCTGTTATCACAACCACACTTAAATGAAGGGTAAACCCATAAACAGGGTTTCACACAGACCGACCCCTATCCCTAGTCAACAATAAAGGGCAACCATAATGAAAAGGCACCTACCAAACAAGAACAGTTTCAGTGAAAATAAAAGGTTTATTTGACAAATAACTTCCCTTTTTTCCACAGTGTACAGGCCAGCCATTTTGTTGAAAATAAGTGGTTGATGCTCTCTAGGGAAATACGGTACTATCCGTTGTGGTGGCGTGTGACCAAAACCACAAGCCATGGGCTGTTAGGCACGATTGTTTTGAGAGCTTGCATGTCAACGAGAGTGACGCACTGAGTTATTTCACTCACTCTCTTTTATACCTCCCGCCCTGGTGTGAGGACATAGAAAGATAACGGACCCCTCCTCCCAACTCACAATAGAGTGTTTATTTTGCACAGGAATTATGTAACTTATTTGTATAAGTCCTTATCTAACCAGGCTTTCATGTCAGTTTGGTTTGCTCACTAGGTATCTGCTTAGCAGTTTTATCTCGTGTTATCCAGAAGTGGCAGTTATTCATCAGAGCAGGAGTTATTTTCCAACCACAGTCAACTATAGGCTACATATCAATTTACCATTTCAACCGGGGCCAGACTGGACCAGAGTCATTGTCTGCAGAGAGTCCGAAAACTCCCGTTCAGGCATTTGGGAATGTTTAGAAGATAGAAATGTGAGCCTTCAGCTTTCAGTGTTCAATCAGGACGCTCAGAGCTTTTTGTATTAAACTCTTTGTGTAGATGACTAAAACCAGAGATGAAACCAGATAGAACTGTTTGAATAAATCCTCAGTAATAACACCAGTCATATTAGGAAATTAGTAATCTGATCAACTGAGAACTAAGTGAGAAGAACACTCCTATTGGCTCTTAGTAGCCTTACAGTCAAAGGGTTTGGGGATTTTGGCTGTTCCTCTGCTCGTTCCCAGACATAATGTGTAATACCCAGCTTTTTGACGTGCCTCATCACGAGTCATTTTGATGACTGGGTTATTTTCTACGCCACTAAGTTGACCTCTGTATACAACTAGAATTAATTGCCAATGTTAGGTTTTGAAAATATGACAAAGAGCTCTATCTCATGTTTATTTTCTAAATGCTTAGATTAATGTGAATTGCACCCTGTCTCCACTCCCTCTTATGAAATGAAAGGTGTCGAGACTGTACAAGGCAAGCTGTGACGCAAGCAGTGTTGTCTGTTCACTCTTTTTTTTTTGGCATTGTGTAATAATGTTCTCTGTGTGGGTCATTATCTACTCCACACGTTTTTTTCAGAGGAACCTTTTCTATATGCTGTACGTCAGTCTTCATATCATAGAAACTGCAACGACTGCATCCCACTTTGAAACTTCAAAGTTTAAAACCAGTGTTCCATTGATTTGCAACCTTTTGAAAAATGAAAGGTGTGTGTGTGGAACCTTCTAGTTTTGTGCCAACATCAAATTGCTCAGTTTTTATTTATGTACATTACCGTTTAAACATTTGGGGTCACTTAGAAATGTCCTTGTTTTTGAAAGAGAAGCTATTTTTTTTGTCCATTTTTAAAAGAACATCAAATTGATCAGAAATAGTGTAGTGTGGGTTCCGTGTTAGTGTTTGCGCTTAGTCCCACTATCATTTGTTTTAAAACAGGACAATGACCCAAAACACAACTCCAGGCTGTTTAAGGGCTATTTGACCAAGAAGGAGAGGAATGGAGTGCTGCATCAGATAACTTGGCCTCCACAATCACGCGAACCTCAACCCAATTGAGATGGTTTGGGATGAGTTGGACCGCAGAGTGAAGGAAAAGCAGCCAAGTGCTCAGCATATGTGGGCTTTACTTGAAAAAGCATTCCAGGTGTAGCTGGTTGAGATAATGCCAAGAGTGTGCAAAGCTGTCATCAATGCAAATGGTGGCTACTTTAAAGAATCTCAAATATATTTTGATTTAACACCCTTTTGGTTACATTCCATCTGTTATTTCATAGTTTTGATGTCTTCACTTTTATTTTACAATGTAAAAAAAAATAAGAAAAACCCTTGAATGAGTAGGTGTGACCAAACAACATTTGACTGGTACTGTATATTTATATCTCCTGCGATTGCATAGAATGCTTCCAGTCCTTCATACTGTACATGTATTATGTTATGTGTCTTGTGTAGCAATCCGTCACCACACATGAAGTTCCCTCTCAGGAAATACAAGTTGACTTTAATTGACTGTACTTTTGTTTTTGTGTGTGTGTGTGTGTGTGTTTCTGCTTGTTTCTCCTCTGGTAGACAACGACCAGCCAGGCCATCTTCCGCCTGCAATCCGGAGTGTGCCAGCTCTTTAGAGACACCCTGACCAACAAGGGCTTTGTGGAGATCCAGACCCCCAAAATCATATCAGGTACCAGCACTGAGCTCATAAAGCAGTGCAGGCTCAACTCTTGACTATCTGGTCATTTGTCCTCTTTGATGAGCTGACTCTCAATTGCACTTCACAAGCGTGAGCACTGTGTGACCATGTGTCACGTTTTGTAGCCATAGAAATGTGTAACACAACAGTGTTGTTTACTACAGTACTTGCTACCACAACCCCAAATGTGCTAGTTTTTTTTTTTTTTTTTTACTGAGCTGTGGTGAAACAAGTGTTGCTTTCACTTCCTCATCTTCGGTAGGAGCCAATGGCATTCAACCCAGCCTGGCATTGACACATTTAAAATTGCCGCCTTTTTGGTGAGAGCAGCTGCGGATCAACAATGTGCGCTAATCTAAAAACCGCATTCACCTCTGCCAACACCCATCACACGTACCCTGTACAAAATGTTCTATGTGACCACCCTTCTGTTAAGGAAAACACATCAGACAATCTACTATATGACAGGAACGTCTAACAAGTGCGTAAATAAGCTAATGGCGCTGTTAGGAAATGGTGTCATCACATAGACGACTTGAAAAAAGGCCGTTCACTACAGACAGATGATATTTGTGCCATGTGTTGCTTCTCTCCTGGGACAGTTGACTAAAAGGTATCTTTCTCCTCTCTAGCTGCCAGTGAGGGCGGGGCGAACGTCTTCACTGTGTCCTACTTCAAAACCAGCGCCTACCTGGCCCAATCTCCCCAGCTCTACAAGCAGATGTGTATCTGTGCTGACTTTGACAAGGTGTTCTGTGTGGGACCAGGTAAGGCAGCACCTTGTGAAGAACCAATGGTCTAGCGGGAATGCTACTAGTCAGGCACGTGTACGCTACTCACCACCGGAGACCGGGGTTCAATCCCTGTGTCCACCCTTACTTATGTGTTCCCTCTGGTCTGTCTCCCCCTTTGTTTCCAACTGTCTGGATAAAGTAAAACAAATAATAATAATAATATTAATCTATATATAATACCACATCTCTTAGCTGTTCACCTATCTCCCCTGTATCCAATAATGGGAATTAATTTGGACTATTGGGTTGAATACATCAGTCACTCTAGTTATGTAGTCAACAACCAAACAGTGGCTTCCACAATATTAAACCTGGGCAGATAACTGCAAACATAACGCATTTCTACACATAGACGGTGTTGTGATAGGGCTCACTTTGAGCAATAGGAAACATAATGTATCTGAGTGACTTGTGCTTGGTCGCACAATGTCTCTTTGTGAGGTAGGTCAACACGGCTAGCACCTGGCCGGATCCACATGTAACCAGAGGAGTATCGACCCCCCCCCCCCCCCCTTGCAGTCTCACATGTCTATTCTGTGTCGCAAATGGTGCACTATTTCCTGGTCAAATGTAGTGCACTATAAAGGGAATGGGGTGCCTCTAGTTTATCTTTGGGGTGATGGATCTAATCGTCACACTGAAATACGACGTCGCTGATACTAACTGAAGATGTTCCCCGTTCCAGTGTTCAGAGCAGAAGATTCCAACACCCACCGTCATCTGACAGAGTTTGTGGGCCTGGATATTGAGTTAGCGTTCAACTACCACTACCACGAAGTGATCGAGTCCATCACCGACACCATGGTTCAGATCTTTAAAGGACTCCGAGACAAGTAAGCTGGGATTCACTTTGAACCCATGTTTGTGAATAAAGTTAGTTATTCTGGTTTAAACTTTCGAGGGCCTATTTCAGGGCTGTAACTGAGCAAGTGGATGAGCCCCATATTGAGTAAATGCGTGCCTCCACCGCCATCTCCTGGTATGAAAGGGCATTGCATCTGTGATGAGGGAGCAGATGGTATTTGGGTAATCTCTCGTGGACATACTACTTAAACATAAATTGTGCCGTAGATCTGTCATGATACAACGGGATGCGTGAGATAGCGAGCAGCTTTCATTCTGGCGCTTTGGGCAATTCTCGATTTCGCAGGTGTTAGCATCTTTTGAATTTCGGAAGGGGAGGGGACATTTGGCTCATAGACTTGCCAGTAATTTACAAAGAGAGAGGGTGGAGTGCTTCGTTCCAGTTCCGATCCAGTCTCTTAACACGTATGGACCCAGAACTTAATCCAGTATCCGACCAATTATGCAAGACTTTAGTTCTTGGTTAACCAAGATTAGTATTTGAGTGACACAGTTGTGTGTGCCTGTGTGTTTTAAGGGAAGGTTTTCCTTTTAACAATAGAGGCACTTATCAACTTCTACTGTCCTCCAAGAGTTGCTGAATTACCTTTTTTGTATGTGGTGTGTGTGTGTCGGCCAGGTTCCAGACAGAGATCCAGACGGTGGGGAAGCAGTACCCCAGCGAGCCATTCAAGTTCCTGGAGCCCACTCTTAGGCTGGAGTACTCGGAAGGCGTGGCCATGCTCCGGGAAGCCGGGGTGGAGATGGGAGATGAGGAGGACCTCAGGTCAGTAGCAGGTCAACATAAGACATTAAAATGGGTCGGCAAGTAGCACAGCGGCTAAGAGCATTGGGCCAGTAACCGAACGGTTGCTGGTTCGAATCCCAGAGCCGACCAGGTGAAAAATCTGACAATGTGCCTGCCCTTAAACAAGGCACTTAACCGTAATTGCTCCTGTAAGTCGCTCTGGATAAGAGCGTCTGCTTCATGACTAAAATGTAAAGAGCAAATAAAGACAGTTTTTCTACTGAAAATAACAATTTTTTCAAAACGTTTTTCATAGCACTCCCAATGAGAAGTTGCTTGGTCGTCTGGTGAAAGAAAAAGTATGTTACATTCAGTTTCTTTGGGATGTCAACAGATTTTATGTTACTCTAGATGGTACGTGCTGAGCATTTTAGGCTTCCAAAGTAGACTAACGCACCTCTTTATCGCCTTTCTGTTAGTATGACACTGACTTCTACGTGCTGGACAAGTACCCCCTGGCAGTGAGGCCCTTCTACACCATGCCTGACCCCAACGACAAAGTATGCAAGTCACTAAACACAGACATACACACACCACACTTCAACAGGTCGATGATGACACCATTGTGACAGGACATTGGCAGTGTTATACCAGAGGTGTAACTGACTTGACTGATGTTTCCTCCCAGAAATACTCCAACTCCTATGACATGTTCATGAGAGGAGAGGAGATCCTCTCTGGAGCCCAGAGGATCCACGATGCCCAGCTGCTCACTGAGAGGGCCATGCACCACAACATTGGTAATGAAACAACTCTCGCCTTGTTATTCAGGGCAGCCATATTGATCAATCAGTAACTCAAGCTTCTTTTCTTCTCTTCAGCGATTGCTAGAGAATCTGCATATTATTACTATGTTACGAATACACTGGTGCTAATATGTAAAGTGGTGATGCTAGTATCAAATATTACAATGATTTGTGTTGCTGCAGACCTGGAGAAGATCAAGTCCTATATTGACTCCTTCCGATACGGAGCTCCCCCACATGGAGGTGGTGGCATTGGTAAGAAATAAAATACTGACTCTAAACCTTGGCCCATACCCTCTCCATAAGAAATCCATTGTACATCTATTCTAAATATACTCAGCATGAAAGATGTTGTCAAGGTACTCCAAATATACCCATTGTAAGTTTACTCCGCATGAAAGATATGGTCAAGGTACTCTAAATCTATTCATTGGAGGTGCACTGTAATGCTGATATGTGAGTTGTTTCCCTCAGGACTTGAGAGAGTCTGCATGCTCTACCTGGGTCTTCACAATGTCCGCCAGACCTCCATGTTCCCCCGTGATCCCAAACGCCTGACCCCCTGAGCGGCCATCGATCGCCATTGGAAAGATGGAGGACATGGGGAAACTACAATTTAATCTCCAACACACCAGACAGAGGAGACATGAGTGGCACAATACTGAAGTGCCACTGTGATTAACAAGAGAATAATAGATAACCAAGCCAGGCTACTACAGTTACCAGTATTCAGAAATATAAGGGATAAATAATTTGAAGACATAGAAGTGGAATATGATTTAGAGATGTAATAACTTAGGCTTAGCTCGGTGCTTGTCTGTTTCTGCTGTCTTGCCATGTTTGGCTTGACAATGATAATGGAGTAGGCAAACGTACAAACAGTTTCCAGGCTTCCCTAGGCTTACCAATGGGGATAATAAACCTGTGTTTTATGTCTAACACTTTATCAACTTTGATACCAGTCTTTGTCAGAGTACAGAGATATGAATAATAAATAGTCTTGGTCTGGTGACATAATTTTTAATTATTGCAGCTGTTTTTAAAGTAATTGGAGGGGAAAGTAAATAAAAGTACTTCCAAAAGCTTGTTTCGCTTTCCATCTTTGCTCTCTTTTTTTCAAAAAGACAATCCTTAGTTTCGGGGGCATACAATCTGTATTGGGTTACTGGAGCCCCTCGGATATATGATATCTCGATCGCTCAAGGAGGAGCCACTAACCAAGCCATTGAAAACAATGGAGTGGAAACAACCCCTATCATATTCTACACGTTCTTTGCTATGTGCTAAGGAGCTTGCCTTGTTCATCACTATAAGCCCCGTCACTTGAGAAACATTCACGTAGAAGTCTTTTGATTACCTTTCAGGAGGAATGCGGTCATGTTTGTTACATTTTGAAATTGGTGGACATGAAGTGCTTTTTGTAAGGAAAAGAACCATAGTGAACTGGCACCTGAAAGGAATAGTGTATGAAATCAACTCATAATTGGAAAAGTTCACACTAATAATCTGTATGAGAGAACATGCCTTTTTCATGACTTCCCATCTCTATGCCATCCAGATTCAGTTGGGTTGAAAAAGTCCCCATGCAATAATTGCTTTCTCACAGAAAAACTGCATGACAAACAGAACCTTCTGAGATATTGTCTTTAATTATTGGTTCTGATAATCAGAATGTATATCAAGAAAAGTAAACTTTTCTACAGTTATCACATATACAATTGAGGAAAATGGAAGCGATGTTATAATAAACTGGGTGGTTCGAGTGCTGATTGGCTGACAGACGTATGCTATGGGTGTGACAACACATTTTTACTGCTCTAATTACATCGGTAACAAGTTTATAATAGAAATAAGGCACCTTGGTGGTTTATATATGGCCAACATACCACGGCTAAGGGCTCTGTCCAGGCACTCTGCGTTGCATCACGCTAAGAACAGCCCTTCGCCGTGGTATATTGGCCATATACCACACCCCCTCTGGCCTTGTTGCTGAACTGTATCACCACCAATGGATGCATACAGAGACAGTTTGAGCCATTTTGACAATGAATTCATTAGGTTTCACATTTTTACGGTTTAAGGAAAAAGGCAACACGAGGACAAGAAATGTATTTTAAACATATATAGGTCAAATCAAATGCGATTCAGACAATCATGTATGCATATTGCATTAATAACTTACCAACATCCATTCTGGGAATAAGTAAATATACAACGATCTTAATTGAAAGTTTGCAGCACTCTCATAGGGTTATGTTAATGGAATTACAAGAAGAAACAAACTATAATTTACAGTCCTGTATGAGCAGCAACAGTTTGAGGTGAAAAAATACAATATAAGTAGGATCCATCCACACTAGGTCATATGTCATCCTCCTGCCTTTAATCTGTGGAAGCCCCAACTAGTTGCAGGAGGAAAATGAAGATCTGGACAATGTCAACATAAAGTGAAAGTGCTCCAAAAACATACTCCTCTGGGCTGATGGAAAGCTTGCGGTTTCCGATGAGAAGCTGGGTGTTGTATGCTAAAAACTACAAAATAAAAATGGTTAATTTCATTCACACAGGTTGATTCAAGAGAAATGAATAAAGTCACCATTCTATTCCCTTTGATATACTGAGGCTTTTCAAGAAAACAAAAACTCACCAGGGTGTAAATGACAGCTCCAATTGCAGCATAGAGCATATGAAGCCATGGGACCTGTGAGTGGAAGAAAACACAGGACATTTTGTATGTATAGGCCTTCATTTCTCAGATTTGTGCAAATAGAAACAAAGTGCAGTAAAATGTGAAAAAATGCATTAAAGAAGTTCAACTTTTGACCAAACTGAGGCACTTACATATTTAAAGGATAGTACGATGGCTGTAATGATCCCAGTAACCAAGACTACGATGGCAAGAATACTGAAAAGTCCCCCACAAGATGTAAAATCCACCTGTCATAAGCATAGACATACAATTGAAGACGGATGTTTACATACACCTTAGCCAAATACATTTAAACTCAGTTTCACAATTCCTGACATTCAATCCACCACTTAATTTTAAGAATGTGAAATGTCAGAATAATAGTAAAGTGATTTATTTCAGCTTTTATTTCTTTCATCACATTCCCAGTGGATCAGAAGTTTGCATACTCTCAATTAGTATTTGGTAGCATTTCCTTTAAATTGTTTAACTTGTGTTAAACGTTTCGGGTAGTCTTCTACAGCTTCTCACAATAAGTTGGGTAAGTTTTGGCCCATTCCTGCTGACAGAGCTGGTGTAACTGAATCAGGTATGTAGGCCTCCTTGCTCATACACAATTTTTAATTTCTGCCCACACGTTTTCTATAGGATTGAGGTCAGGGTTTTGTGATGGCCACTCCAATACCTTGACTTTGTTGTCCTTAAGCCATTTTGCCACAACTTCGGTAGTATGCTTGGGGTCATTGTCCATTTGGAAGACCCATTTGCAAGCAAGCTTCAACTTCCTGATGTCCTGAGATGTTGCTTCAATATATCCACATGATTTTCAATGATGTCAATTAGCCAATCAGAAGCTTCTAAAGCCATGACATCATTTTCTGGAATCCAAGTTGCTTAAAGGCACAGTCAACTTCGTGTTTGTAAAATTCTGACCCACTGGAATTGTGATACAGTGAATTATAAGTTAATTAATCTGTCTGTAAACAATCATTGGAAAAATTACTTGTGTCATGCACAAAGAAGATGTCCTAACCGACTTGCCAAAACTAGTTTGTTAACAAGAAATTTGTGGAGTGGTTGAAAAAACAATTTTTAATGACTCCAACTTAAGTGTATGTAATCTTCTGACTTCAACTGTACATGTTCTTCACAACATTGGTCAAACGACAATCATTAAGGTACTCAATAGTTGGAATGTTTCATAGAATATCACATGAATGGGGATTTTTTAAATTGTATTTAATCTTTATTTAACTTGGCAAGTCAGTTAAAAACAAATTCTTATTTACAATGATGGCCTACCAGGGAACAGTGGGTTAACTGCCAGATTTTTACCTTGTCAGCTTGGGGATTGTCAGCTTGGGGATTTTTACCTTGTCAGCTTGGGGCCAGTAACCTTTCGGTTACTGGCCCAATGCTCTAACCACTAGGCTACTTGCCGCCCCAATAACTTCATATGAAAGGTCTACAAAAATGAACAACCATGGAATGTGCACAATAAACCCAGGGAATCAATGTATGCTATTTATTTAGACAATCGATTACATAAGGAGGAATTGCACAAGATCTTACCCAAAATGTCATGAATATTTAAAAGACAGTCGCCCATTGTAATCCTAGACAAGAGTCATTTGATACTGACAACAAAGACACTCTCACAAGCTACAGGCTGTGGGTTCTAAAGAGGCAGTTTTTTATACACGTACCTTAGTTTGAAAGCAGAAGATGGTGACAATTATGCACACTATTGCTGTTATTCCAATGGTCAGAAACACTGCTTTTGTGTCATAGTAACTGCAAGAAATACAAAGTAGATTGAGTCACAAAACAAATATTACTACTTCACCTTACATTAGTATTTGTAGTAGTATTATGTAAAAGAAAAGAAAAAAAAAAATTCTATAGCAAACCTTGATATTGTTCCAGTCATGTAGGACATGGCCAGTGTCTAGAATATGACATATAAAACAATACAATCATAACATATTTATACTGTAGATGTAAAGTCAGCAAAAAAAAGAAATGTCCTCTCACTGTCAACTGCATTTATTTTCAGCAAACTGAATATGTGCAAATATCTGTATGAACAAAAGATTCAACAGCTGAGACAAACGGAACAAGTTCCAAGGCATGTGACTAACAGAAATTGAATAATGTGTCCCTGAACAAAAGGGGAGGGGGGGGGGTCAAAATCAAAAGTAACAGTCAGTATCTGGTGTGGCCACCAGCTACATTAAGTACTGCAGTGCATCTCCTCCTCATGGACTGCACCAGATATGCCAGTTCTTGCTGTGAGATGTTACCCCACTCTTCCACCAAGGCACCGGCAAGTTCCCGGACATTTCTGGGAATGGCCCTAGCTCTCACCCTCCGATCCAACAGGTCCCAAAAGTGCTCAATGGGATTGAGATCTGGGCTCTTCGCTGGCCATGGCAGAAGGCTGACATTCCTGTCTTGCAGGAAATCAGCCATACTGCTTGTTCTGTGCGTGGTGGCATTGTCATGCTGGAGGGCCATGTCAGGATGAGCCTGCAGGAAGGGTACCACATGAGGGAGGAGGATGTCTTCCTTGTAACACACAGCGTTGAGATTGCCTGCAATGACAACAAGCTCAGTCCGATGATGCTGTGACACACCGCCCCAGACCATGACGGACCCTCCACCTCCAAATCGATCCCGCTCCAGAGAACAGTTCTCGGTGTGACGCTCATTCCTTCGATGATAAAAACGAATCCAACCATCAACCCCGGTGAGACAAAACCGTGACTCGTCAGTGAAGTGCACTTTTTGCCAGTCCTGTCTGGTCCAGCAATGGTGGGTTTGTGCCCATAGGCGACGTTGTTGCCGGTGATGTCTGGTGAGGACCTGCCTTACAACGGGCCTACAAGCCCTCAGTCCAGCCTCTCTCATCCTTTTGTGGACAATCTGAGCACAGATGGAGGGATTGTGCATTCCCGGTGTAACTCGGGCAGTTGTTGTTGCCATGCTGTACCTGTCCTGCAGGTGTGATGTTCGGATGTTCCGATCCTGTGTAGGTGTTGCTGTGGTCTGCCATGGCGAGGACGATCAGCTGTCCGTCCTGTCTCCCTGTAGCAAAGTCTTAGGCGTCTCACAGTACGGACATTGCAATTTATTGCCCTGGCCACATCTGCAGTCCTCATGCCTCCTTGCAGCATGCCTAAGGCACGTTCACGCAGATGAGCAGCGACCCTGGGCATCTTTCTTTTGATGTTTTTCAGAGTCAGTAGAAAGGCCTCTTTAGGGGTCCTAGGTTTTCATAACTGTGACCTTAATTGCCTACCGTCTGTAAGCTGTTAGTGTCTTAGCGACCGTTCCACAGGTGCAAGTTCATTAGTTGCTTATGGTTCATTGAACAAGCATGGGAAACAGTGATTAAACCCTTTACAATGAAGATCTGTGAAGTTATTTGGATTTCTAAGAATTATCTGTGAAAGACGGGGTCCTGAAAAAGGGGCGTTTCTTTTTTTTGCTGAGTTTAGTTCCATTATGTGTTAAGACATGATATAGAGATGATTTTTTGCAAGCGTTACTTACAAAAATGGCCAGCAGCACAAAGTTCCAAGGAAAGCGTCTCCTAAACAAAGATGATTAATATCAAAAGATAAATGTCATTATCTGTTGTTTAACGGTGTACTGTTGTTTGCAGAGTATAAAGAGGACATGGATAATCTTACCTTGGCCCTTCGCAGCAGACAAGAATGCAATAAGTGACTAAATAAACAGCGCTGGAAGACAAAGATGCCATTAGTATGATAGGTCAAAAATATTGCTTGTGTTTTATTATAATATCTAATTCAGAAATAATGAATGAGTAATACATGTAGTACGGAACCTTAATGGAATATGAAGTACTTACAATGATGTCCAATACACGGCTGGGTTCCTAATGACAAACGCACGTACTTCCTCACTGTAATATAGATAAAATGCTAAAAACGTTAGCATTGCACAAACAGAAAACTAAAACAGAAAAGAGCTCACATTGATATTGCATGGTAAGACAGAGATAATACAATGTCACACTGTTGACACTTACACAAATGTAAACACAGCCACAATTGATACAGTGACGATGAGCTGAGCAGCCAATATTAAGTACACCTGTCCCAACACAAAAAAGGGTGAATTCTGTCATGATCACAGCCAGTAGAAGTGGACTGAGTGTTTAGGAAGTCGTTGTGTAAAAGGTATAAGATCCCATACTTTTCGGATGAATGCATGTCGAATAGAAATGCTTTCCCATGCTGTAGAATATGCAAATTCATCGTCTTCCACTGCATTAAAGAAAGACACAAAGTCAATAATTGCCAAGTAAAACTATTTTGACAAACTTCGGATATTAACAGTATATCTTTTTTTAATATGTAATATATTATACTGTACAGTAAAATAGCTTCAGAACCTGGGTTGGAGGTGGGCATTCCTAGAGGAATGGAATAAGGCATCCCAGAAGGAGGGTAGCCCAGAGGGTACCCTGCTTGTCCTGGGTATTGAGCTGAGGACTGAGCAGGGTATGGTCCATATGCTGGTGGGGGCTGTGGGTAGTTCCCATGCCGGGGCCTGGGGCCATGTAGTGCATCTTCATAGGCTGGAGGGAAATCCGACTTTGACATTATGACATGCGATATGGGCACCTTATAAGACAGAGGGGGTAAGAGGGAAACATTATGCCGCGTTCAAAACAACTGCGAACTATCTCCGAATTCAGTGCGTTCAAAACAACTGGGGTGAGGAAGAGCTCAGACTGGGAAAAATCGCTTTGAACGGTGATCCAACTCAGAAAGATTTGACCTTGTCCCCCCCTTTTTGCTAAATGCTATATGTCCGTCTCACTCAGAGAAATAGGTAGTAGCCTCGTGCTAGATTTTGCACAGCCCAATGTAACAAATAACAAAAACAATGTATAAAGAACTGTACAGATGATACATTTGTGACATGACATCAATATTAAAAAATAAAAATGTTGTCAATATTGTATACAGTAATATCTGTATGTAAAACATTTACATTTTAGTCATTTAGCAGATGCTCTCCCAGAGCGACTTACAGTAAGTGCATTCATCTTAAGATAGCTAGGTAAGACAAACATACATCACAGTCAAATGTACAGGATAAGAACATTTCATTCCAGCTAAACTATGGATAGGCCTCTATTGTGCAAAAAAACACAGGCTCATACACATCTAAAATCTATGAATGAAAAATCTGAGAACAGTAATATATTACATACACATGAAGGTACCCATAAGCAATCATTTCTGAAGAAAAAACGCAAATGTAAAAAAGAAATTGGGGGGTATTGCGTTTTGGAAATACACTATGACTTGCAGGGTATTTAAGGTTTAACATATACAGTCTCAGTAACTTCAGATAGGGACTCCTGCATGATTCAGATGACATGTTTGATGTTAATGATGACATCACATTTACCACAAATACCCCGCAGACCACACTGTCTAGCATGACAAGCCTTCTAGCATGAACTGTATAGAGGCGTATAACACCATAATACTCGTACAAAATAGCCATCCAGATTGTTATAACAAAGTCTGAATTAAATTTCATAACGTAGTTTCGACTAAAACTTAGCAGAAACATAAAGACGCATGTATACTCACAAAGTGGATTCTGATAATATATCGATCTGCGATGTTAAACACCTAACGGTTAAATGGTTTGATCATTTAGCTTGGTCAAGTCTGGGACACTGTTCCTGCGTCGCCTACATTTCACGGAGTTGTAATGAGATCCTTACCCAACATGCCCCCCCCCTCCCGGCTGATGCATACATTTGTAAGAAAAAAAATTGTGGTTATTTTTGTTTTGTTCCAAATGAACAATTATTACAATTTTAAGGTATGTCATTAAAACCATTATTTATTCACCTTTATTAAGACAATATTTTGAGACCATTTGCTGGAGAAATGATTTTAATACCTATCCGAATAACGCAGGATTACTAGATACATTCCAATAGGCACGACCAAATAGCAACATTTCCGCTGAAGTTACACTGTAACAATGTGTCAACAATGTTTCATAGTTCGATATTAGTTCACATGTCATACTTAGTAGGTGTCACTAGGCATCGCTGTTTGGAAACAAAGTGCGACACAGGCCCAATTCCTACTCTCATGTTTTAAAGGAAAACAACGTACACATTATGGCCAAAGTTCCACTGTGTTCTATTAACAGGTAGTCTTGTAAACATCACAATATGTATTGCATCTACATCGTTTCAGATACTTACTGCAGAAGTGGAAATAACAATTAGGTGATAGTGACCGAAAAGTGACTGGGCCCATAATCACCCAACACCACTCGTCTCGAAAACCAGACCCGAAGCATTTGAAAATTGTGGGAACGCGGATGTCTAGAGAGAGACCTTTGGATTTAGTTGTCACTTTCTTTACTTGTTTGTAGGCTCTTGACTTGTCGGGTGTAAACTGTATGTGTTATCAATATTCAATTAATATTACTGACTAGAAACTACATTCAGACTTGGCTATATGGTTCGCAATGACATGGACAACACATGAAAACGCCTTTTAGGACACGCCTGACGCCCAACCCGATATTTCAGAATGTATAGGTTAGGGTTATGTTTAAGGGTTTGGTTAAGGTCAGGGTCCGTTTTAGTTTTCGCTACTTGGTTTAAGCGCCAGCTGTATCCTAATGGTGCTTTCAAGGCAACTGGGAAAAACGGGGTCAAATCATGACGTCAGTGATTTTCAGTTCGGAGCTCGAGTAAGAGGCGCCAGTTCCGGACTTGAATTCAGAGTTTGATGACCGTTCAAAAGATTTTCCCAGTCGGAGCTCGTTTTTTCCCGATTTCCCGGTTGTCTTGAACGCACTGAATTTGTAAGTCAGAGATTTCTCAGTTCCGAGCTCCCCGTTGTTTTGAACGCGGCAATAGTCTCTCCCACAACACCCTGGAGGAGGAGGAGGAGAAAACGTAGGCTACACTTGTGTCGTGAACAACATTAGCGTGAGAAACAATGGTGGAATCGGCAGCTCGCCTTCAAAATAAAAGTCCCAAATTAAAACCACCTCAAACGGATACAAATAGTGAAAACATCCCACAATTTGACTAGATAGTGCTGAACACGTTTTGAATGGTGTTACATACATTCAACAAAATATATTTATTAGTTAATTTGACCCCAAAAAATGTTTCAAACTGTATTTAAATATTGTATCCCTATTCTTTTTTTCTTACATTTTTCTTAAAATGTTTGTTTGACATTCACTTGCATTGTTAGAAGCTAGTGACATAAGCATTATGCTGCACCGCTATAATACCTGCTAAACTGTGTACGTGACCAATAAACTTTTATTTGATTTTGATTTGTGGATATATTTGAATTCAGAATGGCATTGGGGGCATACTTATATGCACTGTACAGCCTATCCTATGGATTATGCACAGTGCTTGACTTGGACTGAAATACACTGAGTTTACAAAACACCAGCTCTTTCCATGACATAGATAGACTGACCAGGTGAATCCAGATGAAAGCTATGATCCTTTGTTGATGTCACTTGTCAAATCCACTTCAATCAGTGTAGATGAAGGAGCGGAGGCGGGTTAAAGAAGGATTTTTAAGCCTTGAGACAATTGAGCCATGGATTGTGTGCCATTCAGAGAGAGAATGGGCAAGACAAAATATTTAAGTGCCCTTGAACTGGGTATGGTAACAGGTAGCAGTAGGACATTTGAAGTGCTGGTACTCAGCTCACCATCAAGCATTGATTGTGCAACTGTGAAATGAGGTATCAGCCTACTCAGTGACACCCACAGAACACAACTATGTAGAGTTTACACAATTATTAGCATCTACACAGCTACATAGTTGTGCTCTGTGGGTGTCACTGATACCCCCATTTCATAGGTGCATAATCCATATGTTAGGCTGTACAATGCAATATGAATGTCCAAAACACACAATAGACTGACTGTTGCATGTTTTCAACAGTTTTAGTTTCAATGGGATATTTTTATTTTGAAGGAGAGTCGACGATTCCACTAGTGTTACTCACGCTAATGTTGGTCACAACACACTGGTGTAAACACTTCCGCGAAATGTGACGAAAATTGGGTCATATGTTGCACCGCCCACGCAATATGGCGCCTCCTGACTGGTCGGTAACCCTCATTGCAACTGCATCATTTTGCAGCGTGTTATGTTTATGTCTTCGTTTTAGGCGCACAGGACGTAGCATTTGGAAAAGCTTTTTTGGTCAAATAATGGCACGCACTGAGAAACCCCTGTTTCGGATCGCGTAAGTTGGTTGAAGCTTCAGTATTTTCCGAATCAAAATGTATTTTTCCCCATTGTCGTTTCTCACTTCTTGCAAAATGAAGCGATGCTTCTGTTAGCTAGCGAACTAGTTACATCTGTCATTATTTTGCCTGCAAATAATGTAACTATGAAAATAACTGAAATAACACAGGCTGTTACATTTTAGGTATACATTGTACACAAGAACCAAACTTGGTTACATGTACTACAAGAGGCAGATGAGGAAGGCACGCGAGCAGTTTCCCACTGGACATTCCAGAGCACAGCCCATGGAATTAAATGGTAACGTCAGCTGTGGTTCCAACAGGCTACTCATGTTTAGTCAGTTAATAATGTGAGCTAGCATAAAGATCAGTGCATCACTTACACGTCTCCTGTCACTCATCTATCTACAGGTATTAAAATCATGCCCATTTCAGTGCTGTCTGATAACTACAGCTACCTTGTCATTGACATGGCCTCGAGCGTTGCAGTGGTGGTAGACCCTGCAGACCCACAGACAGTTCAGGTGGGTGACGGGTCATGGTTATGCCTTCTTTGTAGGTCTACTTTCTGACCATTTTAATACTCTCTCTTGAAATAGTTGGGGCACTATGAAGACTATGTCATGTAAACGTAACAAAGCATCTGGTGAGCTTGGCATTTCATCGGCCTATGCTACAGTGGACATAAAGTATATAAGTCAGCATTCACAAGATAATTTGGGACATTGAGTGATTGCAACACAGAACAATACAGTATTAAATGTAAATATGGAAGAGCCTCTGAAAGGGCTGACTGTCATAATGCCTCATCTCATCTGTGGCACTTCCTCTTTGCCTCAATAAGACCCTCTTTGAGTGGATGTAGCTGACTCTGGTGCCAGTCTGGCCTCTGTCCCATACACATACAATGATTGCTCAGTCTGGAGTAGGCCACACTGTGGTTTATGGTGTCCTCGATATAGCCACAGCATGTTTCATATAAAAGTGCATGTTTCATGTAACATTTTCGCCCCAATGACTTCAAACGTGTTCTATTATCTCTAGTTAATATATATATATAATACAAACAGCACTTTTCAGTTCCAGTCTGTTTCTCGCCTCCATCTAGTGTAGCCTATATCTAGTGCTTTAAAGTGGCGGGTTTTTAGCCACGGTCGTGATATGAATGTTTATACTCTGTCGACGATAATTGATGCCACTGTCTGTAACCGTTTTAGGCAGTCCTCGAGGAAGAAGGGGTGATGCTAGAAGCGATCCTCTGCACACACAAACACTGGTGAGAACCGAGAGCGTCATTACTTTGAATGCCAAAATTACTTGTAGATGGAGGATTAGATGAACTGGGTTGTAGGTGTCATACATATCAATGGACCTGTTCAATATTTTGTCGTTGATGCGACATCCAAATGTTATAGGTTGCATTGCAGTGTGATATTAAGTTGACATGTTCTGTGTTGTTCATCGACACACTTTTTATAATGTGATATTAAGTAGCTGCTTTAAAAAAAATATATATATATAATAGACATATTTTGTTTTTATCCCTAGGGACCACAGTGGGGGTAACAAAGGACTTAAAAAGCTGTACAGCTCATGTCGTGTTTATGGAAATGCAACTGATAACATTCCTGGCCTCACACAGTAAGTCTAGGCTACAGCTGCGTAGTAAGTCACGGTCCCATCTTTGACAGCTTTTCCGTTGTGTTTGGAATTTCAGCCTTCATCTTTCGTCATTACGTTCTCGTGGAAATTGTAGTTATGGCAAACATTATAGGGGAAATTGCATTTTATTTGCCCAATTCTGTGATTCAAAGTCATAGAGGAGATTGGTATGAATCATTGAAGATATTGATCCAGAGGGCAAACATGCATTTCACTTGCTAAACAGAATGTCACCAGTAGTTCCCATGGTACTGTCCGTTGATTTGTCTACTATGGATTTGTGAAGAATTATCTCCACAGTCTCAGATTACATAAAATCAGAAAAGGTCAAATGATTCACTGTGACATCACAGCTTCTCACTATTATTGGCTTGTATTTAGCATGTTAATCAATAATTAATATATTCATATAACGTCAGTGCTAGACTTGGGATGGAAGAAGTACTGGAGGTGTCTTTTTCCTTTTTCAGATCTCTGGTTAGTCTCTTAACAGTTCTTACACATTTTCCACGACTTCTCCATGAATTTGAACCAAATTTTCACGGTGATTATTATAGCCTACATGAAAAAGTAAACATTATTGACACTGGAAAGCTACTGTGTCTGATCCCATGTAGACCTACCACTTCCTGCTGTTGTGCCCTTGATCAAGGCACTTATTCCCCCCATATAGAATTGCACTGTTAGTCGCAAGTGGTCAACCCTCCATCTGGAGAGCTCCTGGGTGTGCAGGCCTGTCTTTTTCAACATTACAACCAAATACTTTTGTCTTTAAAAAATGATTCCCTCATTCAATAAATCAGGGATCAAATGGATAAGGTAGGCTACTGCGAAGCAAGGTATCTAACTAGACATGCTTATATAAACTCAGCAAAAAAAGAAACACCCCTTTTTCAGGACCCTGTCCTTCAAAGATAATTCGTAAAGATCCACATAACTTCACAGATCTTCATTGTAAAGGGTTTAAACACTGTTTCCCATGCTTGTTCAATGAACCATAAACAATTAATGAACATGCACCTGTGGAACGGTCGTTAAGACACTAACAGCTTACAGACTGTAGCCAATTAAAGTCACAGTTATGAAAACTTAGGACCCCTAAAGAGGCCTTTCTACTGACTCTGAAAAACATCAAAAGAAAGATGCCCAGGGTCCCTGCTCATCTGCGTGAACGTGCCTTAGGCATGCTGCAAAGAGGCATGAAGACTGCAGATGTGGCCAGGGCAATAAGTTGAGGACTGCAGGGCAAGCCAGCGCAATAAATTGCAATGTCTGTACTGTGAGACGCCTAAGACAGAGCTACAGGGAGACTGGACGGACAGCTGATCGACCTCGCAGTGGCAGACCACGTGTAATGACACCTACACAGGATCGGTACATCCGAACATCACACCTGCAGGACAGGTACAGCATGGCAACAACAACTGCCCGAGTTACACCAGGAACGCACAATCCCTCCTTTAGTGCTCAGACTGTCCGCAATAGACTGAGAGAGGCTGAACTGAGGGCTTGTAGGCCTGTTGTAAGGCAGGTCCTCACCAGATCATAGAAGGAATGAGTGTAACACTGAGGCCTGTACTCTGGAGCGGGATCGAGGTGGAGGGTCCGTCATGGTCTGGGACGGTGTGTAACAGCATCATCGGACTGTGCTTGTCATTGCAGGCAATCTCAACGCTGTGCGTTAAAGGGAAGACACCTTCCTCTCTCATGTGGTACCCTTCCTGCAGGCTCATCCTGACATGACCCTCCAGCATGACAATGGCACCAGCCATGCTGCTCGTTCTGTGCATGATTTTCTGCAAGACAGGAATGTCGGTGTTCTGCCATGGCCAGTGAAGAGCCCAGATCTCAATCCCATTGAGCACGTCTGGGACCTGTTGGATTGGAGGGTGAGGGCTAGGGCCATTCCCCTCCAGAAATGTCCGGGAATTTGCAGGTGCCTTGGTGGAATAGTGGGGTAACATCGCACAGCAAGAACTGGCAAATCTGGTGCAATCCATGAGGAGGAGATGCACTGCAGTACTTAATACAGCTGGTGGCCACACCAGATACTGACTGTTACTTTTGATTTTGACCCCCCCCCCCTTTTGTTCAGGGACACATTATTCAATTTCTGTTAGTCACATGTCTGTGGAACTTGTTCAGTTTATGTCTCAGTTGTTGAACCTTATGTTCATACAAATATTTACACATTACGTTTGCTGAAAATAGAAGCAGTTGACAGTGAGAGGACGTTTCTTTTTTTGCATAGTTTTATAAGGCTAAAATATTCCTGTTTTGGGGAAGATCTATGCACAGCAAGTTATTTGTCAAAATAAATATTTTTAACATTGCAATTACATGGCTACTGTTTAATAGAGGGGAATTCCAGCTTTCCAACTGCGCAGATTTACTTAAGCTACACCGTGCCGGTGGAAAGGCAACAACAACGTGAATGCTTAGTTAGCTATAGTTAATGTGTAGCAGTTATCTCGCTCGTTGTGTTTGTGAATTGGTGATCCATTTACTCTGTCATTATTTTACACCTGCTGCTGAAGTGTCACGCTCTCCCTCCTCGGGCAACGGCCCGCTCACACTGGCACTCGCAGCACCACAGACGCGCACTGAAAGGTCAATCCGATAATGGCTGATATGTCATTTTCTTAATTGATTGATCATATTTAAGTGTGCTTTCCTGAATTACATTAACAACAATTAGGAAACTCATTTCCATGACTTTTCATGACCTTACAAACACTCATTTGACAATTTGAAACCGCGCGTCATGCCATACAGGCTGGCACATGTTCAATCTGTCTCAATCTTGGAACAGCCTAATGTCACGCTCAGATTCACAGACTAGCGGCAAATAAGCTTCTTCAACAAAGCGGAATCGGGAAATGAATGCCCAACCTCTATTGCTATTCAATGAAGATCCCGCCTTCATTCCGCCTTGGTCAAACTTTTTTGCCTCTGCGTGTGAATCTGGGCCAGCGATAGGCTACTTTGTTTTTCTAGAGCAGTCAGTACGCAACCCCCCCCCCCCCCAGCTCCAAGTCCAAGTCAAGAACGGTATATAATACACTGGGGGTGCAGCACTGTGGTAGACTAGCGTCCTGTCCAGGGGATGTACTTGTGCATCCAGCTGACTCACACTACAGAAACAGAAGACGTGCTCCTGCTCCTGTAAGCCGTTCCAATTCACACAAACCAAGGCTTGTGCAAGACGACTTATTTGTACTTTGAAGCATCTCACTGTTATCTGAGTGGTGTGAAGAGGTAAGCAGTGGTGTGTGACTCTTAATATGCACATCAACTGTCCGGGTGGTCACATGAATTTATCTGATGACCGCATGCATGAAGCCTATTTTCTTTTGCTTGGTTTTCCAGCCCACTGACAGACAAAGACTCCATAGACGTGGGCCGTATGCACTTCAAGGCACTGTTCACACCTGGACACACAGTGGGTCATATGATCTACCTCCTGGATGGTCGTACCATAGGAGCCCCCTCCAGCCTGTTCTCAGGTGACCTGGTGTTCCTCTCTGGATGCGGTAAGTCCAGCTCCAAAATCAGATCTGTAGTTATTTTTTGATGCACTTAGTGAGCAATGGGCACGTATTGAAAAGCAGGTTCACAGTTGTTCGGCTTCTGTAGCTGTAATGCACTATGTTTGCTTTGAGTGTCATCCACTGCGTCGTGTGCGCGTATATAACTCGGTAATTGCGGCAGATCATCTATTTTGTCTGCAGGGAGGATGTTTGAAGGCAGTGCCTTAACTATGCTGTCTTCACTAGACACGGTCGGCTCCTTGAGTGATGAAACCCTCTTATGGCCTGGTAGGGAAATGACCTCCTCCTTGTCTGTTTGCATTAAGTGCAACTGTATGCATTAGAATGACAAACAAAATATTTCAGCACCAGTCCCTTCTGTAAGACTTGTATTGATGTCTGTGTTCCGTGTGCACGGACTTGTATTTCCCAGGCCATGAGTATGCAGAGGACAACCTGATGTTTGCTGCTGAGGTGGAGCCCCACAACGCTGCCAGGGAAAACAAGTACCAGTGGGTCCTACAACAGAGAGGTCAAAAGCTGTGTACGGTACGGAGAATAATCAATCCTCGTTGTTATTCCTTACTGGCATCAAATCCCAAAGGTAGTCACTATCCCGGGCTGTGTGGAAGAGAGGCTTGTCAAGGGGGCCCACGGGACCGTCTTTGTCGGAATGCCTTTGCACTCTCTCCTCTCACTGAATGCTCCCGTCTTCGGCGGTACATCAGTCAGTGCATCTACTGTATCTATGCCGAACGTGTTAAAAACAGCGTGAATCAATTCTCATAACCTCATGTCTATAAAACTTTTATATGTAGGAGACTAGAAATAGCCTTTACCATCAGTGATCCCATCCTCCGAGTGTCTTTGATGTTAGTGGATGCAGATTCCACAACGGTGGAATGCATGCCAGACTAGAGCTGTGGGTGGGATTTTAATTTGGTCAGGAGGATAGTACCCAGTCTTTGCTGTGGATTTGACTAATCTGAGCTGCTGGGATCAGGGTGTGGGTCTGATGCCTCTGCCCTCAGGAGATGCTTTACTAACAAGCAGGGTGTCTGTCTGTTATGAAAATATGGCAGCGAACATTTGACTGGCAGCATTTTACTCGACCGGACGTTTTGAGAAATGTACCGGATCTGTATGCATTGGGGGGCGTAACCTAATTAGTGCGTCCACTAACGGTGCTCAGAATGCTAGAAATCGCATTTAGATTATGGTAGTTAAAACAGAACATGCAAGTTGAGAATGCAATGGCGTGTGTCCTGACCGCGCACTTTGAAGATGTTAGAGCAACGGTCCACGTCCTCCGCCAACAAGACGAGTAAAGAACCGCCAAATCGCTAGTCTATGGATGGACGGTGCGTGAGTTTCAAGTTTGGGGAAGCGCATAAAAATTCACCTTCTATAATAAAGCATTCGATGCATCGTTGTATTTGTCGATTTATGCGATGAGTAGATTGGATAGTCATCATTTAGGCTAATCATATAACTCGATCACTGTTCGCAAAAAAACAAAAAGCTGTTCAATGCATGGCTGAGCGTGTATAGCGGAGAGGTACGGTTCTTTCTTTGCGCGGGAAAAACACCTTTTAATGCACTTCTACAGCACTTTATATGACAGGAGACATTAGCAGAATCTTTTTTTTAATACGACAAATTCCAGGTTAGCCTACTCTGCTGACACCGACAAGCAGATCAATCAAAACGACGTTGTCCATAAAATAGGCCTATGAGAAGGGGAGACACATATAATATGACATCTGTCTAAACTGGAGGAGGAAATCATTGTTCCAAAAAAACGTTTTAAGTGGCACTTAGCCAACAGTGATAAAGAGTGAATATGTGCAGTGCGCACTCACCTGGTGATATGGCCGATGCTCTTCGCTAGTGCCAATAAGGTAGGCTATAGGCCTATTGTTGTTCGGGTCAATTAAATTGAGACTTTTGATAACTAAAAGACAGATTGGTCTTTTCATTGTCTTCTCTTTACAGCAATAGCCATTTTCTTTACGGACAATTGAATTTTGTCGTATTGCGATATGCCTGGCTGGGCCTCATTACTCAACAATCATGTATTTGGTATTTGCTGGGCGCGCTGCATAAATTGCGCTCTGCCTTTCCTCCCAACTGTTAAATAAAGGTTAAATAAATAAAAAACTGTAGGCAATACGATTTTAAAACAATCCACAACTTTTTTTTTGTAAGGGTGAGCTAATGATCCTCTGTTGCCAGGTCATACTTTAGTAGCCTATTTTGAATGACTTTATTTATTTCTGTATAGACAGGAGTAGGCTAATTAGGCTATATCATTCTGGCAATTTAATTCAATGTACGTAGGCTCATAGGTGGCGTGTTCATATGGCCATGTCAATTCACTATCCCCCATAGTAGAAAAGTTGACCTGTTCTTTTGGTCAGCTTTTCGAGAAAGAAATAGCCCAAACAACAGACTCTGGGACAGTTGTGGGGATAGATCCCAAATTCACAAAACCAGTAGGTTTAAGCTACATAAAAAAACATTAAGAAGCCAATCAAATTGGTCACATGCAGATGTTAATGCAAGTGTAGCGAAATGCTTGTTCTTCTAGTTCCGACCATGCAGTAATATCTAACAAGTCATCTAACAATTTCACAACCACTACCTTATACACCCAAGTGTAAAGGAATGAATAAGAATATGTACATATAAATATATGGATGAGCGATGGCTGAGCAGCATAGGCGTGATGCAGTAGATGGTATAGAGTACAGTATATACATATGAGATGAGTAATGTAGGGTATGTAAACATTATATAAAGTGGTATTGTTTTAAAGTAACTAGTGATACATTTATTGCATCCAATTTTTAATTATTAAAGTGGCTAGAGATTTGAGTCAGTATGTTGGCAACAGCCACTCAATGTTAGTGATGGCTGTTTAACAGTCTGATGGCCTTGAGATAGATGCTGTTTTTCAGTCTCGGTCCCAGCTTTGATGCACCTGTACTGATCTCACCTGCTGGGTGATGGATGGGGTGAACAGGCAGTGGCTCGGGTGGTTGGTGTCCTTGGTGATCTTTTTGGCCTTCCTGTGACATCGGGTGGTGTAGGTGTCTTGGAGGGCAGGTAGTTTACATTTACATTACATTTAAGTCATTTAGCAGACGCTCTTATCCAGAGCGACTTACAAACAAAGTTTGCTCCCGGTGATGCGTTGTGCAGACCTCACTACCCTCTGGAGAGCCTTGTGGTTGTGGGCGGAGCAGTTGCCGTACCAGGCGGTGATACAGGCTGACAGGATGCTCTCGATTGTGCATCTGTAAAAGTTTGAGGGTTTTTGGTGACAAGCCAAATTTCTTCAGCCTCCTGAGGTTGAAGAGGTGTGTGGGTGGACCATTTCAGTTTGTCCGTGATGTGTACGCCGATGAACTTAAAACTTTCCACCTTCTCCACTACTGTCCCGTCGATGTGGATAGGGGGGTGCTCCCTCTGCTGTTTCCTGAAGCCCACTACCATCTCCTTTGTTTTGTTGACGTTGAGTGTGAGGTTGTTTTCCTGACACCACACTCCGAGGACCTTCACCTCCTCCCTGTCGGACGTCTCGTCGTTGTTGGTAATCAAGCCTACCACTGTAGTGTCATCTGCAAACTTGATGATTGAGTTGGAGGCGTGCATGAACAGGGACTACAGGAGAGGGCGGAGAACGCACCCTCGTGGGGCCCCAGTGTTGAGGATCAGCGGGGTGGAGATGTTGTTATCTACCCTCACCACCTGGGGGCGGCCCGTCAAAGTCCAGGACCCAGTTGCACAGAGCGGGGTAGGTGTTCCTCTGGTCCAGACCCAGGGTCTCGAGCTTGATGACGAGTTTGGAGGGTACTATGGTGTTAAATGCTGAGCTGTAGTCGATGAACAGCATTCTCACATAGGTATTCCTCTTGTCCAGATGGGTTAGGGCAGTGTGGTTGAGATTGCATCGTCTGTGGACCTATTTGGGCGGTAAGCAAATTGGAGTGGGTCTAGGGTGTCAGGTAGGGTGGAGGTGATATGGTCCTTGACTCGTCTCTCAAAGCACTTCATGATGACGGAAGTGAGTGCTATGGGGCGATAGTCGTTTAGCTCATTTACCTTCGCTTTCTTGGGAACAGGAACAATGGGATAGGGAGAGATTGAATATGTCCGTAAACACACCAGCCAGCTGGTCTGCGCATGCTCTGAGGACGCGGCTAGGGATGCTGTTTGGGCGGGCAGCCTTGCGAGGGTTAACACGTTTCAATGTTTTACTCATGTTGGCTGTGGTGAAGGAGAGGCCGCAGGTTTTGGTACCGGGTTTAGTTTGTCTGGGAGCAAGACAATGAATCTGGTGTAAGATCAGAATGTTTAGCCTAAAATGTTGCTCAACTATTATTTATTAACATTATTAGCGCAGCAATTCGCACAAAGCAGTAGGCTATGGGCAAATGTGCATTTGGTTACCGGACAATGAAAGAAAGGTGAGAACACAAGAGAAGTAGGCTACTAGTTTCAATAGTTTATGGAAGTCTTTATAGAATAATTGCCTCCACGGATATGGTTGGATTTTTGCCAAGGCTACTCAGAAGCAAGGTCAAACTTGCCTCATTGATGAAGTAAAATATTCAGGTTTCAAACAATTAAGTAGCTATATGTTTTCAAAATGCATACTGCCTCCAGCTCATTGCAAAGTGTTGGTGACTCTCTTTAATTACCAGTTGAGAAATAAAACTAGTAGCTCTTTTTAATTGTGGCCCAACAACTATTTTTAACACACAATTGCATTTAGAATGGTTGCGCAATGATTGGGCATATAAAATCACTGTTTGACAGATTTTCCGTTCAAAGGCTCTGTGTCTGTATGCTGTGCTCGTGTGATAGATGAGATGCATAACGAATATACACAAGTAGCAATTTAATTCCACAAAAATATGCACATTTACGGCACGATGGCGCAAATGTATTTCCATCAAATGGTATTTCCATCAATGAACAGGCTAAAAAGCGTTATTTCACAATGGGATTAATTTGGCAGCTTTTTTGTTTTTGTTGCCCTGTTCCAATTTTTCCAATTGGCTTTTCTATTTTTTTTGACGGCCAAAAGCCAGCTAACAAGTCACCCCCCTGGTAGAAACCTATTGTGACTACCAGCTAGTGTAAAGGACGTCACGCTGCTTGCTTAGCTATTACCGCTTCCTCCTGATTCGGCTCACACTGAGGCTCAAACCCAGGACCTCTGCCTTGCCAGCACACGTGGCCACCCTCCTGAAGCGTCTTACCAATCGGGCCAGGCGTAAAGCTAGCTATCCGCTACCGCAAGTGGTGACCCTTCAGGCTGAGGGGTACGTTTTCCACATTTTACATACAGCACATGCAGATCATTTCTATCAAACCATTAACTGAAGAAACCTTTCCGACCTCTACTTGGAAAAGCTAAGGCAAAAACTACCTATAGTATGTTGAGTTGAGAGAGTTACAATTACTCCTTTGTTCTTCGTACATTGTTTCCATAATCATGTGGTTTCAGAGTCCCTCCACCATTGGAGAGGAAAAGGAGTACAACCCATTCCTGCGCATCCACTCCTCTGAGCTGCACCAGGCTTTGGGCCTCCAGCAGGACCCGGATGAGGACTGGACACTGTTCCGGGCTCGGGTCTTGGAGGAGCTGAGAAGGCGCAAGGATATTTACAAGGGCAGATAGCGATGAGAATACATTTGAACAAAATGCCTTGAGGTGAATTAAGACAATTGGGAACTCTATATTGATGTAATGTGAGGTTCAAAATAAATACAGGCAGATGTCTTTTTTTTTTTCTTATTCTTTTTTTAAGAATGATGTGTTCCGTTCCATTCCATGTTGGTTGTTCTGACCTTCCAGCTCTAATATTGCAGGTGACAAATATGAAACCCATTGCTTGAAATATGCACGCAGAAAAGTTTAGTTCAGGACACTAGTTGTAGTATCTCACTGTAAAATTGATCATGTGTGTGTGTGTGATTCTAAAAGTTGACTTGGTCAACAAATGTATTACTGTAATGCATCAGTCTTTTCAAACAATTGTACCATTTCTGGTACTCAAACTAGACACGGTGTCTAAAAGACTTGTTTGCACATTCATGTTATTTGTTGTCAGATTTCATTAATATTGAACAATAAAGATCAAGGGATAGGTACTGTTAGTTAGCTGCTATTATAGTTTGTTTTATTTTATTTTGACACGTGGTGTAATAGGAGTAAACAGATTGATATTGGAAAACCTGCATTATATTTTTTACGGTTAAATGACAAACTTCCGGCAGGTACATGGGTGTTAACTCAGTTTTACTGGACCATATTGATACCACTTCAGTCAATGGGCACATGTTTCTATCTTGTATTTTGGCTGAATTGATACTGTATCTCCACATTGTATGCGGTGATAAAATTATTAAGAATTGTTGCCATTTTATGATTTTTTTTTCTCAAATGGCTGTAGATTAAGTTATTATTGTTATGTGCAGAAATGAATTAAAGAAACCCTCTAGTTTATAGGTGACTGCTGACTTCTGAAAAGTTTCATTCGATTTTTTTATAACCACTTTTCTTGAACGTGTTACTTAACAAGTTAGATATCCTTTATACTGCACTGAAGGAGACGATTACAAGTCATCAATAAGTTTGATATTTGGTAGAGGATTGAGAGCACTGGTTATTTGATGAAAATGAATTGGATTTTATTGCAATAAAGATTTTCAAATCAAATCCAAGTTTATTTGTCACATGCTCCGAATACAACTGGTTTTAGACCTTAAAGTGAAATGCTTACTTACAGGCTTTAACCAATAGTGCAAAAAAGGTGTGAACAATAGGTAAGTAAAGAAATAGGCTATATACTGTATAGTGAGGCTATAAAAGTAGCGAGGCTACATACAGACACTGGTTAGTCATGCTGACATGTAGATATGGTTAAAGTGACTATGCATATATGATGAACAGAGAGTAACAGTAGAGCAAGAGGGGGTGGGGGTGGCGGGACACAATGCAGAATGCCCGGTTAGCCAATGTGCGGGGGCACTGGTTGGTCGGGCTAATTGAGGTAGTATGTACATGAACGTATAGTTAGTGACTGCATATATAATGAACAGAGTAGCAGCAGTGTAAAAGAGGGGGTACACAATGCAAATAGTCCAGGTAGCCATTTGATTACCTCTTCAGGAGTCTTATGGCTTGGGGGTAAAAATTGTTGAGAATATTTTTTTGTCCTAGACTTGGCACTCCGGTACCGCTTGCCATGCGGTAGTAGAGAGAACAGTCTATGACTGGGGTGGCTGGGGTCTTTAACAATTTTTATGGCCTTCCTCTGACACCGCCTGGTGTAGAGGTCCTGGATGGCAGGCATCTTAGCCCCAGTGATGTACTGGGCCGTACGCACTACCCTCTGTAGTGCCTTGTGGTCAGAGGCCGAGCAATTGCCGTACCAGGCAGTGATGCAACCAGTCAGGATGCTCTCGATGTTGCAGCTGTAGAACCTTTTGAGGATCTCAGGACCCATGCCAAATCTTTTTAGTTTCCTGAGGGGGAATAGGCTTTGTTGTGCCCTCTTCACGACTGTCTTGGTGTGTTTGGACCATTCTAGTTTGTTGTTGATGTGGACACCAAGGAACTTAAAGCTCTCAACCTGCTCCACTACAGTCCCATCGATGAGAATGGGGGCATGCTCGGTCCTCCTTTTCCTGTAGTCCACAATCATCTCCTTAGTCTCGATTACATCGATGGAAAGGTTGTTATTCTGGAACCACCCCGGACAGGTCTTTGACCTGTGTGTGTATTTGCAAACCTTAATGCAAAAACACACAAAGACTTCCAGGCCCTTTCAATTTGATAGTTTACGGCCTCAATCTCACCCACTCTCCCCAAGATTATAGTCCCAGGAAACATTTCAAAGAGAGACAATGACACCCCCATTTTCCCAGAAAAAAAAAACACAAAACACTACGTCAGCATTCATTATACTACACCGATTCAGAAACTCAAAAGTGAACTATAAACAAAACCTAATAATAATGATAATTCCACTGTACCTCAAATCATTAATCATACATTTTAATCTACACAAATGTATATGTATGCTTAATTGAACATACAATTATCCTGGTGTCTTTACTATCTAAATGTAATTATTTTTTCCTCTGTCGCAAATGTAGTACATTTCTCAGCGTTAAGGAATCAGTGATATTTAATCCCAGGCATTTAATAAAAATGTAGACGTGTTCTCCCATGTCTCCTTTAACATACATACTTTAGATAACTCCCATCTGTCCCGGAAGAAAGAATCCTACTCAAACACACACAGATAATACAATGTTTAATTAAATAAAATCAACACCTAAAATAAACAATAAACAGTAAACAAATAAACAAACCCATAACTCCTTTAATCAGCAATCTAATCATTTCAACCTGTTGATATGTTTAGTAAAAACTATCCTGATTTTGAACAAATCTAAAATCTTTCAAAAGTTGGTGCTGTCTCATCAGCGTAAAAATCAACTAACTTTTTTCCACTCATATCTACAAGGTTTGCTTTCCCCAAAGGTCAGCTCGCACATTAATGTTTCTTCCTTCTGTCTGTACTGGGTATGAAGTTCCAATGTATGCAGATGATACAGTGATAAAAGCATTCAAATAACAAACGACAAGCTACACAAGAACTCACTACTGTAATGGTTCAGATGACAAAATTGCTGAGAGACTCATGTCTGCATCTCAATTAAAAAAACAAACACAGTCTGCATGTTCCTCACAAAGAAAACAACTGATGCCCCTGAGACAGATGTCTATGTATCAGGGGAAAAGCTCCAGGTGGTATCTGATTTTATGTACCACGGCATCATACTTGATTCCATCCTCTCTTTTAAAAAGAAAATTTAAAAATAACTCAAATAACCAAATTCAACCAAGCTAATTTTCCAAAACATATGAAATTGTTTTGACTACAGAGGTAACCAAACTATAATTCAAATCTATGATACTCCCTCACTTAACATACTACCTGAACTAGTTTGGCCCAAGCTTGCTTTACAACATTAATACCCATTCAGTCTGTCTGCAAACAGGCTCTCAAAGTACTTGATAGGAAACCCAATAGCTATAGAAAGCATAAGCTCCTGAGTTGGAAAAAATCTTATGCAATACACTGACGCCTATCTTGTATTCAAGATTCTAAATGTCCAGGCTCCCCCTCTACTCAGTACTTTTGTTAAGCAGAAAACCCAAACCTTATGGCAGCAGATCCACAAGATCCGCCATGAGAGATGACTGTATAGTTCCCTTAAAGAAAAGCACCTTTAGTCAATCTGCTTTCAGTGTGAGAGCTTCCCATGTCTGGAATACCCTGCCATGAGACACACACAACTGTGATTAATGTGCACTGTCCCTGTAAAAATAAAAATTACTCAAACTGCAATCAACTTTAATGACCTGACATTGTTCCACGTAATGGAAACAGATTACAATGTTGTAATACATTTCATCCTGCTCAAATTCACTGGTGTTACCTAAACAATCAAACCAAGAATCAATAACCATCAGAATACATTATCACAATGTTTCCTTATTCACACCTGAATCACTTTCAGCTTAACATATCCTATTTTATTTTCTTTCCAGTGGGCAAAAATATAACCCCTCTCCTCTCGATGTTCTGCCCTACCTCTATCGTAAGATTAAAACCAAACTCGGGCCTCCCGGGTGGCGCAGTGGTTAAGGGCAGAACGTTTAGAGAAGAGGAGTTATATTTCTGCCCACTGTAAAAATAAAAAAAAATAGCTGTGCCACCAGAGACTCTGGGTTCGAGCCCAGGCTCTGTCGTAACCGACCGGGAGGTCCGTGGGGCGACGCACAATTGGCCTAGCGTCGTCCGAGTTAGGGAGGGTTTGGCCGGTAGGGATATCCTTGTCTCATCGCGCACCAGCGACTCCTGTGGCGGGCCGGGCCGGGCACGGTGTTTCCTCCGACACATTGGTGCGGCCGGCTTCCATGTTGGATGCGCTGTGTTAAGAAGCAGTGCGGCTTGGTTGGGTTGTGTTTCGGAGGACGCATGGCTTTCGACCTTCGTCTCTCCCGAGCTCGAAGGGGAGTTGTAGCGATGAGAGAAGATAGTAGCTACTAACAATTGGATACCACGAAAAAGGGGGTAAAGAAAGAAAAAAGATTAAAACCAAACTTTACAACTTTCTCTTCTCTTTCCTCCCAAGACTTTAAAAATAACACGCACAGCGCCAAATTTCTAACATATGTCAGTCAATCCATAAGAATGAAAAACATTTCGGTGGGCACCACTCTATCGCCATTATCTCTCCGCTATTATTTAGAATTTCTTTAATTTAGGTTACTGTCTCCTCTATGATACAGTAATTTAAATAAGACTCCATCCTCAATACGTTATTCCAGCAGATCATTTAGGCAACAGACACCGTCTTGCATCAAAATTCGTTTCGCTATTATTTTGAAACAATCTATTAAAAAGTTCAATTCATCCCTTCTTTCAATTTGAACCAAACAAGCTATTAAAAATTTCAGTTTATATCTTATACAAACACTAGCGACCGTATCTTTCCAGGAAAGACATACCAATAGTTGAATTACAATCAAAAAACTTCGATTTTAGTCAGTGCATTGGCTGGGAACCGAACTCAGGTCCCCAGCTTGGAAGGCAGCTATGCTCATTACTATACCACCAACGCTAATTGAATGAGTAAGACTCCCCGCAAAAAAACAAACTTTACAATTGTCTGTAGTCGTAAAATAGCCCTAATTTAAAGGTCCAAGCCTTACTCCGGCGATGATTCTCACATGACAAAAGAATAGATTAGCAGTTGAAGAGTCAAATCGACATTCATAGACTAGGAAACAGATCTTGCGCCTTTTAGTAAAAGTAGATTATGTTTTCTCATGCAACGTATTTCAATTACTTTACGACATCACATTAATCACGCAATGATAATTTGTTTGATGGATACCTTAGGCTTTGTACGACATTATACATTTACATTTACATTTAAGTCATTTAGCAGACGCTCTTATCCAGAGCGACTTACAAATTGGTGAATTCACCTTCTGACATCCAGTGGAACAGCCACTTTACAATAGTGCATCTAAATCATTTAAGGAGGGGGGTGAGAAGGATTACTTATCCTATCCTAGGTATTCCTTGAAGAGGTGGGGTTTCAGGTGTCTCCGGAAGGTGGTGATTGACTCCGCTGTCCTGGCGTCGTGAGGGAGTTTGTTCCACCATTGGGGGGCCAGAGCAGCGAACAGTTTTGACTGGGCTGAGCGGGAACTGTACTTCCTCAGTGGTAGGGAGGCGAGCAGGCCAGAGGTGGATGAACGCAGTGCCCTTGTTTGGGTGTAGGGCCTGATCAGAGCCTGGAGGTACTGCGGTGCCGTTCCCCTCACAGCTCCGTAGGCAAGCACCATGGTCTTGTAGCGGATGCGAGCTTCTACTGGAAGCCAGTGGAGAGAGCGGAGGAGCGGGGTGACGTGAGAGAACTTGGGAAGGTTGAACACCAGACGGGCTGCGGCGTTCTGGATGAGTTGTAGGGGTTTAATGGCACAGGCAGGGAGCCCAGCCAACAGCGAGTTGCAGTAATCCAGACGGGAGATGACAAGTGCCTGGATTAGGACCTGCGCCGCTTCCTGTGTGAGGCAGGGTCGTACTCTGCGGATGTTGTAGAGCATGAACCTACAGGAACGGGCCACCGCCATGATGTTGGTTGAGAACGACAGGGTGTTGTCCAGGATCACGCCAAGGTTCTTAGCGCTCTGGGAGGAGGACACAATGGAGTTGTCAACCGTGATGGCGAGATCATGGAACGGGCAGTCCTTCCCCGGGAGGAAGAGCAGCTCCGTCTTGCCGAGGTTCAGCTTGAGGTGGTGATCCGTCATCCACACTGATATGTCTGCCAGACATGCAGAGATGCGATTCGCCACCTGGTCATCAGAGGGGGAAAGGAGAAGATTAATTGTGTGTCGTCTGCATAGCAATGATAGGAGAGACCATGTGAGGTTATGACAGAGCCAAGTGACTTGGTGTATAGCGAGAATAGGAGAGCCCTGGGGGACACCAGTGGTGAGAGCGCGTGGTGAGGAGACAGATTCTCGCCACGCCACCTGGTAGGAGCGACCTGTCAGGTAGGACGCAATCCAAGCGTGGGCCGCGCCGGAGATGCCCAACTCGGAGAGGGTGGAGAGGAGGATCTGATGGTTCACAGTATCGAAGGCAGCCGATAGGTCTAGAAGGATGAGAGCAGAGGAGAGAGAGTTAGCTTTAGCAGTGCGGAGCGCCTCCGTGATACAGAGAAGAGCAGTCTCAGTTGAATGACTAGTCTTGAAACCTGACTGATTTGGATCAAGAAGGTCATTCTGAGAGAGATAGCGGGAGAGCTGGCCAAGGACGGCACGTTCAAGAGTTTTGGAGAGAAAAGAAAGAAGGGATACTGGTCTGTAGTTGTTGACATCGGAGGGATCGAGTGTAGGTTTTTTCAGAAGGGGTGCAACTCTCGCTCTCTTGAAGACGGAAGGGACGTAGCCAGCGGTCAGGGATGAGTTGATGAGCGAGGTGAGGTAAGGGAGAAGGTCTCCGGAAATGGTCTGGAGAAGAGAGGAGGGGATAGGGTCAAGCGGGCAGGTTGTTGGGCGGCCGGCCGTCACAAGAAGCGAGATTTCATCTGGAGAGAGAGGGGAGAAAGAGGTCAGAGCACAGGGTAGGGCAGTGTGAGCAGAACCAGCGGTGTCGTTTGACTTAGCAAACGAGGATCGGATGTCGTCGATCTTCTTTTCAAAATGGGTGACGAAGTCATCTGCAGAGAGGGAGGAGGGGGGAGGGGGAGGAGGATTCAGGAGGGAGGAGAAGGTGGCAAAGAGCTTCCTAGGGTTAGAGGCAGATGCTTGGAATTTAGAGTGGTAGAAAGTGGCTTTAGCAGCAGAGACAGAGGAGGAAAATGTAGAGAGGAGGGAGTGAAAGGATGCCAGGTCCGCAGGGAGGCGAGTTTTCCTCCATTTCCGCTCGGCTGCCCGGAGCTCTGTTCTGTGAGCTCGCAATGAGTCGTCGAGCCACGGAGCGGGAGGGGAGGACCGAGCCGGCCTGGAGGATAGGGGACATAGAGAGTCAAAGGATGCAGAAAGGGAAGAGAGGAGGGTTGAGGAGGCAGAATCAGGAGATAGGTTGGAGAAGGTATGAGCAGAGGGAAGAGATGATAGGATGGAAGAGGAGAGAGTAGCGGGGGAGAGAGAGCGAAGGTTGGGACGGCGCGATACCATCCGAGTAGGGGCAGTGTGGGAAGTGTTGGATGAGAGCGAGAGGGAAAAGGATACAAGGTAGTGGTCGGAGACTTGGAGGGGAGTTGCAATGAGGTTAGTGGAAGAACAGCATCTAGTAAAGATGAGGTCGAGCGTATTGCCTGCCTTGTGAGTAGGGGGGGAAGGTGAGAGGGTGAGGTCAAAAGAGGAGAGGAGTGGAAAGAAGGAGGCAGAGAGGAATGAGTCAAAGGTAGACGTGGGGAGGTTAAAGTCGCCCAGGACTGTGAGAGGTGAGCCGTCCTCAGGAAAGGAGCTTATTATAAATTACGTCGAGAATCCTTCTTAATTCACTCTAACTTTATGGAAAACGGTTTATTCAATAAATCCCGCAACTCCTCTCATACCGGGAAGATTAATAAAACATTTTCAGACCTTAAGGGCAGTTTTATTTCAAATGTTGTACCCAGACGGAGATAATCCAATAAGCATTTATAGTTACATCGTTAGGGTAAGATAACCAAAAGTGGACACACTCTAATCAGTTTCTAGAGCTCAATTTCCCAGATTTTGTAGACTAGTTTAATAGTGCTTAAAACTTCATCTTTATCAAATTATCCATCAAAGATACCAACTCAAAACCTACGTACGTCTACGAATGGGTGGTTTAAATTGTATCTAATTATATTCTCAGCATTACTTTATCAAATCTCTAGTAATCGATTATACACACATACAATTGATCATGTTTTCCTATATTCACAGAATCCATATAAAGCGTAAGAAATTCTTAGGTACTCACACAGAACTTTAAGGATCACGCACACAGGATTGGTCCGATGTTCACACAGAACATCAGAATATAATTAAAAGGTTACCCACACAGAGTCAACCTACCCCGCTCACACAGAGCGCTCCTACAAAGATTACCTAGTGATCCCATAACAAAATACTCACACAGAGTAACCCAGGGCATACCTGGTTAGCACATTTAAAATAATTGGAATTCACCACCTCTGAGGGTCACTTAGACCGTCACACAGACACTTTCAGAATGAGGTCCTTCTTCCAATAGGGCTTCACCAAGTACCGTGTTTCACACAGAACACATAGTCACCCTGGCCCCTGACCCCCACAGACCGCACCAATCCCCACTGTGATCAATTCAGTGTCAGAACGGCTCTAGGTCACCCGCAACTGACCAATAGCAGAGTATTTTTGAGTCTGCAAACTCTCAGATTACTCTCCTCTGACTCGGCCCTGTTTACGCCTCCAAGGTGTCCTCCTCACAAAATCATACACACTCAGAGGCTACGTAACAGAGGCTTTTCTAAAAACTCAACTTCAAGTGTGTGTGGTTCGCTCACCTCTTTCTTAAAAAAAACAAGTTCGAGATGTGGTATCCACTCGGCTCGCTGCCTCTCAGATCAAAGGTGGGTCCATCTGCTTCGTTCCCGAAGTGTGGTTTCCCTGAGATCCCAAGTTTAAGGGATCCCTCGTGCACGATTTACCTAGGTCGCCAGGAGCAGTCGCCGAGTGAAGATTCACATCCCATCTGTGTCACCAAATGTTGTGGCAATTTCCTGTATTACCAAATGAGGAGAGTTACAAACCACACACCAATCAGAGTTATACTTAAACTTCACCTTTAATAATAATTAAGATTTTGCAATAGCATTTGACTCTCAACAATTTACAATTCACTAGCCTCAACATAAAGGCAACTGAGATCTTTTATAGCAAAGATACACCCCTCTCAACTTACATGACGAACCACAGATCTTAGGAAACTTCACAAAGGGCCTTTTACTTGAGAAAGGAGTATCCCATAGCCAGATAGCATTAGCTATAAATTATCGTTCAGTTTGGTCTCTAAGACGAGGTTCTAATCTCGTTCCTGGTACTTCATAGTACCAAAAAAGTTACCTCACTATCTGGAATGCTCTTTAGGCTTTATTGGCAAAAGACATCGTAAATCTCCTCTGTCAGTGCTATCTCATAGAGGCCCATACTCAGTGGAACACTGAACACACAATAGTCGACAGATTCGACAATAGTGGACAGAATAAAACAACCATTCTAATGCAATACAAAGATTATAATATAATTTTACAAGCACTATAACATAATCTCGCAATTTTCCACGACACCTGCAAATGCGATGATAGATTCATGCAATGCTTTTACTTATAAAGGAGATCTTTCCACCCCTACTCTTGTCCATGGTGGTGGGCAAACCCACAACCTTCTGGCCTGCAGCCCTGTGCGCTATCGAAGTTCCTGCTTTGCCATGCAATGTTTACAGTACAGTGTCTAAAACTGCATATCTAAGGCTCTGGTCTGTCCAATAAGTGAAGGTAAATGGTAGACAGGTTCTCTGCTATCCACTTTATGTTTTAATTATTATTATGGGTATAGGGGAGGGTCACTTGTTTTGTTTTTCAAGTGTTCAGGGAGGGTTAAGGTCAAATATATTTAGCAGAAGTGACTTTTTCGTAGCAAGCAGGGTTCCAAGGTCTAGCTAAAATGTCTAGTCCAGTGACCTCTGAAAACCCACCCACAAGGCCTGAAAACTAGCCCAAAGAATGTTTTGTGCAGCAAGACAGGAGTTGCCACATTAACCAATAAAGCCTTTTCTATAACATCATCGAGAGAATTAAGAAGGAATAGCGGCGTCATTTTTAACGACGTAGGCTACGATGCAATATTAAGTTTTCCATCAAAATAACAATTCTTGCGAGTTTAAGAATATGTTGCAAGAAAAAATATAAATCACCCTTATTAAACTCTCCAGATCATTTTCATCAATGGATGTCAATTTCACTTGTTTTGACTGCTATGATTAAGCAATAAGGCCCGAGGAGGTGTGGTGTATGTCCAATATACCACGGCTAAGGGCTGTTCTTAGGGGATAGCCCTTCGCCGTGGTATATTGGACATATACCACAAAGAACACGCCTTAGCTGTGGTATATTGGACATATACTACAAACCCCTCAGGTGCCTTATCGCTATTATAAACTGGTTATCAATGTAATTAGAACAGTAAAAGGTATGTTTTTGTCATTCCTGTGGTACACGTCTGATATACCATGGCTTTCAACCAATCAGCATTCAGGGTTCACACTGCCAAGTTTATAATTGTTTAAAAAAGCCTGTTTTGCACATTTTCATAACTAGATAAATCCAACAGGAGAATTTGAGTGATAAAGTTGGACAGAGGATCGCTAAATCTCTGTGCAAGGAACACTTGGAAGAATATAAAAAAATGAATGGGAATTTGTTGGTTAATTGTGCCGTTATTATGTGCCATTTACAGTTCTGGAAAAATCTGCTTGACTCCAGCCATGCTGAAGCACCCCCAGATCATCACCGGTCCTCCACCTAATTTTACAGTGGGTGCGAGACCTGGAGAGGCCTACAAGCCTACACTGTGAAATTTGGTGGAGGATCGGTGATGATCTGGGGGTGCTTCAGCAAGGCTGGAATCGGGGAGATTTGTCTTTGCGAAGGACACATGAATCAAGCCACGTACAAGGTTGTCCTGGAAGAAAACTTGCTTCCTTCTGCTCTGACAATGTTCCTCAACTTTGAGGATTGTTTTTTTTCAGCAGGACAATGCTTCAAGCCACACAGCCAGGTCAATCAAGGTGTGGATGGAGGACCACCAGATCAATATCATGTCATGGCCAGCCCAATCTCCAGACCTGAACCCCAATGAAAACCTCTGGAAAGTGATCAAGAGGAAGATGGATGGTCACAAGCCATCAAACAAAGCCGAGCTGCTTGAATTTATGCACCAGGAGTGGCATAAAGTCACCCAATATCCATGTGAAAGACTGGCGGGGAGCATGCCAAGAAGAATGAAAGCTGTGACTGAAAATCAGGGTTATTCCACCAAATATTGATTTCTGTACTCTTCCAAAGTAAAAACATTAGTATTGTGTTGTTTAAAAATGAATATTAACTTATTTTCTTTGTATTATTCGATGTCTGACAACACCGCATCTTTTTTGTTATTTTGACCAGTTGTCATTTTCTGCAAATAAATGCTCTAAGTGAGATAATTTTTATTTGGAATTTGGGAGAGATGTTGGCAGTAGTTTATAGAAACAGAAATTGTAATTTTACCCATACACATACCTATAAATAGTAAAACCAGAGAAACTGATAAATCACAGTGGTCTCTTAAGTTTTTCCAGAGCTATAAATATACAGTACCAGTCAAAGGTTTGGACACACCTACTCATTCAAGGTTTAAGGTTTACACATCAAACTATGAAATAACACATTTGGTAACCAGGAAAGTGTTAAACAAATCAAAAATATATGATGACAGCTTTGCACACTCTTGGCATTCTCTCAACCAGCTTCATGAGGTAGTCACCTGGAATGCATTTCAATTAACAGGTGTGCCTTGTTAAAAGTTCATTTGTGGAATTTCTTTCCTTCTTAATGTGTTTGAGCCAATCAGTTGTGTTGTGAGAAGGTAGGGGTGGTATACAGAAGATAGCCCTATTTGGTAAAAGACCAAGTCTGTATTATGTAAAGAACAGCTCAAATAAGCAAAGATAAAGGACAGTCCATTACTTTAAGGTGGGGAAAATTTTGAGAACTTTGAAACTTTCTTCAAGTGCAGTCGCAAAAATCATCAAGCACTATGATGAAACTGGCTCTCATGAGGACTGCCACAGGAAAGGAAGACCCAGAGTTACCTCTGCTGTAGAGGATAAGTTCATTATAGTTACCAGCCTCAGAAATTGCAGCCCAAATAAATGCTTCACAGAGTTCATTGTAACAGACACATCTCAACATCAACTGTTCAGAGGAGACTTTGCAGCAATTCATGGTCACACTTCTGCAGAGAAACCACTACTAAAGAACACCAATAATAAAGAAGAGACTTAGCCATAATGGCCATAATGGCTACCACGGCATTCTGCAACGATACGCAGTTGTTTTTCAACAGGACAATGACCCAACACACATCCAGGCTGTGTAAGGGCTCTTCAACCAAGAAGGATAATGATGGAGTGCTGCATCAGATGACCTGGCCTCCACAATCACCCGACCTCAACCCAATTGAGATGGTTTGGGATGAGTTGGACCGCAGAGTGAAGGAAAAGGAGCTCAGCATATGTGGGAACTCCTTCAAGAATGGTGGAAAAGTGTCTCTCATGAAGCTGGTTGAGAGAATGCCAAGAGTGTGCAAAGCTGTCATCAAGGCTGGCTACTTTGAAGAACCTAAAATATATTTGTTTAACACTTTTTTGGTTACTACATGATTCCATATGTGTTATTTCATAGTTTTGATGACTTTACTGTTATTCTACAATGTAGAAAATAGTAAAAAAATTAAGAAAAACCTTTGAATGAGCAGGTGTGTCCAAACTTTTGGACACACCTACTCTTGTTTATTTTTTTATATTTTTTTATAGAAATGCCATGGCTGCTGCGGTGCAATTTAGAAGTATCCCAAAAACCCATCACCTGTGACCAATACATTTTCACTAGCACATTGTTTTGGATCACTGTTACTCTAACTTCCGCGACGCATATAAGGCCCTGCCCCGCCCCCCTTTCGGAAAAGCTGACCACGACTCCATTTTGCTGATACCTGACTACAGACAAAAATTAAAACAAGAAGCTCCCACGCTGAGGTCTGTCCAACGCTGGTCCGACCAAGCTGACTCCACACTCCAAGACTGCTTCCATCACGTGGACTGGGACATGTTTCGTATTGCGTCAGATAACAACATTGACGAATACGCTGATTCGGTGTGCGAGTTCATTAGAACGTGCGTTGAAGATGTCGTTCCCATAGCAACGATTAAAACATTCCCTAACCAGAAACCGTGGATTGATGGCAGCATTCGCATGAAACTGAAAGCGCGAACCACTGCTTTTAATCAGGGCAAGGTGTCTGGTAACATGACTGAATACAAACAGTGCAGCTATTCCCTCCGTAAGGCTATCAAACAAGCTAAGCGTCAGTACAGAGACAAAGTAGAATCTCAATTCAACGGCTCAGACACAAGAGGCATGTGGCAGGGTCTACAGTCAATCACGGACTACAGGAAGAAATCCAGCCCAGTCACGGACCAGGATGTCTTGCTCCCAGGCAGACTAAATAACTTTTTTGCCCGCTTTGAGGACAATACAGTGCCACTGACACGGCCTGCAACAGAAACATGTGGTCTCTCCTTCACTGCAGCCGAGGTGAGTAAAACATTTAAACGTGTTAACCCTCGCAAGGCTGCAGGCCCAGACGGCATCCCCAGCCGCACCCTCAGAGCATGCGCAGACCAGCTGGCTGGTGTGTTTACGGACATATTCAATCAATCCCTATACCAGTCTGCTGTTCCCACATGCTTCAAGAGGGCCACCATTGTTCCTGTTCCCAAGAAAGCTAAGGTAACTGAGCTAAACGACTACTGCCCCGTAGCACTCACTTCCGTCATCATGAAGTGCTTTGAGAGACTAGTCAAGGACCATATCACCTCCATACTACCTGACACCCTAGACCCACTCCAATTTGCTTACCGCCCAAATAGGTCCACAGACGATGCAATCTCAACCACACTGCACACTGCCCTAACCCATCTGGACAAGAGGAATACCTATGTGAGAATGCTGTTCATCAACTACAGCTCGGCATTCAACACCATAGTACCCTCCAAGCTCGTCATCAAGCTCGAGACCCAGGGTCTCGACCCCGCCCTGTGCAACTGGGTACTGGACTTCCTGACGGGCCGCCCCCAGGTGGTGAGGGTAGGTAACAACATCTCCTCCCCGCTGATCCTCAACACTGGGGCCCCACAAGGGTGCGTTCTGAGCCCTCTCCTGTACTCCCTGTTCACCCACGACTGCGTGGCCACGCACGCCTCCAACTCAATCATCAAGTTTGTGGACGACACAACAGTGGTAGGCTTGATTACCAACAACGACGAGATGGCCTACAGGGAGGAGGTGAGGGCCCTCGGAGTGTGGTGTCAGGAAAATAACCTCACACTCAACGTCAACAAAACTAAGGAGATGATTGTGGACTTCAGGAAACAGCAGAGGGAACACCCCCTATCCACATCGATGGAACAGTAGTGGAGAGAGTAGCAAGTTTTAAGTTCCTCGGCATACACATCACAGACAAACTGAATTGGTCCACTCACACAGACAGCATCGTGAAGAAGGCGCAGCAGCGCCTCTTCAACCTCAGGAGGCTGAAGAAATTCGGCTTGTCACCAAAAGCACTCACAAACTTCTACAGATGCACAATCGAGAGCATCCTGGCGGGCTGTATCACCGCCTGGTACGGCAACTGCTCCGCCCTCAACCGTAAGGCTCTCCAGAGGGTAGTGAGGTCTGCACAACGCATCACCGGGGCAAACTACCTGCCCTCCAGGACACCTACACCACCCGATGTTACAGGAAGGCCATAAAGATCATCAAGGACATCAACCACCCGAGCCACTGCCTGTTCACCCCGCTATCATCCAGAAGGCGAGGTCAGTACAGGTGCATCATAGCTGGGACCGAGAGACTGAAAAACAGCTTCTATCTCAAGGCCATCAGACTGTTAAACAGCCACCACTAACATTGAGTGGCTGCTGCCAACACACTGACACTGACTCAACTCCAGCCACGTTAATAATGGGAATTGATGGGAAATGATGTAAATATATCACTAGCCACTTTAAACAATGCTACCTTATATAATGTTACTTACCCTGCATTATTCATCTCATATGCATACATATATACTGTACTCTATATCATCGACTGCATCCTTATGTAATACATGTATCACTAGCCACTTTAACTATGCCACTTTGTTTACATACTCATCTCATATGTATATACTGTACTCGATACCATCTACTGTATCTTGCCTATGCTGCTCTGTACCATCACTCATTCATATATCCTTATGTACATATTCTTTATCCCCTTACACTGTGTATAAGACAGTAGTTTAGGAATTGTTAGTTAGATTACTTGTTGGTTATTACTGCATTGTCGGAACTAGAAGCACAAGCATTTCGCTACACTCGCATTAACATCTGCTAACCATGTGTATGTGACAAATAAAATTTGATTGATTGATTGTTTTCAAAGTAGAACAATTTGTCAGGAAAACCGTGGACATGGTTGTCTTACGCAGCAAGCTAGAATAAATAATGTAGCAGTTTAGAATAATTAGGCTAAGGTTAGTAAAAGGGTTAGGGTTACCTAAAATGTTCTGTTAACCTGCTACGAAAAGTCACTTCCAGGCCTGAGGACCAGAACAGAACTGTACTCTATCTAGTCACAACCCATTCTCTCTATGCAAATGGTAACAGCTCCATCAAATTGAAATATGGCACCTCACCTAGATTTGAGTTGAAGAGAGGAATTAGGCAAGGTTGTCCTATCTCTCCGTACCTGTTTTTATTAATCACCCAACTTCTTGCAAATTCTTTAAATAATAGTCCTGTACAAGGTATTTCCATAGCTGGTAAAGAAATTATTATATGCCAGCTGGCTGACGATACTACACTTTTTCTGAAAGACGCTAACCAAATTCCCATATCGATCAATGTGATACAATCCTTTTCCAAAGCGTCTGGTCTATATCTAAACATTAAGAAATGTGAACTCATGGCTGTCAAAGATTGTGTGACACCTTCATATTATGGTATTCCAGTAAAATAAGAACTTACATATTTAGGCATAACCATTACAAAGGATCAGAAGTCTAGAGGCTTACTAAATTGTAACCCTCTTATTAAAAAAACCCCAGAAGAAACTAAATCAATGGCTACAGAGGGACTTATCTTTAAAAGGTAGAGTCCTAATAACCAAGGCTGAAGGTATCTCTAGACTAACATATGGTGCTCTGTCTTTATATCTTGACCGTAAAATAAGCAAGGAGATAGACCAGATGCTTTTAAACTTTCTTTGGAGAAACCGTACCCATTACATTAGGAAAACTGTTGTAATGAACACTTATGAGAATGGTGGACTGAATTTTCTGGACTTTACTACTTTAAATAATACTTTTAAGATCAATTGGATAAAACAATTCCTAAGAAGACCCACTTTTATCTGGAATTTTATTCCTCATCATGTCTTCTCTACTTTTGGTGGCCTTAAATTCATGTTGTTTTGCAATTATAATATTGACAAAGTTCCAGTGAAACTTTCTGCTTTTCATCGGCAGGTTTTCTTGTCATGGCCCTTAATTTATAAACACAATTTTTCTCCACACATATATTATATATGGAATAATTGGGATATATTGCATAAAAATACCTCTCTGTTTTTAAAATATTGGTTCCGAAATAATATCCTTTTGGTGAGCCAACTGGTAAATGCAGAGGGTCTTTTACTCAGTTATAAAGAATTCTTATCACTTTACAAGGTCCCTGTAACACTTAAATATTTTGCAATTGTTTTAGATGCCATTCCCTCAGGTGTTGCTTTAATATTCAGGAACATGTCAAGACCTGACCCTCAGAGCCTACCTTCTATTGACCCTGTTGACTCATCAGTAGGAAAGATTTGTTTCTCTTTTGGTCCATTCAACAACAGAGCGATACAATCCTTGTTTCAGCAGGATGTTGTATCTATACCTTATGTCATGCCTTATTGGAATGGATTTATTGATAATATCTGTTGGAAAAAAGTTTGGATGTTGCCACACATATACCTACTTGTTAACAAAATTAAGGAAGTTTCCTTTAAAATTATTCATAAATATTATCCTGCCAACCACTATATGAAGAAGTTTAAGGAAAACATCAACTCAAATTGCTCCTTTTGTAATGACCACCCAGAAACAGTGTTGCATCTTTTTTGGCATTGTATGCATGTAAGAAAACTGTGGCAAGACATCAGTAGGTTTATAATTGAACACATTTATGAAGATGTTACACTATTGTGGAGAGATGTACTGTTTGGATTCTTTACATAGAATAGAAATAAGCGGAATCATTTTTATGTAATTAATTTCATTATTCTTTTGGCCAAATTTCATATACACAAATGTAAATTTACAAACAGAAAACCACATTTTCGTACCCTACAAAAAGAAATTGAACCTTATGTTAAGACGGGTAAATGCTCTACTAACAAAAAAGCTGTTAGAATTGTAAGTATATGCATGTCCCTTAAGGTCCTTGTGTAATTGCAATGTGATATTGTACCCCCTAGCTCGATTGTCTATTGTTTGTAATCTATGTATGCTTGTGTTCCCTCATGTGCTTTATGTATTGATTTGTTATTATAAAAATAAAAATATATATAAAAAAAAAATAGTCACAACCCATTCATTCTGATTCATTCACGCCACTGTGGCAAATATTTTCATAACTAATGCAAGATAGAGCAGCACCGTCATTTTGAATAGTAGCAAATGACTCACAGTGGGCAGAACAAGCAAGGAGGCGGGCAGAGCCAAACAGAAGTTAGGGAGAACCAATGGGCTCGTTCTAGCAATTATTTGCATATTTCCGTTAGGGAATAAATACCTGCTCTTTGAAGTGCTGGTGTGCAATAACTCAATTCGTACATGTACTCCTGAACAACACAAATTTTGGAAACTTTAACAAAGGGTAAAGTCTACAAAAACGCATTCCTCTCTGTTTGTTGCAGGTATGGAGATCAAAAGCTTCATGGTTAGAAGATTAACAGAATGTCGGCCAAAATCCATCCCTCTCCACCTTCTCTCACTGCCGGCCACTGGGCTTCCTCTCATCACCATATTTGGTAGGAAGTAGAAACGACTACCGGATACTTCACATTTATACATCCGTTGAAATCTCTTGCTTATTGTTCTATGACTGAGGTTTTAAGATTATCTTTCTGACCCGCAAAATAACTCACATTCCCATAATCCTCAGTTTTACGCGGTGACGTATTGAGCATAACAAACAACTCAGGAAGAGCTTATTTGATCCAGGTTCGACAGCCACCTACACATTCAAAATGCTGAAGGCTGTGATTCTCATTGGAGGCCCGCAGAAAGGTAAGTGTTAAATAAATCACTATTTTACAAATGCCTACATGTTCATTCTCCATTACTGATATATAGCCATGTATCTTGCTAACGTTAGCTAGCTAGCCTTGCCCTAAAGGGCTAGCTAGCTAGTTGATAGCTAGCTAACGTTAGTTGTAATGAATGACGTGGAGTGATCATGGAAACCCTCCGGTGCAGTTTGCATATCTAAACATTTTAGCAATAAGCATTTGGTCGAAAAAGCAAGCAAACAAACGATTGCATGGGCTTACAGTTTTACCATCAAGATAGTTGATAGCCTGGCATAAACTTTCTGTGCAAGCTACCAGTACTTGCATTGGCATTAATTGAACGAGTTGGGTGCGTTCAACTCCATTAGAATATAATAGGTTAGAGTGCTTTTTACTACATCAGAATTTAGAATGGAATAATTAGTTTTTTACTTTTCCTAAGGTAACGTCTGAAAATGTTATGTGATCAACTGAGCAGGTGACTTTCATTGTCATACAGGGACACGGTTTCGACCGTTGTCATTTGAGGTCCCAAAACCCTTGTTTCCAGTTGCTGGTGTGCCCATGCTACAGCATCACATTGAAGCATGTGCCAAGGTCGGTTAGCACTGATAAAAATGATCAATTTCTACATCTTCATTGGTAGAAAGAAACATGGTTTTAATTTTCCCCATAGGTGCCAAATATGAAGGAGATTTTGCTGGTTGGCTTTTACCAGCCAAATGAAGAACTTACCAGATTCATTTGTAGTGCACAGCAGGAATTCAAAATCTTAATCAGGTAAACAAGAGGATCTTACAGAAATGTCATAAAACAAACATAGAACAAATCAAATGTATTTGTCACATACACATGGTTAGCAGATGTTAATGCGAGTGTAGCGAAATGCTTGTGCTTCTAGTTCCGACAATGCAGTAATAACCAACGAATAATCTAACGTAACAATTCTAAAACGACTACCTTATACACACAAGTGTAAAGGGATAAAGAATATGTACATAAAGATATATGAATGAGTGATGGTACAGAACAGCATAGGCAAGATGCAGTAGATGGTATCGAGTACAGTATATACATATGAGATGGATCATTGATAAACTTGTTGAACCTCTGTAGGTATTTGCAGGAGTATGCTGCTTTGGGCACTGGGGGCGGAATCTACCACTTCAGAGATCAGATTCTATCTGGTGGCCCAGAGGCATTCTTCATCATGAATGCTGACGTGTGCTCTGAGTTTCCTCTACCAGAGATGCTCAACTTCCAGAAAGAACACGGAGAACCAAGCAGTTTCGTCATCATGGGGACAACTGTGAGGAGACATCCACGATTTCTATGGCTATGACCGAGACCAATACAGGGAAAAGTTGACAATTCATTGTTGGGAGTATGTTTGATGGGGACATTGGGGTATAATTCCTTTGACTTTCATTATTTATTTATTTTTCTTTGTTTTGCAGGCAAACAGAAAGCAGTCTATGAATTATGGCTGTATTGTGGAAAACCAGCAAACAAATGAGGTGATGATGCAGCACATTTTTAGTCATGGGCAATTCCACAGTAACAGAATTTGCACTGATACTCAATCTTTCACTTTATGTATGCCAAACAAAAACCATTGATTTCAAAGTTTAACAAACCATACAAATCTATGCACAAGGACTACTTATAACAATTTACACTGAACATTTTGCAGATGCAAAGTTAGGTAACGGATTTTCTATAAAATCTCCATGTCTTCAAAACTGTAATATCTGCTCCAAATTTAGATTCAATTACGTTTGCATAAAGAATGGGGTGTCAGCTATGACATGACACATTGACTTTGAAAAAAATCTATTTTGTTATTGAACTACAGTAAGTGAAGTGGATTCACACCCGGTAACGGAATTTCATCATGGATCCTTGATCTTTACTACACAGAAATGCATAATTAAGGATATGAACGTCATTCTCTTCATGGTGATGTATCCTAAATAGGTACACAGGTTTAAATATGCAATATCCCCTTAGCGTATTTGGGTATTATTCAACACACTGGTTATTATTTTAATGAGCTCTGCCTCCAAACTGGCCAAACCTGAACCAATTATAGACATTTATGTTTCACAAGTTTGGACATCACAGTAGAGCTCAGTACAGTTCAGTAAAATATACACTGATGTACAAAATGTTAGGAACATTCAACTGACCGCGTGAAAGCTATGATCCCTTATTGATGTCATTTGTTAAATACACTTCAATAAGTGTAAATGAAGGGGAGAAGACATGTTGAAGAAGGATTTTTAAGCCTTGAGACAATTGATTGTGTATGTGTTTCATTCAGAGGTTAAATGGGGGTGAAGACAAAAGATTAAGTGCCTTTGAATGGGGTATGGTAGTAGGTGCCAGGCGCGTCGCTTTGTGTCAAGAACTGCAACACTGCTAGGTTTTTCACGCTCAACAGTTTCCTGTGTGTATCAATAATGGTCCATCACCCAAAGACATCCAGCCAACTTGACACAACTGTGGGAAGCATTAGAGTTAACATGAGCCAGCATCCCTGTTGAACGCTTTCGACACCTTGTAGAGTCCATGCCCTGATGACTTGAGGCTGTTCTGAGGGCAAACGGGGGTGCAACTCAATATTAGGAGGGTGTTCTGAATGTTTTGTACACTGTAGTTCAGTAGAGTACTTTAAAATACAGTACATTAGTGTACTCAACTCTAGTGTGCTCTACTGTGTATTGTACTGAACTCCACTATAGTTTTCTTTACTGTACTGGGTTGTCCCAACTTGTGAGCCCAACTGGTCTGTGACTACTATGATTTCCCACTGTAGCCAATTCATTTGCAGAAATTCTGTTACTGATTATTTTTATTTACACACACACACACTATTTACATTCAAAAGTTGTCACGTAGAAATGTCCTTGTTTTTGAAAAACAATAGTCCATTAAAATAAGATGAAATTGATCAGAAATACAGTGTAGACATTGTTAATGTTGTAAATGACTATTGTAGTTGGAAACGGCTGATGTTTTAAAAATGTTTTTGAATGGAATGTCTACATAGGCTTGCAGAGGCCCATTATCAGCAATCATCACTCCTGTGTTCCAATGGCACGTTGTGTTAGCTAATCCAGGTTTATCATTTTAAAAGGCTAATTGATCATTAGAAAACCCTTTTGCAATTATGTTAGCACAGCTGAAAACTGTTCTGATTAAAGAAGCAATAAAACTGGCCACCTTTACACTAGTTGAGCATCAGCATTTGTGGGTTTGATTACAGGCTCAATGGCCAGAAACAAAATAACTTTCTCCTGAAACTGGTCAGTCTATTCTTGTTCTGAGAAAATGAAGGCTATTCCATGCAAGAAAATGCCAAGAAACTGAAGATCTCGTACTACTCCCTTCACAGAACAGCACAAACTGGCTCTAACCAGAATAGAAAGAGAGGGAGGACCCTGTGCACAATTGAGCAAGAGGACAAGTACATTAGTGTCTAGTTTGAGAAACAGACGCCTCACAAGTCCTCAATTGGCAGCTTCATTAAATAGTACCCGCAAAACACCAGTCTCAACATCAACAGTGAAGAGGCGACTCCGGGATGCTGGACTTCTAGGCAGAGTTGCAAAGAAAAAGCCATATCTCAGACTGGCCAATAAAAATAAATGATTGGCAAAAGAACACAGACAGAGGAACTCTGCCTAGAAGTCCAGCATCCCGGAGTCGCCTCTTCACTGTTGATGTTGAGACTAGTGTTTTGTGGGTACTATTTAATGAAGCTGCCAGTTGAGGACTTGAGGCACCTGTTTCTTAAACTAGACACTAATGTACTTGTCCTCTTGCTCTCTCCAGAAATTTCATTAACCGATTTGGTAATGGAATTGAGTTAATCACGTAATAGTTCATAAACAAAATTTATATCATTACAAACTAACTAATTGATAGGTCTACCTTCTGTGAACTTTCATTATTAGGGAGAGAAATGTGAAAATATCTTAATGATATGGGTTTTTGGTAATGGAATTTTAAGGCAATGTTTTTTTAAACCTACAGAAGGCAGAACAAATTCTCAAACTAAATATGTGTTGATATTAGTTGGCTGGGGTCTTTACTTCATGATTGTGTTTTGATGTAAATACCTTAACACTTTTTATCCTAGATGTATTCTATGACCTCTTATCCATCTGTTTGACCTAAAATCAAAGCCTTTGCTTATTTGTAATTTCTAGGATGGAAAATGGTTGAAAAATGTCTCTATTTTTTTCTAAAGTAAACTTACCTTTCATTTGACATGCTCCTATTAACTTTACATTGACATTTTAGTCATTTAGGAGACATGCTTATCCAGAACAATTAGGGTAAAGTGCCTTTCTCAAGGGCACATGGACAGATTTTTCATCTAGTTGGCTCAGGGATTTCAACCAGCAACCCTTTGGTTACTGGCCCAACGCTCCTAACTGCTAGATTACTTGCCATCCACTTCATGTTGGTGCTTTTCTATGAACATTGGACAGTTCTTGATTCAGAAAGTAATCTCCTGCTCTTATTTCAGGTTTTACATTATGTGGAGAAGCCTAGCACTTTTGTTAGTGACATCATCAACTGTGGAATATACCTGTTTACCCCGGAGATCTTCCAACACATTGGGGCAGTCTTCCAGAAGAACCAGCAGGACATGCTGTTGTAAGTGGGAGGAATCCCTCAGGGACCCTATCTTGGGAGCATAGAGATCCTATAAAGATCCTAGGATTTCTGTGCGTGGGAGTGGTGCATGTGCATTTTTATCAATTCCTATCCTTGGTTGTCCTTCATGTCTTTTTTTTTCCCTTTCCCCTTTCCTGCCATCATTCCGTTTCCCATCACCAGATATCCATATGAGGGGTAAGTCGGTACAGCTAGGCTGCACAGTGTGGTTGTAGAGCCGGGCATTAGTAAAATACGTCACACAAAAAGATGTTTCTTCATGGAGTCAATACCAGCATGTGGGGTGATGACAGATCATTCTTAAAGCTGCAATGTAGCACTTTTTGGGCGACCTGACAATTCACAGAATTGTGAGATATGGATCTTTCATTCTCATTGAAAGCAAGTCTAAGAAGCGGTAGATGTTCTATGTGCATTATTTCTATGCCGCCTGTGCTTAAGTGTTTTGTACACCAGCTTCAAACAGCTGAAAATACAATATTTTTGGTTATTGAAAAGATATTTCACAGCGGTTTAGATTGTACAATGATTATCTATACATTGCTTGTTTTGTCAAACTTTCCACACTGCACATCCTCATCACTTTTCAATAAGTTGGCATACAGATCTATACAATTGGTTATTAATCACACTGGACACATTCAAATCTCATCACATTTTCAATATACGTTGTTCCGCATACAGATCTAACTAACAATTGTCTTATACACAGTTATAAAGAATAATCACAATTACAATAATTTCAATAACATTTGGACACATTCAAAGGGCTTGTGATATTTGTATATTAAGATTCGAGTATGTGTACCATTACTCAAGTCAACCATGTTGCCTCTGATTCTTCTTCTGTCAAATAAATGTTCCTGTCACAATCCATTTTAATTCTGAGCTTGTCAACTTAACACTCCATGTATCCTTAAGCACTTGTGAATCCTCTCACTTTTGTTTACAGCCCTTAACTGTCTTGTTGCCTTTCAAAATTCAATCAGAAATAGTTGTGATCTACCTTTGGTAAACACTTTTACTACAGAATAGTCTCATACATTGATCTCTTCCTCAGAGATGAGCAGACCAACGGCTGGCATCGGGCTGAGGCCATTCGGTTAGAACAGGACATTTTCACAGCCCTGGCTGGGCAGGGCAAACTCTACGTCTACAAAACACCTGCCTTCTGGAGCCAGATCAAATCTGCAGGGTGAGTAAGTAGTCTCCATCTGTGAAACCTGAAGACGTCGGCATAGTGTACTGTCATGAATCGGCTTTGTCTCTTTTGTTAACAGGTCTGCAATATACGCCAGTCGGTTGTACCTTAACCAGTACCATAAAACACATCCTGAAAGACTGGCTACAACTGAGGATGGAGGGCCTAGAATAAGTGGTAAACTAATCCAGTACTCTTAGCTTTGCAGTTTCTAGTTTGTTCACACCAGTGATTTGGTTTTGTTGTGTCCCAGGAAATGTTTACATTCACCCAACAGCCAATATTGACCCGACTGCGGTGGTAAGTGCTTCTTCTCCTCAGTATTACTACTTACACATACAGCACAAGACACAAAAGCATACTCCTAATAATGTTTTTCTATAGTTGGGTCCCAACGTCTCAATAGGCACAGGAGTGACCATCGGGGCTGGGGTGCGTGTGAGAGAGTCCATCATCCTCCACGGGGCTACCCTACAGGCAAGCAGTTGCCAGTGGCAAATGTCATTGTTTAAATTTGCCAGTTCCCCAGGCGAAAAATGTTGAAATGGCTCTTCCCTTGATAGCTCCTATTTTTATATTTATGATCATGTCCGTGTTTTAAAGTAGGATTGATAATCGAGTGACCCAGTTCCATTGTCATATGGTTCTTTTAGGATCACAGTTGTGTGTTGAACTGTATAGTGGGGTGGGACAGCACTATTGGCAAGTGGGCCAGAGTTGAAGGAACTCCCAGTGACCCAAATCCAAATGACCCCTATGCAAAAATAGACAGTGAAACACTCTTCAGAGATGGAAAACTCACACCATCAATCACCATTCTTGGTAAGTTTTGTATACTTTCACATTTAACACTGAGTTGAGCTGGCTTGGTTACGCATACACCATAGTCCTTTCCAGCACGGTTTCAGAAACTACAATATCAGAGCTAGCACAGTCTGACGTTAGTGTGAAAAAGATATTGGATACATGTTTAGATCATGTGAAATAATTGTATACAAAAGTTGAACTACATACATCACCTGCCCAGACCCATTTGCCCCCCCCCCCCACTCAATCCATTCTACCACATGGCCTCAAACTGCACCATTCTGTTTCTTGCCATCGTCCACGCTTTTTCAATATTTAGTGTGTGAACGACAGGATTGGCTGATTTCCAGTTGAATGTTTTAATGCTCTTTTTTCCCCCCCCAGGTTGTAATGTGACTATCCCATCGGAGGTGATCATACTCAACTCAATTGTTCTGCCACACAAAGACCTCAACAGGAGTTTCAAAAACCAAATTATACTGTAGTTGATTTGCTACGTTCTGTTCATTTAGTGTCAAACTAATTAATGATTGTCGCTTGAAGAACAATGTCACTGCCTCTGGGTTATTGTATGGAAAGATTGTGTAGGTTTTAGCCTTTATAAATTAAAGGATGTAATGAGATGGTTTGGAGGATGATAGTGGGTCGGTTAGGTTACCTTGACATGAATGTCATCCCGTAACTTAAAGCGGCCGCCCGCCCGCCTGTGTTTTGGTAAAAAGCTGAGGAATGAGCCTGGAGAAATGTAAACCACTCAATTACAGAGCTATGGATGCAACCATGTTGAGGCTAGACAGTGTTAAGCTTGTTTTACGCCAATGTTTAATTTTGGATTCTGATGGGGTACGACAGTTGAGCTAAGCACGAGGTATAAGTTAGTCTTCAAGAATCAAAAGGGTGTGTGCACACAATTAAGTCAAATGGATGTAGCAACTAAGGATTCTAGTCTTACATTTCTGCACTATCCTTATGATTAACTCTGGATTCACTACCATGTAAGGGAAATTAAAACAATGGTTATTTTGGCATAGGGTTTGGTAGCAGTACTTACCATTCATTGGTGCTAGCCTAGTTACTGAAATGTCATCTTGGAAAAAAGTGAAAGTCTGCAGCTGATTTAGTAAGATTGCAAAATGAAAGGAATTGGTTTGCCGTTTAATTTTGAGGTAATTTGGGGGCCTTTTTTACATGTGCTTTGATTAAAAAAAAGGACCATTAATTGCAAGCGTTTACATTCTTTGAAAGAAATGACTGCCTCATGTTTTTGGTTAAAGGGGCAAGCAGTAGTTCGAAATAAGTGGCAACCTTGCCTGTTTTGGTAAATAGCTGAGGGATGGGGCTGTTGAACTGTACCACTTCAAATTCATAGACAGTGCTAGGGATGCAAGGACTGACCAACCATGAGATAAAGTTTAACCTTGAGGCTAGTGTTTGTCCAAAAATTAATGTACCAATTGCAATCAAGAAATGTTTGCTTTCAATTTGAACATGGCAGGGAACTTCGATTCGGGGCTGTAGGAGAGATTTACTTTAATGAGTAGCCATTGATTCTGTACATATGACAATCAAATGGGAGATTGTTACCCAGTATAAAATTGTTGCTGCATGCCTAATTTGCTTCAAATCAAGCACTCCTTGTTTAAAACACCCCCCCCCCCAAAAAAAAACACCTTTTGTAACTAAATTGCAATGGTCTGTGCGCCAAGTATAGGAGAAAAGGTGTTGATTCCCACATTCATGCAGAAATGTTTCATTTCACAGATCTCTCCATTTAGAAACAGTATAACAGTTTCATAATGTAGTTTATTTAAAGTTTCTCATGCATTAGTGGTTCCTAAAATGTACACCATTCTAACTCTTATACTCAATGTTATGATACAAAACATTTTTAACACTGAAAAGATAGCCAAATGTGAAGTGCTTTAGTTACTCATGAATATACCAACAGTCTATGCCACTATCAGTTGGGGGATGTGAAGAACTTATTTTTGCCCGGGTCAGTCTTTGCCCTGTTACTGGAAAAACAACAACGAAAAACACCATAAGTGACAAGATTGTCACAAGAAACAATGAAGAGCTAGCACATTGTCATACTATCCACAATAGTTAAATGAAAACATTTTTGTAATTTGCTTAAGAAAATCAAGTGGTCTTACGTATTGTTGAAGGCATTCTTCATTCTGCCCTTAAGAGAACCACTTGTAGGAGTCTTGGGGTATTTACTCAGCTCAGGGGAAGTCAGCGGTTTAAACAGACGATCTGAAGAGGTGGTACATGCATGTTAGAGGCACCATGATGATTTAGCATTTGTCATAGTCCAGCATCATGTACACAAGTAACACCAGTGACATTTGGCTGAGGGCTGTTGAGTCAGCATTTATGGGGGAAGATGTAATAGCACAGCAGCTTAGTGTTGCTGGCAAGATGTTTACCTCTGTCTGTACTGTGGCTCTCTCTATTGATGTTGGCGTCAACAACTGATGCTATAACTTGGTCCCTCGCCACCATGATGAGGCGTTTCCAGTACTCAGCAGGGAACGACAGCATTTTGCCTATGACCTTAGAGATTAAATCAACAAACCAGTTTCACAAATAGAGGCATCACGTAGAATTCAAATTGTATTACCATCTCTATGGGTGACATGGACAGTGCAAGTGTTTCAGCACCGAATCACTGGAAATACTGTGGCACTTTTTTTAACCTTCAGGAACACTGCTAAATACTGGAATAGTGATATCAATTGCATTACATTCATGCACAAGACAGTGCCCACCATTGGCTGAATATTTGTGTCCCTCATAATGGTCATTGGGGAGGGCTCTGCCATTCCATGTCCAACAATGGTTGGTCCAAACACTCTGGACAAATTGTTCTTGTCCATCTGACAGAGGGGGCTCTGCATGACTCTACAGTGAGAGGGAAGGCAGTGTGCAGTTTTTATTAAGACAAACCTCTTATTGAATATAGACTTCCTGTTTACTCATGCAATAAACTTGCAGCCGAGTGGTCCAATTTTGCTTAACTACAATTATCGTGACGACTTATGGAACTCGACATTTATGGAACTGCAAGAAAAATGGGTTAACGTCACAAATCAGTGCCTGATCATGGAGAGAAACCCAATAAAATCACTAAAGCCAGAGGTATCCCATCACCCGTAGGTGTTACCTCTGCAGATGAAGCATGAGGAAAGCCAGTGTCTCTCTGTTGGGCTTAGGCAGATCCCCTATGGCTCGGTACATTATTGCTGCGCTGTCGTCATCATCTGGAATCTCTGTAATTGATACACATCCCATCAGCGAGGCCCTTGGGACACCGTAAGATAAAGGTAACAATGCAGAGAGATACAGTACACCTCAAATCTAGAACCCCTCTGCAGATTAATCTTTCAGCTGATTCGCTCACTTCATTATGACCGAGAAGGCCTCGAGAGTGTGGAAATTAGAGTTCTCTGTAGCATTAGCATATATCTATTATTGGCTGCCAAGGAAATTAGACAAAAGCAACCCTGAGCTCCCTCAGATGTCAACGCAATTGACAAAATAGAGGTGCTCTGTCCTAAAGTCAAATCGGCTTTTCTAAGAGGCAGCGAGAGACTGATTTAGATTGGATAATTCCCGGCACGGTGCAAATTACCACTTACCCTTCACTCAAGATCATATACAAGATTGAAGTGAATATGCTGAAAGTAGACAAACTGGGCTGGGATAAATATTGAGCGTTGATTGTTTTACAGTCATCAGGGAGTTGGTTATTTCGTTGTGATTCCTGACCATCTGCCCTAAATGGATGAACTTAAGTAAACACATTCCATCTCTCCAGCACTTTATACCTAAAGCTTTCCAAGGAGATATTGAGATCATTAAAAGGCCATCCATGAGTTACTGCCAAATGCATTCTATCAAGCATTCCATTTATGTAGATTACATAGCGCAGATACTCTAGCGTGGCTTAAAACCAGAGGCCAAATCGCAAAGTCTGAGTGAACACTTATGGACCCAGAACTTAAAAACAGGATCTGAGTGTTGAAGAGAACTTCTCTTTTCAAGTTACGGGGAAGTCTATGGGCCAAAATGTCACTTCTGAAATTTGAAAGATGCCAACATCTGCAAAAATCATAATTTTTACAATGCACCGGAACTAATGCATCCCGTTGTGTCACGACAGCTCTATGGTACCATTTATGTAGTCTGAAAACTATTGAGGACAGACTACTATTGTATTGATTCTGCACAATGGTTATAACCTAGTGCTCTTTGGTGTTAATAATCCAATACAATTGTAATCACAGCTGCTCAACAGGCAATTAAGACCACCGAGAGGATGACTATTGTATACCCTCCACTTGAGAAACTATGGCTGCATTTAGACATGCAACCCAATTCTGATCTTTTTTCCACTAACTGGTCTTTTGACCAATCATGTCAGCTCTTCACATCAACTCTTTCAGAGCTCATCCCGATTGGTCAAAATGTGTGAGGGGGAAAAAAAAATCTGAATTTGTCTGTCTGTCGACGCAGCCCAAGTGTCCCTTCCATTTGGTGGTGTGACATCTTTGTGACAGTGGAGTCCCAAATGGCATCCTATATAGTGCACTGCTGTACTACTGTTGACCAGGGAACACATACCACAGGCCTCCATGAAGGTTCTATGCAGCCTGAAGGTGATGAGAGGCTCCTTCAGTTTCCTCAGGAAGTCCTTGAGAAGTCCACAGACAACGTGGATCTCATCCACTCTACTGAGCATGAGCGGCCTTTTCCCATTAATGTATCTCTCCCTCAGCGCCTTCACCATACGCTCACCCCCAGGAACACGGTAGATGCCTTTCTGAAACAGAGGGAGGAGGAAGTCAAACTTATACATGTTGATAACTAGGCAAATATAAAAGGTCTGAATGGAAAGTATTCCAGATTGAGAATAACATACCTCCTCCAATCCTCTTTTCTCAATTTCATTCACGCACTGAACAATAATCTGAGGGATCCTAGGCTGGGTAGGTGGGGCAAAGCTCTCTAACGTGTCCTGCAAGTAAGTGAATGTGTATATTTAGAATGTGAATGCAACTTCTAAATATATCTCAACAGAACAAAGCAAGGTTGGAACTTTAAGGAATATTGAGTTGCGGTACCTCAGATCCATGAGCTCCACATGAGGCAGAGCAGCTTTCCAGGCACTTCGGTTTACATTCGGGATGAGCTACCACACGGCAGTCCCTGCACTTCACAGCCATCTTCCCAAACCGGATCCTCTTCCCACATGGAACACACGTTTCTGGACGAATCACCTGAAAAGGGCCCAGATGGCTAGAAGTTGCATTCTCATTCTAAATAGTACTAACAATTCCTATTCAAGAGTCCATCTGTTGTTTTTCATGGATTCCCGTCTCATGTTGCAGTTCTTACCGTTTTAGACAGGAAGTAGTGTCTCAAAGTTTTGCTCACAGTGGGAGTGAACACCTGGTTAAATCTAGGCTCTGTGGTGGACTCCATTTCTGTCATGGTGTCCGGCTCCACGGTAGTATCATGATCAACAGCGGTTTCATCATTGGGAGTCCACACGGACGTTTGCTCTGAAGAACAGAAATGTTGACAATTTATTTGAATGGGAATTGGGAAACGTCGCTTGAGCTACAGCGACCGTGGAGTACATCTCCCTTACCGCCAACAGATGAAATCTGGTGCTCCTTCCGGTAAGTCCTGGGTAGTTTCTCAGGTGTTTCCTGGGTGATGTCGATCACCATGTGAATTTGACCTCCGCTCTCTGGGGTTGTGACGGATGCGGTCACAATCGTAGTCTCAACTTCCTGAATGCGAAACACTTGCCATTGTCACAATTCGTATTTCATTAACTAATCTGATCATGTCATGCTAACGGAGTTGGTCAGTGCTGAATTGTCTTTGTTCACAGAGTGAAGTGGTCTCTAAAGCGCATGTGGGAGGAGAAGGAATGTGACCGAGGTAGACAAAGACTACATCCCAAATGTCACTATTTCTTATATACTGAAGTAGTACACCATAGAAAAGATGGTGACATTTCCACCTGTGCACTGAAAGGATGACACCGAGCAGAGGGCCCGGAGACTGACGAATGAGCCACCTAATAGCAAGTGACAACCCACTGGGCACAGACGTCAGTCCAACGCCTAGTTGACAGAGTTGTCAACTAGCGCGAATGCAACAAACAAAATGTCACCATGTCATTGGATTTAAGTTAAAAATATGAAATTCCCTTGAGGTGACCAATTCAAATCCAATCAGTTTTCCATGTGAATTCAGTCACAGATATCTGGTTGAAATGACATGGAAACAACGTTGATTCAAACAGTTCTTGCCGAGTGGGTAGGTCCAGGGACCCAATGGCTAGGAACACAGATGATTCCGCAGATTAAACGTCTAACCAGGAACGGCTAATGTCTTAACTGTATTCTAAACCATCATGGGTGCAAATTAACAATTCTCTGTTAATCCAGCAAGGTTCTTTCAATCCCACAAAATGTTCAATGATTTATTTTCAAAAAGACACAAGCTCTAATGACCTGCTGATAAAATGAATGTATACGTTTGAAAAAAAGAAGAAGAAAAGTTTCATATTTTTGTGCTTAGGGCTTAAGATAGACTGGCTGAACCAAGTCACTGTCTCCCCGGTGAAAAGGCCTTAGTTCCACTCCAGCTGATTCAAATAACTTTCAGAAAACTAGACTGCCATTGCATTGTGAAGCCAAATACGTTTAGCAGATGATTGTGTAAAACCAGAGGGCGTCCACTTTTAAAGAAAGGAATAAGCATCAATTTGCAACATGAACAATTCAGAGTCCATTTTGTGTAGTTGAAACCCCAGTGAATTTCTCTTATTATGAAAGTTAACAAATCCATGGACCTCCACGTTGCAGCCTTAGGTTGATGAAAAGAATGTTTGGTCAAAAATCACTCGTATTTAGCCTTTGCTTACCTTTTCCATTGGTCTTCTTTCAAGGAGATCGTCTGAACGGCCACCTACTCTTCCCCTCTTCCCTGCGTGCGCACCGACAGTCGGTCCCATGGAGGAGCGCTGGTAATGCCCAAAAGTGCAGAACATAGGTCAAAGCATTATCGTACAGCTTCAACCTCAAAGAGGTCCACACTTACCCTTTTCTCCCTTGCTCTCGACTTAAGTGGTTTCACAGCTGTCACATCCAGGTCCTGTTCATATTGAAAACAAAATATTCACGGCAAAAGGTGACACATGGACAAGCCACATCCAGCTTTGACATTTAATTATGTGGATGTTCAGTCATAAATACCACAAAAAAAAGTAAAAAAAAAAAAGACACCTACCATGTCATCATCAGTTCTATCGTAACTAATATCAGAGTGAGACAGGAATGAAGACTCATCGATGACAGATAATCTAATGAGAGCAGAAGAAACAAGATAAAAACACAAAAAAACAACGGAAATGTGAAGTCATCTAAAAAGTAACGGCTGTACGTGCGCTACCGTTTGCTCTTGTGCTGGGTGACGTTGGCTCCCCTGTGGTTGAAGTTGGCCAGCAGAGATCTCTGCTCGTCATTCAGACACGCATTGGACTTGCTGTCGTGGACCAGTATGTCACACATCAGTTGCATCTGCCGCTGCTGCGTAGTAATACAATATGACAGTTAAAAAGGGAGGACATATCCGGCCTTCATTACATACGTTACAAATCAAGCCATGCGTTCATTTATGAATGTTGAAGTGCATCACTGATAAGTTCACAAGTGTTACGCAAAATATAACGGTGCTGCTAAATTTTCCATGAATAGGACACCGACCATGACATTGTGAACGTCAAGGACTTCGAACAATATAAATCACGAGTTCCAATAGGGACAGTGCAACAAGGTTAAAAGGAGCCATACCAGGTATTGAAAGTCTGCCTCAACCTTGTAGCGCTTCTTGATCTCCACATCGACCTGGTTGCGACAGTGTTTTAGTTTGACCTCCAGGGCAGCCTGGGCGATGTCGGACTTCAACAGAAGCGCCTTGTGCCTCTTCAGCTCCAGCTCTGCATGTAACCATTTCTTCCTTGTGGCATCATAGTTATTTACTACCTCAATAAACTCTGGCAGAAAGAGAAGATGAAAGCGTAGAGGCTTAGGTCAGATACCAATTTGAACGCCATGGGCAGCAATAATAGCCTGTTCCGTGTGTATATAAAACGCCAGAACAAAAAGGATACACCATAACAATAAATGAGTACATGCAAAGTTTGGCCATGACATCTCACTACAAAAAGCACACATGAACATGTCTTTTAGTGGAATACACCTTGAAAAGGTTCAAGTCACATGTCTGAGACTATACTGTAGTGTACCATTCAACATTGTCCGTTCACATTTTAGGAGCCGTAACACTTCCTGAATGGGAAAAAAGCTAAATAACATGTACACACAATAAAATGGATTTGACTGGACATTCACTTATATAAGTCCCAGGTAAGCCCATGGAATGTAAACATCTGAAAAGGAATATGGTATTGCAGAATGGACTTCTAATTCTGTGAAACAGACACTCTGGCCAAAACCAAAATGTATATAGGAGTAGAGCCAGAAAGAAAACTTGCATTCTGCAACAAGTTCACAACGGCTATTCAGATTGCATTCTTACCAAGTTCAGTGTTGTTCATTGCATTTTCCTCCACAGCAATCCGTTGAAGGCACAGAGAGAGAAGCTCCCTGATAAAGGCTTCGCCCATTTTACTGGTGGATAGAATAGTTTGCAATTAAATACACTGAGACTAAATTCAGAGACGCATAGCGCAATGGCCTAAAAATCGAAAATTATCAATAGGCCTACACTACAGCTCCTCCTTACCTTTCAGGTAGGACGCAGGGTGTCAAATGAACATGCTTTCCGGGAGCCAAATAAAAGCCCATACCTATCACTGGGATAATCCAAACTGCACCGAAACAGGTAGGCTATTTCACGGATTTAAATTAATAAATCAATCAATAATCAATAATCAATACGTATCACTAGTTTCAAAATCAATATAATAATATATTATATATATAATAATAATAATATAATATCACATTAACATTTGAGGACTAAAATAGGAATACACACCTAAACATAGAACATTCTAATTACAAAGCGCGCGCACCTGCTGCTGGATATGTGGACGTGACCACCCAGCGCGATCCCGTTGTCTGTCCAACAAACAGCTGTGGTGTTTAGAAGACCGGGCCTACAGGTCGGCAATATGATGTAACTTCTTAACAATGATATTTGCTGTTAACATTTTAGCCTACACGCTAGTAACATCACAAACATTTACAAAAACTGTCGGCGCTGAACCAGTAGGTCTATCTGGGCATAGGAGGCGACGATGAATAACGAGTCTCCTGTCTAGCCCAGTTAGCTACCATTCATTTCCCCATTAGACTGTTGTGATGTCAAGGGCATAACTTTGTTTTGGATATTGGGGGGGTATGGGTCAATGTATTCCAGTGTCAAAAACCCCTACAGGGTGTTTTGGGGGCATGCCCCGTGAGATTTGTTGTTTTAAATAGCTGTTTCTGAAGAATTTGAAGGCAAAATACATCCAAAAATGTCCTGATAATTTGGTCAATATACCCCAATCACCATTTTTTTTATTACCATCCCAAAGTGCAATTTTTACCATCCCAAAATAAAATACTTAATTTATTTTTGTTTGATATGCCAACCTGGGTCTACTGTAGGACCTACAGTAGGTCATTCACAGTGATTTTAAAGGCTAATAAGAGTATTACTGAAATAGATAAACGGGGCTGTCAACTAAGCCAGAAATTCACCTCTAAAAAGGCCAACATTGGAATAATATTCAAGTCTATTTCGCATAAATGTACAGGTAACTGACAAAATAAAGGGAACACTTGTGTAAATGAGGTATACAACGTATATTGAAAGCAGGTACTTCCACACATGTGTGGTTACTGAGTTAATTAAGCAATTAACATCCCATAATGCTTAGGGTTTTGTACATGTAGGATATAAAAATGCCAGGTTGCCCATTATTTTGTCTACCATGGCAAAAGAAGAGAGCTCAGGGGTCTCAAAGGAGCATAGGGGGTTTAAAGGGTGTGCATGCGTGCATCTCAGTCACCAGCTCTCAACCCAATTGAACACTTATGGGAGATTCTGGAGCAGGGCTTGAGACAACCATCATCAACAAAACACCAAATTATGGAATTTCTCCAATAGAGTTCCGGACACAAATTGAAGCTGTTCTGGTGGCTCAACGCCCTATAATGACACTATGTTGGTGTTCCCTTTATTTTGTCAGTTAGGCCTACCTGTACATAAATAATTAGCCTACATTTCAAAGTGTAGCCTAGGATATATGTACACATTGATGCTGATATGAGGGAGGCACCAGAAAATGTAGCCAAACCTTTAATTACATACATTTAGGCTAAACGCCAGTCATGTTTGACAAATATAATGTAGGATTACATTAACATCTAAAAAGCTTGATTTTGTTGACATACTCGAACAGTTCGTTCAGATCAAATGGTCACAAGAGTGGAGAGAAAGGCCAGCACACATCACCCACCTTGCAATCTGAGCAGAAGCCGTCAGCATTTTGAAACTATTTAATCATAAACTTAATTGTTTAAATCCTGGAGGTGTTATGCCATTTTATGAGGCATGTCTTAACTTGTTTTAAAGTAGCCTATGCAAAATCAGACCTCGTTGAGGGAATTATTTTATAAACACTTCTTTTTGCCATTGAAACCAACATTTCTCTCATGTTCTGTTGGATTTCAAATGAACTTTTTTTCATTGTCCAGCAGCCAAAGACACAATCCTAGTTATATTATCAACCCATGCTTGTTTAATTTTTTTATTTATTTTACCCTTATTTTACCAGGTAAGTTGACTGAGAACACATTCTCATTTACAGCAACAACCTTGGGAATAGTTACAGGGGAGAGATAAATAAGCCAATAGGAAGCTGGGGATGATTAGGTGGCTATGATGTTATGAGGGCCAGATTGGGAATTTAGCCAGGACACCTTTTACAATAAGTGCCATAGGATCTTTAGTGACCACAAAGAGTCACCGGTTTAATGTCTAATCCGAAAGACGGTACCTTACACAGGGCAATGTCCCCAGTCACTGCCCTGGGATATATATTTTTTGACCAGAGGAAAGAGTGCCACCTACCGGCCCTCCAACAACACTTCCAGCAGCTTTTGATCTCCCATCCAGGGACAGACCAGGACCAACCCTGCTTCACTTCAAAGACAAGCCATCAGTGGAAGGCAAGCCAGCAGTGGGATGCAGGGTGGTATGTTGCATCTTTGGATCTCCCCTCTTTCTAAATTTTAAACTGATATTTTCCTCTCTGTCACATGAAACTGCCTAAATGTGCAGTGCGCTTTTTAGAACAGTGTGTTACCGCTAATTGCATTTTGGAACATTTGTACGAAGCCTATGGGCCTACTGCCATGTGCACGTTGCTGCGTAACTAAAAGCATATTTGTCTGTGGGGGGAGACAATCATAAAATGAGGAACTGAGTCACTGCGGTGCGATGCAACATAATGCCAGTAGCTTCCTGGCACTTTACAGTGGGGATTTTTTCTCTCACCAATCAATCAAACTAATCATGGTAGGATGTTAAAGGGGGTTCAAATTTACCTGTTTCTAATATGGCGGGGGGGGGGTCATGACCCCCATCCCCCCTGCAAGTTCCGTGCCTTAATGATGTGCAGTTTGCGAACGATGTGTTCTTTTTGAACAACTCTTTTTACTTACTTGAGAGTCATGATCTGTTTTTCAGAGTGACTCATTAATTTTAGTCATTCATTTGACTTGCAGTAATGATTTATACAGGAGGATTAATACATGCTCCTCCGGCTCAGCAGCTCCACCTGTCTATCATGTGCACGCAGAAAATTTGATCATGCATGCAGGCAGCATAGAGAAGAAAAGGGCATGTTTAGTACTGATAAATGATTGCATGGTGCAATAATGAATGCAATTAATTGATTATTGAATGTTATCGATGGACACAGCTTTGTAGAACCAAAACATACACAGCCTGCTTCTGCTTAGCACTCAAACTGGAGAACTAATCATTTGGGGGGGGCTAATGCAGTTCGCAAACGATATTGTGCTCATCTCCCTTGCGGCTGCCAAGCAATTGCATTCCTCTAAGAGTCTTTCACAATCTAGTCCAGTTGCGGTCGCAAGTAGACCTCGTTTCAAAGGTATTCATAAATAATAATATTTTCAGGTCTCTCCAGAGTTGCTTGATCGGGTTAAAGTCCGGGCTCTGGTTGGGCCGCTCAAGGACATTCAGAGACTTGTTCTGAAGCCACTCCAACATTGTCTTGGCTGTGCTTAGGCTCATTGTCCAGTTGGAAGGTGAATGTTCGACCCCATCTGAGGCCCTGAGTGCTCTGGAGCAGGTTTTCATCAAAGATCTCTTTGTGCTTTGCTCCGTTCATCTTTCCCTCTATCATGACTAGTCTCCCAGTCCCTGCCGCTGAAAAACATCCTCACAAAATGATGCTACCACCACTATGTTTCACTGTCGGGATGGTGCCAGGTTTACTCCAGATGTGACACTTGGCATTCAGGCCAAAGAGTTCAATATTGGTTTCATCAGACCAGAGAATCTTGTTTCTCATGGTCTGAGAGTCCTTTACGTGCCTTTTACTGAGGAGTGTCTTCCGCCAGGCCAATCTACCATAAAAGCCTGATTGGTGGAGTGCTGCAGAGATGGTTGTCCTTCTGGAAGGTTCTCCCATCTCCACAGTGGAACTCTGGAGCTCTGTCAGAGTGACCATCGGGTTCTTGGGCACCTCCCTGACCAAGGCCCTTCTCCCCCGATTGCTCAGTTTGGCTGGGCAGCCAGCCCTAGGAAGAGTCTTGGTGGTTCCAAACTTCTTCCATTTAAGAAATGATGGAGGCCACTGTGTTCTTGGGGACCTTCAATGTTGCAGAAACTTTTTGGTAAACTTCCCCAGATCTGTGCCTCAACACAATCCTGTCTCGGAGCTCTACGGACAATTCCTTTGACCTCATGGCTTGGTTTTTGCTCTGACATACACTGTCAACTGTGGGGCCTTATATAGACAGGTGTGTGCCTTTCCAAATCATGTCCAATCAATTGAATTTACCACAGGTGGACTCCAATCAGGTTGTAGAAAAATCTCAAGGAAGATAAATGGAAACAGGATGCACCTGAGCTCAAATTCGAGTCTCATAGCAAAGGGTCTGAATACTTATGTAAACAAGGTATTTCTGTTTTTTATTTTTAATACATTTGTAAACATTTCTAAAAAACTGATTTTGATTTGTCATTATGGGATATTGTGTATAGATTGAAGTGGCTAAACAAAACTTGTATACATTTTAGAATAAGGATGTAACATAACAAAATGAGGAAAAAGTCGAGGGGTCTGAATACTTTCTGAAAATTACACTAGTTCCTCAATGTACACTGAACATAAATATAAAACACAACATGCAAGAATTTCAAAGATTTTACTGAGTTACAGTTCATATAAGGAAATCAGTCAATTGATACACATTCATTAGACCCTAATCTATGGATTTCACATTACTGGGAATACAGATATGCATCTGTTGGTCACAAATACCTTAAAAAAGGTAAGGGCATGAATCAGAAGAGCAGTCAGTATCTGGTGTGACCAACATTTACCTCATGGAGCGAGACACATGTCCTCCACATAGAGTTGATCAGGCTGTTAGCTGTGGCCTGTGGAATGTTGTCCCACTCCGCTTCAATGGCTGTGCAAAGTTTCTGTATATTCGCAGGAACTGGAACACGCTGTTGTACACTTAAATCCAGAGCATCCCAAACTTGCTCAATGGGTGACATGTCTTTTGAGTATGTAGGCCATGGAAGAACTGGGACATTTTCAGCTTCCAGGAATTGTGTACAGATCCTTGCAACATGGGGCTGTGCATTATCATGCTGAAACGTGAAGTAATGGCGGCGGATGAATGGCACAACAATGAGCCTCAGGATCTCGTCACGGTATCTCTGTGCATTCAAATTGCCATCTATAAAATGCAATTGTGTTCGTTGTCCGTAGCTTATGCCTGCCCATACAATAACTCCACCGCCATCATGGGGCACTCTGTTCACAACATTAACATCAGCAAACCTCTCGCCCACACAACACCATACACGGTGTCTGCCATCTCCCGGTACAGTTGAAACCGGGATTCATCTGTGAAGTGCACACTTCTCCAGCATTCCAGTGGTCATCGAAGGAGAGCCGTTGCCCACTGAAGTCAGTTATGATACCAAACTGCATTCAGGTCAAGACCCTGGTGTGGACGACAAGGATGCAGATGAGTTTCCCTGAGACAGTTTCTGACAGTTTGTGCAGAAGTTATTTGGTTGTGCAAACCCACAGATTCTTCAACTGTCCGGGTGGCTGGTCTCAGACAATCCTGCAGGTGAATAAGATGAATGTGTAAGTCCTGGGCTGGCATGGTTACACGTGGTCTGCGGTTGTGAGGCCATTGCGGTTGTGAGGCCAAATTCTCTAGAACGATGTTGGAGGCGGTTTATGGTAGAAAAATGAACATTCTATTCTCTGGCAACAGCTCTGGTGGAAATTCCTGCAGTCAGCATGCCAATTGGACACTCCCTCAAAACTTGAGACATCTGTGGCATTGTGTTGTGTGACAAAACTGCACATTTAGTGGGGCCTTTTATTGTTTCCTTTGACAAGATAATCCGACCACCTGATAGGTGTGGCATATTAAGAAGCTGATTAAACAGCATGATCATTACACAGGTGCTCATGAAACAAGGGACCAACACATGTTGCATTTAATTTATATTTTTGTTCAGTGTATTTATAAAATCTTTACAGCTCTCTCCCTTTCGATAATCAAAGAGCCTCTGCGTTTATAAGCCTATCTCTGCATTCTGTGCTAAGTTCTTTAACTGCCATTTGCTTACGGTGTAGGCTATCATACAATGTGTCCATTTGGCAGAGGGAGGCGCTCTTGCATTAGATACATTTTCAGTTTTAGAGTTGTATCATTTTCATTTATATTTAGGGAATTTAGATTACCAACATGACAATGATTTTGAGATACAAATACATTATTATAATTTAAATTAACTGTTCAATGAAAATGTGCACATGAAATTCATAACTAGCATGCAGATCAGTAGAAAGATAGTAAGATTAGTTGTAAATTGTCACTCCACATGAAAAAGGTATACGATCCCTGGTTCTAGCCTATTACCGACAACTTCAGGAGTGTGCCGGCAAAGGGGGAATCTGTGCAGCGGGAGAAGGATGAGTCATTTGTGTCTAAATTATTTCATCAAACATTGTGCTTAAAGCATCAGACAAGCTCAGTGAATATAGTAGACATACATAAAATGTGTTGCAAAATGAATAGGAAATATAGTCAAGACGTTGACAAGGTCATAAATAATGATTTTTAATTGAAATAATAATTGTGTCCTTCAAACTTTGCTTATGTCAAAGAATCCTCCATTTGCAGCAATTACAACCTTGCAGACCTTTGGCATTCTAGTTGTCAATTTGTTGAGGTAATCTGAAGAGATTTCAGCCTATGCTTCCTGAAACACCTCCCACAAATTGGATTGGCTTGATGGGCACTTCTTATGTACCATACGGTCAAGCTTATCCCATAACAGCTCAATGGGGTTGAGATCCGGTGACTGTGCCTGCCACTCCATTATAGACAGGATACCAGCTGACTGCTTCTTCACTAAATAGTTCTCATTGTGTTTTGGGTCATTGTCCTGCTGTAGGAGGGAATTGGCTCCAATTAAGAGCCGTCCACAGGGTATGGCATGGCAGTGCAAAATGGAGTGAAAGCCTTCCATCTTCAAGATCCCTTTTACCCTGTACAAATCTCCCACTTTACCACCACTAAAGCACCCCCAGACCATCACATTGCCTCCACCATGCTTGACAGATGGCGTCAAGCACTCCTCCGGCATCTTTTGATTTTTATGTGTTTCATGAATGTTCTTCTTTGTCATTTGAACACCTCAAACTTGGATTTGTCTGTCAATAACACCTTTGTCCAATCTTCCTCTGTCCAGTGTCTGTGTTCTTTTGCCCATCTTAAACTTTTATTTTTATTGGCCAGTCTGATATATGGCTTTTTCTTTGCATAGAAGGCCAACATCCCGGAGGCACCTCTTCACTGTTGACTGGTGTTTTGTGAGTACTATTTAATGAATCTTCCAGTTGAGGACTTGTGAGGCATCTGTTTCTCAAAGTTGACACTCTAATGTACATGTCCTCTTGCTCAGTTGTGCACAGGGGCCTCCCACTCCTCTTTTTATTCTGGTTAGAGACAGTTTGCGCTGATCTGTAAAGGGAGTAGTACACAGCGTTGTACAAGAGCTTCAGTTTGTTGGAAATTTCTTGCATGGAATAGCCTTCATTTCTCAGAACAAGAATAGTCTGACGAGTCTCAGAAGAAAGTTATTTGTTTCTAGCCATTTTGAGCCTGTAATCGAACCCACAAATGCTGATGCTCCAGATACTCAACGAGTCTAAGGGCGAACAGTTTCCAGCTGTGCTAACATAATTGCAAAAGTGTTTTCTAATGATCAATAGCCCTTTAAAATGATCAATTTGGATTAATTAACACCATGTTTTTTGTACACAGGAGTGATGGTTGCTGATAATGGGCCTCTGTGCACCTATGTAGATATTCCATTAAAATCCAGCTGTTTCCACCTACAATAGCCATTTATAACATTAACAATGTCTACACTGTATTTCTGATCAATTTGATGATATTTTAATGGACAATTTGTTTTTGCTTTTCTTTGAAAACAAGGACATTTCTATGTGACCCCAAACTTTTGAACGGTAGTGTATATATATTTATATACAGTACCAGTCAAAAATTCGGACACACCTGCACATTCAGATTTCCACTGGTCTAATGTCCATTGTTCGTGTTTCTTAGACAAAGGAAGTCTCTTCTTCTTATTGGTGTCCTTTAGTAGTGGTTTCTTTGCAGCAATTCGACCATGAAGGCCTGATTCATGCAGTCTCCTCTGAACAGTTGATGTTGAGATGTGTCTGTTACTTAAACTTTGAGGTGCAAATAATTGCCGATTTCTGAGGTTGGTAACTTTAATGAACTTATCCTCTGCAGCAGAGGTAACTGTGTTTTCCTTTCCTGTGGCAGTCCTAATGAGAGTCAGTTTCATCATTGCACATGCTGGTTTTTGCGACTCCACTTCATGTTTTAAAGTAATGATGGACTGTAATTTCTCTTTGCCTATTTGACCTGTTCTTGCCATAATATGGACTTGGTCTTTTACCAAATAGGGCTATCTTCTGTATACCACCCCTACCTTGTCACAACACAACTGATTGCTCAAATGCATTAAGAAGTAAAGAAATTCCACATATCAACTTTTAACAAGGCACACCTGTTAATTGAAATGCATTCCAGTTGACTACGTCATGAAACTGGTTGAGAGAATGCCAAGAGTGTGCAAAGCTGTCATCAAGGCAAATGGTGGCTACTTTGAAGAATCTCAAAGATAAAATATATTTCGATTTGTTTCACACTTTTTTGGTTACTACATGATTCCATATGTGTTATTTCATAGTTTTCATTTCTTCACTATTATTCTACAATGTAGAAGATAGTAAAAATAAAGAAAAACCCTTGAAAGAGTAAGTGTGTCCAAACCTTTGACTGGTACTGTAGATGGTAAAAGATCACATTTCTGGACTGCAGCATTGTAAGATATTTTTCCATAAATTGTTTACAGACAGATTATTTCATTTATAACTCACTGTTTCACAATTCCAGTGGGTCAGAAGTTTACATACACTAAGTTGACTGTGCCTTTAAACAGCTTGGAAAATTCCAGAAAATGACGGCATGGCTTTAGAAGCTTCTGATAGGCTAATAGACATAATTTCAGTCAATTGTAGGTGTACCTGTGGATCTATTTCATGGATCCTTCAAACTCAGTGCCTCTTTGCTTGACATCATGGGAAAATCAAAAGAAATCAGCCAAGACCTCAGAAAAAAATTGTAGACCTCCACAAGTCTGATTCATCCTTGGGAGAAATTTCCAAATGCCTGAAGGTACCACGTTCATATGTACAAACAATAGTACGCAAGTATAAACACCATGGGACCACGCAGCCGTCATACCGCTCAGGAAGGAGATGCGTTCTGTGTCCTAGAGATGAACATACTTTGGTGCGAAAAGTGCAAATCAATCACAGAACAACAGCAAAGGACCTTGTGAAGATGCTGGAGGAAACAGGTACAAAAGTATCTATATCCACAGTAAAACAAGTTCTATATCGACATAACCTGAAAGGCCAATCAGGAAGGAAGAAGCCACTGCTCCAAAACTGCCAATGAAAAGCCAGACTACGGTTTGCAACTGCACATGGAGACAAATATCATACTTTTTGGAGAAATGTCCTCTGGTCTGATGAAACAAAAATAGAACTGTTTGTCCATAATGACCATCGTTATGTTTGGACGAAAAAGGTGGAGGCTTGCAAGCCGAAGAACACCATCCCAACTGTGAAACATGGCAGTATCATGTTGTGGGGGTGCTTTGCTGCAGGAGAGACTAGTGCACTTCACAAAATAGATGGCATCATGAGGAAATAAAGCTGAAATAAGTCATTCTCTTTACTATTATTCTGACATTTCAAATTCTTAAAATAAAGTGTGATCCTAACTGACCTAATACAGAGAATTTTTACTAGGATTAAATGTCAGGGATAAAAACTGAGTTTAAATGTATTTGGCTATGGTGTATGTAAACATCCGACTTCAACTGTATATGCATGAAACATAGTGGGGAGAACAAGTACTTGATACACTGCCGATTTTGCAGGATTTTAATCCATGACCGCATAGTGTGTTACTAATGGTTTTCTTTGAGACTGTGGTCCCAGCTCTCTTCAGGTCATTGACCAGGTCCTGCTGTGTAGTTCTGGGCTGATCCCTCACCTTCCTCATGATCATTGATATCCCACGAGGTGAGATCTTGCATGGAGCCCCAGACCGAGGGTGATTGACCGTCATCTTGAACTTCTTCCATTTTCTAATAATTGTGCCAACAGTTGTTGCCTTCTCACCAAGCTGCTTGCCTATTGTCCTGTAGCCCATCCCAGCCTTGTGCAGATCTACAATTTAATCCCTGATGTCCTTACACAGCTCTCTGGTCTTGGCCATTATGGAGAGGTTGGAGTCTGTTTGTTTGTGTGTGTGGACAGGTGTCTTTTATACAGGTAACGAGTTCAAACAGGTGCAGTTAATACAGGTAATGAGTGGAGAACAGGAGGGCTTCTTAAAGAAAAACTAGCAGGTCTGTTAGAGGCCGGAATACTTACTGGTTGGTAGGTGATCAAATACTTATATGTCATGCAATAAAATGCAAATTAATTACTTAAAAATCATACAATGTGATTTTCTGGATTTTGGTTTTAGATTCCGTCTCTCACAGTTGAAGTGTAGCTATGATAAAAATTACAGACAGAAGTAGGGAAACCTGTAAAATCGGCAGTGTATCAAATACTTGTTCTCCCCACTGTACATTATGGAAAACATCCCTCACACTCAGTCAAAGTTAGTATTAGAATAATGGATTGGCAAGAATTTGGGGCCGTGAACTTTTAAAAGGTTAGTCGGAAAGTTCTACCCTGACTTTGAAAAATAGATTTAGAAATCTATGTTATTCAATTATTGCACCCACACTGCTTGTGCTCAAGGAGCGTCTGCGTTGCCAAGGGCTAAAATAGAAGTCCTTTCTATTTCTGACGCAGATCGCACTGCAAGTCCTGCCTCGCCCATCTCCTCATTGGTTTATAGAAGCAGGTACCCACGTTCCATCTCCTCATTGGTTATTCCCAGGTGGGTGATTGAAAGACAAACTGTGTTGCCGGTCGTCGTGGTAATGCTATAAAAGTTTAGATGCCAATCACCATATAAGTTCAAAGATGAAAAAGCCTGGAAGGAGGAGAGATGATTAGAAATGATTCGGATGACCGTTTTATGTGTGGATTAATTGTCAGAGTATCTTGTGCATTTCAGGTAAAATAACAACTGGGGTTGCAGGTAGCCTAGTGGTTAGAGCGTTTGACTATTAACCGAAAGGTTTCAAGATCAAATCCCCGAGCTGACAAGGCAGTTAACCCACTGTTCCTAGGCCATCATTGAAAATAAGAATTTGTTCTTAACTGACTTGCCTAGTTAAAAAAGAAAGTTTATATCCCAAGACAAATTAGCTCGCAACAGCAAGCTAGCTAAATAGGACAAATTAACTAACAAGCTAACTAGCAATAAATGTTTAATGCTTTTTGACCTGTCCCCAAATTAATGTAATTGGTTCAGAGTTTGTTTTGATATTTTAACCTGCGTGTTGTGATCACGTTTGGTGTATGGTGACAAAAGACATTTATGCACGATGGCGCACGCGCGCAGCCAGTGTGGGTTCCGTGTTAGCCTAATCATTTAAACCACCTAAATATATTCACATTCCCTGAACATTTAGTATTTGAAACTCAAACATTCCCCAAGTGCTTTTTTCTAAAATCCTAGAAGATCTTTATCATTCTCCCTACCTTATATTCCAATGCATTCAACAGTGTGCATGTCCACCATGGTATTGGGCAACTGCGGACTCATCTGGTATAGAAATCAAACTGGTCATCTTATCGCAGAGCACATTGTATACAGTTTCCCCAGCCTTTTTTAAACACTGTATTGCAATATGTGTAGGATATGCCGTGTTGGATAATATGCATTTGCAGCTGTAACGTTGATTTTTAAACCTCCATTTTTAGCATACATGACACACCACATGTCTTTCCATTTACAGTACATGCTTTTAATTGTGTTTCTATGCAAATTATATGATTGAATGTTTATTTAAGCCTGCTTCTAGTTAATTGAAATTAGACATGTAACCATGCCAACACATTAGTAAAAAATTTAATTCACAGACAGAGTGCTAGCTAATGAAACACTAGCTTCTTGATCAGGAAAATTGACATTTACAATAGCTAGGCTTGTCAAACTGTAACATTGGCTAGCGTTCAATAAAGTGGCTAAGTGGTCAACCGAGTTACCTCTTCATATGATCAAGACAATTTGCATTGCATGCTGTATATTTCAAGTGCACTCAAACAGATATTTATGTTACTTCAGTCATAACACACAGACAGCAGCCAGAGTTTTCATGTAAGGCTGTGTTTTAATGACTGTCTGTCTGTGTTTACATCTTAAATAGAAGCCGGCCGTTGGCTGCCTTCATCACGAGGCGTATGTACGGGCGTTCTGATTGGTTCCAAGTTTAGCACTTCGGCAAATTTGCCTGAGAAACAGTGTTGAAATATACTTTTATGAGAAAATGTGCAAGAATTGCCAATACATTTTATAGTACAAAAATCTGCTCCTCCCTAGACGGGAATAGTTTTTTGGTTTCGGCCCACCACCCAGAAGTCATGATTATGAGATAGTAGGTCACAGTGTATACTGTGTTTGTCTACAATTACATCGTTTACAAACAATGGAGTTAAACAAGCTGAATCAATCAATCTGATGTCAACCAGATCATCGACAACTCAGCTCAACAAATCTCTCCAATTCATTAATATGGAACAATATCACCCCAAACAATTTCTCTCGAACACACACACACACACACACACACACACACACACACACACACACACACACACACACACACACACACACACACACACACACACACACACACACACACACACACACACACACACACACACACACACACAATGTGTAATTGACTATAGGATATACACCTCATACCGTCATGACCTATTGACTTACAATCTCAAAATAACGACATGCTATCTCATAATTATGACTTACTATCTCATAATTATGATTTACTATCTCATAATTATGACTTAATATCTCATAATTAAAAGTTTTTTGGGGGTGGTTGGGAACAAGCTTCCATAGCAAACATTTATTGCATAGCCTAGTTGGGATCGAAAATTATCGAACCTTTCACCTCGCAAACACCTTGCTACTCTTCTGCAAAACAAATCAGGTGAGGTTGAATTGAAATATGCAAAATAATATGTCTAGGCTACATTGTTTTCGATTACTAGGCCTACATGAATAATGTAATGTGCATTATTGCAGTGCAAGAAAATATAGGGTTGGGTTATGTAGTTTGGCTGTGAAAACCTCTGTAGGCCTATGAGTAGGCCTAGTCTAAGGTTGATTTTATTGTGAGGCTTTAGTCCCTTCCATATCCATAGCACAAATTGAGGACGTGGCAGAAACCAAACTACTAGGAGTGCAGCTCGACAACTGCTTATCATGGTCAGCTCATATAACTAATCTATGTAAAAAAAAATATTAAAAACTGTATGCATGATCAGAAGGATAGCTAAATATTTACCGGGAAAGATTCTTAATCGGGAGTTAGGTGAATTCTCGTTCTGTGGTCAAGTGAAATTAGGAGGCTGGAGATTGCACAGAACAAAGCAGTAAGGATTGTTTTAAGATGGAGATATGGTTCTTCTCTTGTAGTCATGCTCTTGGTTGGTTATCAATCAACAAGATACATAAAAAAACATGCTTATTTTATTTCACTATGCACACCATTTAAAATTGTCAAATTCTACTCACAACAGTATTTAGTTGGTAAGAGACAGACGTTCTGTAAATACTAGGAATAGATTTCCCACCATCTATGTGCTACCCTGACAGAAAAGAGAAATAGCTAAAATAACATTTCGATTTAGAGCGGTAAAGAAATTGAATGATTTATCTGAGCAAACTAGAAACTTTTCAATATATAAAATTCAAACAATACTTTAAAACCATTTAACTATAATAACTTGGAAGGTTGTGTGGGTCTATGGTAGATGAAGGAATCAATCTATCTTTTCAGACCGACACATTGACTATCTGGTCAATATGTCAGTGTATTATGTCTGTTTGTAACAGTGAAAATGTGATCGGATTAGAAATTGCATTTGAATGTTTAATGACTCTTGGAATATTAGTCCAAATGAGGACTAAAAAAAGATCCCAATCAAATCAAATCAAATCAAGCACTGGCAGTTTCCAGAAAGCTGAGGGTGGATGTTCTCATAAGCATCGTGATGTTAATGAATGCTGCTGCAATGCATTCACACATTATTCTGAAGAAGGTACATCATTCATTTGATTGGAGAAAGTAATGATGTCACTTATTTACAGGAGATGGCCGTGTGGTTATTTTCATTATTTCCATAAAATCATAATATTTGCACATTCGGTACATTTAAGATGAAAGTGTATCAGAAACTTGGCATTCCGGGGGATGTCTTTTACTGCTTTGCTTGCAGCAGCTGTCAGACAGCCCCTGCATGATAATACGTGTTACATTGATGTGTTGTCAAACTGTAGTTATGTTCACTAACAAAATCTCAGCTGACTGAGTGCACGGGGTGCGTTCAAAATCAAACAGTTGTGAACGTTTTTATCAATAAGAAACGCGTTTCAGGTTTTACTGTAAATCATGGAGTCTGGATAACATATTCAGCAATGTGCCCATTGCATTTTTACTATACTGTTCGTAGGCCTACCTCATCTACAGAAGAAGAAGAAATATTTGCAAAAATATGTTGTATAAGCATGGTTAGACAGACAAACTGGTGAGGCTAATTGTTTAAGAGCCATTTGAAATAGTTGCAAATAGTATATATTTTTTTAACAAACCATAATGTACTATTTTGATAAATGTGTGCCCGGCTAGTCTGACGTTGACTCAGTTACTTATAGCCTTTTTATTGACTCCAGACAAACCAACCACCGGACAAACCAACCACTCTAATGATTGCATGGGATAGCCTTGGGTGATGACATAATGGCCATTGACGGTGCGTTTTACAGGCCAAAAAGGCCTTTTCTGCATTGTTGTTAATTTCCTACATTGGCGTATAGAAAACCAAATCAAACCCATCTGCTGTTTTAATCGCTGTAAGGTCTAGAAGGCCACAGCAGAGTTTATTGTTTGACTAATAATACAGATTTACTTGTGGTATTTTTATTTAATCAATGGCCTCAGATGGTGTTTGCATAGCTGGGATATTGTTTTTTTCCCCCAGTAGAGGGCACTGTGGATGTTCATTGCAGGATGTCCAGTAGCCAGTACCTCGTTTAAGTGTGTGGTTGTGTGGCCTCAGTGATTAGGACGATGTTTGAGCAAAGCTTTGTTGTGTTTGGTTGGCTTTACTCTACTCACAAGAAAAAAATAAGCTCCCTGCTGATATCAAAGGTGTTAGTCCTTTTTTTCCTCAATGTTGAAATTACTCTATTACACAAACAGTAGTTCTAGCTGGCTAGGAATCACTTGAATTGGAGACCCATATTTTGACGTGAAATGAGGCCCTTGAGTCTAACGCGAGATCACAAGCAACACTGCTTGGTTAGCTCCAAGTTTGAGACACAGGTGTGAAACTGTGATTTTACTCTTTGCCTTGAGCGTTTATTCATTCTGATGTAAGCACAGGCACTGTTGTTAAGCTCTTAATGAGTTTGAACACAATTAGCTTTCTACTCATACTGATTTCTGATTATTGACTGAAAGTCAATATCACTATTATTAGACAGATTGGAAAGTAATTGAAAGTTAAATTACAGTGGATCTATCTCTTCATGTGACACTGGTAGAGATTTTACCTTTGAATTTAAGCTTTCCGCTGTTAACACAATAATGTGTATGGTCTGTTAGTTGTAACACAAACATTCCAAAAAATTAAAATAAGGAAAGTACACTAGCTACAACTCATGTAATAAGCACTTCATATTATGGCTAACTATTTTCAGAAGTGCATGTGTAAATGTTTTTGAATACTAAACACAAGTCTGAGTGCAGAGCAAAACTGAATTTTCCATGTTTTTAAGAACATTTTTAGAAAGGGTGCAGTATTAGATCTACATTTTGACTCTTTGTGATGCAAATATGGTACACTACATCTAGGAGAAAGATAATGTGTAATCTTGCAGGTGAGCCATCACTCCCACACCCTTACCCTATTTTAGTTGCAGTATGTCTATTTGAACGAGAATAGACTAGAGGTATTTTAATGAATCCTTTGTATGAAGCAATTTCTATTAAACTTTCTCTTTCACCCACCTCTCTATCTTCGTTCCCTCTTTCTCACACACTTTTATTCTCTCTGTGCCCCCTCTCTTCACCCCAGGCATATAATTCCAGTGTGATTTTAGAAATTGAGTTTTGGTCTCTAAATTAAATGCTCTCCCAGTGCCATGTTGATAAAAATGTAATTCTGATAGGGAGTGTTGCGTTGAATGCAAAATCTGTTATTCTCTGGAGTATATTCCTATTTGCATTGTTTAGAAAACCCTAAAAATAATCAATTGGTGATAATAAGACATTTGATTCATGAAAGCCTTCATTTGTGGGGGAAATTGACATTGCAAATGATTTTCCTTGGATTAACACACATTACTGCTGTTAATGTTTGTAGAGAGAAAATTGTTTTTTTTGCGTCATCATAAGCATACCATTTAAAGCTTAGTTTTCTATTGTGGTATGAGTTCCACTATTGTTGATTGGTTTCTGCCAAATGTATAAATTGGACATCAGGGATGCTATGTCAATGTCAATGTACTATACAACAAACTATACACAGATGAAACTTAGTTGAAATGACCATCTAAAAATCAACCCAAATGTATTCAGAATTTCCACGTGTTTAGCTTCCATTTTTACTCTACTCGTCTTGGTACGGCCACTAGCTGGTTATTGCACCTGTACACAGCCCATCTGTAAATAGGCCACCCAACTACCTCATCCCCATATTGTTATTTCTTTTTTTGCTCCTTTGCACCCCAGTATCTCTACTTGCACATTCATCTTCTGCACATCTATCACTCCAGTGTTTAATTGCTAAATTGTAATTATTTTGCCACTACGGTCTATTTATTGCCTTACCTCCCAAATCTTACTACATTTGCACACACTGTGTATAGACTTTTATATTGTGTTATTGACTGTACATTTGTTAATCCCATGTGTAACTCTGTGTTGTTTGTGTCGCACTGCTTTGCTTTATCTTGGCCAGGTCGCAGTTGTAAATGAGAACTTGTTCTCAACTGGCCAACCTGGTTAAATCAAGGCGAAAAATATAATAAAATAAAAGATGTCACTTGCGCATTTTAAAGATGATTTTTGTAATGAGAGTCCATTTGGGCAGCTTCTGTTTCTCGCCTCAGTGATTCTACAGTCTTGACCTCCTCTGTCTCACTCAGTCCTCATAATTCATTTAAACTGGTTTCACATCTAGTCCAAAGCACAACGAGTCTAAATAAAAGGAAGAATATGTCCCTTAGAGAATCTAGTATGATGAAGCGTTAAGGCTAGACATGAACACAATCTCAACCATCTGTAAGGAAATTATACCTTTTATATATCAATTTGTGCTATATTGTTTGTCTTCTTAGCCAGTAGCTATCAGTGGCAATGCACTTACAATAGGCAGTTTTGTTAGCACAAAATAGAATTTTGTTCAAGTTCACGGTGAGCCAAGACGACTGACGCAAGTTGAGTAGTATTAGGTTGAGGTCTTATGTCTTCAGTAAGGTTGTTATGCAAGCATCATTGAGTCGAAGACAATTGGTTCTTGTCCATGGTCATGGGTAGGCTATTTACTGTAAATGTTTTTGTTTTTTTACCATCAGAAAAAGTATCACTGTTTGATACTGAAGCCTGCAGCTGACGGGCCTGCTTGTGTCAATCTGGAACGGTGGTCACCCCAGTCTACGTCAAATCTCTTCAACTGGAATGATTCCATCTACACCGAGAGCCGCCACTCTGCTACGGACAGAACATTCACTTAGTGGCGTACTTTGCTTAAACACTGCCGGGGCCTGCTGCTGAAACATTGATTTTTAGTGTGTAGCATTTTTGTCTGTGGTGCTGTTATGAAGGTCAAGGTGTGTACTAAACAAGGGATCCTCTGGGATCCATTATCAGCAATCGCTGATGCAGGGAATAGATTCAATGTTGAAAATAATACCTTTGAATAATTAATTTGTTTTAAATGGGCCACTAACAGACCGCACCCAGGGGAGGTCGGAGCAGGTAAGTTTACAAGTGCTGTTAAAAAAAAAAGCTGCGGGAGACGTTGGGACTGTCGATAAGAAGGCAAAGGAGAGCGATTTGAGCAGTTCTTTAGTGTAGAAAGCATTCAAGACATTGGAATCCGATGAAAACGAGAGTGGGGTTATGAGTATGCTCAGCTTACAAGCATGTCAGTCAGCTGCAGTGGTCAGAGAGTCGAGTGGACATTCGGAATTGACAATCTGGCGGCCCATGTCTCAGGAGGAAATAAATACTATTTCAAATACTTATCTGTGGTTGATTGAGCTTGCCTGGCTTAATAGAACCAATAGAATAATCGCCTGAGTTATGACACTCCAGGCAGACCTGGGGAGTCTAAGTATTTTAAAGATTTCAAGTAGTATTTAAATCTGGGTCTTTTTTTTTAGCTAGTTGTCAGAATAAGACCCCAAATACTTTGTGGCATACTGATTGCTTCAAACAGTTGTTGAGGTGTGTTTCTGTCTCAGTTAAGCCAATGAAAGGTGACTATTCACTGGACTGTGGCAAAGCAATGCATAAATGAATTGATGGGTTTTGTATAGATGCAAATTATTGGAATGTTTGTCAACAGAGGAGGTTTTTTGTCATGTTTTAATGTATTCTAAGGAAGCTTGAAAGATAACCTACAATGGGGGCGAAATGTCAACTTTGAACACGCAAATCTTGTTCCGTCTCGTACGCAGCCCTTTTAAAATGGTTTTCTCCATTGGCTATTTCCAGTGAGTAGGAGATGTTCAGTACAAATGTCACTATTTGACCTTTTGGTTGCCATTCCATTTAACTAAAGGACGCTAGCATAGGCTTCCCATAAGCCTTCCCGAGTTGTTTGGTATTAGTGAAATTAAGTGTCCCAATTAGATTTTTTGTCATGTTTTATGCGACTTCAAACTACACTATATGCCCTGATATGTTAGTTGAATCAGCAAGCATGTTGAACTACTGACAAGCTTTTAATAGAACACTTGGCAGCCGAGCACTTCATTTGTTGATTTTGTGGAAATGTCACAGTTTCCCAAATCTTCTATTTGAACATCACATCCCGCTGCAACTGCTCACTTAGTAAGACTGTCAAATTACTTTTAAGGTTGAGAGGCATCCCTCAGCTCCCATCGGACATGTTCGTTTCCTTTATTACAAGTTATTTTCTTCATTCATGATGTTTCTCCCGAGAGCAACCATCATTTTTCTTGCAAAAACACACACACACACACACACAATTAGTGTGAAAACAGGGCCCATATGAATTCAGAGTGAAACGGGAGGGAGAGAGGGGTACAAGAGGAAACAGTGAATTCAAGAATGGACTGAAAGTAAACCAGACTTAATGAAGGAATCTCTGTTCTACAATCGCAGGAAGCCCGTTTATTCTTTATTCATGTTGCGTTGATTCAAATGCGTCTTTGTTTGGTTGTCGAATGAATGAAGACACAAGTGGAATTGTGTCATATTGACTTCTTAGGATAGTCTCCCAGCTGGGCGGCTGCTTGTAGGCCCAGCAGTTGTTTGTTGTTTGCATTATATGTATTATGTAGTGTTTTCTGTTTGCCCTGAATCAGATAAGAAGTATACACATGCATCTGAATACTGTATCTTACACAAGACTGGTATTCATGCACATTTCCTATGAGAGAGGTGATGATGCCACAAATATACTGTTCTGTTATGTCAACGTATTATACTCCCATGTAAATTGTGTTGTGGTCTCTATTTAGTGATAACGGGTCACTTGAAGTTCAATGCTCATGCTTATGATTAGAGCCTAGTCTGGACATGGCACTACATTAACTCTAGGATGTAGTTGTTTATTTTAGTTTTAGGCATCTTTCCAAATACAATGAGCTCCTGGAAATGTTTGTTCTCTCCTGGTTGAGCCCTTAAGACCACTTGCATTAGACTGCATAAATTAGACTGCTATCAGCCCAAGAGGTTGGTTATTTTTTTCCTGATATTTCATAAATAATGGCACAATTCCAGGTGGCTGAAAGCCCTCAAAGTCATTTTGTTCAGAGTTGGAGCTCCAAGGACTGTGTTTATTGGTGCCTTGGCTGATAAGGTAAGAAGGGACAATTCATTACATGCCAGAGGCCAATGTTGCTAGGATTCGCTTCATTGTTCAAAATGTCTCTCAAATACTTTTTTTGAATGACCAAATATAGGCCTATTACCCCCCCCCCCCCCCCATATATTGTTTCCATGCTAACCTGTGTTTACTGTTTACACACTAATCCTCAAAGTAATGAGCCTTTATCTTCATATATGGTCAAAGTAGTAAGTTATCACCCCTTTTTCAGTGTGCACATTCTTGATTGGTGGAAGGACAATTATTTGCATAGTAGTACTGATGCAACCTTTTACAATAGTTTCTGAGAGGGTTGAGTTTAATCATCATGTTGAACACTAAATAAGCCCTTAGGAAGCGTTAAACTTCTAGACTTATTACACAGCCTATTATTTACATTTGTCTGCAATCAGTTAAACGCAGAAGAGAATTTCAGTGTGAGAAAAAAACTCAGCTCATAATTTTGTTACCCTAGCCAGACATGGAAATATTAATTAGTTGGGATTCATCATTTTTGGAAGCTAATTACACAAAGTACATGGTTTTTAGGCATATCTGGGAGGATAAGGAGTAGGAAATCATGATATTTCTGCTCAGCATGCTTGGGGTAATTTTGATTATTATGAGGGAACTTTAGCAAATTGAGTCGGATTAAAAAATAATTATCAGTCTCTAATGAACATGCAGTTTGGCCTGTGATTTAATTGTGAGCCCAATTCTAAACAAACAGGAGAAAGGGATTACAGCAAACAATCACAATGTATTCTATATATTTCTGTGTCAAATGTCACAGCACAATTTAGTCAGGGAATGTCACACGAATCACTGCAGGTCTTATAGAATGGCATCAGGTAAACCTGTCCATGTCTCTTCTGCTTGGGGCAGATATGATATGTTTTAATTCAATGTCCTTGTCCCTGTTGGACCGCGTGTAATATCATTTCCATTTATTCACATTATTCTTTATTTCATGGGCCACACTTCCTCTCTGGAAAGTCAAATGATATCTGGCCAGAGGTGTCTTCTTCCGTTTCTTTTCACATTATGTGCGTTTTATTTTTGTTCCAATCGTCTGTGATGCGGAATGATACATTTGGAACTCACTTGAGTGAATACGTTCCAGAGTCCATTACTGTGATGGTAAAAAGTCCTCAAAGAATGAAAGTGGTGAGCAGGTCCAGCAATTAGAATGTCTTTAACTCGCTATGGGACAGCAGGATGAAAATCGACAGTTTTGCACTGTCATTCCTCATAGGCCTGCTAATGAACTGCTCACTTGTACATACATCACGTGTCCTGCTGGCTGCTGGTTCAGACTAATGCAGTTTGTTCTAACAAATGGGAGACAGCGTCAAGTTGGCCGCTTCCCCCGCCCCCAAGTATTTGTTAATTTAAACTGCACAGTTTAGCCAAATCTAATAATGGAGAGGTACTGAGATGAGTATGGGGAACAATCACAACTCTCTTAGAAAGTATTTGTGTTTAGTAACTTGCCTAAACAGAACAATGGTCAGTGTCTAACAGAGTCTAGATATTCTGGATGTATAAAGTTCTCTGTGCCCAAGTTTACAGCAATTTACGGCAATATAAAGATGGACTATGATGTCTGCAACAGATACTCAGACATCAATCTTCTTCCCACAGATAATATGATCCAGCGCAGTATAGGGGCTATCCAAGCTTGAGCACAACTTCTATTAAATTGTTGCCTCTCCTGGACATTTCCATGACCCTGTACCCACAGCAGCCATAGAAATACTACGTTGAGAGGTAGAGCTGGGACTTGGAGCCGCAGGAGAGAGAAATGAAAGGCATTGGAGTTAATTGGAAGCTAGCTAGGCCAATGCCAGATCAATTTTATTTGAGCAGGTTTAAGAGCCTAGGTTCTACAGGCGGCATGTTGCTGTCCTCTCACAGACTCATGCATTACAAAAGGGGATATGACAGAGGTTATGGGGGAGATGATATATTGAACAGTTTATTTTTTTTATAGGAATCTATGATTTAACATTCTACAGGACATGTTTTTCCCGGGAGCTTGGACGTTTTTCTCCAAACACTGTACCACAAATCTTTTGACCCAGCTTTAAGTATGTTTGGTTAATTGCAATAGTTTCCGCCCCTTTAACTACTAAATGATTTAACATATGAACTTTATGTAAACCATGCAAATTGTAGTGACCTTCAGAGCGAAGAATTGATGAGGTTCCAAGCGTCATCCTGTTTTCGGAGAGTTTCTTAGATGTATTATTGGATGAAGTTGGAGCATCGCCGAGGGAGATGATTGTAATCCTTTGTCAGGCAATACAGTACAATATCTAGCCTGAGAGTATTACCTGGGTACTGGAAGGCTGGCTAAGAGGGTGTTAATCTTGTAGAGATGGCAGGCAGAGAGGACATGCTGTGTCTTGGCTGCACTCTGATCAGTGTCGGCAGGACATCATGCTCCCTATAGTGAGATGTCTCACTGGGTTGGGGGTTGTTTGGGAGGAAGCCAGAGCCCACTTCTCTGTTTAACAGCAAATCATTGTCTGGCCATGAGTGGAAGGATGGCAAACACTCGAAAATATCTATGTTGATATAACCATAATGTTGAACAATCTATCTACAAGGACTTTTGTAGTCAATATTTAGCTTGAGTATTTTTCATTGAAGATATTTTACTGAGTAATGCTCAAATGGAACATGAACCACAAAAACTGTAGGCCTAAAACATATTTTCTCAAGGTTGCTCAACAGTGCTTTCAAACAAATGCTATGTTTTTGGATGCTTTCACGCAAATCTGTTCTAATGTTGCTAAAGCATGTCCCATTTTGCTGATCAATAAGCCCTTACCATGCCTGCTATCTGAACCAGAGGGAACAAAGACCATTAGAACAGCTTCCTGCACTCATTCAACGAAAAGAGAAAGCTTTTTATATGGACATTTTTACTTCTATTCTACTTTGTTTTTCATTTATGATCTAGATATTTGATTGCATTTTTCCTGTTGTGAGGAGCTTCGTTGATGATAAAAGGTTTGTTGATGGAAAGGGTAATGTGGTTGACTTTCCTACTTGTGGTTTCTTTCCCTGTGTGTAATCCTCCGATGGTAATTTTGAAACAGTGGAGTGGCTGTGTCTCTCTGATGCAAGAGATACACACTTAGTGGCCCGTTTATTAGGTACACCCATCTAGTACTGGGTCGGACGCACCTTTTCCTCCATAACAGCCTGAATTCTTTGGGGACGGAAACATTGCTCAAAGGGACCTAACAGGTGCCAAGAAAACATTCCCCACACCATTGCACCACCGCCACCAGCCTGTACCGTTGACACTAGGCAGGACGGGCCATGGACTCATGTTGCTTATGCCAAATCCTGACTCTGCCATCAGCATGACGCAACAGGAACTGGGATTCGGGGGGTGTACTGAATAAACTGGCTGCTGTGTATAAAAGGTCATTAAATCCACTTCAGTCTTGTTAGTTGGCTATGAGGTTTCAAATGTTAACAACACATTTGGGTGGATGGTATGAAAGTTTCCCCAGAGTCCAACTCCTGTCCTATCCATACTCGCCCTGAGGAGCTGAATATGCCAGAAGATTTGCAGCTGTTTTCCAGCAGAACTTCTCTCCATTGTCTACTACATGCAGTCAGCTGCGGCTCCTCCAGCATCGAGCTCTGCCTTTCTGGCTCTCTCCGGGTCACTCTGCTTCTTCTTCTACCACCGCATCTGTGCTATCACCTACTACTTCGAGTTCCATCATATCACCAAACTTGATGAGAGGAGACCAACAGAGATACTTCCCTGCCGAAACCTTCTGCAATGTCAATACGGTTTGACTGTCTGCGCTGACTGCCTACGATGTGGAGCATGTTGGGGAGATGTGGGCTCCTTCCGCTGAACACAAAGCGAACCTGACCAGCCATGTGGATCAGTCGAATGCAAAGCAGACCGGTTCTCCATGACCGAAGAGGAGCGCCACCTTCGCGGGTTCGACTGGACCAACCTGTACGAACGTTGTGTCGCTTGCATGAAGCCCGCTGAGTCAGTGAGTCATTTTTGTTGTTGTTGTCGTCGTGCCTTTGATCTTAATCATTTTAGTGGAGGTTTTGCCCGAGGCCTGCAGGGTGTATAGAAGATGTCAATGAACCAAGAAATATGCACACAGGCCTCCGTCTATTCACGAATCAGAGATGTTCCAACTGACCAATCGACTGTGTTTTCATAGTCAAAGAACAATGTATGGCTACTTTGGAGTATTGAGAAGCAAGACTTCTATTACCTTTTTGACTAAGCTCTCTGTAAACTCTTGTTTTTTTTCTTCTTTGGCCCATAAAGGCACTAACTACACATCAAAGCTTGAAAAATATTCTGTTTGAAGTCCCCCTTTTTCTACTTCGGTATTTCCAAAGCAGTTCATATCATTTTTAGACCACCAGTCTTACACTCCTGAGTGCACATGAATCCTGAAATAAGGGGCTAAAGGAGGCTGTTGTTAAGACTGTTGCAGACGGAGTAGTCTGTCATGCTCATCTTCCCTACCTGATACGAGTAGTACTCAGAATAAGCCTTTTCCACATACCATACTGTGCTAATACACTTCATACGCCACCATATTAGCCCACAGTCAGTAAATAAAGTAATTCATTGCACTGCTACAGTGGGGCAAAAAAGTATTTAGTCAGCCACCAATTGTGCAAGTTCTCCCACTTAAAAAGATGAGAGAGGCCTGTAATTTTCATCATAGGTACACTTCAACTATGACAGACAAAATGACATTGTAGGATTTGTAATGAATTTATTTGCAAATTATGGTGGAAAATAAGTATCACGTAGACGCAAGTTCTGAGCTCCCTGTTTCTCGCTAGATATACTCATATTTGCGAAGGAACTTTTTGCCCTTACCTGGCATCTCAGTGTATTGGTAGGGTGGGTTCCTCTGCAATGATATTTACAATCTTTCTCTATGTGATTAGAGATGTAAGATCATCAAAGCAGATGAACTCTCCCCTTGGTGTAAATAACTTCCCCGCTTTCTCTTCACCTCCACGGCAACGACTGACAAGGCATTAAAGTCGTGAAGACTTTATCCTCCGTTCTAGTGCTTGGGGTTTAATTAAAACTCTGTTCACTCAGGGGAGTGTGTCACCACACAGAGCGACGTCTCCCGAAAAGATGAGGTTCCAGCCATATCTTATCAATCTGACTGTCGTAACCCTCCAGTAATATGTCGGTATATTGTGTCGGTGAGACTTCTTAATGAAAGTACCTTAGACACACTGCACTGGATGGAATATGAACAACTTGAGAAACACCACCATTAACTTACCAAGAGAGGATAAAACACAAACATCGGAATAAAGCTTTGATGGATTTTGTACCTTACAAATACAATGTTAATTTGGCATGTTAGCTGAACGAGAAATGTATAAACGCTTTATTTGAACTCGTCCTTGGATACGATGATATTGCGGGTAGATTTTTTTTGTGCCATGAACTACAGCATTTGTACAGTTTGCCCATTTGTACAATGTCAAGTAGCAGATGGTCAACACTTGATAATTTGACTATTTCCCACAACGCTACTCCACTCGACCCTGGGATGAATACAGAGAAAAAACAAGGGTATAGTAAGTCGGCTAGTTAGTTTCCTTCTCTTTATTAATCGGTATCTGAGGTTCCTGTAGGACGTGCCGTTTATGCCGGCACATCTCATGTTCCAGTGCCTGTGGGGGGAACTGTTTTTCTCTGCAGCCCTGTGGCCTGTAGACAAGTAATTGGTCTCTAGATTATTCATGTTGATTGTCATGGAGCGTTCATCAAGCAAGTCTAATTGACATATGGAAATCCTTCTCTCTCACCCGTGTAAACAGCAACACCCCCAGAAATGCCTCAGCACAGACATTCATGATTTGTAATTTACTAGTGTACATGATTAGACTTGCAGACCTTTTATCCCAATAGTTACTGACATTATGTAAACAGAGTCCCTTGTAGTTGGTATTGACCGATTCGGACTTGATTGATGGGCGTGTTAGGTAAGTTGTATTGTCTATCCATTTACATTTGTACATTTCAGTCGTTTATAGCAGATGCTCTTATCCAGAGCGACTTATGGGAGCAATTAGGGTTATGTGTCTTGCACATTGGCACATTGACAGATTTTTTCCCCTAGTCGGTCTCGGGGATTGGAAGCAGCGTAATTTCGGGCCCAATGCTCTTCACCGCTAGGCTACCTGTCGCCCTCTATATGGAGAAAAGGCTTAGATTAGGCTTGTTTTAGAGGTTTATGTGTCGATTTGTCTATTACAGTGGGAGGTACCGGGCTACTATGGATGATGAGATCAATGCAGCCTTACAATGGAAAACAAACCAGAGGGTGCCTCAGCACTGAGATTGGCTGCTCGATAATGGCGTCTCGTCACATTGCACCAGGGTTATCATTTATTTTTAGAGGACGGAAATGCAAGCTTACGTACCAGTATGGAGGTCAATCAACATTAATAAAATAAAAAATACAATTGTTGCCCTTTTGCTTTAAGCATAAACCACAAAATATGAACTTTCCTGTCAAGAAAGAATGATGCTTAAATCTCCCAGACACGCACAAGCTGAAATATATTTACAATGTTGGTATATCTAATGAATTAAATGCAAAGCTAGTGTCTTTATACCTGACTGGCAGTGTCTTTAAGTTTTTGCGTGCTTGGCATTAGCAGTGGTAAATAGGAGTGTAATGAACCATTCCAAGATGTTGTCATGCAGGGGAACATTCCCATTTCCAGCTCAGCAGGTATCCATGGCAACCCTAATTCTGCAGGTACAGCCAGATCGCTGGTGGTAATTGCTTCAAACGGATGCATACTTTTACCAAATTGACCTTTATCAAAACCTTGAGTCGTATTAATCTTCTGTTTAGTCGCCATTAGTCGGACTCGGCAAAGTCATCCTGATTTATTGCAGTGTCTGGAGGCAGGCTCCAGACACCAGGTTTTCAAACAGGCCTGTGAATGTCATCATTTCATCCCGTCTATCAGAAAGAAAGAAAACAACTGACTGTCACTGAACCTTTGCCGTTGGTTTAGTGGTGAGGAAGGGCCTGTCGGCCATTTAGTTCACTTTTGATTAGATCATCTTCCATTTCCAATAGAAAAGACAGTAAATCACTGAAAGTGGATAAAACATTTGCAGTGATATCAAGTTGGAAGTGGATCGACATGGACATAAACGAATGTGCCAGACCTGATTTTATAACTAGCCTAGAAGTTTATTATTGCAACATTGTTGTCTTGTATTCCTAACAATATTCCCACAACGCTTTCAGAATATTGCATGAAACTCGAACGTGTAGTGAATTGGCATATTGATGATCGTTATTTAATTCAACAAAATGTACAAACTTTTGTTCACAGTCCGACACGTGTGGAGTTTTTGGTTCAGAACATTCTATTTTAGAACCACATGCGTCTTTGGGCCAGACTGGTTGAGAACACTTGCATAAGACCCATTACTAATAGAAGATTAATCTTTGAGAAGCTTCTACCATCCTCTGACTAGTAGAAAATTGTCTTGTCAGGGTTTTGGGCTGGTAGCTTAGAGTGTTAGGGAAAGATGCCTCCTACCCTGCTTCTACCTCCCTATGCATCAGAAATCCGTAGTGTTTATCATCAGAGATTCAGAATCCTCAGATTATCTATGTGTTCCGGCAGCATGAGGGAAAAGGCATCAGCTTCCAATTTTCTAGTATCAAAAACAGCATTTTGTCAAAGTTTGATGTGCAATTACTTTCCCCCAGCTCACAGTTCATGATCCCCCCCCCCCCGTCTTTGGGAAATGCACTGGCCTTAAATGCTTTTCACTAAGGTCTTACTACTGTTCTATAAAGATGTAGCCTATTGGATTAAAAGCATTTTGTGCATTTATCACATTTAAACCACAATCTCAAAAGGAAGTTAACATGGTTAACATACTTTCACTCTGGCCACATGGATATGATATATCCTCAACCAACCCATTGGTTTGCTCTTGGCATATTATTAGAGTCAAAGACTGGTCTGTGATCATTAACAACATGATATTTCTGTAAGTCCCACAAGCGGCGTTACGGTGAGTGACCTAGAGTAGCTTCATTTGTCCTGCTTTCCCCCCCATCTTTAGCTATGACCCTAAAGCTGTTTGCTAACCAGAGGAGTCGAGAGGGGACTCAATTTACTTAAATGACTCGCTAATAGCGTTTAATGAGCTGTGTTTTGGCATGATGATGTCTTCCGGAGCTTGTTTGCAGAGCGAGGCGATCTGACACCACCCGTCTGCAACCCAACCCGGAGTGTGTGTGTGTGAAGCAGTTTGTGTGAGGCGATGTGTGTGTTGGGTGCTGTTCACAGAGAGCCAGCCTCACAGGCTTAATGGAGCCAGATGTACTGTACCAAGGGACTCCCTAAGGACCTGCAGCTCTCAGGCCTGCCTCTGGAAAGCCGCAGTCCAGAGAGACCCTGGCTATTTTAAATCCACCTCAGGGAAAATCAGTTAATGTGTTTCTAGGAAGCCATGCAGTCATGAATTGAACCAAGTGATTACACTGGAAGTTGAGAGAAGAACCTCCCACACAGCAAGTCAACAGGACCAGGGTGTATCATTCTCAGGACCAGACAACTGGCTGGATCAACAACTGGCTGGATCATCAACTTGCCAGGAACCCAAAGACCTGGACATCCTTAGCATTATGGGTATGCTAGGGTCTCAACTCTATGGCTTCTAGTACCCTGAAGGATGTTTCTTAAAATAAAGATTCAGCCACCCTGATTTCTCCCCAAATGAGCTCCACATGGATTTGTTGTCTCCATGGTCTGTTACATCATTAGCACCTATGACCTGATTTTTTAAACCTGGTTGCATCTGTCAAGTACTATAAATAACCTATCTTGGATGTATTATTATCTGGTACAAAATGAGCATGCCTTTTATTATTTAACCCATCTTATCACGTTAGTTATGTGTTTGATCTTTGCATGAGACGAATTAATGAACTTCAGTCCGGCCCTTGACTCCCTGCTGCTTTGGAGGATTTCTCTATTAAGATTCTATTGGAATCTCATTTGGATTCTTTTGGAATCTCTTTTGGATTCTATTGGAATCTCTTTTGGATTCTTTTGGAATCTCTTTTGGATTCTTTTGGAATCTCTTTTGGATTCTATTGGAATCTCTTTTGGATTCTTTTGGAATCTCTTTTGGATTCTATTGGAATCTCTTTTGGATTCTATTGGAATCTCTTTTGGATTCCTTTGGAATCTCTTTTGGATAATATTGGAATCTCTTTTGGATTCTTTTGGAATCTCTTTTGGATTCTATTGGAATCTCTTTTGGATTCTTTTGGAATCTCTTTTGGATTCTATTGGAATCTCTTTTGGATTCTTTTGGAATCTCTTTTGGATTCTATTGGAATCTCTCTGTTAATAGACATGTCTAGTATTTTTGGTAATTACTGTCATCTGTTAATATTTGACATACGTAAAGCAGGAGTCTAAAATATAGCTGAGATAATGTCGATATTCATTTGCAGGTTTAGCCTATAGGTGGCGCTACCGTCTTCGATGATGCCTGGATCAAATGGTACTATATCAGTAATTGTTTAGTTATACAAGTGTGCCAATTTTTACATGTCTATACCACAGCAGTACGATTTTATTTGAGCTTATCTGCTGTACTAACTGTGTCTGTTTGTCATGCAATTAGGGGGGTGGCAAATCGAAATGTTACAGGAATGCCTGCGCTCCGGTTGAAATAAATTTTCCGGACCACGGTGAACTTTGGATTTAATAAGCCATTATCAAGTAATCTGTATTATGGTTAAATGCAATAACTACTGAACACACACATTTACAAAAGGAAAGCCTAATGAGGTTTGCATGACTTATAGTCTGTCTTGCAGTCTGTTTCATTCATATCCATGAAAATTGATTTGTAAAAAATATTATTAAAGCTACTGAACCATCATTTGACTAATAATCATAGAGCAACCTCAACATTTATATTACCCTCCCAAGTCCTTTTTATTCTGCACCCAAAAACCTTTGAGCCTCCCCGTCATCTCTGGGTAGCTGCATGCCTGGAATGTTAAACTCATGAAGAATAGTCTTTCTCCTGCTTTCTCTCCCTCCCCTGTGTTAGTAACGGGAAATCCCCATATACACAGCTTTGTCGATATAATATATATACAAAATATGTGGACACCCCTTCAAATTAGTGGATTCTACTCTTTCAGCCCCACCCGTTGCTGACAGGTATAGAAAATCGAGCACACAGCCATGCAGTCTCCATAGACAAACATTGGCAGTAGAATGGCCTTACTGAAGAGCTCAGTGACTTTCAAAGTTGGAACTGTCATGGGATGCCACCTTTCCAACAAGTCAGTTCGTCAAATTTCTGCCTTGCTAAAGCTTCCCTGGTCAACTGTAAGTGCTGTTATTGTGAAGTAGGATCATCTAGGAGCAACAACGACTCAGCTGCGAAGTGGTAGGCTACACAAGCTCACAGAACAGGATCACCAAGTGCTGAAGTGCGTGGTGTGTAAAAATTGTCTCTGGAAGCAACGTCAGCACAATAACTGTTCGTTGGAAGCTCCAAGAAATGGGTTTCCATGGCAGAGCAGTTGCACACAAGCCTAAGATCACCATGTGCAATGCCAAGCGTTGGCTGGAGTGGCGTAACGCTCGCTCCCGTTGGACTCTGGAGCAGTGGAAACTGTTTTCTGGCAGTTCAATGGACTAATCTGTGTTTGGTGGATGCCAGGAGAATGGTACCTGCCCACTAATGCATTGTACCAATTGTAAAGCTTGGTGGAGGAGGAATAATGATCTGGGGCTGTCTTTCATGGTTCGGGCTAGGCCTCTTAGTTCCAGTGAAGGTAAATCTTAACGATACAGCATACAATGACATTCTAGACTATTCTGTGCTTCCAACTTTGTGGCAACAGTTTAGGGAAGGCTCTTTCCTGTTTCAGCATGTCAATGCCCTCGTGCACAAAGCGAGGCCCATACAAAAATGGTTTGTTGAGATTGGTGTGGAAGAACTTGACTGGCCTGCACAGAGCCTGACCTCAACCCCACCGAACACCTTTTGGATGAATTGGAACGCCAACTTCGAGCCTGGCCTAATTGCCCATCATCAGTGTCCGACCTCACTAATGCTCTGTGGCTGTATCGCATGTTCCCGCAGCAATGTTCCAACATCTAGTGGAAAGCCTTCCCAGAAGAGTCAAGGCTGTTATAGCCGCAAAGGGTGGACCAACTCTATATTAATGCCCATGATTTTGGAATGAGTTGTTCGACGAGCAGGTGCCCACATACTTTTGGTCATGTAGTGTATTTCAGATTGAAGTGTGTGTGCAAAGAGGAATGATGCCTTTACAGCTACTCACCCAGACCATTCTGTTTTTTCTCTCCCCGTCCTCTCTTCATGCAAAACAAACATGAGTTTGAAATACACCTCGTGGAAGTTGGAATATGCAGTATTAACTTTTAAACAGCCATTTTCGTCTAAACTATAAGATTTTTTTGTTTGTTGTATAATTCCATGTCAATTCATAATGCGGATATTGTCCTGCTCATGACCAGTAAGGGGGCTATTTAGTTCCATCTACGCTGTCAGGGCTACCAGATGACGCTCACCTTCCTGCTGTCCTCCACCCACTCAGCAATAATGGTAGTTAGTTAGGTTCTGTGCTGTGTGCCATTCCTCCATGTTCTCAGTGGTCTGTACATGGGACTTCATGTCCCTCCTGTCATCAATATTATGGGTCGATGCAGTGATGTATGACAGCATGTTCATAGAGGTCCAATCATCTGTAACCACGTATAGGGTGTTTGAGAGCTTGTGCTTTGTACATGCAGAGGAATCATTGTACAATTTCTCGTCACGGTTTTTAGACCTGGAATCCTGTAGTCTGGTTCTAGATATGCCATCAGGGCATTGAAGCCGACATTCATTAACAATGGCTGCATATCAATTGTAATCATCCCTGCTGAAAATAAACAGCGTAGACCAGCATACATTTCAAGCTGGTCAATGCTGGTCTAAGCTGGTCAGTGCTGGTTGGATGCTGGTCAAGCTGGTCTGACCAGCATGGTCTAACTGGTTCTGCTGGCTGACCAGCATGGTCTAGCTGGTTATGCTGGCAGACCGGCCTTCGTTGTATTTTCGTCGTGACCAGCCTTCTTTGTGTTTTTTATTTATGGTGACCAACCTTTGCTGTGTTTTGGACACTGATGACCAGCATAAGCTAAAGTTAAACCAGCATCAAGTCACATTATGCTGGTTTACAATGTTGTTCAATTCCTATTGGATTCCAGCCAGACTAGATTCCCACAATCTGCATACAGAATGACTACCGGGGTTAGAAAGATAAATTAATGAGACTACCTAAAAACCATCTAAACTGGAACAACCATTTCAATAACAGATGCAATAAATCCAACTAACATATTGGATTAGTTTATAAAAGTGTATGTTATGTATCTTTGTGCAGCATAAGATACATGAATTTATTGATTGATTAATGCACTTGCAAAAACATAGATATTGCAACAAACAATTCAAAAATATCTAACTGCAATAGAGCATGCTGGTAAATATTATAATGATGGGTGTGGTTTTGCAAACCAGCAAAATTCGGGTTAGTTGGGAGTCAACCTCACTTGGGATATGAACCTCTCGGTGTGAGCAGCCTTCATTTTCTGCTACGTCACTGGATCTGTTGGTATAATAAAGATTGTAAAAGCATACAACCAATGGACATGCTGTCATTTGTCTCTATGGGGAAACTCTTTTGGGTGCCACATAGAACTCTTTGATTTGTCTAAAATGGCATGGTCTAAAATGTTGCATTTGTGCCAACCGTTAGTGGAAGTGTTGTACCAGTTTAAGTTGTTCAATCGTTATGTTGATGAAAGTTGAGCATCTCATTTGTCCACATTGAGTTTTACAATCTTTGTCAAATCGGGTGGCAATCAAGAGCTGCACTCTTAATTAAGAGGCTGCTGTGCATTTTCCAGTATCTTAAAGGAAAGCTTCACCCATTTTGAGTGTTATATTGTTTTTGTGTATTAATGAGCAAAGTCCAATTGATTTCCGGGGTCATTTCATGTTTTCATGTGTATCTGAGCTATTGCTGTTCAAGCAGGCCAAAATGTGTCTGGTATGACGTATTATTGAGATTAAGTTGCTCTCACTAAACTGGAAGTTAATATGAATATGACTTTTAGATTGCAAAAATGTCTATCATACATGTCAGATTTCAGTACGGGCCAATGTCATAACACGGGAGGTTGTCTACTCTCGATTGAGCCATAGATCATATTTTTTAGATCTTCCTATCACAAAAAATATGTGTAATTTAATAGATGGTCCACCACATATCTCCTATTTGTCTGCCTCTTCATTCTATGGTGCATTGCATTGCTGTTGCGAATGTCAAACTGCGAGACACATCGATCTGCAGGTTGAACATGGTGATAGTGCTGTTTGTTTAGGCTATTTTACTGCTAACTAGCTACTTCACATGCTTTGGAATTATTGTGTGTAGCTACATTTGCTAACTAGCTAGCCAGCCAGCCCATAGAGAAAGCATTGCATTGTGGGTTTTGTAGTCGACTTGAACTTGAACATGACTTGAACTTGAACAGACTTTTACAATGATTTTCACATTGCTACCAACCTTATTATGACGGATTTTTAAAAATATTTGTTCAGCGAAAAAATTGTTCTCACATAGTGTTATTTAACACTGTAAATGATAGGAATTTGTGGTTTTGGGTGGATTTTTCCTTTATTGGCAGTTGGTCATTGGGAAAATTCATTCAACTCTCAACTTACTGTCAGCAGTACCTTACTGTGGCTGATTTCTGTCATGCTCACTGACCTGAGGTTGTAGCAGGAAGGTCACTTTGCTGTCAACCGAGAGGTTGAGGCCTGGTGAGCCTCGTGTGTGCCCACCACAAAGAATTCTTAGTAGTTTTCACCTAATGTTATAAGCTTTCTTGTAATAAGAAAAGTTAAGTGAAGGTACAGTGAGTTACTGTGCATGTAAAAAAATGTTTTGGTACTTTTTAGCCCTTTTTCTCCCCAATTGGTAGTTACAGTCTTGTCCTCCGAAACACAACCCGCCAAGCCACACTGTTTGCTTAACCTGGAAGCTAGTTGCACCAATGTGTCGGAGGAAACACTGTATACCTGTCAATGTGCATGTGCCTTACCTGCCACAGGAGTTGCTCAAGCGCATTGGGACAAGGACATCCCAGCCAGCCAAACCCTCCCATAACCCAGACAATTGTTTGGTGCCTCATGGGTTTCCTGGTCACGGCCGGTATCAAACCTGGATCTGTAGTGATGTTGCTAGTGCCTTAGACCGCTTCTCCACTCGGGAGGCCCTTACTGTGCATTTCACAATAACTTATTGACATCTTGTTGCCAGTCAGGTTGCAAGTTCCAAATAAACTTTGCTTTAACAGTACATTACTGTAAACTTTGGTAACTTATTGTGAACTTTGGTAACTTGCCAAAGTTTGCATTACTGTAAACTTTGGCAAGTTCAAGTTTAAATCCCCTAAGAATGTATGCACGTTTTACATCAAGGGTGCCTGAGCACTTGACTTGATTTCCTGGCAACTTTTTAGCAAAGTGTAGAAATGTATTCTTGCCGTTAAATGTGTGGCCAATCTCTGTCATGCCCACAGACCTGGTGGTGTAGAAGGAAATTCAGGTTATTAGCTGCCAAGAGGTTGTAAGCTCAAAAAATGAGGTATAGTCTCAAGTAACCAGAATTAAGCAGCATACTGTCCATTTACAGCAATAACACCTTCATTCAGCTGTCAAAATGCAGTAACTTGATGTTTACCTTACTTTCACTGTAGTGTACTGTCAAATTACAGGAACCTTTTAACAGTGTAGCATAAAATGGCATAAAAGGAAAACGTGGTGCAGAGTTAAAGAACAGGAGGGTTCTTCACAACCATCACAGCACTAAAGAGCCCTTCCTGGTATTGAAAGAAAATGGTTACACATCACCCTCACCCCTAACAAAGAACCCCTCAATAACCTTTTGTTTCTGTGTATGCTGGTCCAGCGTTGGCTGGTCAAGCTGGTCTGCATTTGCCAGCATGCTTTATTGCATTTTTTTAAAATAATTGTTTGTTTCAGTATCTATCTTTTTGCATGTATGAAGGCTGGTTAGCAGCAAAAACACAGCCAAGGCTTGTCACCAGCCTATGCTGGTCTACGCTGGGTTGCTGTTTGTTTTTTTGTAATCAGCATTGTGATTTTATCACTCCATCCCTCATCACACTTCTTTTGTGTGAAGAGCCTGTCTAATGTCTGTTGTTGGAGGCCTGCACTGCTGCCAGCAACGGTTTGGGTCTCACTGTGCCTCCCTTTCATATAGCTGAGCATTTCACCTGCATTGCCACAGTTACTCAATTCCACCTAGCAAAGTTTGCATTTCACCGACACCTCATTTAACTCCTCAAAATATTGTCATATGGAACTTAACTGCTGTTGCTTCCCTGTCTCACTCTCTGACATTTTTCCAACTGTTAAATGACGATGACGTGCAGAGGGCTTTGTATCCGTGGTAAATCATTTGAAAGATGCATATCTCTTACTAACGTCACAGCGTTGTTGCGTTAGGTGCTGTATGTTTAATTTAGTATTTTCCTCGTTATGATGATAGTTGGGACCTGTTAGTGGTAGTTTTGTGATAACTACACTGTGATTTTAATAAAAATGTTTAAAAAAAACAATTATTTGGTTAGAGATTGTTTTTTAATTAAGGTTCCGACCCCTTTAAAAAAGAAATAATTTAGCCTAAAATGACATACCCAAATCTAACTGCTTGTAGCTCAGGCCCTGAAGCAAGGATATGTATATTCTTGATACCATTTGAAAGGAAACACTTTGAAGTTAGTGGAAATGTGAATGAACGTAGGAGAATATAAGAAAGGCCATAATGTATTATTCCAGTCTATTTGCAATTTAGACTGTGGCCACTAGATGGCAGCAGTGTATGTGCAATGTTTTAGACTGATCCAATGAAACATTGCATTTCTGTTCAAAATGTTGTATCAAGACTGCCCAAATGTGCCTAATTGGTTTATTAATAACTTTCCAAGTTCAAAACTGTGCACTATCATCAAACAATAGCATGGCATTCTTTCACTGTAATAGCTACTGTAAATTGGACAATGCAGTTAGATTAACAAGAATTTAAGCTTTCTGGCAATATCAGATAGAGTATGTCTATGTCCTGTTACTTGCAACCTCATGCTAATCGCATTAGCCTACGTTAGCTCAACCGTCCCGTGGACGGGACACCAATTCTGAAGAAGTTCGTTCCTAACGTTTTTTCTTAATGTGTCAAAGCTAATAGCGACACGTGTTGATGCTTGCCAAAATTCATTTGTATTAATATTTTACGTTCTGTGGTAAAGTCCGCCCGCAACACACAAGATGTGCTTCATCACTCTGCCATATGCTTTGCCACTAGTGCTCCATTCCAAGCCCATCACTGTGACTTATAGTATATTCATCCATTAACTGACCATCCCGACATGTACAACGTCAAACCCACTGGCTCACATTCATATACAAATCCCTCCTCAGCAAGACCCCTCTTTATCTCAGCTCACTACGAAGACTCCCCACCACCATCAGCAACCTGAGATCCAGCAATTACTGTACATAAACCTGGCAATCTCCAAGACATGCAGTATCTTTGGTGAAAATGCTTTTCAATTATCCGCTTCTAGAGACCGGACCATCCATAAAAAAACACAGAAACTAAGCTATTTTGTGTCCATTGCTGCTTTTAAAAACAAACTGTCTGAGATTTGAAAAGATAACTGCATTTGTTTCCCCTGCCTCTTAAATACTGCCTATTACTAAATGTCTTACTGCCTGTTTTACTGACTGTGCATTGTGTATTTTTGACTATTGTTTGTATGTTATTGTTTAATCTATTAGTATGTTATGTGTGCTGTGCTCACTCCCTGACAGGTCATCATTGTAAATTAGAATTTGTTCTTAATTGACATATATGTATAAAGAAAGGTGAAAAAACAAACAATTATCTTTATAAAGAGAGATAAAATACATCCAATAGCTTCTGAAACATTTCAACGCGCTGATGATTTAATCCCACGTTTGAGTTTTCTATTAAAGATTAGGACAAAGTTGGAGAGACATGGATGGGTTTTATCCCTGCATTGTCTGTGTTGGTTTGTATCAGCACGTCCACATGACTGTAGAGAATTGCTGTAATGAAAATAAAAGGCACAGGGATAAAGGAGGCACATGCATGTCCAGCTGTAGAAGCATTCCAGGTCTGAGTAGATGACATTAGATTCCCTGACCAGCTCGATGGGCCTAATCTCTGTCTTGTTTCAGGAGAAACACACCAGGCTGCCATGCTGATAATTACAGATATGGCTTTGAGGTTTTGCCCTGTAATTCTACGTGATGGACACTAATGACATTGAAAGACTCCATCAGTGTTATCTCACTGTTATCGGGATGGATTCCCGTCCGCATGTGTGCTGCCATTATCGCAGCCACTGCTGTCATCATTTCCACTGCCGCCATGGAGACCGAGACAAGGTCTCATCCATTCCAAAGCCATCAGCCACGGGGAATTATTCAACCCTGGACTGGCCTTCTGTCCTCCTCTGGACATGCCAGACCCACTGGCCCAGAGTTCATACCAGGGAGAGGGGGCGGGCGCGACATCATCCTGCATTATACACTAGTTTAGAAAATCGATGGATCTACTGGGCAGTGAGAACACAGGGCAGTGGAAGAGGCAGGAGAGAGGGAGGAAGGGGGAGGCAGGGGCTTCCTGTGTGTGTCCAGCAGACCAGAGAGCAGCCTCATGTTTATGGAGAAGTTTTGAAGGATGCAGGCAATGGCAAGGCAGGGAGGCAGGAAGGCCACTGAGATTGTCTAGGTTCCCCCAGCAGGACTCTGGTGCACTGAGATTAGCTGTGCTGAGGGTCAGCGTCACATTGGGCTTCATGGTTCATCAGGCAACCCCGATGGAAGTGGGTTTGAATGTGTGTGACATGCTGGGATCAACCTGAACTCTGTCGCTCTCACCAAAGGAAGAAGCTTTAAAGCCTGCGGTGTGACTAAAAACACCTGCCTCTCCACTTCCAGTCTCAAACCGGTAAGATGAAGTGCAGTCATTTCATTACTATAGGATGAGTTGAAAGGCATGGTGTGTATGCATAGTACAGCCAACCCACATCTGAAATGAACTCAAAAACCCTCAACTCTTATCCAAAACTCCCCCTGGAATCTCCAGGGGGCCATGCCGGCTCTGAGACTCACAGGCTGACAGATGGACAACGGTTCCTGCTACATTTGGATTAAGGACTTGTTTTAAATATTGAAGTAGCCTTTCATTAGGATTTGTTATCCATGTTGCATACGCTGTACTAAATTGAAGCACATCGTGCTTCCTGCATCCAGATTATAATAATGAATATTCAGTTATCTGTGATTCCTTTTCTACGATTTACTGAACTGTGTTTTCATATTTACTGGCTATTCTGGTCATACATCCCCATACATTTTTGTTGTTGGACAGAGTTTGGCACTATGAAAGATTGTTTGACAAGGTCCGACATTGACAAGGACCTCATTGTCCCTGTGGAGAAAATGTGTTGCAGTATTATGCGCACGTTTAAAATGGCGTTAAGAAAAAGCAAATGTACCATAGACAACAAACAAACTCACGACAGTTATATACAGTATATACCGATGAAAGAACACCAGCCTGATATTAACTCAAGCTTTTTAGGAGGGATATCACACATGGCACAAACAATTGTCTAGATCTGTCTTTCCTGCACGGAGGTGCCCCCATATCTGCGCCCAGAGGGGAATAGTTCAAGGTTCAGGGGAGAATCTCAATTGCCTACTCCTCGCATCCTCTCTCCTAGCCTCCTTCTCAAAACCCATTGGAGGAGAAGATCAAAAGGGAGGGACCTCTGCTTTTCACATGGGTTTTGATAAGGAGACAAGCAGAGAGGACACAAGGAGTATGCAATTGAGATCTTCTCCAGGTACAGGGGGTGGCTTGGGTCTAAAAGGATTCCGTGACCCTTGCTTAAAGATCCAACCCAAGCCTCTCTGTCTGACTCCAAGTACCTCGCTCGCTGTAGTGATAATCCATCTGGCATTACCAAACACACAAACAAAGCAGAAAGTTGTCAGTTATTACATTTTTTTAAATGTATCCAATGAGACTTCCCCCGGGCCGATGAGGATGTGCACCTTAATTCTTACACATACACTATGCCAGTGTTTTCCAAACTAAGTACTGGGGACCTCAAGCAGTGCACATTTTGGTTTTTGACCTAGCACTACACAGCCAATTCAAATAATCAACTCATCATCAATCTTTGATCATTTAATCTGCTATGTAGTGCCAGGACAACAAAAAAAACGAAAAAAAGTGCACCCCTTGGGGTCGCCCAATGACAGAGTTTGGGAAACGCTAAGCCCAAGCCTTGTCCGAGCCAGAACAGGCCATAGGACAGGACCACATCTCCTGTTTCCGTGACGTGACGCAACTTGATATACAAGTACCCACCCCGGACAGGACTCTTGAGGGGAGGTCGAAATACACGTGGGTCCTCTTTCCTTGCGTGCCTACAGTAAAATGAGTATTTACTACCGTGCTTCTATATTAACCATTGCCCTCACGTACTGTGATTGACTGTGTAAACAACACAACATTCCTCCACTTGGCGTCTTCCAGTAGCACCGTCAGATATTACATTGGACATTTATTCTCCAGTTCTACGTTCTCAAATGGCTAGTAAAAGGGGGGGGGGGGCTTAATCATTACTCTGCTGAAGATACATTTTGAACTCTATACCTTATCTTAAAGATAAGTTAAACACAATCATAATGGTATTTAGCAATCGCTGTAGTGGATAATATGAAAGAAGCCATTTTGTGACTAATTTGCATAAAAACATGTCTGTGCTGCTGTGCCTTCAGTCATGAAGTTCAGGCGCACTCATGTAAGCAGCCTCTGGACTTGTAGCATGAACATATTGGAGCAGGGAGTACCACAATAGCTTGGGTATGCTGAAATGGAGGCAATTGAGTATACTGATGTTCAGCTACTTTGCTTAGAAGAACTATAGAACAGAAGTAGGTAGGGAAATTGGAAGTAGGTAGGAAATTGGTAGGCCTCGATTTAGTATACTAGTATAATTTGTGTTGTAAAAAATATTCAACTTTGATGTGATAGTTTGAACTGTTGAGTTGAACTATATACATTCCCCTTGTTAGGCTTTGAACAGATAAAGGTTTTGTTGACTAACCAACAGACAGCTCTTTTAAACCAAATCTAATTTGCTAAGTTGATTGATGCTCCGGGAAGCCTGAGCAATCTACAAAACCATTGCTCAGTAAAAGAGTGTGTGAACGCATCACTGGCCCAAATATCACCAGGCTGGCTAACATTTCTAATCTGTTTTCTATCACACACGTAGCAGTTATTTTGGAGATATTTCTTCCACAAGAGACTTGCACTTGGTTGCCATCTGTATCATGTTGATTTAGAGACGCTGCTTGTGCATAGTGTGATCGACTGCAATCAAGTCATCTCCATGTGAAGTAGCAACTGAATTTGATGAATCTTTTGGCGTTGATCGAGTCTGCATTAACTTTTGTAATTTGAATATGTTGTCCGTCAAGAACCCTTTTTTAAAAGCCTAGAGATTTAAACGCCTGCCCACTCCGGCCCCCACCCCACCCCACTCTAACCTTCCCCTCCCACAGCTTCATCAATCAGCAGTGTGGTCACCATGATGACAGAGAGCATCTTGGTTTCTGCGTCAGGTTCTAATAAAGGTCCAGCGGTGTGCCCTGACCCCTGTCACCTTGACACGTGTTTACTTAGCTCAAGTGTGGAGGATTGGAGGGTCCTGCCCCCGCCTTGCCCCTGTTGGCCTCTGCCCGTCACTGGCCTCCTGTAATCACTAATTTATTTGCAGTCGTCTCCCATCCCGCAGCCTCTGATTGATGGCAGGCTTCTCATTAACGCCAGGCCAAGGCCTTCACACCAGCCAGAGCCATGTCCAGAGCCATACAGCCCAACCCAGCAGGCAGCCCAACCCCTCAGCTCACCTTTAAGCCAAGCCTCCCTACCTCAATTAAACAAACCCCTGAAAGAAAACTGAGAGGAGATGGAAACAGCACTAACCCTAACTCCCTAGCTTTGGGTTGTTATTATTTTAGAAAGTGTGTGTGTGTGTGTGTGTGTGTGTGTGTGTGTGTGTGTGTGTGTGTGTGTGTGTGTGTGTGTGTGTGTGTGTGTGTGTGTGTGTGGGGGGGGGGGGGGTATAATAAAGGGAGTGAGAGAATGTGAGAGTGTTGAGGGGGGAGGTGAGTGGATGTGAATGATTTATAAGTGTAGCTGGACACTTAATAATTACTTAAAACACACACATAGATCACCTTTACAGTATTTCTGTCACGCAGTGGTGCAGGAATGGAAATGACACGTGATTGATGCCAGGAAGCACAGGCCCGGCCCAGGGGGAACGCGGTGCAAGGTCTTACTTATAAAATCATCAATCAGAGAGCATGCCCTCCCTGTGAAACGGGGCTGTGAAACACCAGCGGTACCCCTCGCCTCACACCGCACTGCACTGTGCACCATGGAGCACTGCCTACCTGCCTGCCTCAGTGGTGAAGGGGCTTCCTTCTTTTGATTAATGAAGACAATACCCATTCTAGCGTACTACATACTTAAAAGTATTTATACGCCTCAACTTATTCCACATTTTGTGAAACAGCCTGAATTCAGAATGGATTAAATATAAAACGTTCTCACCCATCGAATACCCCATAATGACAAAGTGAAAACGTGTTTTTGATTTTTTTTTCTAACTTCATGAAAATTAAACAAAAATATCTCATTTACACCTTTTGGCTGCTGTGACTATTTCTGGGTAAGTTTCTAAGAGTTTTCCACACCTGGATTGTGCAACATTTGGCCATTATTCTTTTCAAAATGCTTCAAGCTCTGTCAAATTTGCTACACTAGACAACCATTTTCCAATCTTGCCATAGATTTTCAAGTAGATTTAAATCAAACTGGCCATTCAGGAACATTCACCGTCTTCTTGGTAAGCAGCAGTGTAGATTTGGCCTTGTGTCTTAGGTTATTGTCCTGCTGAAAGGTAAATTAATCGCCCAGTGTCTGCTAGAAAGCAGGTTGTCCTGAAACAGTTTGTCCTCTAGGATTCTCTAGGATTCTGCCTGTGCTTAACTCCATTCCGTTTATTTTTTATCCTGAAAATCTCCCCAATCCTTAACGATTACAAGCATACCCATAACATGATGCAGCCACCACTATGCTTGAAAATAGAAATGGAGTTATAGGCCTACTCTGGCTGGTTATAGGCAGACTATCACATTCAACATATACCTTAGTAGACCATATAGCCCATCTAAAACTTTTCAAATGTTCAAATCAAAAGGGTATCGCATAGAAAAACGTGGACAGTTAGGTGCATCGCAAATTCAGAACCCCTGGACAGTAACATAATAAACTAAACCACTGATCATTGGGAATGAGATCAGAATGACTGCCAAGACTTGATCCAGAAATGTAATAACTGAACTTAAACAATACATTGTCCGTAAAGCTCAGAGACAGGATTGTGTCGAGGCACAGATCTGGGGAAGTGTACCAAAAAAAAATATGCAGCATTGAAGGTCCCCAAGGACACAGTGGCCTCCATCAGTCTAAAATGAAAGAAGTTTGGAACCATCAAGACTCTTCCTAGAGCTGGCCGCCCGGCCAAACTGAGCAATCAGGGGAGAAGTGCCTTGGTCAGGGAGGTGACAAAGAACCTGAAGGTCAGTCTGACAGAGCACTAGAGTTCCTCTGTCGAGATGGGAGAACCTTCCAGAAGGACAATCATCACTGCAGCACATCACCAATCAGTCCTTTATGGTAGAGTGGCCAGACTGAAGCCACTCCTCAGTGAAAGGCACATGACAGCCTGCTTGGAGTTTGCCCAAAGGCACCTAAAGGACTCTCAGGCCATGAGAAACAAGATTCTCTGGTCTGATGAAACCAAGATTGAACGCTTTGACCTGAAATCCAAGTGCCACGTCCGGAGGAATGCTGGCACCATCCCTACAGTGGAACATGGTGGTGGCAGCATCATGCTGTGGGGATGGTGTTCAGCAGCAGGGACTGGGAGACTAATCAGGATTGAGGGAAATATGAATGGAGCAAAGTACAGAGAGATCTTTGATGAATAGTTGCTCCCGAGCACTCAGGACCTCAGACTGGAGTGAAGGTACACCTTCCAACAGGACAACGAACCTAAGCACACAGCCAAGACAATGCAGGATTGGCTTCAGGGCATGTTTTTGAAAATCCCTGAGTGGCCCAGCCTGAGCCCGGACTTGAACATGATCGAACATCTCTGGAGAAACCTGAAAATAGCTGTGCAGCGACGCTCCCCATCTAACCTGACAGGGCTTGAGAGGATCTGCAGAGAAGAACAGGAAAAAATCTCAAATGCACGTGTGCCAAGCTTGTAGCGTCATACCCAAGAAGACTCAAGGCTGTAATCGCTGCCAAAGGTGCTTCAACAAAGTACTGAGTAAAGGGTCTGAATACTTATGTAACTGTGATATTTCCATTTTTTTATTGTTTTTGCTTTTTCATAATGGAGCATTGTGTGTATACTGATGAGGGAAAAAAACAATTTAATACATTTTAGCTGTAAAGTAACAAAATATGGAAAACGTTAAGGGGTCTGAATTAGAGGTTGACCGATTAATCGGAATGGCTGATTAATTAGGTCTGATTTCAAGTTTTCATAACAATCGGTAATCAGCATTTTTGAACACCGATTTTTTAAAAACCTTTATTTAACTTGGCAAGTCAGTTAAAACTCCCCATCCCGGATCCGGGATCGTGACTAAAGCCTCAGGCTCATTAGCATAATGCAACGTTAACGATTTCTGAAAATCGCAAATAAAATGAAAATAATGCGTCTGCTCTCAAGCTTAGCCTTTTCTTAACAACACTGTCATCTCAGATTTTCAAAATATGCTTTTGAACCATAGAAATTGACTAATTTGTGTAAGAGTATGCAAAGCTAGCATAGCATTTTGAGTAGCATTTAGCACGCAACATTTTCACAAAAACCAGATAACCAAATAAATAAAATCATTTACCTTTGAAGAGCTTCTGATGTTTTCAATGAGGAGACTCTCAGTTACATACCAAATGCGCAGTTTTTCCTGAAAGCGTCTGTGTGTAGGAGAAATCGTTCCGTTTTCTACATTGCATCTGGCTACCGAAACGAACCGAAAATTCAGTCACCTACAACGTCAAACTTTTTCCGAATTAACTACATAATATCGACCGAAACATGGCAAACGTTGTTTGGAATCAATCCTCAAGGTGTTTTTTCACATATCTCTTCATTGATATATCGTTCGTGGAAGCTTGCTTTCCTCTCTGAATCCCATGGAAAAATACTGGCAGCTGACTTTTGCGCACCAATTTCGGCGCAGGACACCGGGCGGACACCTGGTAAATGTGGTCTCTTATGGTCAATCTTCCAATGATCTGCCTACAAGTACGTCACAATGCTGCAGACACCTTGGGGAAACGACAGAAAGGGTTGACTCACTCCTCTCGCATTCACAGCCATATAAGGAGACAATGGAAAACAGAGCCTCAAAAATCCTGCTCATTTCCTGGATGCCGTCTCATCTTGGTTTTGCCTGAAGCTCACGTTCTAGGGCACGCACAGAAAATATCTTGGTAGTTCTGGACACGTCAGAGTGTTTTCTTTCGAAAGCTATCAATTATATGCATAGTCGAGCATCTTTTTGTGACAAAATATTGCGCTTAAAACAGGCACGTTTTTTTATCCAATAATGAAATAGCGCCCCCATAGATGTAAGAGGTTAAGAACACATTCTTATTTTCAATGGCATTCTAGGAACAGTGGATAAATTGCCTTGTTCAGGGGCAGAATGACAGATTTTTACCTTGTCAGCTCGGGGATTTGATCTTGCAACCTTCCGGTTACTAGTCCAACGCTCTAACCACCTGCCTTACATTGCACTCCACGAGGAGCCTGCGTGGCAGGCTGACTACCTGTTACGCGAGTGCAGCAAGAAGCCAAGGTAAGTTAGCGAGCATTAAACCTATCTTATAAAAACAATCAACCTTAACATAATCACTAGTTAACTACACATGGTTGATGATATTACTAGTTTATCAACGCTAGTTCTGCGGTGCATATAATCGATGCGGTGCCTGTTAATTTCTCATCTGATCACAGCCTAATTCTCTAAACGGGTGATGATTTAACAAGCGCATTCGCAAAAAAGCACTGTCGTTGCACCAGTGTGTACCAAACCATAATCATCAATGCCTTTTTAAAATCAATGCACAAGTATATATTTTTAAACCTGCATATTTAGTTAATATTGCCTAATAACATTACTTTCTTTTAACTAGGGAAATTGTGTCACTTCTCTTGCGTTCCGTGCAAGCAGTCAGGGTATATGCAGCAGTTTGGGCCGCCTGGCTCGTTACGAACAGTGTGAAGACCATTTATTCCTAACAAAAACCGTAATTAATTTGCCAGAATTGTACATAATTATGACATAACATTGAAGGTTGTACAATGTAACAGCAATATTTAGACTTAGGGCCACCCTATGCCATCCTATAGATAAAATACGGAACGGTTCCGTATTTCACTGAAAGAATAAACGCAATTAATCTTCTCCTTTCTCCTTTCCCCCTTCTGATGACCAGGTGGCGAATCGCATCTCTGCATGTCTGGCAGACATATCAGTGTGGATGACGGATCACCACCTCAAGCTGAACCTCGGCAAGACGGAGCTGCTCTTCCTCCCGGGGAAGGACTGCCCGTTCCATGATCTCGCCATCACGGTTGACAACTCCATTGTGTCCTCCTCCCAGAGCGCTAAGAACCTTGGCGTGATCCTGGACAACACCCTGTCGTTCTCAACTAACATCAAGGCGGTGGCCCGTTCCTGTAGGTTTATGCTCTACAACATCTGCAGAGTACGACCCTGCCTCACACAGGAAGCGGCGCAGGTCCTAATCCAGGCACTTGTCATCTCCCGTCTGGATTACTGCAACTCGCTGTTGGCTGGGCTCCCTGCCTGTGCCATTAAACCCCTACAACTCATCCAGAACGCCGCAGCCCGTCTGGTGTTCAACCTTCCCAAGTTCTCTCACGTCACCCCGCTCCTCCGCTCTCTCCACTGGCTTCCAGTTGAAGCTCGCATCCGCTACAAGACCATGGTGCTTGCCTACGGAGCTGTGAGGGGAACGGCACCGCAGTACCTCCAGGCTCTGATCAGGCCCTATACCCAAACAAGGGCACTGCGTTCATCCACCTCTGGCCTGCTCGCCTCCCTACCACTGAGGAAGTACAGTTCCCGCTCAGCCCAGTCAAAACTGTTCGCTGCTCTGGCCCCCCAATGGTGGAACAAACTCCCTCACGACGCCAGGACAGCGGAGTCAATCACCACCTTCCGGAGACACCTGAAACCCCACCTCTTCAAGGAATACCTAGGATAGGATAAAGTAATCCTTCTCCCCCCCCTTAAATGATTTAGATGCACTATTGTAAAGTGGCTGTCCCACTGATGTCAGAAGGTGAATTCACCAATTTGTAAGTCACTCTGGATAAGAGCGTCTGCTAAATGACTTAAATGTAAATGTAAATGTTTAAATGATAGTTTCAGAATTTGACCATATTAATGACCTAAGGCTCGTATTTCTGTGTGTTTTTATGTTATAATTAAGTCTATGATTTGATAGAGCAGTCTGACTGAACGGTGGTAGGCAGCAGCAGGCTCGTAAGCATTCATCCAAACAGCACTTTCGTGCATTTGCCAGCAGCTCTTCGTTGTGCTTCAAGCATTGAGCTGTTTATGATTTTAAGCCTATCAACTCCTGATATTAGGCTAGTGTAACCGATGTGAAATGGCTAGCTAGTTAGCGGGGTGCGCGATAATAGCGTTTCAATCGGTGACGGCACTCGCTCTGAGACCTTGAAGTAGTTGTTCCCCTTGCTTTGCAAGGGCCGCTGCATTTGTGGAGCAATGGATAACGATGCTTCGAGGGTGGCTGTTTTCGATTTGTTCCTGGTTTGAGCCCAGGTAGGGGCGAGGAGAGGGACGGACGCTATACTGTTACACTGGCAATACTGAAGTGCCTATAAGAACATCCAATAGTCAAAGGTATATGAAATACAATTGGTATAGAGAGAAATAGTCCTATAATTACTATAATAACTACAACCTAAAACTTCTTACCTGGGAATATTGAAGACTCATGTTAAAAGGAACCACCAGCTTTCATACGTTAGCTTTTTTACATGGCACTTATTGCACTTTTACTTTCTTCTCCAACACTTTGTTTTTGCATTATTTAAACCAAATTGAACATGTTTCATTATTTAATTGAGGCTAAATTGATTTTATTGATGTATTATATTAAGTTAAAATAAAAGTGTTCATTCAGTATTGTTGTAATTGTCATTATTACAAATAAATAAATAAAAATTGGCCGATTAATCGCTGCTTTTTTTGGTCCTCCAATAATCCGTATCGGCGTTGAAAAATCATAATTGGTCGACCTCTAATCTGAACACTTTCCGAATGCACTGTAGTATGTCTCCCATTATTTAATGTCCACAAAATCCACATACACTCTAGTGAGGACAATACGCAATATTGTGGTTAGATGGTAGGACTATAGGGCTGGCCAGGCAGGCTTATTTATTTAAATAAAATTACACACATGCACACACACTCATTCTCTCTATCTCGCTCTCTATCTCTCTTTCTCTCAGCCCCCTCTCTCTTTCTTTCTCTCTCTCTCTCCCTCCATTTCACAGTCCTTTGATAATGAATTCAAATGGTTTTGGTTGTTGAGTCATGCAGCATTATCTCAGACGGCCATGCTGCCTAAACCAGGGCTTTACTTGCTGTCTCGCTGGGGGATCACAAATAGTGGAAATGAATCACACATTAAAGTAAGGCTGACAAATGTATCCTGGGTTCTCGGGTGCTGATAGTTTCTTTCCCGACCTAACCGTCTAAACTGTGTTTGCAGGAGGGAAAATACATCCAGGGAGGCTCTAGATTAGCTCTGAACGTATCTGCAAATATACCATGAACGGAATATTGCGCCTTTTTGAAGATTTGGTTACAATATTGTAATTTTACGTACCTAACACAAACCTAATGTCATGGTCTACTAAGCAGAAATGGTCTCGTATACAAAAATGTTCTCTTTCAATTGTCCGTTTCGATATCTCACAGTAGGATTCACCAGACACTCTAAGTACTGTAGCTCGACTAACTAATCTGTCAGAGACAGACAGGTCGAGTGGCGAATGAGGGACAGGCTCCCCTCGCTCTAAAGAGGTCAGTGACCAGACTCGGTATTGATTGGCCCGAAGTGCAGAGAGGGACGCACCGCCCCAGGCGAGCAACAACTCCCTGCTCTTCCAGTTTACATGGTGGAAGCCAAACTCAATTAGGCCAAACACTGTTTGCCATCATTAGTGTCAAGGACATGAACATGGCACTTCTCTCCCTGGTAAGACGGACTACTTCTTTGACTCCATCGACCAAAATGTCTACCGTACGTTCTGTGCGGGCGTTGAACGTTGGTTTACCATGCCGATTTGATGCTAGAGGTGCACTATCTTCTAGCTATCGGACCCACGTGTCCTCAACAGCTATCTGATGAATTTCACATTCATGCTTATGTTCGACGTGCTGTCTCGCGCTATTCGTCGAGGTGACTGGTCCTCCTCAGTTAACCTGCAGGACGCTTATTTTCACAAAGGCATTCTGCCAGCACTCAGGAGGTTTCGAAGGTTTACTTTTCAAGGCACAGCCTATGAATACCTCACTGTCCTTTCTGGGCTAGCACTAGCTCCCCGAACCTTCAGCAAATGTGTAGAGGCAGCCCTCAAACCCCTGAGAAACAAGGGGCCGAGAATCTCCGATTACTTGTTTGCTCCTCATCCTGGGAGCAAGCGGTACTAGACACAACTTCCCTTGTTTACTCACCTCTCTGGGCTAGGGTTCAAAGATGAATCCGAGAAAGAGCTGTTTGGTGCCAATGCGGAGAATAGAGTTGCCTAGGCGTCAAGCTGTATTCTCTCTCTTATCAGGCAACACTCTCGGATGACCGGTAAGCAACACTCGTCGTTCTGAGAGGGCCCTCTTCATGTTCCAAATGGGCCACTCGGTCATGTTCAAGATCTGCCTCCGAGTGCTGGGGTTGATGGTATCCACCGTCTCAGCAGTACCTCTTGGCATACTGAGGATGAGACTTCCAGCGCTGGGTTTTTTGCCCTATGTCTTTGTACATGACACCTCAATCGTCTTTGGCGCTCACCTAAGGATAACGGCAACGAGGAATGTGGTGACGACAGACAGTGTTTCTTTCACTGAAACACTTTCTACTAGGGGTTTGCCGAATACTCGGTCAAACGAGTATCGTAACGGATATGGAGAACTTTACGAACATCTTTTGTAATGTGTAATTATCCGTGATCTATTTAATTACATTTTTTCAGCTGCCAGCCCGCATCTTCCACTCAAACAGTGTGATGCGCTGTGTGCTCTAAACAACTATTGACTAGTTCATCTGTCTGTAAGGAAATGGGCAGGGTATCATTTGAACCTGCTGCAATGATTGGATAAGAACAAGCCGCTCTCTGTCGGCTCTCATTTCCCCAGACAGACACAGAGGTTGCTGTTTCACTCAGTAAGTCACTCTTCTCAGTGCACAAGTCTCCCTTTTTCGAAACATCCGTCAGAATCCGCAACTAGTCATTGTTGTTCAATCCAGTTATTTTCTGTAGACTTTGCTCAGGCCATATGGTTTTTCTGTCTGTCTACTTGGCGTTGTTTAGTAGGCCTACTTTGTCTGTCTGTATAATTATTCCATTGCTGACGACGTCTGTCGTTATGTCATGATCCAAGCCCATGCTATTATTATTTCTTCTTCCCAGGCATGTTTACAGAGTGACAGATCATTAAAACATTTAATTACGGCCTCCCGGGTGGCGCAGTGGTCTAGGGCGGCTCTGTCGCAGCCGGCCGCGACCGGGAGGTCCGTGGGGCGACGCACAATTGGCCTACCATCGTCCGGGTTAGGGAGGGTTTGGCCGGTAGGGATATCCTCGTCTCACCGCGCACCAGCAACTCCTGTGGCGGGCAGGGCGCAGTGCACATTAACCAAGGTCACCAGGTGCACGGTGTTTCCTCCGACACATTGGTCGGATGATGAGACAAGATAGTAATTACTAACAATTGGATATCACGAAATCAATGAGAAAAGGGGGTAAAATGTATTCAAAAACACAACAACAAAAAAACATTAAATTACAAATGTAGATTGATTGATTGCACAAATGTTGTGACATAATTGTCGGTAGAGGAAAGCTCCGCTCCTCTTGAAAGTAAAACAATATATGGGGCAAGAGAATTAGAAAATCTAAATCTGTGTCTGGAATAAATGCAGGCAATCGTAGCCTAGTGTATTTATTAGCCTATTTCGTTGATAATTGAATAGGACTAAGCAAGTCAATTGCCATAATGTGCATTTTCATCTATTATGGCCGTTTACCTTCGAACAATTTGTGTGAATGAGTGAAGGAACATAACTATGCTATCTGAGTGAGCAGTAGTCCAATGCGGACCTGATGCATAGGCTTGACCGGCATTTAAGGTGCACTTCTGGGTTTTCCTCGTAAATCCGATTACGAGTATCAAGTGTGATTACGTATCAAGTGTGTACAATTGCGAATACAAGTATGCCGAGATCAGCACACCCCTACCTATATCCCCTCCCTTTCGGAACAAGGTTATCCCTCACCCTGGTCGGTCCTCGATTGCACGGCAAGCTCTGGATAGGGAGATCATTCTGCTGTACAAGGAGCCATGACAACTCCCATTATGCAAGGGTCTGTTGACCCAAGCAAACAGAGAGATTTTCCACCCTCACGCGTTGCCATCTGGGCCTCGACTATTGAGCGGCCTGCCTGTCATTGAGACTACCCAGAGTGCTAGAGCCCCTTCTACACGCTCACTGTATGGAAACAAGTGGTGCGTTTTTGAGAAGTGGTGTGACCCAAAAATAGATCCTCCCTTATCAATGCTCTGTATCCAAGATTTTGTGCACTCTGCAAGACATTTTGGCCTATAATAGCAATGGGTCACAGCCTCCAGAGGGCCTGAGGGCTCATTTCTCTCGAGGTATGGCTACCTCTTGTTCAAGGGCATCGTGCGATGCGGCTTGTAGGGGCATCCCCTCATACTTCTACGAGGGTCTACTAGATGTCACTACACCTTCATTGGTGCATGCTCTTCTCAGTGTTGGCGTCTCTGAGCATTGATACTTAGAGATTCTGATGAATTCCACTGTGGGATACTGTATCTCACTCATGTCAGAGAACCTTTGCGTAACCCCCAAGCTTCCAAAGAGGCCTCACCTGCTTGGCTTCTCTTAGATATTGGACTATTTTGAAACAAATCATATTTGAGTAAGTTAATAACGGATTGAACGCAGAAATAAGGAAGGGGGTGAATACCACCAAGCTTTATCAATTCTCAGTGTTTGTTTACACATGTGGCCATGGTTCATCAGGAGAGAAATGCACACAAGCAGGGTTTTGTGGGACCTCCAGATGTCTCTTTTTTTGTAAGCGCAAATGTGCCTCATTAGTCAAACTAATTATCGTACCTTCTGAATGTACAATTGCTCTGTCGTTTTCATCTCGTGTTTTCCTTCCAGTAGATGTGTTAGTATTGACTCTGCCTTTCGGGGATTGCAGAACTAGAAATGTTGAAAAGCATATTTGAGTTTTTCTGACTGTGTCAGCCATTACCATCATATTACAATGCAGGTGAGGAAGGGGGGTGACGGAAGGGGCTGGAAATTAACATTCTTGTTTTAATTAACTTCAAGTTAAAATGGCGTGAAATTGAAAATGATTATTGCCAAAGTAAATAGGCCTAATTAGGATATGATGACTGTGAGTAAATTATTTTATAACCATTGTTTATTTGAAGCTGTGAGTCACCTGGGTTAGATTTGAGGAATGAATCTCGGTGTCAGAAACCGAAAGCTGAATTTATGGAAGGCATTTATGACGGGGTGACAGTCTGTGGTAAAGAATTGTGCTAATAAGTTCCACATTGTAGGTATATGGGGCAATCGTGCTTGTGGGGAGTCAGAAGTCCAACAAACTCTTCAGCCAATAAGATTTTAGCTAGCTTGATAAGATGGCTAATGTTGTTAACAATAAAGTTAGCTAGCTTGCTTAACTTTGACAATAGGGTCCAACTATTTACATTAGCCACATTGATACGTTTGTAAATGTCAAAAACATATTTGTTTGCATTCTTCTGGTTGAAAAGGTGAGTGGTGAAACATCACAACTCTGGTCATAACATTTTCTCTGAGTTTCCCACTTGTAGTTACGACTTGGAGGGTAGTTCATGTTAAACGTCCCAGTCGGAACTTCTGATTACTCCAACAGCATGTGATCGCCACATAAGGTTGTCCAATACCTGTTTATAATGTTTCTTTAAACATCTACTTTAGTTATAAATGTTATTTTTGAGGTGCCCATTAGTTTAGCTCTGTCACAGCCTCGCAGAGGCAATTTGTGTGGCAAGAAAAACATACACTTTCACTTGATAGGATGTGATTGAAGTTCACAACACTCTTGAGACAAAATAAAGACATTTATGTCTGAAAGAAGGTTCACAGGAAGAACGATATTGCTTATTAGACGGTAGAACACTTATGGCGACAGTTCTAAACAACACTTTCATTTTCCCATCAAAGCGGCGCAGCAGAACAGAACAGATCGAGGGGCTGCTGGTGGTGACAGAGAGGAATCTGACACAGCCTGATGAATGGGCCTGTCAAATTAAGGACAATTTGATCATGTTCATTGGCTTTCCTTTTAATCTTACTGATTGCATCATGAGCAACGATGCATGCATAGACATATGCTTAGGCATTAACATTTGGAGTGGCACATTCTGACAGGCTCTCCTTCTGTGGTGATTCATTTTTAACGTATTTGTTGAAAACTTGACGTCCTTTGGCTTGGACACCATATCAATTTACTGCTTTTATCGATTTCACTTCTCAGACATTCCAAAATGAAGTATTAAGGAATACAACATTCAAATGTGACAAGTATAACAGTTGAGTTCCCTAAGCATGGAACGGCACATTTCACTTCCTTTTTATGCCTTTGTAAAAGCAATGTTCGCAATTATTTCTAAATGCAGTATACATTTTGTTGTTGTTGCCATTGTCAGTGTTTGTGTTAAAATGTATCTACTGACTGACTGGACCGGAACGATATTTAACCTAAAAACATTGGCTATTGAAGTCACTGGAGCAACTTCAATCTCTGTCTCCCATTTGATCCTCTGCCATGGTGGATCACATCAAATAATAAACCCAGTTCCGCAACTCTCCTCCTCCTGGCCACTGTCCAAAGCAATTAGATTCCTCCCAACAAATTCCTTTTTGTGGCAAGATGGGAAATTCAATTCCACAAAGGTTGAAGGTTGCAAAATTCCATATTTTGAATCTTTATTCAAAGGCAAAATGCTTTTTTTCTGTTCAATTTGGTAATTCCTTTTGTGTTCCTTTGAGGCACAGCATCATGTGCAAATACTATAGTGTACGGCATGCTTATCCGTTGATATGGCTTTGTACTCAGGTTGCATTATTTCACAATGCCATTATGCCATTAAAAACGTATTGTTGATAGAAAAGCGAGCCCTGGGCCTTTTTCCATTGAAATCCCAGAGAGTAGAACCGAGATGTAATCATATCCCTATCCTTGCCCTCTTACCAAATAATAATTAGTCCTCCACACGTTGTCTCTGCCGGTGTTTTAAGAAGCTGTTATCGAGGAGAGAATTAATAAAATAAACCTCTGTTCAAATCCAGAGGGACACTGTGAAGTGTACTTAGCTGGAGCCCAAAATGACAGCGTGTACTCGTGTTCTCAAGGACTGTAGTGGCTGTTCAGCTGAACCCATTTCTATCTTCAGCAGAATGAATGCTGCCTTTGTGAGGACCTACATGAGGAGAGTGTGTTTGTCAGAGTGGGTGTCCAGTATAATCTCAATCATCAACATTATCTTCCTACGCAGAGACGGATTAGACCCATCTACACATCTACAGAGAAGCTAAAAGATATGGCGGACATTATCGATGTGGAGAATTTTATTTATACGCTGAGGAGCAAATGAGTGCAGGTTGATGGACAGACAACCAGTGGAATTACAGGACTATTTGACAGAAACCCCAATACAAATGGCCTTTGCTTTGGCTGAGTGTGAAATGCCACTCGTTCCCTCATCCCCTTCTCCGTTGTTAAGCTTCACACACGTCGCACGCAATTACAGTTCAGATACACAGCTTTTTCCTCTTCCTTTGATGGTATTTGTTGACGAAATAAAACATCTCCTTTGGGTATGCTCCAATTAGTGACTTGCTCTGCCCATTGTCTACTGTTTGAGGGCTGTAGGCTGTCTGCACACTCCCAGGCATTCCCTCCTGCTGTTTTTTTTCTGTTTCTGTTCTACACACAAACCACAAAAGCACTAAAGACCTGACATGGCAGAGATGGAGGCTAGTTCAGGCAACCCCCCCTGCAACAGGAAAATGTCACTGTTCCAGTCCAGACTTAAAGGAAATCTCAATGTGCACAATGCTATTAAATATGCAGAATAGATACGCGTCTGGTTGAATGACATAGCGTTTTTTTTTTGTTTTGTTTTTTACAGTCATCTTTAATGAGTGTGACCAAAATCATTTTGGGTCAGTTTACAATGGCCAACCTGAATTGACATGAATGGATGAAATATTAATTCTATACATTATATGTTTGATTTTCGACATCATTCCATGTACAATAACAATGTTTCTTTTTTGGGGGGATTTTATAATTGTGAGGAGGTTTGGTCATACCCTTAAATATCACCTCCAAACCTTTTGATTTGAAATCATTTGCTTTCTCCTAAGGTTTAATTGGTGTAATGCCAAAATGTGGAACATATTTTTTTGTAAGTAACACTACAACAACAACAACAAAAATCCTATTTCCAAATATCTACGTAGATAAGTGGGCGGCTCTAGCAACACTGACATGAGGTAAAACAACTTTAGTAAATTCAAACATATCTGGAGAGCCCAACCATAACCATAACATGGCAGTGATTACTTTAACCCTTGTAACTTGTTAGAACTTAGGATAGTGCTTATACTGTATAGCCTAAGTGTTGATATTTATCATTCTATAAAGGGTTAATGAGACTGCCAAAGACTGACATACTTTAGAAAATATGGATTTGATTTAGAATCTTGCCTCTCAAATGTAATAATGTACATCCAAGTGTATTTCCATGGTTCTACATCCCTTCGAATGACCCCTAAACAGAACTGAACGCCCTCTCTGTGACCCTGCTCAGGCAAATCCATCCATATCCACCACACAGTCACTCATGCTGCTTTCTCCAATAGACATTTACATGTTATACATTTCGCAGATGTTCTTATCCAGAGCGACTTACAGTAGCAATTAGGTTTAAATGCCTTGCTCAAGGGCACATCGGCAGATCTTTCACCTAGTCAGCTCGGGGATTTGAACCAGTGTCCTTTTCGGTTACTGGCCCAAAGCTCTAAACTGCTAGGCTGCCTGCCTCCCAACATTAGCACGTATTCATCCAGCAACCATTTAGGACAACTAGACAGCACTAGCATGGGGTATGTTCTCCAAATATACACTGTTGTTACTCTGATCGAACTGAATACACACACACACACACACACACACACACACACACACACACACACACACACACACACACACACACACACACACACACACACACACACACACACACACACACACACACACACACACACACACACAGCTATTGTAGGCTCATCTTGCCATTTCACTGGAGCTGTTTACATCGCTGTCCCACTATGATGGTATTGATGAACAATAAAGATTTTCCTCCCTTCAACTGGCTGTGAGGCATTTCACCAGTCTAAAGAAGCAGTGGTAATATGAGCCACTCTGAATGCGTTAACGCTGTTTTGAACATGCTGAAGCTTTCCTAGGAAAACGTTTGTTGCAATCGTATCCCAGGTATCCCAGGCAAACCTAGGCCTTATTTCAAGATGCAAAGATCAGGTGCGAAATGAGAAACTCTCCTTTTAATAAAAGACAGAGAATCCACAGAGTTGTATTTATGAATGTAGCCAGTGTGCTTTTTGTACACTGTGAAATTTGAATTTGGTCACAAAAAGGACAATCAGCATCAGTTTAGAATGACCTTCGCCGCTCCAGACCACTTCAAAGTACCTGGAAGAAGATTTAACAGTTCATTTCCTATTTGCCTCTCCACCATTTTCTAATAATTGTTTGCAATTGTCTGTCCCTTTCTGCAAGAATCGTCGCTTTGTGATGCTTTAACGATTGTTTTCACTGTCACAATAGTCAGGTTCGTCAGTATCACTGATACAATGGAGAATTGGACTACTCCGTAAATGGGAAAGAAATTCAGATCGCGTTTATTCAGAAAATTACACACCTCTGCCAAAAGCACTGTTTCCCAATTTAACACCCACAAGTCCATTTTGACTGTAACTCCACCCAAACTGATATGTAGCTCAGCAGCTGCTGAATCAATACATCCAGAAACATTGTGAATAGAGAAATCAATTATTGTTTAAACACCAGGCCCGAGCGTCCAGGAATCAATCGATGAGATGTATTACAGCTCAGACACTCTTTACTATACTGAAAAACTGTTATTTTTTCGTGTGGAAGGGACACAGAAATAGCCTGGTAGCTGGTCTAATGCATTACCTTGGGCACAGCTGAAATGGCTCGTATCGTTAGGAGTCTCTGCCCTAAGACAATGCTCACAGTTTGGTCAGGAGTATGTTCTGAAATTTCAGTCCTCATATTGACGTGCAGAGAAGGAACATCAGGCTATATGCTAATTACGACGGTCAGGTAAACTAAACTTTTTAACACCATCTCAGGGTTGTCATTTTCTGGCACCGATCAACTGTGTCTTTCATAGAGTTGCTTGGGATTTCTGCAATGCGTTTGTCACCACGTTGAGCTTACAGTGCATTCGGAAAGTATTCAGACCCCTTGATTTCCCCCCCCCCCCACATTTTGTTACTTTAACATGCACTGTCAACCTTATATAGACAGGTGTGTGCCTTTCCAAATCATGTCCAATCAATTGTAATTGACCACAGCTGGAGTCCAATCAAGTTGTAGAAACAACTCAAGGATGATCAATGGAAACAGGTTGCACCTCAGGATGCACCTATGAGCTGAATTTCGAGTCTCATAGGAAAGAGTCTGAATACTTACGTAAATAAGGTATTTCTGTTTTTTATTTGCAAAAAATTTTAAAAACCTGTTTTCACTTTGTCACCATGGGGGTATCGTGTGTAGATTGATGAAGAAAATGGTTTATTTGATCCATTTGAGAATAGAGCTGTAACATAACAAAATGTGGAAAAAGGGAAGGGGTCTGAATACTTTCTGAAAGCCACTGTATATTTTCGTCAAGCAGGCCATAGTGAATAATTGTGTTGTCTAACGTAAGTCTATCAACATGCACAAAATATGTCTTTATTTTCTGCTACAGTAAGAGGGCAGTGTGCATTGACCCATCATTTAAAAAATATTTTTTCACATACTTGGATTATTTTTTTTATAGGAGCAGCAATTTTTCTAATTTGGCAAGACTACATTTTTGCTTGGCTATTCATATTTTTTCATGTGTTCATTTAGCAATTAGGACGTTTTAAGACTTCATACCTTGCAGTCATAGTCAGTCACCTATACTTCACATGCTGTTGTTACTTTAGCTGTAAAGGATTGTGGAAAAAGCTAATTATATTCAGTATTTTGCAGACCTATTCTTTTGTTATGCCACACAGCACATCGCTGATGCCATTACGATCGAAGGTGAGCAATGTGCAAATCTAAGGTGCATCACAATGATATGTCCTTTCTGAAGTGTGCACTCGTTCACTACTTACCATCATTCTAAGAACATTGGATTGGTGGAAGCTAGTGGGACTTTCCACAATACTTTTTAAACCAGCCATTTCCTTTCAAATCAGTGAAGGGAAGTGAGCAAGTGCACACTTTGGGAGGAAGGAGAAGTAATTGGGACATATAATACGGAAAATGTTGGTATTGGAAGCAAGGAATCCAATGTTAGATTAACTGAAAAAGGAAATCATACTGGTTTCCTAGAAGTTTCATGGCGAAAGGCGCATGGACGGTAACCACAGGGTAGACTGGGGGATAATTTAATATATGGGCATTAGCCTTGTCTCTCTCTGTTGAATGTGCTCCAGCTACAGCCCACTTTCTCAGTCGGTACGTTCCTTAAGACATCAATTTGATATTAACATGTTCTTTTATCAACAAACATGGCTGCCTCTCGCTTTGCTTTTACAGAGCGTGTTTGTTTGATGATTAAAAAAAAGACTTTGTGGAAGTGCTCTTTTGGATTTCCTTGCCGCTACTGAAGATTTTAGCAGTCAGAAATGACAATTTCCCTGAGTATAAAGAGTTGTTACCTACAGTTTTCAGCTTTTATTTCCAGCGTAATGCTGTCTCTACTGCTTGCTGTTATGTATAGACATGTTTTTTTTTATACTTAAACATGGACATTTCTAGGAAAGCAATTCATTTTATAATCCCGTTCTAGTCATACCTTACTGAAAAATGAAATGATCTGTCGGCAGAAGCCCTATATTGAATATTATAAGCCTGGTAGTTTGGATACTAGATGCTGATTGGCTAAAACAGCATTCAGACATTTGCATGTGAGATCATGTACCATGACTATGACGTTTAGCCTTTTCACCGTGAAAGCCGTGGTATATGAAACCGTATACCACGGGTATGACAACATGTATTTTTACTGTTCTTATTCCGTTTGCCACCAGTTTATAATAGCAATAAGGTACTTCGGGGGTTTGCGGTATGTAGCCATTATATCATTGGCTAAGGGCTGTATCCAGGCACTCCGCGTTGCGTCAGGACTAAGAACAGTCCTTAGCCGTGGTATATTGGCCATATACCACAACCCCTTGGGCCTTATTGCTTTAGTATACAGCAGGTCAGACAGCTACTGTACAACCACAGTCCAAACCTGTAGTCCACCTTTACCCGATACCCTAGACCCACTACAGTTTGATTACCGCTCCAACAGATCCACGGATGATTCCATCGCATTATCCCATCTGGATAAGAGGAACACCTATGTGAGAATGCTGTTCATTGACCACAGCTCAGCCTTCAACACCATAGTGCCCTCCAAGCTCATCAATAAGCTCGGGGCCCGGGGTCTGAACCATGCCCTGTGTAACTAGGTCCTGGACTTCTTGATAGGCCGTCTCCAAGTGGTGCAGGTAAGCAACAGCACCTCCACCACGCTAATCCTCAACACTGAAGCCCCACAAATTGAATCAAATTGTATTTGTCATGTGCGCCAAATACTACAGGTGTAGACCTTACAGTGAAATGCTTACTTACAAGCCCTTAATCAGCAACGCAGTGAAGAAAAATAAGTGTTTAGTAAAAAAATACATAAGTAAAAGATAAAAAATAACCAAATAATTAAAGAGCAGCAGTAAAATAACAGTAGCGAGACTATATACAGAGGTACCAAATCAAATCAACTTTTATTGGTCACATGTTTAGCAGATGTTATTGCAGGTAGAGCGAGGCTGAACCTCTGCAGGCTGAAGAAATTCAGCTTGGCTCCTAAGACCCTCACTAACTTCTTGAGAGCATCCTTATTGAGAGCATCCTGTCGGGCTGTAGCACCGCCCGGTACGGCAACGGCACCGTCTGCAACCGGAGGGCTATCCAGAGGTTGGTGCAGTCAGCACAACGCATCAGCGGGGGCACACTGACTGCCCATCTGGATATCTATAGCACCCAATGTCACAGGAAGGCCCAGAAGATCATCAAGGACCTCTAGCTACCCAAGCCACAACCTATTCAACCCACTACTGTCTAGAAGGCGGAGACAGTACAGGTGCATCAAAGCTGGGACCAAGAGACTGTGAAAAACAGCTTCTATCTCCAGGCCTTCAGACTGTTAAATAGTCACCAACAGCCAGCCTCCTCCCAGAACCCTGCCCTGAACCTTAGTCACTGTTACTAGCCTGCTACCACTCTATACTCTATCCTGCCACTTAGAGACTTCTGCCCTATGTTTACAGTCAAAATATGTGTAAGTGACCGATACCATTTGATTTGATTTACACTTAATAGTAATAGTTGTACTAAGTAGAGCTGGGTGATATGGACAAAATTCATATCATGATAAATTGACTGAATTTTTACGATAACAAATCAATCAAACGATAATGCGCACCACAGATGTTCAAAAACAATATTCTCCGTTAAACTGCTACTACTACTTTGAATGTTGGTTGCTATCAATTGTCAGATTAAAACATTCATATATTTAATTTAAAACTTCACATTTCACTTAGTAGGTCCCTATAGGTTATTTATTGTAATGTACGACATCAACAAAATGTCCGCGATAAGTCAGTGTCAATCATTTTCAGTTTACCGTCCCAGCTCTAGTACTTAGTCATCAATACGGCAAGTATCAAGCAATTTACCAAAAGGAATGATAACTGATTAGACGGCAACTTAATATGTAGGTTCTCTCACCTTGCTCTCAATCTGCCTGTCAACGCTGCCTGTCAATCAAGTACACCAGAGTGACTGATTAGATTTTAAATGCAAAACAGTGAGGATGCTCTAAAACTATGGGACTGATGAGTTCCCGGCAGTTTCTTCTCCTGCAACAACAACTCCTTGTAATCGTGAACAAGGACGCCGGTATTCTGACTGCACACAGCGGGGATAGATCTTCCATATTCTCCTCCTTCTGTTAGAATGCTTCCAAGTAATCAAATGAATTAACCCCCGTCCAAATTAGAAGCACCGCGTACGGGGTCCCCCGCCTCATCAGCGATGAATGAATCTGACCACGGTCCCAGATGGCACCCTATTCCCTAGGGCACTACTTTGGACCACAGCCCCGTGGTCATATAAAGGGAATAGGGTGTCATTTGGGACACCGTCCTCTGTCTTCAGATCAAGCGATCTCTGGCTGGAATTTTCCATTGAATAGGGCCAGAGGTGGCAGGTTATTTGATCAGAATCACCCTGCATCACAGCAGGTGATGCAGTTAACACACCGGGAAAGCTGGGTTGAATCATGAAACAGAGCAGCTGCCCTTCAGCAATTAAAGTTATGAACCCATCCATCACAGCTAATAGGGCCTAGACTGGGGTGGAGTGTAAGGATCACATACTTATGGACCTTACAGTCATTTAGCTGTCCCCCCCCCCCAATACAGCGAATTCATTACATCGGGTGTGGACTTTGATTATTGGAATTTCTAAACGGGAAGTTGAAACCTAATTTGACTTTTGTTTTTTGAAATGCGTTGTCGATCACATTAGTACTCTGTAAGAAATTGCCTTGAGTTGGGAACTTTTTTCATTGCTTCAATAAATACCTTAACATGACCTACACATGGTCATCATTTTCAGCCTTTCAGCAAAGGATAGAGCGTATAGAGAGCCTTTACAAACTGTTAATCACCTCCTGTCCTTAGCCACTGTAAGTCTAAAGGGGGGGTTCTAAACTGAGATGTGGAATTGTTTTAAGATTGTGACAGTAATGCGTGTACGAACGCCAACCCAGGCGCAGAGAAACACCGCAAGCAGAGGTAAATCCAGAACTTTTACCTAGAGTCTTGAAAGAAACAAGACAAGAGCACACTAATAAAACATGAGTCCTGAGCAAAGATACAGGCCAACTGAGGATCTTAAATAACCAGGCCACCTGCTGAACAGAGAAGGTAATTAAACACAGGTGAAACCAATACGAAATAATCAGGGTAACCTGGTAACTGGAAAGGTAAAGGGTGCCCTCCAGCAGGAACCTGAGGAAACAACACAAAAAGATGGTCATACAATGGATAATTTACTTATTTCATGAACAAAGTGTTGGACACATTAGGTATCAACAAATATAAATATTGAATATTGAATTTGGCCTTTACTACTATAGCCCAGATAAATGCATTGAATAACACATTCATGAATGGCGAAAGAGACAGTCAAGGGTGAGTGCGAGTGGGGTGAGTGGGTCAAGGGTGACCCCTTCCGTAGGCGTAGTACGCCCAGAATTCGTTAAGTCACTCCCCCACTGGGTTGACTCCCTTCCAATGTGTTCTGGGTTTTCAGACGGCTCTGGGTCCGTGGACCCCGGGCCAGACCGACGCTCCTGCGTTTGATGAGTGGTTCAGCCGCACAGAAGTCTGGAACGAGACTCACGTCAGACTCCAGTGTGCCATCCACCGTAAGAAGGTGCAAATAGACCGCAGTGGGAATCCAGTGTTCCATCCTAGGGATCGCGTCTGGCTCTCCACCGGTTTGTAGGGCCATTCAATGTTCTCCGGAGGGTCAATGAGGTGACTTATTGGTTACAGCTTCCCAGTGATTACCATATCTCACCTTCTTTTCATGTCTCCCTTCTCAGACCAATGGTTCCTTGTCCCCTGGCTGATGCTGTTTCCCACGACACTTATCACCTGCTTCTCAACTCCCAGCGTCTACGTTACAGAATGAGTAGGTGTGTCCAAACTTTTGACTGGTACTGTACAGTATATATACATACACACTGTATATATAACACATTTTTTGTGTGTTTTTTTAAAAACAAATTGGTTGGGCACAAAACTACCTTTGTACTTCCATATTTTCTTTTTACTGGTACTGGTTACCTTCAGACAAATCCGTGACACTTGAGGGGGTCGTAGAACAAAATGGAGAACACCATCGTATTCGTAAGAATCGCCCCTTTCCACAGTGTGGTCACATTCGTTTTTAGTCCAAACAGTTTTGGACGCTACAAACAGAAGTTGGCACATTGATGGTACCGACTTCAGACGAGTCCCCTTACACTTGTGGGGGTCAATAGTTTGTAGGTCAAACTGCTCGTTTTTCAGAATGTCTCACGGTTTGACAAACACCGCTCTAGCTCTGGCACCTTTTACCACAGATGTGGAATTCCGACATAGGCGGGTGAAGTGGATTGAGATGCATCTAAAGCAAAAAAAAGATATCTCTATTTTAAACTGACAGATTTTGATTCGTTTTTTTTTATTATGTTAGTTAGACTGACGTACCGGTGCGTCAATCGACTCTAGGTTATTGTTGATGAGCAGATTCTGCTGCTGCTGTCTGTCTGTCTGGTGGAGAGGTGTATTTCTCTAAATACCAAGCCAGCCCCCAGCTGCTGCTGGTTTTGTCTCTATCCTCTCCTTTCTTCTCCTCTCCTTTCCTCTTGTGGAGATCAAACAAGATAGGTGGCTTCCTGAGGAGAATCCCCCAGTGCAACAGCTCGCTCCCAGGCGCCCGCTTTGCTGCAGAACACTTCTAATGGAGACAGGTCCATGCAAAGGTTAATCCTCTTAGACAAGGAGCAACAGCAGCTCAGGTGTGACAAGCCCCCCTGTTCTGTTTGTCCACAACGCCTCTGCAACCTGAGGCTAGACCAGCGTCACCATGGCGCTGTGTTTGTTTGGTTCCTGCAGTGAATAAATATGTAACATGCAGTATCGTTACGTAATACTAGCATCACCATTACGTCCGTCTCTCTGTCACTTACTTACTTACTTACTTTATTGTCCCCGTGGGGAAATTTTGTTGTAGTGTCATGTACACATTTAAAGTGGCGTTTAAATACAAAACAAAATGGACAATGCAACTTTCATAACAGTTACGCACCAATAAAAATAATAATAATAATAATAGTAAGAAATAAGAAATAAAACATTAAATAAAAAAATAAGAAAAGACTAGCCTGCTGGCCTTACGGTGTCCATGGGAACATTCACCCGAGCTATTTAGGAGGGATATCACACCTGGCACAAATTATTGTCTCATTCTGTTTTTCCTGCTGAGGGGTGCCCTATACCTGCGCCCAGAGGGGAGTAATTCAAAGTCCAGGTACAGGGGGTGACTTGGGTCTAAAATGATTTTGTGAGCCTTACGGAGGGCCCTGACCTTAAAGATCTCATCCAGGCCTGTCTGTTTGACTCCAAGCACCTTGCTTGCTGTGGTAATAATCCTTCTCAGCATGTTTCTCTGGCTGATAGTGGCATTGCCAAATCAACAAACAATACAAAAAGTTAAAATACTCTCAATAAAGGATTTGTAAAACAGAGTCAGTATAGTACAGTCTATATTAAAAGAAGCCACATTTTTGAGAAAGTACAGTCTCTGTTGGCTCTTTTTGTAGATCAGGTCTGTACATTTACTCCACTGAAACTTACTGTCCAAACGGACACCCAGATATTTGTATTCCTCTACAATTTCTATATTCTGACCTCTGATAGATGTTGCAGAGGTAGGTGTTGTACACATCCTGAAATCTATGCACATTTCTTTGGTCTTGTTGGTATTGAGGACCAAGTGTGATTTCTCACACCACTCTAAAAAGTCATCTAGGACCGGGCCATGATGTTCCTCATCATCATGCAACAGGCTGATCAAGGCAGTGTCATCAGCGAACTTAACGAGGTGTCTGTCAGTATGGGAACTAGTACAACTATTAGTGTACAAGATGTACAGAAGTGGGGACAAAACACATCCCTGAGGAGAGCCTGTGTTGGTATTGCGTATATCCGACACATGGGGACCTATTTTAACTCGCTGTGAGCGTTGGCTCAGGAAGTCCAACAGCCACAAAACCAGCCCCCCATCTAAGGAGAAGTCCCGAATGAGTCTCTATGCCAGAATGTAGGGCAGGATTGTGTTGAAGGCAGAAGAAAAGTCAACAAACAGAACCCTAACATGGGATTTGGCTCTAGATGTCTATAGATCATGTTAAGGAGGGTAAGAATGGCATCATCAACTCCTCTGCTGATAGGCAAACTGAAATGGGTCGAGGAGCTTCTGGGTGATACTGAGAATATGACTTTTCACCATTTTCTCAAGGCATTTCATTACTAAGGATGTCAAGGTGACAGGGCGGTAGACATTCAGCACAGTGGGATTAGACGCTTTAGGAATTGGTATAATTATCGAGTTTTTCCACAATACTGGCACGTGTTGCTGGTCGAGTGAGGATTGGAAAATGTCTGTAAAAAATACCAGCCAGTTGTTCAGCACAGTGCTTTAACACATGTCCACTTATTTTGTCTGGGCCTGGGCTTTTGTATGTGTTATATCCCCTGAACAACTTTGGAACATCAGACTGTTGAACAACAACTCTCTGAAACATTTGTAATGATGCTTCCATTTGTTTTACCTCCGACAGGAAGTTGTCTGATTCAAATCTTGAGAAGAAAACATTCAGTTCATTAGCCATGTTCTGTCCCTCATATCCCCCAAGGTCAGCACTGGTTTTCCCCCTGCCTATATGGGGGGGGTACTATAGCCATGGATTTAATCCCTTGCCAGGCCACCCTTGCGTTTCCTGAGGCGAGGGTCCTCTCTACCCTTTGCTTGTATGCCTCCTTGTCCACCAGTATCTGTCTTTTTATCTCACGTTGTACATCTCTTAAAGCCTGTCTATCACCCCCAGCATAAACTGCCTTCTTCCTATCAAGTAGTGATTTTAGATGTTTTGATACCCAAGGCCTGTTGTTAGGGAAGAGTTTACAGGTCTTAGTAGGCAGAACTGACTCAACACAGAAGTTTACATAGTCTGAAATAACATCTGTGAGTTCATCCAGATCAGAGCTGCTATCCTCAAATACCTCTCACATAGTACAGTCAAAACACCCCTGGAGACCAAATACCTCCCACATTGTACAGTCAAAACACCCCCGGAGACCAAATACCTCCCACATTGTACATTCAAAACACCCCTGGAGACCAAATACCTCTCACATTGTACAGTCAAAACACCCCTGGAGACCAAATACCTCCCACATTGTACAGTCAAAACACCCCTGGAGACCAAATACCTCCCACATTGTACAGTCAAAACACCCCTGGAGACCAAATACCTCCCACATTGTACAGTCAAAACACCCCTGGAGACCAAATACCTCCCACATAGTGCAGTCAAAACACCCCCGGAGACAAGTGATACTGTTGTCATTCCAGATCTGGACAGTTTTAACTGTGGGTTTCTTCCTCTCCAGGAGGCTACAGTAGGTTGGCCTGAGGTAGTTTTAACTGTGGGTTTCTCCCTCTCCAGGAGGCGACAGTAGGTTGGCCTGAGTTAGTTTTAACTGTGGGTTTCTCCCTCTCCAGGAGCCGACAGAAGGTTGGCTTGAGGTAGTTTTAACTGTGGGTTTCTCCCTCTCCAGGAGCCGACAGTAGGTTGGCCTGAGGTAGTTTTAACTGTGGGTTTCTCCCTCTCCAGGAGCCGACAGAAGGTTGGCTTGAGGTAGTTTTAACTGTGGGTTTCTCCCTCTCCAGGAGCCGACAGTAGGTTGGCCTGAGGTAGTTTTAACTGTGGGTTTCTCCCTCTCCAAGAGCCGACAGAAGGTTGGCTTGAGGTAGTTTTAACTGTGGGTTTCTCCCTCTCCAGGAGCCGACAGAAGGTTGGCTTGAGGTAGACCACATTGTGGTCTGATGTCCCCAGGGGAGGTCTGGTGGTGGCAGAGAACGCCTTTGCTATTGTCCCATAGCACAAGTCAATTTTTCCTAGTGTGACATTTCACATACTGATGGTATGTGCGCAAGACTTTGTGCAAGGTACAGTTGTTAAAATCCCCTAAAATAAATTTGGGTGCGTCGGGGGAGATGAGATTCCAGTTTCTGTGACAGATTATAAATAATCTCTGATGCCTTTGTTATATTAGCTTTAGGTTGAATGTACACAACGGTAACAAACAATTGGGGGAACTCACTGGGCAGATAGTAAGGTCGCAGTGACACAGAAAGCAGTTCAATGTCGGGGGTACAGAGTGCTTTAGGAATTGTCATTAGACGCATGGCATGTTAGCAGAATTGTCGTCCGCATCGTCTGTACCAGGGTTATTCAAGTACTATTTGAGAAGGCACTGTCACACAAAATTCCTAGGTGGCAAAGGACCGGATGGATATTGTAATTTATCAGCGTAGTAACAATTCCCCACCCTGCTACACTCGTGACCCTGAACTGTTCACACTCCTCTTGTTGGCGGATAGAAAATGTTGCAGTTTTTAAGCTAATTTCCCACAATTTCACACATTTTGCATGGGGCAGAAATTGTATTTACTGTTTTAAAGCTAATTTCCTGAAATTACAAGCATTCTTCCATGTCTTATGTGGGTTTAAATGATTACACGGGTCGAAGCCTGACCGACAATTATATATATATATATATATTATTTTTCTTTATTTTTTGACTCCATTCTGGGTCCGGATTCCGGTTCTCTGTCTGCCAGTTGAGTACGGGGGTCTATACTCTATGCAGGCGTCCATGTTTGCTGCTTTACCTTAGCCGAAGGATGTAATGGCATGACATGGGTAGCACACGTCTGGTAGCTACTAAGCTACATTCAGTACATGTCTTTTTTTGTGTTGAATTAGTTATGTTTGTGTTGAATTAGTTAAAAATGAAAAGGACTCATCAAAAATGAGTCCCTGGTCTCAATGGGCTCCCCTGATTAAATAAAAAAAATACAAATAAAAACGCATGTTCATGTTTTTGCACACGCTGTACACCCACTCTCATTGAGGGTGGGGGTGGGGCAGGCATCTATCACCCGCATGGCCACAGGGACAGGTCAAGCGGTCATGTTGTCAGTGTTTATTAATGGTGACTGTGAAGCAGAGTGACAGCAGGGTGCTCTCTGTGATGATGATGCCTTCTTGCTTTCCATGAACACCCTCGGTGCATTGCATATTTATGACCCGCTGGCTGTTCCGTTGCTTTGACTCGTGGTAGAAATATCTGTTTAACACCCTGCCTGGCTGCCTACCCAGGCAGTCCTGGCAGTAAACGCCCACTTTTAGTGCGAATACTTCTACCGCCTCGCTGGTGGTCGGTAGAACCCCCGAGAATGACTTTCATTCAAATTGTTTCATTTGGAAGTTGAAGTTGAAGTTCGGATGAGAGAAATTGCTCAACAGCAGGCCATGCATTGGAGAGTCGAGGAAAAACCTGCCTATTCTATTTGACTTACTAAAAAGCTCATTCACAGTCTCAAATAAATCATTACTGTACTGATGTCGGCAATTCGCTTTGAACAGGAGTGGTTCTCGACCATCGATTTAATTAATCCAAACTAATTGGAGGGACAGATTGATTTGTGACATGATGACACGTGTATCTATTAAATATTAACGGCCATCAGTTCCCTCCAGACTAGGCTGGAATTTGAAAGGGCAGCTCATTAGATGTCATTTACTTGATTAATAACGGCCTCTCATTGCTAGCCAACATTTTTGTCCCTGTTCGTCCATATCTTGTTCCCATTGCATCTTCTTTGATGTTCCTTCCATAGGAGGCTACTGGCTCATGTGCTAAGTCATTTGTTTTCTAAAACTGAAAAAAAATAGGAATCTCATTCTTTTTGTAACAGTTTCTTACGGGTCAGATCATAGTTAATTGTACAGTGGCGTTATCATCAAACCTAGTTCAAATAAAGCCGACGTCGTGCATTGAGGTCCAGTTTCCCGAGACACAAACTAAGCCTAGCCCAAGAATTAAAAGCGTTTGCAATGGAGATTCTCGATTGAAAATAGCTTTTTACTCCAGGGACTCTGCCTAATCTGTGTCCGGGAAACTGGCCCACCGAGTGTATGCAATACTACAATACCGAAAAGCCTATAGGCATGCATTGTCTCCCTCCCTAACAACTGCAGCTATATTTTTTATGTATCTCTCATAAATGTTTACTAGGGACTTTATCTTCACACTCCGATTTGTTGTTTAAAGCACCAGTTTTGAACAGAGGTCCTAAATCAAAGTACTTTATTGTTATACACCTGCTTCCTTTTGAACAACCGGGAAAATAGCAAAATAAGATGTAGCATTTATCTTCATGACACAGGCAGAGTGTTACATGATAGTCTATGGCACTGTAAATCCAAGGGCTCTCCTCAACTCTGCCTGCTGAATATGTTTGGAAGTTGCAGTTCACCAGGCTCCCGCTGTACAGGGCTGTAGCTGAATGTAGAAATAGTAAATGCGGCCTGCAGACAATGTCACTCCTCCGTACAGTATCTCTCTCTCTCTCTTAACCAAAGGCCACCTTCTACTCTCTAAGTCGATTGGCTCGTCCTGGCTCTTCCCCTTTCATAAGTGCTGCTGCTCAGATCTTAAATGCTCGTAAAACGAAATGCATGCTCTTCAACCGATCGCCGCCCGCACCCGCCCACCCGACTAGCATCACTACTCTGGACAGTTCTGACTTTATATACCTAGGTGTCTAGCTAGACTGTAAACTCTCCTTCCAGACTCACATTAAGCATCTCCAATCCAAAGTTAAATCTAGAATTGGCTTCCTATTTTGCAACAAAACCTCCTTCACTCGTGCTGCCAAACTTACCCTCGTAAAACTGACCATGCTACCAATCCGTGAATTTAACGATGTCCTTTACAAATTATCCACCAACACTGTACACAGCAAATTGGATGCAGTCTATCACAGTGCCATCTGTTTTGTCACCAAAGCCCCATATACTACTCACCACTGCGACCTGTATGCTCTCGTTGGCTGGTCCTCGCTACATATTTGTCGCCAAACCCACTGGCTCTGCTAGGTATAGCGCCGCCGTATCAGCTCACTGGTCACCATAGCAACACCCACCCGTAGCACACGCTCCGGCAGGTATATCTCAACGGTCATCCCCAAAGCCAACACCCCCTTTAGCCGCCTTTCCTTCCAGTTCTCTGCTGTCAATGACTGGAATGAATTGCAAAAATCACTGAAGCTGGAGACTTATATCTCTCTTACTAACTTTAAGCGTCAGCTGTTGGAGAATCTTACCGATTGCTGCAGCTGTACACAGCCCATCTGTAAATAGCCCATCCAACCAACTACCTACCTCATCCACATATTTGTTTTTCTGCTCTTTTGCACACCAGTATTTCCACTTGCACATCCTCATCTGCACATATATCACTCCAGTGTAAATTGCTAGATTGTAATTACTTCGCCACTATTTATTGCCTTACCTCCTTACTTCATTTGCACACACTGTATACAGATTTTTCTATTGTGTTATTGACTGTACATTTGTTTATCCAATGTGTAACTCTGTGTTGTTGTTTTTGTCGCACTGCTTTGCTTCATCTTGGCCGGGTCGCAGTTGTAAATGAGAACTTGTTCTCATCTGGCCTACCTGGTTAAATAAAGTTGAAATAAAAAAAAATTTAAAATCTTGTCAGCTGTGAATTCACGCATGTTGAGGCATTTGCTCTCAGGCACCGTGGAGGTGGCTGAAGTGGATGGCCCCAGTGTTTGGGCTCAAGAAATGGTGAGCGAGATGGCCTCTGGTCTGCTGCTGATGTGACAGTGACACACCCCCAATCCCAAACCTGACCCAAACCCGAGATCAAGCCATCCCTGTTCTATTGTCTAGATATGGAGATTCAATTGTAAATTCCACAATTTGGTCATGCAACCAAATCAGACACTCCTTCCTCCACCTCTTCCATCATTTTCCCAATGGGATGCAATTCGTTAAATACATTAAAACTCCAATCTAGCCACCAAAATGAGAATAAATCATTCTACCAGCCCTGCTGAAGGGGGGACTGATTATTCCACTGCGTGACCAGGAACGGGGGAATTATTTCAAAGCCTACGTCTGGGGAATGCAGCCACACATTCCCATTGACAAATGCACAGTTATTCAATCAAACACCTGCACATTTTGCTATTTTTGTTGTGTTAGTCATCCACTTATTTTGAAAAAAAAAAACATAATTATGCCACTTTATTTAAAATCTGCCATTTTGAAGATTGAGAGGGATGTACTACTCTGATTCATGTGTCATATGGCTTGCATGTCGTATCGCACCAGACCTTCATGGAGCCGTTATGGCCAGGGCTCATGCTTTGGTTAGTTTTACAGAGCGTCTCTTTCCGTTGCCATCCCCACTGCTTGTTGATCATTGCACCTAGGCCACGGAGCTCTTCAGGGACATTCCATATGATTTCAATCACTTTCTGACGGCATCCTTTTTTTACTTGAATGAAACCTTTCATACATGCCCATGGTAGAAGGGGTCAGAAAGTGACATGTTGGACCTGAATGCCAAAGGATTCAGCAGATAGAGCTGCTCAAAGTCGACCCATTTTGCCGACCCCGCCCACCCTACCGTAAGCCGTCCACGTCTTCATCACTGAAAAAGATGAACGGTTGAGTTGGATTCTCAAACTATTATGTCATGTTTTACGTTTTAAGGTTAAATGATCTGAAACTCTGATTAGCTTAGACCCTATTTTACATCATCTGTAGTGTTTGTGTTGTGCCCGTCATCTGTTGAGACACAGCATACTATTGAATACACGATGAGTGTCATTTCAGTTATAGAAATAGAATTCATAGAATGGACCCAACGCTTCAGACCTCTGGTTCACTATTGATATTTACATTGCATTGAAACTTTAACTTCCAATTACAACCAGTAAGATGGCCGCCAGTCAGTGGCGATTTTAGAATGTAAAACTTTCTGAGGCAAATAATTATTTTTAATTTTTATGCATGCCAGCAAAACCACTGCACAACACAGCACTAAACAATACATTAATTCCAATATAACTGTGACAAATGGTGCACACAAATTGTTAGAGCCTATATAAAGCTGTCCCAACAGCAGAGCTTTCTTTTCTGCACCATGGAGTGAATCCTTACCACTGCTACACCTGGCTATAAGCGGAGCCTTGTCTGGCAACGAAATAGTTCTTCAGCTTCATTTACTGCCTTTTAAAAAGACATAGCTGATATGGCTGATTTGCTTAAACAAATGTGGTTTCTACTGACAATTGAGATGTACAAACTATGGCATAAGGGGACGATGAGTGGATAAGAGGCCATCCGTAATTTCGACTAAGACATTAATGAGCGAGCTAGGACAAATGTAGTCAATATAACTTTTTTTCAGCACTTTTGAAATGTACAGTGACAGAACTCAGAACATGGGTCGTTCTCACATTATTCTCCCTGTACACCAAGTCAGAACAGTAGGATAAATAAAGGGGGCACATAAGCAGAAAATGAAAACTCTTACAATACTTGATGATGACATTTCTCTAAAACACGTTATAGGCTACGTGTGCATCACCAAGTCAGAACAGTAGGCTGAGTTATGAGGGGTAAATGGAGACACATTAGGGTGAGACACATGGGCTACCAACGGCTTACTACATAACATACACTTAGCATGACTTTCAAGGCTGGCATATTACATAATTTATACAGCAGCATATAATACATTTTTGGACTTACCTTGTTCTGCTGTGCTCACTTATACAGGAAGGTGGCACTGCGGTACTTGTGGGCAAATTATCATCAAAGTCTGGCATTCTCTGGATTTATGGTGCATTCAAGACAACTTGGAACTCGGAAAAAAACAAGGTTGAATCATGACGTCAGTGGTCTTCAGATCAGAGCTCTAGAAATAATGTGAAGAGGGGTTTGTTCTCTGCTCACTTCCTTTTATAGACAAAGAATCTTCCGTGAAAAAAACGAGTGAACAATGAAAGTTAAATCAGGGTCCATATCATTTGGATCAAAACAAAACATAATATTAGAGTCTCTCAGATTAACATTAATAGTCGTTTTTTTTCAAATAAAATCTTCTAACTCACACCAAAAATCTTCTGACATAAGAACAGTCCTAAAATAAATGGTCAAGAGTCTCTGGGTCACAATCACAAAATACACATTTGTTATCAATAGCTATTTTAAATCTGTGTATAATAAAGGTCTTTACAGTGTGGATTCCATGAATGAGTTTGTATGATACTTCTTTCACCTTATTAGATATACAATATTTACCAGACAACAACATGACTTTGTTCCAGTTATCTTGTCCTAGGGCTGCATTCCAGTACATTTTAGCAGAGGAAATAGTAACATCTTAACATAGTTTTCTTATATACATGTTATTATACTTACAGTTTGAAATGTCAATTCCTTCTAGTTGTATTGAGGCTACAAAATCCTCAACAGTTGCACTTGGAGTACTGTTATATTCTCCTAAAAGAAGAATAGCATCTTTAGGGACAGCTCTAACAACAATTTGATACTCCTCGGGAGTGAAAGTAACATTGTGTGTTCTAATAAATTCTGGATAATCATATAGTTGTCCATCAATATTCAATAATTGTTTAACTCAGATGATGTTGTTGTCAAACCAGTTCTAGAAAAACAAATAATTATTTTAGTATTTTATGTCTTTATTATTCCAGATTGTATACCTATGATGGGAAGTGTTGTGTTTGTACATGAGGTTCCAAGTTAGAAGTACTTGTTTATGAAAGTTAGCGAGCTTAATAGGAATTTTGCCCACATCAAAGTTGCGTTTGAGTAAGAATTCTAGACCACCAATCTGTTGGAATATTAAATTAGTGATTATATTCCAAATGCAATCCTTATTTCTTAAATAGTTTTGTATCCATTTGATTTTAAAGATGATCTTAGTCGTTTTGAAAGCCAGAGCATTCAACCCTCCCTCACTTTGGGTGCTACATATTACCGCTTTTCTTAAACAATGAGGTTTATTCCTCCATATGAAGTTAAATAATTTAGTATCAACCATTTTAGTTACTGACAGAGGAACACCCAAGGCAAGGGAGGTATAAACTAATCTGGACAGACCTTCAGATTGTGATAAAAGTACACATCCAGATAAAGAAAGATCTCTTAATAACCAGGAGTTAAATCTCTTTCCAATTTTCTCTACAATAGGAGAGACATTTAAGTTGGCCCTTTCTGATCTTTGTTGTAATACCAAGATATTTGACCACATCTTTTGTCTAATATCAAATCTTTTGTGAAGTTCCATGGGATAATTTAACAGAGCTGTTACTATTATTGTAAAGTGTCTTAATTACACTTTGAAAATATTGACCAAAACCAAAAAATCGAAGACTCTCAAAAAGAAAATAATGTTCAACTGTATCAAATGCCTTGTAACAGTCTACAAATAAAATAAAGCTATCTTCTATAATGTGCTCATTGTAGTCTATCAAGTCCAATACTATTCAAATATTATTACATATATGTCTGCCCTTCATAAAACCAGACTGGGTATCATCAATGATTTGGTCAAGACCTTTCTAAGTCTTTCTGCAAAGATGGATGTAAGTATCTTTCCATCATTGTTCATTAATGTGATTGGTCTCCAATTTTCTAACATCATAGGATCTTTGTTTGGTTTGGGTATTACAGAAATTAAGCCCTGTGTCATGGAAACAGGCAGGACCCCTAAATTGCATCCTTAAAAACATTAAATACAAATTAAACAATATCCTCCTAAAAATATTTATAGAATTTACTGATAATACCATCATTCCCTGGAGATTTGTTCTCTTTAAGCTTGCTGATTATTTTTTTAGTTCATTAATATAAATAAATTCCTCACAAGACTGTTGAAAGTCTTCACCTATGAATTTTGCATTGTCTTTAACAGAGTCTAGAAAGGCAGATATGTCACTAGTAGGATAGGCATTACTGGTATACATGTTACCATGGAATTCTGAAACATATTTTCAAATATATTTGGGGTTTTCATTTTCTTTGCCATCTATATTAAGCTTATGAATAGATGTAAATTCAGAATTCTTTCTTTCTAAATTGTAAAAGTATTTTGTATTTTTTTCACCTTCCTCCAACCATCTCCTTCTTGATCTTACAAATGCCCCTTTTGCTTTCTCTTCATACATTTGGTCCATTTCTAGTTGTAAAGAGAATAACTGACCCTTTTCTTCTTCATCAAGGTCCTCCATAGAGATTAGAGAAAGGATTTCCTTAACAAGTTTATCTTCCCTCAATATTTTAAGTTCAGCAATTTCTTTACCTCTCTTTGTGGCTGTTTGTCTTATTTCCTACTTCATTAATTCCCAATATTTTCCAAAAGACTTAAATAGTTGGGCTTCCTCCAATTTTCTTGTATAATATCTATGGCACCCGTCTTGAAATGATCATCTTCCAACGGTCTATTATTGCGTTTCCAATAACTCCGATTTGGTTTAACTTCAAATCCATTCATATTTAAAGATAAGAATCTAACTTTATGATCAGTAAGAATTGATGGTTCAATAGATACCTTGACTACAGTGTTATCTAACGAATTAGAAATCAACCAGAAGTCAATTCTTGACTGTCTGAACATGTCACATGTCAAATCAAATCAAAGCAAAACTAACTTTATTTACCACATGCACCGAATACAACAAGTGTAGACTTTACCATGAAATGCTTACTTACATTTACATTTACATTTAAGTCATTTAGCAGACGCTCTTATCCAGAGCGACTTACACATTGGTGAATTCACCTTCTGACATCAGACCTCAATGGACCGTAAAGGTAATCACTCTACAAACTATCATCACCGTGCCCTTAAGGAAATCATAAATATTATGGACACATTAGAAATAATGGAAATTTGGAGACTAAAAAACCCCGACCTTGTGAGATATACACGGAGGAAGCTTAATCAAGCTAGTCATCTTAACTACTTTCTTGTCTATTTCTCTCTTGCATCAAAGGTTAAAACAGTTTTAATAGGAGACAGAATGCGATCGGATCATCATCTAATTGGCATTCACATAACTCTTATAGATTTTCCACGTGGATTTGGATATTGGAAATTTAATCAAAGTTTACTGGAGGACAACTTATTTTTAAATAAGAAAAGAATTTATAACTGAATTTTTCCAGTATAATATAGGTTCAGCAAATCCCCTTATTGTTTGGGATACCTTTAAATGTACCTTCAGTACTTACAAGCCCTTAACCAACAGTGCAGTTGAAGAAGAAGAAAATATTTACCAAGTAGGCTAAAATAAAAAGTAATTATAAAAAGTAACACAATAAGAATAACAATAACGAGGCTATATATAGGGGGCACCGGTACCGAGTCAGTGGGCGGGGGTACAGGCTAGTTGAGGTAATCTGTACATGTAGGTGGGGGTGAAGTGTCCATGCACAGGTAACGAACAAACAGCGAGTAGCAACAGTGTATAAAAGGGAGGGGGTCAATGTAAATTGTCCGGTGGCGATCTAATGGCTTGGGGGTAGAAGCTGTTGAGGAGCCTTTTGGTCCTAGACTTGGCCTCCCGCTACCGATTGCTGTGTGGTAGCAGAGAAAACAGTCTATAACTTTTGTAACTGGAGTCTCTGACAATTTTATGGGCTTTCCTCTGACACAGCCTATTATATAGGTCCTGGATGGCAGGAAGCTTGGCCCCAGTGATGTACTGGCCCGTTCACACTACCCTCTGTAGCGCCTTACGGTCAGATGCCGAGCTGCTGTCATTCCAGGCTTTGATGTAACCGGTCAGGATGCTCTCGATGGTGCAGCTGTAGAACCTTTTGAGGATCTGGGGGCCCATGCCAAATCTTTACAGTCTCCTGAGGGGGAAAAGGTTTTGTCGTGCCATCCTCATGACTGTCTTGGTATGTTTGGACCATGATTGTTCGTTGGTGATGTGGACACCAAGGAACTTGAAACTCTCGACCCGCTCCACAACAGCCCCGTCGATGTTAATGGGGTTGTTAGGATCTGTTAGGAGGTGGATGATCTGTCAATCATCACATTAGATACAGAATTAAAATCTCCATCTAAGATAATTGTGATATCCTGAAATGTACTTATAACTCTATTAATCTCTTCTTCAAATTCTTGAAATAGTATCCTGTTGTTTTGTCAGTTGTTGGACACATAAATACTCCCTCATAAAAACATTTCACAGTTGAAAATCTCTGTTCAAATTAACCAACGTCCAGAGTGGTGAGACTTACTACTGATGACCTTCCCTTTAAATGCACCTCTTAAAACTGCTACACCTGCAGGTTGGTTGTTGCCATATGATAACTGATATCGTTACCGAAATTGATTTTTCAAAATAAATAAATTGGAAGAACAAGCATGAGTCTCTTGTAGAAAGTAAAGTTAAAAAACGGTTGTTTTGCAATACACGAAAATAGCCTTACGTTTGCGTAAATTACAAATATCCCTGACATTAATTGAACAAAGAGATAAAGACATAAACTTCAGCCAACAACCTTGTTATGCTAATTTGTATTTTTAAAATTTTATTTGACCTTTATTTAACAAGGCAAGTCAGTTAAGAACAAATTCTTATTTTCAATGACGGCCTAGGAACAGTGGGTTAACTGCCTGTTCAGGGGCAGAATGACAGATTTGTACCTTGTCAGCTCGGGGATTTGAACTTGCAACTAATATAATATTTTCCTAAGGATATATAACTCAAAAGGATTTCCATCCCATTATTAATCTCTCCAAAAAAAACTAACAAACACTGGTCATAAAGTTAACAAAGTATTCTTACTCCCACAAGGGGAAGACATTGTGTAGACTTTACAATAAGTAGTTATTCACCCATAGTTGTGTTAAGTTGACCAGTTCTCAGGTCAGCCTTTTCTCATTCAAGTCATTTTGTACATTTTTTATAATAAAAGGCTGCTTTTCACCTGGCAATTAGGAAGATTTTAGGCCTACCTGTTCTGTCCGAGTTAGACTCTGGCTGTCTCTCAAATGTTCTGATTTGGCCACATTTCTTTCCCATCGATGATCACTCTTGCACCGACAAAAAACATCTGTTTTCCCTGCCTTTCGAGCTGCAGCCACCATCGGCCACAGTTTCTCTCTTGTTACTTTGTCCGCTGAGGTCAGATCCTCCGTGAACCTCAATTTTTGCTTGACGAGGAATTCACAACTCTTCGCTCGGCTCCAGTTAAGATCCCGTGTAGATCTGTTGGTGAACCGGATGATGGTTGTCCTTGGTCTCTTGTCTAGATCCTTGAGTCTTCCCAAACGATGAACAATGTCCACATTTTCCTTAAGTTTGGCTTTTGATTCGGGAATGACAGATCCACAGATGTCAACAACTCTGCATTTGATGTTCTCACCCGCCTACAGATTTTTTCATGGCCTCAATTTTCATCGTATTCTCCCGAACCATGTCCTCCAAGCCATTTGCCCTTTCATCTATCTTTGCTGTCAAAAGCATTACAATATTGTTTTGCATCTCAATAAGTGACACAACCTCTTGGCCTCTCATTGTCCCCCCCTGGGGCTTGATTGGAGTGCTGGGGTCGTAAGGTAATGGTCTGAGCTGGGGACTGGAGGGGCGCAAGTTGTGAGCATTGTTGTCCGTGCTCACCAAATTTTCATCACCCATAGCAGTATTTCCCCCCACAGTTACATTCTGAAGAGGAGTACCCAAAACCATATATTTTGCTCTTAATTGTCCATCTGGTGATTTCTCCATTTATTTTCTGTTGGTTCTGGTCGTGGAAGTTTCCATTTAACACCAGACAAGCTCGTTTTTGAGCTACTGTAGCTAGCTGATCTGGCTATCTAGTGTTATCGCTAAATTCATTGTTATAGAGGTGTATTTCTTACAGAAAGTAGTCAATTACTTTGAAAAACAAACCAAACCATATTCATATGAGGTTTTATGACCTTAGAAAATACCAAATGGTCATATTTGGGTAAGGAAATACAATAATTCCTTCAGCTACCAAAAAGTGAATCTGCACTGACCAACTAATTTGCGCGCCTCCCAGGATTTTGAAAGTATGATATTGACATGATCAGTAAAATCAAAGCTACGGTAGATATAACATGATTTGATGTCATTTTATCTGTGGCCAATGACCTTGAGCCTTCTTGGAAGGGCACTTCTAATGTAACTCTATGGCAGCACACAAGGGGCTTGAATTGTCGAGCTCTCCCCGTATATTTTGTGGTGATGTACTGTAGTGTCACCATGAGTGTCAGAAAACGGAGCCAATCGTGGCGTAACTAGAGAACATTGCCAACCCCTCCACACCATATTTTTCGCTGGCTGTCCCACCACCATAAAAAGCACTGAGCTAGAATAAAGCACCTGCACTTTGGAGCTGCCTTACTCAAGAAAACAAAAAAAGACCATGTCTGTATGTGGCTTTATTAATTAACTCAATAATATAGATATTTTTTTACATTGTTTGCGAACTGATATGTGACACATATTAATGCCAAAATAACATACAAAACATGCAAAAACAACAATAAAATAAATAAATATAAATATACAGTACTAGTCAAAAGTTTGCAAAGCTGTTATCAAGGCAAAGCAACTTTAAAGAATCTCCAATATAATACATATTTTGTTTACAACTTTTTTGGTTACTACATGATTCCATATGTGTTATTTCATAGTTTTGATGTCTTCACTATTATTCTACAATGTAGAAAATAATAAAAAATAAAGTAAAACCCTTCACTCAAAACGAGCCCCACCTGCTCTGAATGACAGGTCGCCACTGCCGCTGGTCAACCCACCGTCGAATGTCAACTTGAATGGGTATCTATATTCTATTATCTATATTTCTATGATTTCAATGCCAGTTTAATTCTATAACAATGGATATTGCCACTCAAGACAACATTATTTGATGTGTAGACCTCAGTTGAAATTTCAAATGCTTTCACATTTTAGTACATTTTTGAAGGTTGGGGATTTATTGCTAATTCATGACACCCATCCTGTATTCAAGAATATGCTGTGTCTCAACTGATGGCGGGCACAACACAAACACATCAGATGATGTAAAATAGGGTCTAAAATGCAACATATATAAACATGAACAAAATCAGATTTTACACTTTTTTTGGGATAATTGGCATAAAAACAAAACAAAATAATTTAAAAGACAACTTTTTACATAAAAAAAATGTATTTCAATAAATCATTAAACAGTTTGACAACCATGTTTGTAAGCTTTCAAATTACATCAAACTCAACTGTTTATCTTTTTCAGCTCAACTTTGAGCACCCATGTCGCCTGAATGTGCATTCAGGTCCAAAAAGTCACTTTCCGACCACTTCTACCATGGGCAAACATGTATGGAAGGTTTTCCTCAAGTCAAAAGGTGTCCGGTCAGAAAGTGATTGAAATCATATGGAACAACCATGAATCCAAGCCATGCCCTTGACTATACAGTCAAGGGCATGGCTTGGATTCATGGCATTTATAAGTTAAGTGGGGAAGGGTTCACAGCGCAGCCACAGCTTTAAGACCGTATAAAAGTTATATATCCTCCATTTTAACAGGGTCCTTGGTTAAGAATCACCATATCACATTTTGATGCATAAATGCTTAAAATTTAGGCTTGTCAGTTTACTGCTCTGCTAAAGAGTACCTACAATATAATGACTTTGGCACTGGCAGAGAAATGACCGCCAAGGTCACTTATCCTGTGTATCACTGCTTCAGTAGAATAGACGGAAAGTAGAATTGACAATGATTGTATATGATAAAGAGCATTATCTTTCATAGGATACACAGCAGTTGCCTTTTGGAGAGTCTGGAAATATGTTTGAATGGAAATTGTTGAATGGCAAATATCTTGGATGATACTGTTCAAGTCCTATGAGCAACGATTGTCTATCTACAGACCCCGGAGTCAAATTTACTAATGCACATGATTCATTTTTAGAACCAAGTATTTGTTGTCTCTCTGTTTTTATTTTACTCCAAGATGCAGGTTGTTGCTCCCTTTTAGTTTGATTAGGCTACTGAGTATTTGTTGCTACAGAGATGATGGGTTGTTTGTTTTCCGAACTAAAGAGATCTGGGGGTGTTAACGTGCTACGTTTAAGACACCCTTGATTTGGGCTCTCAAGACAACGGCACGATTCCTACATAAGTCAGATGGCGTCGGAGTTGAGGCTTGATTTATGTCTCCTTGTTGGGCATCGGAGGTGACTTTGATTTATCATACTCAGGCACAAACAAACGTAATTTACTTACTTCCTTATTGTGCTTGTTGTCGTGTTACCCAAGGCTATTTTGAATGGGTCTATTTAAGTCTTCTAACTGAATCTTCCATTTATAGGCTGAGAGGTGGAGGAAAGTGAGAGCGAGGAAAGCAATAGGCACTCTGCTTTGTGATTGGATGAGAAAAAGTAACCAAGGAAACCACAGTGCTTAACGTGTCCTGAATTGGTTTAAAGCCATTTAACTGCAACCCGAGTTGCAACATTGGTGAAGTAAACATGATCAATCAGTGATGAGGCACAACTCAATATGTTTGAACACCGTGCCCTATTTCTGTGTTCCCCATATTAGGTTTATGTATCTGCAATGTTGCAAGTGGACCTGCAAGAGTATTTTATGGAAATGTGGGAAATAATTAAGGAAAGCGTTTCAAAGGTACTCTCATAAATAATGTAGATTTGGCGTTAAATGTCCCTGACAGCCAATGCTGGCGCTGCAGAAAGGTTGCCCTGGGAAAGGCTGAGCTGGTCTGTCTGGTCAGGTGGACTCCTTGGAGTGCCATAAATTGACAGGAATGGGAGACAGTGCAGAATAAATGGGATGGCTTGAGTGACGAACATTCCCTAACAATGTGTCCAATGGGGAGATCTGATAGCCTTCAGGTGGGTTGATAAATAGATGTTATCACACAAAACAATCTTTTTACTCCTCAGATCTGTCCAGAATACATTTTAGAACTAATTTATGGCTTCAGGATAGGTGGTCTTTATCAATCCCGTTTGATAATATTGATAAACCTGAAAACAGATGGTGGTGATGATGATGGGTCACAAATCCCTCTCTCTGAAACCAATAATAACTGATACGAGCTCTTCTTTTGTGCTACATACATATCAACAGCAGAACTGACAAAGTATTGCCACACTATTCAATACTTGTCCCTGCCTGTTTGGAATGTGGTACGGTAGGCCTATGTCCTGCAGCACCAGCTTCACCATATCGAACCAGTCACAGAGAAACCCTCACCTCTCTTTCCCTCTTCCCTCGAAGCCTAGTGAGCAAGGGTTATGTAGGACAGCTTTAGTGACAGTTACCCATCATTGAAAGGAGTTCTTACTCACGTCTTGATTTTATTTGAAAAAACAACAACATTTAAGACAAGACCATTTGTCTCGTAACGTCTTTAGCAGTCACCGCTTTGTTCCTACGCTGTGTTTTACCGATATTCTGGAAATCGTCGCTATGTGAAGTTGAGCTTTACTGTCATTATAGTTTTTGGACCGTTTTTTTTTTCTTGAAGTTTTTCAGTTGTTTATGCAACAGCTTTAGTCACTCAGGATTATACCCAGAGTTAAGAAGACCCAGTAAGAAGACCCAGTAAGAAGGCCCAGTAATGTCTAGTTTCTTCTCCAGAGAGCAGAGCGTTGCAGTGCAAAGCAGCCTTCTTTCTAAGTGTTGGTTTAGCCTGTGGGCCTGTGACGGATGAGTGCGATGTCTCTGGCCCAGATCTCCGGGAGTGTGTCCCCTTTGATATTCCCTGACTCCGGGGCGTGCATAAGCGCGTTGAGCAAAGAAGTCAAGGTCACTCCCACTCTGTCACCAGCCGCACACTCATGAATATTATGATTAATCAGAGTCCTTTGGCTTGGAGTAATAACAAACCCGACATTGTTGGGGTAAGTGCACAACCCGTAGATTTGACTCCAAGTTGTGAAGAGCTGTCTGTCGCAAGCCCCATTGGCGCCGTTTACCTTGAATGAAAACAAAGGCTTTCTCCCAAGGCACCCGTTTGTCTAGGTTAACTGATTATAATCTATTAGGGTGAATAATTTATGAATATTAAATATCGCGAACTGAGGTTATCCTGAGTTCCCACTATGGATTATTTTGCTCTTTTGTATGCAGTAATTAATGTGTTTTTGTTTATTAACATTGATTCCTCCGGACAATTCTTTAATGTTTTCACATTTCACGGGGGAATGGCGCACGCTACAGTGAATAAATCGATCTCATGCAACACGAATCAAAAATGGTTACATAATCAATTCGCCTGCCTTTTTGAATCGGTACGTTTAATTGAGTAATTCCATGATCATAGTTGCAAAGTAGTCAATCTATCAGAGTATTCAGGTATGTCGATAGCACAGTACCAACAATTATTAAACTTAATGTCACACACGGCGATGGTTGTAGAGCAGTGAATAGTAGACATCATTTCACGTGCAATTGGGCAGAGGGAACAGATTGGAGTCTCTTTATTATGCGACTGGAGACACTTTTTGTTTCCTTTATCAACTCCACGCCAGCCACGGGGAAGACAATATTTCACATAGCTGAGGGTCCATTTGTCATGATAGTGTAATGTTATTGTTGTTTTCTACAAGCTCTAAAACATGAGCCTCTCAGCGATGTGTGTTCAGAACAATTAACTTGTCCAACTTAGAGCCAGCGCGTTGGCTAATTAATTAGCAGTCGTATATTGGTGGTGTGGGACGGCATCGGAACCACCAAGACGGTTTCTGTTGCAGCCAAGCAGTCACTGTCTCTGTCAAGATGTGCCCAATCTAAATGCCTTGTTCCACCTAGGGAGGCCACCCCTCTTGACCTGTCCCTGTGTTACTTAAGTGGAAACAGGTGTCTCATTCGATGCTCTCCAGCTACCCAGTAACCTGCTTTATTTATTTAAATTCTCCTGATGGTCCTGGTTTGCAAATGGAGTTGTCCCCCCCCCCCCCCCCCCCCACTGCTGGTTTACGGGAAATACTGACAGCTCTTGAGAGGTCCTGGGGATGCTTTGATGGGTATTAGACATGGTTTCACACACCCAGAGGATTGGGACAAGTTTGAGTAGGCCTGCTTTCTCAGAGTTAGTTATTGTCGTGTTCATTTTTAAAGGGGAGTTGGCAGTGGTATTTGGTGAGGGAGGACAATATTTTTTTGTTATGAGCAGCACGGCCTTATTTCATCATATTGGTCATTCATATTCTATTCACCCGGCTCAATATAACATCAATAGATTTAGGCTACTATATGATACTCGAATTTCCCTACACCCATCATGAGGTTGCTACAACCTAGTCTATGAATTAAAACGTCTTAGGGCTAGGCCCCTTTTTTCTCAATTTCTGCCTGATTGACATGCCCAAAGTAAACTGCCTGTTGCTCAGGCCCTGAATGCAGGATGTGCACATAATTGGTACCATTGGAAAGAAAACACTTTGAAGTTTGTGGAAATGTTAAAATAATGTAGGAGAATATAAGACAATAGATATGGTAGGAGAAAGTCCAAAGAAAAAACAACCAGATTTTTGTTGTTGTTGCGAGAGACCATGCTCTTACAATGGCAAGTATAAGGGCATACTCAATTCTAGCTCCCATCATGCAATTCATATGCCTTCCACAGGGTGTCAGCAGTGTATGTTCAAGGTTTCAGGCTTGTAACTTCCAAAACGAATAAGAAATATCAGTTTTAGTACAGGTACACAGTCTTAGAAATTCGTGTTTGCGCGTACCATGAAGACAAGACGCACCTGCTAAAATTGGATTCCTATTGAACATACTTCTTTCCGTAAGAAATATTATAGTTTTATTACATTTTAGGGTATCTAAGGAGTAAATAGAAATGTATTTAGATTTGTTGAAACAAAGTTTAGGGGTAGATTTTCTGATTCCTTTCTCTGCATGTTGAACGAGTGGATTACTCAAATCGATAGCGCCAACTAAACAGACTTTTAGGGCTATAATGAAGGATTTATCTAACAAAACAACACTAAATGTTATAGCTGGAACCCTTTGGATGACAAATCAGAGGAAGATTTTCAAAAAGTGAATATTTAATTGCTATTTGTGAATTTATGGAACCTGTTCCGGTGGAACAATATTTTGATGTGGGGCGCCGTCCTCAAATAATCACATGGCATGCTTTCGCTGTAATAGCTACTGTAAATCAGACAGTGCAATTAGATTAACAAGAATTTAAGATTTCAACTGATATAAGACACTTGTATGTACCTAAATGTTTAATATTCATAATTTTTATGATTATTTATTTGAATTGCGCGGCCTCCAGTTTCCCCGGAAGTTGTCCTGCTAGCGGGACGCCTAGCCCTGGTTTACATCATAGGCGCACAGGTTGAGATAATTTTTTTGTAATCAAGGTGACAAACAGTGACACATTCAATACCGCCTTGCACACTCTTGCCTGCATCTAGCTGATCTAGGGCTTAATCATTAGTCCAACAGTTGCAAACGAGAGTTTCTATTGGACAAATTCAGGTATGTTTATTACCGTTTCATTCGATTTGCTTCTGTTTAAAAAAAGTTTTTCAACAGAATCGGAGGAACGAATTCACCCCTGATCACACGTTCACCCCTGATCACAGTTCACTTTCATAGCAGCCACATACAAATAACATGATCACCTTGCTCATTGTAATTCCTTCTCGCATCTACAAGCTTTCCTCCTCTCTCATTTTTTCCCTTCGCTTGTGGACTTCAGTGCAGAACACATCAGCGTTGTGTGACCAAGCCAAAAAAATAAAAATCCAAGACAACCTTCACATCATAACCGCTAACCGCTTACACACAGCCTAAATCATTGTCACCATATTATCTAACATCTTAATCATCCTAGCTAATAGAACTAACGCATTGGTAAACCCGCTACAATCATGCAGTACAGCGTACAGTCAGCAAGCACTTTAGCAGTTAAACTGGCAGCCCTTGTGGCAATAAATTAATAAAACCAAAAGCTTAGCTTGACTTGGAAGAGTTCCAGTATTGGATAGCCAGCTAGCTAACGTAGCAGCAATCTCTGTTTGAGCCGGGTGTTTGAGGAGGCTAGTCTAGCTAGCTAAGTAAGTGAAAGAAACAAATACTAAGAAAAATAGCTATCTCCCTCTCTCTCTTGCTTCTCCTCTATTTTAATAAATGTTTTCGTTCAACTATTGTCTTTCTCTCTCTTTGACTCAACTACTCACCACATTTTATGCACTGCAGTGCTAGCTAGCTGTAGCTTATGCTTTCAGCACTAGATTCATTCAATTAACCTTTGATTGGGTGGACAATATGTCAGTTCATGTTACAAGAGCTCTGATATGTTGGAGGACGTCCTCCGGAAGTTGTCATAATTACTGTGTAAGTCCATGGAAGGGGGTGAGAACCATGAGACTGGGTTTTGTATTGAAGCCAATGTGCCCAGAGGATAAACTATCTGTCCTCCGGCTACACCATGGTGCTACCCTAAAGAGTGTTGTTGAGGCTACTGTAGACATTCGCAAAACAGTGTGATTTAATCAATTATTTGATGACGTGAATATATTTTGTGTAGTTTTATTTAAAAAGGATCACTTTTTAATGTTTCACAATTTTTATTTTTATGATATTCACTGAGGAGGATGGTCCCCCCCTTCCTCCTCTGAGGATCCTCCACTGGTAGTTGGATAGTGGGATATTTACATTTGAGAGAGATTATATTAGTTTTACCTACATTATATTTCAAGTACGCATTTTTTTCTTTCTTGTCTACATTTTCTTAATATTCCTGTCAGATCTCAGAGTCCATAGCAGATCTGTCATCCATCTTGCCTGTATTGATTTACAGTCCAGCCTGCATCCTTTACAATACTCCTCTCCTCAATTCCTGTTACAGAGCTTTTCAGAGCATTATCTTCCCTTGTTTAATTTTGCTGCCCCCCATCCCATTTCTTTGACGACAAATCACCCTGAAGAATCTCAGAATACAACTGTTTTATCATGGATGTTGACCTTTAATTACAAAACTTTCATGACCTGCAACCGTCTTTTTTTTTAACTTAAGTTGACATTTATAAATGCCGAATGTCCCTCTGAATTGCTTTTTGTTGAAGTCACTGTATTGCAGGACCAGATAGCATCAGTCCATTTGTTCCAGACTTTAAGTACAGGCTCCGTGGGCATGCACGGCGTGAGAGGAGGACAATGCTACCAGTCCAGCTTCTCTGCATGCCTATCAGAAACAATAGCGATGGAAAAGAGAGGTAACGATGATACTCTCCCCTGCTCCTCTGTTTGGGTACCCAGGACAAGAAATCGATACTGCCGGCTTCAGAGACTATTTTACAGTCAGGGCACCTCTCAGCTTAAATGTTTGTCTGTTTTAGTCAATGACACTTCTCTGCAAACTATTATCCACCAGGAATGGAGAACAAACGTGAAACAAATAAACCAGACGCCGACCCATCTTGGCATTGTTTGCGCTTACAGATGGAATCCTGATAGTGTGGACATTTTCTTTGCACAGCGCCAAAGAAAAATCTATCGCGGCCAAGATCCGAAGCCATTCTACTATTATTACAGCCTCAGAGGAAATATTACTCATGATAAAGGAGGATTTCTCGGCTGATATGCAATCAAGGTTATCTAGAACTTAGCGATGCCTCTTGTATGACATGCAAAGCCAGCCAAAAGAAGGAAATAGTTCAGCCCCGAAAAACTCATTTCGGCTTTCACTAGACCGCCAGTAAACAAGAACAGTACTGATGTGATCATAATTCTCTTTCTCTCTCCACGGTCTACTGTAGTGTTCCCCAATGCCTCTATGGTTCTTAGTGAGGTGGCTCTCTTTTTGCCTTTTTTGTTGTTGTTGAGATCTTTAAAAATAAAGGAAACAGCATATATTCAGGAAAATGCATTGAGGGGAACAACCAGAAGTCAATATGGGTGTCATAAATAAGTTCAATCTGCAAGTCCTCTGTCTGTGTTGCCTCTCCATGGTTTTCGTAGAATAACATGCTAATTGATTGGGATTCTGCGGGGAAACTCCAGAACTTTAATGACACTTAAAGACACTCACAGACATGACGCATTGAAAGTGACTCTCGCAGCTGCAGAACAGGAACATTACATATAAAATAGTATTTTTTTCTCCTCATTTATACTCCCCCCCCCCCCTCCATACATTTCAACACACTCGTGTTCCCTGACTTTTAAGCGCAGTATTTTCAGAAAATGATTTAGTTGAACTTAAATAACAAAAGGACCTGTTTCTAACAAAGCGCCTCATTTGACAATTCTTACTGTTACTGGGAAGAAAGGGAGACGAGAGACTGAGGTTTAGTGGTGCAGACAAGCCAGCCACAGCCTCACACTGCTCACCTGGATCCACGCAGGACCGAAATAGCACTAAAAGCACCCACTCTCACTTTGTAAATGTTCCTTTGTTGCTCTGTCTCTTGCATCACTTCTATGGCTGAAAATCCCATGGCTTATCTCTCAAGAGATTTCGCCACATCACTGACTGGCGGTTCTCCCACCTAGACGTTTTAACCCCTGAGATTCTGGGACCACCATGCCCCTATAGACCAAGGGCTGTCACATTGATTCCTCCATAAATGTGTTGTTTTGAAAAACTGCTGTTATAAAGTGGTATAGCAACAAGATTCATGCCGCCTGCCACGTAGCTTGTCAAATAGCAGGGATTTAAAAAAAAAATATATATATAGGCATAGCAATTCCATATCGTTCAATCAACAGGGTTTTCCACCATTCCCACTAAATATTTCCACTAAATAAAGAGGAGCTCTCCTTGGTACTGTCATGACTTTAGAGACAGTTGAGTTTGAGAGGGGGAATATTATGGCTTGTTGAGAGCGTGACGTCAGTAGTGCACCGCAATGACTCGTCCTGACAAGGATGGGGACCCTCCCTCTCGCTGCTGGAGTCTGATTGAACGGGCAGTCACGACCATAGGGGATTGTCCTTCACAGCGGCCAGGGAAGGACAGCAAGCAAACTTTCTCTGTAGGAACTTGGCTCTAATCTGAACAAACACTGTTTGCAAACCAAGGCAGGATGCAAAATGGGCAACACCTACAGTAGGCCTACTCGGTGTGCACACAGTATAGTGACTTTAGTTCAGTCTTGTTAAGTCAATTTAATATTAAATATTGAAGTGTTATATTATTCCCCCCCCCCAGATAATTTTTTTTATGTAGAAATTGACTACATAATGTAATTCAGCATTGACAGTATAACAACCTCTCGGGTATATGAATAATACAACAAATTTTGGGGGGCAAGGACTGTACTGGATAACATTGTGGTGTCTGTTTCTTACCCCTTGTGTTCCTCTAGTTCCCTGTAGTTCTCCAGCAGTAGTGACGGATTCTCTTTGGCCCGAGCTGTTCCTCAGGGCTATCAAAACCCATTTACTCAGAGTAATGTGGTCCATGGAGCCTACATGGACCTGCCAAAACTCCCCTCAGCTCCACCATTTATCATGTTGTACAATAGTAGACCTGGTTGATTACACCTAGTTTATGTGAACATGTAATTATGTCATAGTAAAATACTCGCCTGCCACAATCGTGAAAACAGGTGTCGTTCATTTCTATTTTGGAAGCAAACTATGGTAATCTAAAAGTGACAAGACTCCCTTGCCTCCTTTTCAGATAAATGTCGTTTTCATTCACGACGCTACTTACAAGCAAAAGATACCGTTTGGAATATAGACAGGCTGTTCCCTTAGTCGTAGACATCGTCCTCTTTACCTTCATCCATTTTAGGCAGGGCCTTGTTCAATATTTGCAGAGTGCCAAGGCACACAGAAGCCATGGGATCATCCCCATTTACGAATGAGCCGGGCCCCTCTTTTAAATGTTAATTGCCTTCCCTCATGCTTTCTCATTACACCCATTCTAAATGATGTGCTCTAAGCTCCAGTGAAAGTGTTCTAATTTATTCTCCAGAATGGCATCGGAGATCCACATAGTTATATTCCAATCACAAATTTGCCACGAAACGAAAAGGAATTGCCCCTGCACATGATTGTTCAGCCAAGTCTGAGCGAAATAAACAGAATGCGCCAGCATCCAGAATGACGACATGCATTGTGGAATGTAGTGTATGGCGCTCATTAGTTTGGTACAGGGACGCTTGCTGTCTATATGCCATATCTGCTCTCAGCTCACCCACTCGGCTACTGCATAATGCATAGGACTAGCTACACTGTTAAAGCATTCCATATTGAGCCAAATGAATCATTATTCACTTGTATGGGTAAAATGTTCAAAATAAGAATTGTGTGAATATTTAAAGTTTTTTTTTTTTACGATGAGCAGCGTTAACCGACTTGGGAAGTATGTCATTTTTGTTTCATTTAGGTATTCCAATTGTTACCAAAGTGACCCGACATGACGCAATCTTTAATATTTTTATGCAGTTCGTGTGGTTGAAATGTAACATTTATGGAAAAGCATTTGTTACCGGTTTAATACTCTAAGAGTAACGGCTATATCAATTATGAACAGTAATGTACTTCATCTCTCCCAACACTTCCTTTCCTTAACCAAATGCCCAAATGGGATTTTGGTACAGAACAGTAATTGCTTCAGTTTGATTACGTTCAGAATGTTGCTCTCATCATAATGTCCCTCGAGTTTGTCATTGTGGTTTTTCTTTCGTAATCACAACACATACTTCCGTAAACAACTTTGAAATGCCTTTTAAGACATTCCCCTCCAGCCCGTTCGTCTGGAATTGAGAGGGTTTTTGGAGAACAGTAACGGACAGACCTCTGCAGTGCTCTTTGTTGTAAGCATGTTTCTCTGCAGATCCATCTGGGGTGCTGGGTGTCAAACTCATTGCAGAGAGGAAGATGAGTATGCCAATCGTCAGGGCCCGGGGCTTTGCACCTCACGTCGTCAACATCGCTCCAGTCCTCTCCTACTGTAATGCCATCTGGCAGAAAGGTCAAAACAGGCTGATCCCAGCACAAGACTTTGGGGTTAAAAAACAACACATTTCAGGGTTTATATAATCCCCAAACTCAGTGATGTATCTCGCCTTCCAGACGGTTCCGGCATCAAAGTGCGGCAGGGGAGGTATTTAAAGCATCCATGTGAACGCCTTGGCTGTATAAACATGCCCTGTATTAACTCTCCATATGCCCCCCCATCACAGTCCTGGCTATGATGCAGATTAACCGACTTGTCTGGAAGCATAGACGGTTTTTCTCCTCCTTCACAATGAAATGGAACTGATGAGAGCTTGGCAGGATGGTGTTTCTGCACTTTATATTTATGGGGATTCCAGTTTGGTAAAAAGGCTTTCCCATAGTGAGTCATCCTAATTACGAGGACATATTAGTTGAACGAGGAGGTGTCCACTACTCTGTCACTCTAGTCATCCAGTTTGCGTCATCCCACATGTCCATATGAGCAGATGTCCCATAGCTGAAGGGAATCCGGATGGCATCATCACCAAAGTATGGAGAAAAGAAGCTGTCACAGATGGACAACCCTCTTGTGATCTTTTCCATTGGTCTAGTCAAATGTTCAGTGCATGCCTTTTTAAGTCACACTCTTTTTCTCGCATTGTATCAAGATGCGAGGACATAGTGAGGGAAGAATAATGAGCTTCATTATAGGAATCCACCCACTTGTCACGATACGTCTTGACCATTACCGCTTCAACTTGTTATCTTTAATACTTAATTAACCTGGCTGAAGAGCAGCTGGTGGAATTATCCAAGATGGGTAAAGCTGCAGCATCTTGCTGGTTGCCTTGGAAACCTTGGATTTTAAGCACCAAGCACTAGGCAAAGTTGGATGTTCAAAGGAGCATCAGCACAGGGCGAAAAAAAAAAGTTAATTGGTTTTGGAGATTGAACCATAACTGACCAAGAGTTGCTGTTGTGAGAGGAAAAGAAAACCTCTCAAAAGTTTTATAATCTGAGGCCTCACAGAAAATAAGGACTCCATTCCTGACATGTACAGGAATATGCTGCTCTAGTCTAGGGACGGCGATTCAGGATAAGGGCTTAAGTCTGACACAATGTGGCCATACAATAGATGGATCTGAAGCCTTGGGAAATCTGCGGTGGAAAGCACAGACGTAACAGAAATCCCCACTATAAGGGAAGGGGCAAAAAGGCAGTTATTTAACCAGATGCCCCACTCAGCAGAGAGGGGATTAAAATGCAATGCTGCTTATCTGCCTTTAAAGACCTTGACTTTCAAATCACAGGTTCCCCTCAAACCACGGTGCCAAGGTCAGCTTTTTTTTTTTTTTTTTACTGCTAGTGCTCCTTTGTGTGCTAATGAGAATGCAGAAGAACTGTTTCAGAGACGGGGATTTAAGTGTTCTCTCTTCAAAGTCTGTGTCTATAAAAGAAAGAAATACACGGCTAGTGACACATGCATTCTGTGCTGAACAATATGGCAAGGGAAGGTGAATTACTCTTCAATGTGTCAGCATGTTCAAGTTGGACTGAGAGCAGATCTTTGGGGGTTGTGTCTAAAGGGATAGGACATTGGCTGTGGGGAGATTGAGGGGCATAGCTGCCTAAATCTTGCCCACGTTATTTATGTTCTTTATTCCACTTAATAATCTTAGTCAACAATGCTAGTCCAGTAAGGGCACCACACGGTATTTCCTTGTAATGCTAGTGACCTGTGATGCAGGAAGCAAATTACACTACATCCAGTCCCAACGTAACATTTCGTGTAGGATAGTGAGTGTAACGGACCGTGCCCAAGTGCAAGGTATCGAGTTGTGCACATAAGAATGGTGTCACAGCCCCTTGCTTGTGTGTGCATGCATGGGATGCGTTACTGCTAACGGTTGCATGTGTATGTGTGCCAGCAACATACAGTAGGAAACGTCGCTACAGAACGTCTGCATTGGCTCATTCCTATTCTGCACGTTCCACTATCTTAGCGCACTCTCCTTCTGTGATGTGACTTTGTGGAGAAATGGCATTGATAGCTCCTACAGTGGTGCGAGAAAGCATCCCTGATGATCAGCAGCGTTCTAGAAGCGTGCTAGGAGATTGTGTAGGCCACAGTGCTCCTCTGGTCAATGGAAGTTGATTGGGGTCCCATGGTCATGAGAAGGTCAAAATCAGAGTCCTATTCATGTCAGTGTACTTAATAGGCAAGGCAAACCCATTTTGGTGATTTCTGGTATATCTTCAAAATCAATCAATCACAGCACATTTTTGGACACATTCAGCAGTTTTTACCTGATGAAGTACACTACCATTGGAAATGAATGTTGAAAGTTCCGTTCATATTCCTAGAGCTTGACAATGTCGTCACTGATTCCTGTTGACAAGACATTTTGATAAATAGCCCAATGTCAAAACACAGTTTTTTAACGTGTCCAAATCAATAACCGATATGCAGAAACAGTTTGTGATATGTTGAGAACATAAACATACAATGTACTATCTATACATGCTGTGCATGTGCCACAATAGTAATCATATTATTTTTTTAAACAAGCACCTTATAAACTGCACATGCACCAAAACCCTGTTGTTTTGACAAGTGGCAATAAATCCCTGATGTCGATTAAGGTCGTAGGCGCTGTTGAAACTAACAAAACAAAAAAACACGTGGAAACTGGATATCTTTTTTTGATATCACTGGTTAGAGAACAACCTGCAGATGACAGTCAGCTACATTTTGAAGTGATGCATTTTTGATTTAGGGGTTAGCAAAACAGAAAGAGAAACGCAACACTTATTTGTCAATCACTCATGTCGATATCATGTTGAAATCAATTGCCCTAGAGGTGGAAGATGAGGCTGCATGTCTTGTTAAAACTATCACAGCTCAAAAACCACACGGAATCTGGGAATAATGTGTTCATCACTGATTAGAGGACGATTTGTAGAAGACAGAGAGCTACATTTTGAAGTGTTGCATTTGGATTCAAGTGGGTCGCCAACGCGGTAAGTGTAAAGCAACGTTTTTTGTTAATAACTTCCATCGATATCACGCTGAAATCAATCGAACAGAGGGCAAATGGTTGCTATTTCACCCTTTAGTGTGGCCAGTGAAGCACATGAGTATCACTCATGACTTGTAGAAGGCTTATATCTATATTTTGCAATGTCAGATGTTGATTTCGTGAACAGACCACTTTTTCTGTTAGTTAACTTAAACTAATCACAACGTGGCATAAGATATCAACAGTGAGAACGGTTAGCTGCTTTTTAAGGGATAGACCACCCCGAAGTCCTGTGCATCCCGGGGCATGTGACAAAATAAACGGTACAAAACCAAAGATATTGATCTGTTTGAAGCAATAAATCTTAAGTCATCGTAATGACTATAAACTATTATAATAAAACCACCAATCTGAGATTAAAAGGATGTGTAATTCCACTCAATTTTATGGGGGAAAATGCAAACTTGTGTAAGGTAGTAACACAAACTGTCCACATTAGGTAAATTAGCACTGCAATGTACTTTTAATTTAATAATGCAAAACAATTAAACCTGTTAATTTAAGATAATGATATACAGTGCAGTTGAAAATTATTCAGACCATTTGACTTTTTCCACAGTTTGTTATGCTACAGCCTTATTCTAAAATTGATTAAATTAATTAATTTCCTCTCCACACCATACCCCATCATGACAAAGTGAGAACAAGTTTCATTTTTTGTGCTAATTTATAAAAAAGACAAAACTGAAATACCAAATACCGTATTCAGACCCTTTGCAATGAGACTCGAAATTGAGCTCAGGTGCATCCTGTTTACATTCATCATCTGTGGTAAATTCAATTGATTGGATATGATTTGGAAAGGCACACACCTGTCTATATAAGGTCCCACAGTTGGCAGTGCATGTCAGAGCAAAAACCAAGCCATGAGGTCGAAGGAATTGTCCGTGGAGCTACGAGACAGGATTGTATCGAGGCACAGATCTGGGGAAGGGTACCAGAAATTGGATGCGGCATTGAAGGTCCCCAAGAACACAGTGGCCTCCATCATTCTTAAATTTAAGAAGTTTGGAACTACCAAGATTCTTCCTAGAGGTGACCAAGAACCTAATGATCACTCTGATAGGGCTCCAGAGTTCCTCTGTGGGGATGGGAGAACCTTCCAGAAGGACAACCATCTCTGCAGCACTCCACCAATCAGGCCTTTATGGTTGAGTGGCCAGATGGAAGCCATTCCTCAGTAAAAGGCACATGACAGCCCACTTGGAGTTTGCCAAAAGGCACCCAAAGAACTCTCAGACCATGAGAAACTAGATTCTCTGGTCTGATGAAGCCAAGATTGAACTCTTTGGCCTGAATGCCAAGCGTCATGTCTGGAGGAAACCTGGCACCATCCCTATGGTGAAGTATGGTTGGGGCAGCATCATGCTGTGGGGATGTTTTTCAACTGCATGGACTGGGAGAACAGTCCGAATCGAGGGAACGATGACAGAGCAAAGTACAGAGAATTGCTTGATGAAAACCTGATCCAGAGCGCTCAGGAACTCAGACTGGAGAGACAGTTCACCTTCCAACAGGCCAACGACCGTAAGCACACAGCCAAGACAATGCAGGAGTGGCTTTCGGGACAAGTCTCTGAATGTCCTTGAGTGGCCCAGCCAGATCCCAGACTTTAACCCAATCGAACATCTCTGGAGAGACCTGAAATGAGTTGTGCAGCGACGCTCCCCATCCAACCTGACTGAGCTTGAGAGGATCTGCAGAGAAGAATGGGAGAAACTCCCCAAATAAAAGTATACCAAGCTTGTAGCGTCAAACCCTAGAACACCCGAGGCTGTAATCGCTGCCAAAGGTGCTTCAACAAAATACTGAGTAAAGGGTCTGAATACTTATGTAAATGTGATATTTCAGCAAATATTTCTAAAAGCCTGTCTTTGCTTTGTCATTATGGGATATTATGTGTAGATTGATGAGGAAAAATAACTAGTTAATACATTTTAGAATAAGGCTGTAAGGTGACAAAATGTGGAAAACATCAAGGGGTCTGAATACTTGCAAATACGCTGTATGTTGCCCACTCACAAACTATTGCAACAAAGGCATCTATTTCTCAGCATTTAGCCAGAGTTAAATCCTCTCAAACAATGTAACCATGCGCTCTAGACTAGAGCATCCATAGTGTTTATGCAGCAATCTGAACGTTTGACGTCCCTGTACTTAGAATGACTTGAATTACAGGCACACCTTACCAGGAACACTCATACACACAACCCTGTTACTTCATAGAATGTAGGTTCTACCATGTTTAATACTCACCATATAATTACATATATAATAAATGAAAGGATCTCTATGATGCTCCTATGCTCTAAGTTGATATTCATGTCATAAGAAGGAATTCCCCTCAACCACAAATTGAGGATTGGGGAAATCAATCATTCTTTCTCATTGACCCCCTTTGTAAAAGAGCCAACTTTGTCGATTTATTTTTGTTATACAGAAATGACAAAACATGCCGAAAAGCTGCTGTGTTGTTTAATATACACGTAACCAGTAAAAAAATCCCGACCTATGGTTCACAATGCTCAGACTTCGGGAAATAGAGCCTGCGATAACAGCCGTGTGGCTTCAGGCTTTTCGGCATCGGAAATGCGGGGACCCGGTGTCCAAGTAGGCTACAAGTAGCTACACTGAACAAAAATATAAATGCAACATGTAAAGTGTTGGTCCCATGTTTCATGAGCTGAAATAAAAGATCCCAGAAATGTTCCATACGCCCAAAAAGCTTATTCACCTCAAATTTAGTGCACAATGAATTTCATGTTCATTTCTCTACCATAAGCCGGCTCCAATGTTGTTTTAGAGAATTTGGCAGTACCTCCAACTGGCCTCACAACTGCAGACCACGTGTATGGTGTCGTGTGGGCGAGCGGTTTTCTGATGTCAACGTTGTGCCCCACAGTGGCTGTGGGGTTATGGTATGGTCTAAGTATAAACTACAGACAACGAACACAGTTGCATTTTATCGATGGCAATTTGAATGCACAGAGATATCGTGATGAGATCCCGAGGTACAATTGTGTTATTGACTGTATGATTGTTTATCCCATGTGTAACTCTGTGTTGTTTTTGTCACACTGCTTTGCTTTATCTTGGCCAGGTCGCAGTTGTAAATGAGAACACGTTCTCAACTGGCCTACCTAGTTAAATAAAGGTGTAATAATTTTTACAAAAGAATTGTCGTACCGTTCTTCCACCGCCATCACCTCATGTTTCAGCTTGTGGCCCCATGTCACAATTATCTGTACGCAATTCCTGGAAGCTACAAATGTTCCTGTTCTTCCATGGACGGCATACTCACCAGCCATGTCACCCGTTGAGCATATTTGGGATGCTCTGGATTGACATGTATGACAGCATGTTCCAGTTCCTGCTAGTATCCAGCAACTTTGCTAAGCTATTGAAGAGGATTGGGACAACATTCCAAAGGCCACAATCGACAGCCTGGTCAACTCTATGTGAAGAATATGTGTCGCACTGCATGAGGCAAATTGTGATCACACTAGATGCTGACTGGTGTTCTGATCACTGCCCCTACCTTTTTTCAAGGTATCTGTGACCAACAGATGCATATCTGTATTCCCAGTCATGTGAAATCCATAGATTAGGGCCTAAGGAATTCATTTCAATGGACTCATTTCCTTTTATGAACTGTAAAATCTTTGAAATTGTTGCGCGTTGCATTGATATATTTTTTCTCAGCATAGTCCTCTTGTTTGTGTTGTTGATCTTGGCTAGCTTAATGTTCCGGTCGGTAGTTGGCTAGCACTCAAGTGGCTGCTAGCATTGTCAGGAATACAGGCATGTGGGAAGCCCTACAATATGACATTTTTCTAAGTAGTGAGAATGCTCAGGAGATGGCAATGTTGAAAATAATAATAGGAGGACACGGGGGGAAAAAAGGTGACGTTTTTGCTGTGTGCCAATTGGGTTGTTTACCCCACAGGTGGCGGGCTGCGATGTTCTATCTAATTCCTACTGGGACTATCCTCCCAAGACACACACTGCTAGAGCCTCTGAATGGCAAGGAGATTCCTTGGGTGAAGGGAAAATGCCTTTCTACTCTACTGGATGATAGCTAAATAAACCCTGCCATTCACTGTAAGGTGCTCCATCTGGGAGATTGGCAGGACTTGCTGTTGTAATCGATGTAGTAAAACGGCCATAATTAAGGAATTAGAGAAATGGCAAAACCACAGTCGCAATTTTGCCCGGGTTAAAGTAAATAAATGATAGTCCAATTATTAACATTGTTGCATTTTGATGAGGATATGAGTCATTTATTTTCGAAAGAGATGAAAAGGCATTTCCTATATACTAATGTCGAATTCTCATCATCATTACCTGTAGATTATGCAATCAGGAATGAGTGATAGGGTTGAACAATAACCAAACACATATAAGTTTAGACTGTCAAAGACACACTGTGCACCATCTGTCAAAAATACAAAATAGTACTTCACACAATATCAGTTCTGTATTTCACAAAACCTGTTTATGTCCATTTAGGCCAGGCAGAAAATGTCAGTATGAGGGTTTTGCACTTTTTTCTTAGCTCTAGAGCCCACTTCAGAGCCATTAGGCCTTCAGAATAAGATTAGTATTCCCTTCACATGAACACATGGCTGTAAACTATGGAGGTTGAATTATAGGAGAGGTTTATGCTGTAGGTAAGACCAGAGAACACATTACTCTTTCATTCTCTGTCGATACTGTGGCACAGCAACTGATGAAGGAAGGATTAGGCAACAGTAAACACAACTTAACATGTAAGGCCACAACATGTACCATAGGAAAAAATGGAAAAATGCTATTATCTGTGGGTAATTACATTTTTCTTTTTGCTATCTATTTTACTGTGGCTTAGTAAATGCTCTCAGTGAATATAAGTTGACATTACATTCACGTGCATGATTTGTGTACAGGTCATTCGGAAAGTACTCAGACCCCTTGATTTTTTCCACATTTTGTTACGTCACAGCCTTATTCCTCATCAATCTACACACAATACCCCATAATGACAAAGCGAAAATAGGTTATTAGAATATTTATGTTTTCAGAAACAGTTGACTGTGCATGTCAGAACAGAAACCAAGCCATGAGGTTGAAGGAATTGTCTGTAGAGCTCAAAGACAGGATTGTGTCGAGGCACAGATCTGGGGAAGGGTGCCCAAAACATTATGCAGCATTGAAGGTCCCCAAGAACGCAGTGGCCTTCATCATTCTTAAAATGAAAAAGTTTGGAACCACCAAGACTCTTCCTACAGCTGGCTGCCCGGCCAAACTCAGCAATCAGGGGAGAAGGACCTTGGTCAGGGAGGTGACCAAGAACCCAAATGGTCACTCTGACAGAGCTCCAGAGTTCCTCTGTGGAGATGGGAGAACCTTCCAGAAGCACAACCATCTCTGCAGCAAACCACCAATTAGGCCTTCATGGTAGAGTGGCCTGACAGAAGACACTCCTCAGTAAAAGGCACATGACAGCCCACTTGGAGTTTGCCAAAAGGCACCTAAAGGCTCTCAGATCATGAGAAACAAGATGCTCTGGTGTGATGTAACCCAGATTGAACTCTTCGGCCTGAATGCAAAGTGTTTCACCTTCCAACAGGCCAACGACTCTAAGCACACAGCCAAGTCAACGCAGTCTCTGAATGTCCTTGAGCGGCCCAGCCAGAGCCCAGACTTGAACCCGATCAAACATCTCTGGAGAGATCTGAAAATAGCTGTGCAACAACCTGACAGAACTTGAGAGGATCTGCAGAGAAGAAGAATGGGAGAAACTCCCCAAATACAGGTGTGCCAAGCTTGTAGCATCAAACCCAAGAAGACTTGAGTCTGTAATCGCTGCCAAAGGCACTTCAACAAAGTACTGTGTACAAACGTTTTTTGTTTTGTCGTTGTGGGGTATAGTGTGTAGGTTGATGAGGGAAATGTTTTTTAATGCATTTTTGAATAAGGCTGTAACGTAACAAAATGTGGAAAAAGTCAAGGGGTCTGATTACTTTTCCTAATGCACTGTATACTTGTAATTCAAATGTCTTTACTACCTTCAATTAATCATTTCTTGAAACAAAAATGTAATTACACATTTGTCTTACCACATCTGTCTTAGAGCAGTCTCATTGCAATAATAACCTATCATTATCTATGAGGTAGTCAAATAACGTTATTCAATAATTTGGGAAAGAACAATAGATTAGAGTCCACATGCCATTATGTTAATATCTTAAAAACATAATTACGTTTTCTCTGGCAATACAGATCATTGTAACGGCTTTCTTGGTGTGAAGGAGAGTCGGACCAAAATGCGGCAACAAGAAACGTGCAAAAACCAAAACAGTCCTATCTGGTGCCACAAACACAAAGACAGGAACAATCACCCACAAAACCCAACACCAAACAGGCTACCTAAATATGGTTGCCAATCAGAGACAATGACTAACACCTGCCTCTGATTGAGAACCATATCAGGCCAAACATAGAACTAGACAAACTAGACATGTAACATAGAATGTCCATATATCACACCTTGACCAAACAAAACATAGAAACATACAAAGCAAACTATGGTCACACCCCCCAAGGTGCGGACTCCGGCCGCAAAACCTGAACCTATTGGGGAGGGTCTGGGTGGGCATCTGTCCGCGGTGGCAGCTCTGGTGCTGGACGTGGCCTCCACTTCACCATAGTTTTAGTCCTCCACCTTGTCCGCTTCCGTGGTCTCCGGACCACGGCGACCCTACTTAATGACCCCACTGGACTGAGGGGCAGCTCGGGACAGAGGGGCAGCTCGGGACAGAGGGGCAGCTCGGGACGGAGGGGCAGCTCGGGACAGAGGGGCAGCTCGGGACAGAGGGGCAGCTCGGGACTGAGGGGCAGCTCGGGACAGAGGGGCAGCTCGGGACTGAGGGGCAGCTCGGGACTGAGGGGCAGCTCAGCACTGAGAGGAAGCCCAGTACTGAGAGGAAGCCCAGCACTGAGAGGAAGCCCAGCACTGAGTGGAAGCCCAGCCCAGCACTGAGTGGAAGCCCAGCCAGGTAGTTGAATCCAGATCTGGAAGAGTCTGGTTGACTGGCAGATCTGGAAGAGTCTGGTTGACTGGCAGATCTGGAAGAGTCTGGTTGACTGGCAGATCTGGAAGAGTCTGATTGACTGGCAGATCTGGAAGAGTCTGGTTGTCTGGCAGATCTGAAGAGTCTGGCGACTGGCAGATCTGGAAGAGTCTGGCTGACTGGCTGCTCCATCTGACTGACGGCTCTGGCTGCTCCATGCTGACTGGCGGCTCTGGCTGCTCCATGCTGACTGGCGGCTCTGGCTGCTCCATGCAGATAAGCGGCTCTGGCGGCTTCTTGCAGACTGGCAGCTCTGGCTGCTCCTTTCAGACTGGCAGCTCCTTGCAGACTGGCAGCTCCTTGCAGACTGGCAGCTCCTTGCAGACTGGCAGCTCCTTGCAGATTGGCAGCTCCATGCAGACTGGCAGCTCCATGCAGACTGGCAGCTCCATGCAGACTGACAGCTCCGGCTGCTCCATGCAGACTGACATCTCTGGCTGCTCCATGCAGACTGACAGCTCTGGCTGCTCTATGCAGACTGACAGCTCTGGCTGCTCCATGCAGACTGGCAGCTCTGGCTGTGCTAAACGGGCAGGAGACTCCGGCAACGCTGTAGAGGCGGAAGGCTCTGGCAGTGCTAAACAGGCGGGAGACTCCAACAGCGCAGGAGAGGAGGAAGGCTCTGGCTGCGCTGAACAGGCGGGAGACTCCAGCAGCGCAGGAGAGGAGGAAGGCTCCGGCAGCACTGGAGAGGCGAGGCGCACAGTAGGTCTGATGCGTGGTGCTGGCACTGGTGGTACTGGGCCGAGGACACGCACAGGAAGCCTGGTGCGGGGAGCTGCCACCGGAGGGCTGGGGTGTGGAGGTGGTACTGGGTAGACCGGACCGTGCAGGCGCACTGGAGCTCTTGAGCACCGAGCCTGCCCAACCTTACCTGGTTGAATACTCCCGGTTGCTCTGCCAGTGTGGCAAGGTGGAATAGCCCGCACTGTGCTATGCAGGTGAACCGGGGACACCGAGCGTAAGGCTGGTGCCATGTAAGCCGGCCCAAGGAGACGCACTGGGGACCAGATGCGTAGAGCCGGCTTCATGGCATTTGGCTCGACGCTCAATCTAGCCCGGCCAATACGCGGAGCTGGAATAGAACGCACCGGGCTATGCACCCGCACTGGAGACACCGTGCGCACCACAGCATAACACGGTGCCTGCCTGTTCTCTCTAGCCCCCCGGTAAGCACAGGAAGTTGGCGTAGGTCTCCTACCTAGCGTCGCCATACTCTCTGTGAGTCCCCCTCAAGCTTCCTTGCCAACCGTGTTCCCTCATATCGCCGGCTCCTCTCTCCGGCTGCCTCTGCTCTCCTCGCTGCCTCCACCTGTTCCCATGGAAGGCGATCCTTTCCCGCCAGGATCTCCTCCCATGTGTAGCAACCCTTGCCATCCAATATATCGTCCCATGTCCAATCCTCATTGCGCCACTGTTGCTGTTGCCTGTTGTCACGCCGCTTGGTCCTGTTGTGGTGGGTGATTTTGTAACGGCTTTCTTGGTGTGAAGGAGAGTCGGATCAAAATGCGGCGTGGCTATTGAGATTCATGTTTTAATAAAACAACTAAAACACAAACACTATAAAACAAGAAACGTGCAAAAACCAAAACAGTCCTATCTGGTGCCACAAACACAAAGACAGGAACAATCACCCACAAAACCCAACACCAAACAGGCTACCTAAATATGGTTGCCAATCAGAGACAATGACTAACACCTGCCTCTGATTGAGAACCATATCAGGCCAAACATAGAACTAGACAAGTAACATAGAATGCCCACTCATATCACACCCTGACCAAACAAAACATAGAAACATACAAAGCAAACTATGGTCAGGGTGTGACAATCATATTGGCTTACATGAAAATCAGCATAACCTAAACAGAATGTAATGTACAATGTTTTTTGGGGATTTGCTTCCTTTATTAGTGCTGTGTGGCCCTACTTAAAGGGGCTGTTGCGTTTGAGGGATACTTTGGATTTTGGGCCTTTTATCTACCGCAGAGTCAGACGAAATCATGGATACACTTTTTCTGTCTCTGTGTCCAGTATGAAGGAAGTTAGAGGTAGTTTTGTGAACCAGTGCTAACTAGCGTGCACAATGACTTGAAGTCTATGGTAACAGCTAAAATGGAAGTCTATGGTTGCAGCTAGCATTAGTTAGCAATTGCGTTATCGCTAGTTAGCAACTTCCTTCAAACTGCACACAGAGACTTAAAAATGGCAACGACAAGTTCATCTGACTCTGGGAAAGTAGAAAAGGGGTTAATTGCCAAAATCGCAAAGTATCCCTTTAAAACGTCTTCGGGCTCGGGGGCGGTATTTTCACGTCTGGATGAAAAGCGTTCCCAAAGTAAGCTGCCTGCTACTCAGGTCCAGAAGCTAGGATATGCATATAATTAGTAGATTTGGATAGAAAACTCGCTAAAGTTTCTAAAACTGTTAAAATGATGTCTGTTAGTATAACATAACTTATTTGGCAGGCGAAACCCAGAGGACAAATCATCCAGGATTTTTTGTTGTTGTTGAGGTGACTGTGTTTTCAATTGGTTTTCTATGTGAATCTAGATTTCTGAGGCATCTGGTTGCAGTTCCTATGGCTTCCACTAGATGTCTTTAGAAATTGGTTGATGTTTTTCTTTTGAGTAATGAAGAAGTAGCCCTTTCCTTTCTGGGTGTATAGCCAAGTGGACTGTTTTGTTTGGGGCGTGTGACCTGGAACTCACTCCACATTCATTTTATCCTTTATTGAATGCAGTTCATCCCGTCTTAGATTTTTGGATTATTTAAGTTTTAAAATACCTAAAGTTGGATTAGGAAAGTTGTTTAAAATGTTTGATTAGATAATTTGTTGTCATGTTGGGCAAGTTGGAACCAGTGTTTTTCTGAGTCAAACGTGTCAAATAAATGGACATTTTGGAGATATTACGATGGAATTTATCGAACATAAGGACCATTTGTGATGTTTATGGGATATTTTGGAGTGCCAACAGAAGAAGATCTTCAAAGGTAAGGCATGAATTATATTGTTATTTCTGAGTTTTGTGTCGCGCCTGGCGGGTTGAAATGTGATTGTCATATGTTTGTATGGTGGAGTGCTGTCCTCAGATAATCGCATGGTTTGCTTTCGCCGTAAAGCTTTTTTGAAATCTACCCCTAGCTGTAACAGGTTTTTAAGAGAAAATCAACTCAATGTGTTTTACAATAAATTAGATGATTGTGGACTACAGGAAAAGGAGGACCGAGCACTTCCCCATTCTCATCAACGGGCATGTAGTGGAGCAAGTTGAGAGCTTCCAGTTCCTTGGTGTCCACATCACCAACAAACTAACATGGTCCAAGCACACCAAGACAGTCGTGAAGAGGGCACGACAAAACCTATTACCCGACAAGGGAGACTGAAAAGATTTTACATGGGTCCTCAGATCCTCAAAAGGCTTTACAGCTGCACCAGTGAGAACAATGGTTGCATCACTGCCTGGTATGGCAACTGCCTCCGACCACATGGCACTACAGAGGGTAGTGTGTACGGCCCAGTACATCACCGGGGCCAAGCTTCTTGCCATCCAGGGCCTTTATACCAGGCGGTGTCAGAGGAATGCCCTATACATTGTTAAAGACTCCAGCCACCCTAGTCATAGACTGTTCTCTCTGCTACCGCACGGTAAGCGGTACCGGAGCGCCAATTCTATGTCCAAGAGCCTTCTAAAAAGCTTCTTCCACCATTCCAAAAGACTCCTAAACAGCTAATCAAATGGCTACCCAGACTATTTGCATTGCCCCCCCCCCTTCTAAGCTGCTGCTAATCTCTGTTATTATCTATGCATAGTCACTTCAATAACTTTGTACATATTACCTCAATAACCTCGACACCGGTACCCCCTGTATATAGCCCCGCTATTGTTATTTACAGCTGCTCTTTAATTATTTGTTTTTCTTATCTCTTACTTTATTTTTGGGTATTTTATTAGAACTGCATTGTTGGTTAAGGGCTTGTAAGTAAGCAGTTCACTGTAAGGTTGTATTCAGCACGTGATAAATAAAATGTGTTTTTATTTTATTTGAATAAATGCCAGCTCAGCCGCAACAGCTTAAACCCTAGCCAGCAGCTCATGTAGAATTGACTTTGAATTGTATTGAAACAAGGTGACCTAAATGACCCCTCTTTTAGCCACTTGGGCTCCTGAGTGGCGCAGCGGTCTAAGGCACTGCGTCTCTGTGCAAGAGGCATCACTACAGTCCCAGGTTCAAATCCAGGCTGTATCACATCCAGCCCTGATTAAGAGTCCCATAGGGCAGTGTGCAATTGGCCGGTGTAGGCTGTCATTGTAAATAAGAATTTGTTCTTAACTGAATTGCCCTAGTTGAATAAATAATAAATCCCTTAACTCAAACAGGAATCATCAGGAAGTGGGATTCTGCCCAAATGTCAGTTTGGCTAGCCATTGTTCAGAGAACACAGACAATGGAAGATCGCATTAAAGGGAGCACACCCACTGTAATCACGGCAGTATGTATAGGTTAGTATATAATAAACTGATTACAACTGGGTCAAATGGAAAAACCTCCAGGTTGTTTAGTTCTTGTCAACACATGACTTATTTGATGTTGTGGTGTTGGCGTTTATACTTCTGTCAAAAAAATCGTCTTTGACGTGTATCATGTAGCTTTATATGTTTGTCCTTTGAGAGTTATTATACGCAGACTGCTTTCTTCAGTTTTGTGTCTTTTTTTCACAACGCTGCCTGAGGAAGACTCTAGAAGGTGAAACGCGCTGCAGTTGTGCTTCCTGATGTACTATGCTGACTGCTGCAATATGTATCCTTTTGTAAATATTTTCTGTTAATAGTTCACTAAAGTTTATTGCAAAGTACCGGCCACCTACTCCTCTTCTTTCTATGTAGTTCTTATAAAAATGTCAGAGTTTAACAGTATTCTCTCTATCAACTTCATATGGTCGCCTATACTGTAAATGTACTGTCCAGAACAATAAAAAATAATTTTGCAATGTCTCTCATGAGTGTACACACCATATTGGACAGTGGTGGGTCTGATATGACCTGAGAGAAAATGGCCCATTTGTTTGTCACATTCTGCCCCTTCTACCATTACCTGAGCAGAACCATTACAAGGAACTATCTAGCCCAGGGGTATTCAAATGTCTGTCCCATAGGGAGAGGTATTGAGGTATTGCAGGGGGGCTGCAAAAATATAAACGACCGTTTGGGGTCACTTAGAAATGTCATTGTTTGTGAAAGAAAAGCTCATTTTTTGTCATTGAAAATAGTATCAATTTGATGAGAAATACAGTGTAGACATTATTCATGTTATAAATGACAATTGTAGCTGGAAACGGCTGATTTGTTATGGATTTTCTACATATGTGTACAGAGGCCCATTATCAGCAACCATTACTCCTGTGTTCCAATGGCACGTTGTGTTAGCTAATCCAAGTTTATCATTTTAAAATATTAATTGATCATTAGAAAACCCTTTTGCAATTATGTTAGCACAGCTGAAAATTGTTGTCCTGATTAAAGAAGCAATAAAACTGTCCATAGTTATATACTAGTTGAGTATCTGGAGCATCAGCATTTGTGGATTCGATTACAGGCTCAAAATGGGCAGAAACAAATAACTTTCTATCGGAACTCGTCAGTCTATTCTTGTTCGGAGAAATGAAGGCTATTCCATGCGAGAAATTGGCAAGAAACGGAAGATCTCGTACAATGCTGTGTACTACTCCCTTCACAGAACAACTCAAACTGGCTCTAAGCCAGAATAGAAAGAGGAGTGGGAGGCCCTGGTGCACAACTGAGCAAGAGGACAAGTACATTAGAGTGTCTAGTTTGAGAAACAGACGCCTCACAAGTCCTCAACTGGCAGCTTCATTAAATAGTGCCTGCAAAACACCAGCAAAGATCTTACTTTTTGGAGAAATATCCTCTGGTCTGATGAAACAAAAATAGAACAGTTTGGCCATAATGACCATCGTTCTGTTTGGAGGAAAAAGGGGGAGGCTTGCAAGCTGAAGAACACCATCCCAACCGTGAAGCACGGTGTGGCAGCATCATGTTGTGGGGGTGCTTTGCTGCAGGAGGGACTGGTGCATTTCACAAAATAGATGGCATCATGAGGTGGGAAAATTATGTGGATATATTGAAGCAACATCTCAAGACATCAGAACGGGAGGTTAACGCTTGGTCGCAAACGGGTCTTCCAAATGGACAATGACCCCAAGCATACTTCCAAATTTGTGGGAAAATGGCTTCAGTGCAACAAAGTCAAGGTATTGGAGTGGCCATCACAAAGCCCTGACCTCAATCCTATAGAAGATGTGTGGGCAGAACTGAAAAGCGTGTGCGAGCAAGGAGACCTACAAACCTGACTCAGTTACACCAGCTCTGTCAGGAGGAATGGGTCAAAATTCACCCAACTTATTGTGGGAAGCTTGTGGAAGGCTACCCAAAATATTTGACCCAAGTTAAATAATTTAAGACAATGCTACCAAATACTAATTGAGCGTATGTAAACATCTGCCCCACTGGGAGAGTGATGAAAGAAATAAAAGCTGAAATAAATCACTTTCTACTATTATTCTGACATTTCACATTCTTAAAGTGAAGTGGTGATCCTACCTGCCCTAAGACAGGGAATTTTTACTAGGAATTCATGTAAGGAATTGTGAAAACTGAGTTGAAATGTATTTGGCTAAGGTGTATGTAAACTTCTGACTTCAACTGTAGGTCTACCACGCTAATCAATAGACTTACCTGTCCTACCTTGAGTCAAGGAGGAGATGGAGCCATTAACCCAGCTGAGGTAACTGAGAACTCTGAGAGAACCATATTCAGAGCAAAAGTTTCATTCATACCTCCCCCCAAACGCAATGTGTCCATAGAAACCTGTAGGATTGTTGAAAATGATGTAGGTGACTTACTGAAAGACAAACAGAAACACAAATCCTATGATAACCTGAGTAGAGATGAGAGAATGGCTCTGAAGGACTTAGAGTCAGATTCTTTGATTATTATTAAATACATTGTGACAAAGGATGAGGAATTTGTATACAAAACAAATGTGACTATGTGAATGAATGTCGCCGACAACTATCTAAAGGTGACTTCTATCACAAACTGAATTGTGACCCTACCCTAGAATTCCAGCATAATATCTCATCCACAGTAGAAAGCTGTTTGGAATCAGGACATATCACCAAAAAATAAGTTGAATTTCTATGTGTGAAATTTCCCAAGACACCAACTTTCTATACAGTCACTAAATTACACAAACAAGTGTCTCCTCCTCCAGGTAGATTGTATCAGTAATCGACTCTGTCACATCCAACATTTCTACATTTGTGGATTACCACATTAAACCGATGGTTGAGAATCTCCCATCTTATGTCAAAGACACTAGTCACATGATCTCATTGATAGAGGGCTTAGGAAGGATACCAGAGGGCACCTTGCTGGCCACTTTTGATGTGGAGAGCTTGTACACTAACATCCCACACACTGGAAGCTTGCAGGCGCTGCAACACTCCATCCATTGATTTGCATCTTACAACTTACTGAACTGGTATTATCCAATAACTACTTTGTCTTTGAGCCAGACTTTTTCCTTCAGATTTGGGGTGTAGCCATGGGCTCCCCCTTTTCCCCCCAACTATGCAAACCTGTATGTGGGACAATTTGAAGAAGCACTCATTTATAAAAACAGAGACACACCCCTTACTTTCTAAAATACTCCTATGGAAGAGATACATAGATGATGTCTTTGTGCTCTGGGAAGGAAGTCAGCAGGACCTAAATTAATTCCAAACTCAGCTAAACGAGAGCTCTGAATATCTCAAATTCACCATGCAGCCTGATGAGAGAAAAATAAACTACCTGGATTTATGGATTATCAAAGAGAATGATGCATTACACACAGACTTACAGTATGCACAAAGCCCACAGATCGCAATACCTTGCTATGTGCAGATAGTATGCATCTCCTTCCCCTCAAAAATGGTCTTCCAATATCGCCAGTTATGCAGGGTTAAAGGAATCAGACAGATTTTGACAGCATTGCAAAACAAATGACAAATAAATTCAAAGTGAGAGGCTACAAGGCTACAAGGACAAAACTCTTGATGCTGCAATGATGAAAATATCTCAAAAACCGAGAGAGGAATTATTTAAAAAATCAACCAAAGAAGAAAAACAACGCAACTGTCCTTTGCACTAAGTACACCAAAGGCTCGGAGAAAATGAAAGCAACCCGGAAAAAGCACTGGCATATTCTGCAATCAGACAAACAAATCACACACCTCTTCAAGGAACCCCTACTGGTGGTCTATACGCTTGGGCGCAATATTTGAGATCATTTGGTGAGATCTGACCTGCCCCCTGAGCCCACTCAGGCACTCTTGACACCTATCCCAAATGGGAACGACAAATAGGGCTCATGAGCACAGTGCAATAGCACTATAAAAGTGTGTTTCTCCAGACACCCACATACAGGTAAAAAAAATCCCGGTAAGGGGTATCATCTCATGCAAGACCAAGGGAGTAATCTATGTCATCACCTGTTCATGTGGAAAAGCCTACGTCGGACAAACAAAAAGACAATTAAAGCAACGCATAGCTGAACACCGCAGCACAATCCGGTGTAAGATCATTGACTATCCAGTAGCAGCTCACTTTGTTGAAGCTGACCATTCAATCTCCTCCCTCAAATATACAGGCAATGAGCATGTTGCTCTACCAAGGAGAGGAGGTAACATTGAGATCCTACTACCTCAAAAGGGAGACTTAATATCCTATCTAAAAAGAGAGACATATGGATATCCTATCTAAAAATATTGATCTCAGGCCCTTGTTATGAACAAATCTTTATTTTATGAACAAGTCTTCTAAATTGATATATTCTTTCTACAACTTATTAGCATACACCTAATATGTTCCCCCTGTTGATGATGCTCATTATACATTAAGGTTGAACCAAAAGATTAGATGTAACAAATATGAAATGAAATACGAAACAATTATGTGAAACTGAATTAAACATTAATGTATGTTGATACTAATATGATGTATAATATTAAATGATGTTTCTATATGATAACAATAGCTATTGTTTTTTTAAAGTTTCACTAATTCATTTTAATTAACTTAATCATTATGACACACTCCTTACTATTGTCATTGGTTGCACTAATTTCACTGTTTGTCTACATAACCTGGTTCAAGTATTCATGACATTACCCTGAGGAAGGCACAGTGATGCCGAAACGTTGGTAAATACCCATTAAATTGCCGGGAGTTTATATAGTGTGTGTGCGACTATGGAGTGTGTGACTTTCTTAATTTTGATAGTTTATTGAATATCGCTAGCAACAACAGAATGTTGAATGAAATACTGTACCTACCGTAGAAATTATGAGATTATCATATTTCTAATGACGTCAATTTTATTTCTCAACTCCAAATATGGAGCAAATTACACTCACTCACTGGAGTAGCTGGCAAAGGCTTTGAAAAACTACCGTTTGAATAGGCTACCGATGCGGCAAGCGCCTCTGGCTGCTGGTAAGCTTTCTTGACTTGGACATACATGTTTGCCAACACATGGCTAACCTTTGTTTAACCACCTAAACAGCTGCTCTTTATAATTATAATGTAGGGAAGTCAAAATAATAATCTACCAAATCTATTCCTTTGAAAATGTTGAATACTTTTCCCTGCAATTAGCTTTTTTTTCACCTTTAATTTAACCAGGTAGGCCAGTTGAGAACAGGTTCTCATTTACAACTGCAACCTGTCCAAGATAAAGCAAAGCAGTGCGATAAAAACATACAGTCAATAAACAAACATACAGTCAATAACCCAATAGAACAATCTGTATACAGTGTGTGCAAATGAAGTAAGGAGGTAAGGCAATAAATAGGCCAATAGTGGCGAAGTAATTACAATTTAGCAATTTACACTGGAGTGACATATGTGCAGATGAGGATGTGTAATTAGAAATACTTGTGTGCAAAAGAGCAGAAAAACAAAAACCAATATGGGGATGAGGTAGGTAGTTGGTTGGATGGGCTATTTACAGATGGGCTGTGTACAGCAGCAGCGATCGGTAAGCTGCTCTGACAGCTGACGCTTAAAGTTAGTGAGGGAGATATAAGTCTCCAACTTCAGTGATTTTTTAAAATTAGTTCCAGTCATTGGCAGCAGAGAACTGGAAGGAAAGGCGGCCAAAGGGAGTGTTGGCTTTGGAGATGACTAGTGAAATATACCTGCTGGAGCGCGTGCTATGGGTGGGTGTTGCTATGGTGACCAGTGAGCTGAGATAAGGCGGAGCTTTACCTAGCAAACAATTATAGAAGACCTGGAGCTAGTGGGTCTGGCGACAAATATGTAGCGAGGGCCAGCCGACAAGAGCATACAGGTCGTAGTGGTGGGTGGTATATGGGGCTTTGGTGACAAAACGCATGGCACTGTGATAGACTGCATCTAATTTCCTGAGTAGAGTGTTGGAAGCTATTTTGTAAATAATATCCATGAAGTCAAGAATCGGTAGGATAGTCAGTTTTACAAGGGTCTGCTGCATGAGTGATGGGCTTTGTTGCAAAATAGGAAGCCGATTCTAGATTTAACTTTGGATTGGAGATGCTTAATGTGAGTCTGGAAGGAGAGTTTACAGTCTAGCCAGACAACTAGGTATTTATAGTTGTCCACATATTCTAAGTCAGAACCGCTCAGCGTAGTGATGCTAGTCTGGCGGGCAGGTTCGGGCAGCTATTGGTTGAAGAGCATGCATTTAGTTTTACTAGCATTTAAGAGCAGTTGGAGGCCACGGAAGGAGTATTGTATGGCATTGAAGCTTGTTTTGGAGGTTTGGAGGTTTGTTAACACAGTGTCCAAAGAAGATGTATACAGAACGGTGTCGTCTGCGTAGAGGTGGATCAAAGAATCATCAGCAGCAAGAGCGACATCATTGATATATACAGAGAAAAGAGCCGGCCCGAGAATTGAACACTGTGTCACCCCCATAGAGACTACCAGAGGTCCGGACAACAGGCCCTCCGATTTGACACACTGAACTGAGAAGTAGTTAGTGAGGGTGAGGCAGTCATTAGAGAAACCAAGGCTGTCGAGTCTGCCTATAAGAATATGGTGATTGACAAAGTCGAAAGCCATGGCCAGGTTGATGAAGACGGCTGCACAGTACTGTCTTTTATCGATGGTGGTTATGATATCGTTTAGGACCTTGAGCGTGGCTGAGGTGCACCCCTGACCAGCTCAGAAACCAGATTGCATAGCGGAGAAGGTAGGTGGGATTCGAAATGGTCGGTGATCTGTTTGTTCGCTTGGCTTTCAAAGACTTTAGAAAGGCAGGACAGGATGGATATTCTGTAGGTCTGTAACAGTTTGGGTCTAGAGTGTCACCCCTTTGAAGAGGGGGAAGACCGTGGCTGCGTTCCAATCTTTAGGAATCTCAGACGATACGTAAGAGAGGTTGAGCAGACTGGTAATAGAGGTTGCAACAATGGCGGTGGATCATTTTAGGAAGAGAGGGTCCAGATTGTCTAACCCAGCTGATTTCTAGGGATCCAGATTTTGCAGCACTTTCAAAACAACAGCTGTCTGGATTTGGTTGGAGGAGAAGCGGTGGTGGGGGTGCAGAGCTGTTGGCCGGAGCTGGGGTAGCAGGTGGAAAGCATGGCCAGTCGTAGAGAATTGTTTATTGAGATTCTCGATAATCATGGATTTATCCATGATGACAGTTTATCCTAGTCTCAGTGCAGTGGGCAGCTGGGAGGAGGTACTCTTATTCTCCATGGACTTTACAGTATCCCAAAACATTTTGGAATTAGTGCTGCAGGATGCAAATTTCTGTTTGAAAAAGCTATCATTCAGCTAATGATAAGACAAAATGTGTTTTTGCTAACATATAATGGGGGTCCCTGGGTTTCCGGTTTGCCTGGTAGGGGGTCTCTGGGCAAGGAAAGGTTGAAGACCCCTGACCTAGCCCAATAACCCAACAACTTCTGATTCCCCATGACTTTGTTGTGGCCTTCACTAAAATACATAAAAGCTATTGCAGTAAGTATACAGTTGAATTCAGAAGTTAACATACACTTAATTAGTATTTGGTAGCAATGCCTTTAAATTGTTTAACTTGGGTCAAATGTTTCAGGTAGCCTTCCACAAGCTTCCCACAATAAGTTGGGTGAATTCTGGCCCATTCCTCCTGACAGAGCTGGTGTAACTGAGTCAGGTTTGTAGGTCTCCTTGCTCGCACACGCTTTTTCAGTTCTGCCTACACATTTACTATAGGATTGAGGTCAGGGCTTTGTGATGGCCACACCAATACATTGACTTTGTTGTCCTGAAGTCATTTTGCCACAACTTTGGAAGTATGCTTGGGGTCATTGTCCATTTGGAAGACCCATTTGCGACAAAAATTTAACTTCCTGACTGATGTCTTGAGATGTTGCTTCAATATATCCACATAATTTTCCTGCCTCGTGATGCCATCTATTTTGTGAAGTGCATCAGTCCCTCCTGCAGCAAAGCACCCCCACAACATGATGCTGCCACCCCGTGCTTCACGGTTGGGATGGTGTTCTTCAGCTTGCAAGCCTCCTCCTTTTTCCTCCAAACATAACGATGGTCATTATGGCCAAACAGTTCTATTTTTGTTTCATCAGACCAGAGGACATTTATCCAAAAAGTATGATCTTTTTCCCCATGTGCAGTTGCAAACCGTAGTCTGGCTTTTTTATGCCGGTTTTGGAGCAGTGGCTTCTTTCTTGCTGAGTGGCCTTTCAGGTTATGTCAACATAGGACTCAATTTACTATGGATATAGATACTGTTGTACCTGTTTCCTCCAGCATCTTCACAAGGTCCTTTGCTGTTGTTCTGGGATTGATTTGCACTTTTACACACTAGAGTACGTTCATCTCTAGGAGACAGAATGCATCTCCTTCCTGAGCGGTATGATGGTTGCGTGGTCCCATGGTGTTTGTACTTGCGTACTATTGTTTGTACAGATGAACGTGGTACCTTCAGGCGTTTGGAAATTGCTCCCAAGGATGAACCAGACTTGTAGAGGTCTACAATTGTTTTCTGAGGTCTTGGCTGATTTCTTTTGATTTTCCCATGATGTCTAGAAAAGAGGCACAGAGTTGGAAGGTAGGCCTTGAAATACATCCACAGGTACACCTCCAATTGACTCAAATGATGTCAATTAGCCTATCAGAAGCTTCTAAAGCCATGACATCATTTCCTGTAATTTTCCAAGATGTTTAAAGGCACAGTCAACTTAGTGTATGTAAACTTCTGACCCACTGGAATTGTGATACAGTGAATTATAAGTGGAATCTGTCTGTTAACAATTGTTGGGAAAATTACTTGTGTCATGCAGGAAGTAGATGTCCTAACCGACTTGCCAAAACTCTAGTTTGTTAATGAGAAATTTGTGGAGTGGTTGAAAAACAAGTTTTAATGACTCCAACCTAAATGTATGTTAACTTCCGACTTCAGCTGTAGTTACAGTATGAGGGCTGGGGGTAAATTGAGGTCCCATCTGGCTGGGGGATCTGTTTGTTTACTTCGTCAAAGTTTTTTTGCAAAGGATTTTACTCTTCCAATAACTTAGGCTGCATCCCACATGGCTCCCTATTCCTTATATAGTGCAATACTCTTAAACAGAGTGGTTAAAAGTTGTGCAGTAGGGTATAGGTTGCCATTTGAGATGCAGCATTAGACACTTAAATGTCAACGTTTACTCTGCTCCACCTCTTGAGAATAGGAAGCCAAATGACATATTTAAATCCCAGAACTCACTCATTCTGAACTAGAATCCCTTTTCAAGTCCTTGGCACAGAGGGGAGCTCATGCCGAAGGGATTTACCCTATCCAACCATTGCGCCTGCAGTAAATAATAGATTTGGAAAGATTTGACAAAATGGCAAAAAAAAAAATGGAAATCTCCCAGACATACGACATGTCAAGTTAACAGACATAACAAAGAAACCAAGCTTGGGGAAAATTGGATTTTAGAGAATGCCTTGTCTTGCAAAAAAATGACCAGTCAGAAAGTGTTAGTGAAGCAGACTGGCTTTCATTATATCAGTCATTTAGAGCTATTGAACCATGAAGATTGGTTAAGTGATATTATGTTAACCTCCTGTTCTACATCTAGAGTGAAGATTAAATGTAATTAGGGAGCTTTTGTAATGTTCCGCACTGTCCCCTAGTAATTGATGAGTGACTGAAGCCATTTAGTGTGTGTCTGTGCTATTGTTCTGATTCCAGGCAGTGGCATATGCCATTTTACAGGGATTGATCGCAAACACAGCAATTTCGCTATTTCACTCCTCCTTTTTGCTCTGAATTTGGGCCCATATTATGTTGGAAAACATTGTGTCACATGAGGGGTTTATCTATATTCTGTCCTATAATAGTATATATTAAGAATTCTGCAATATTCTTAGTTACACATCAATCAATGTTAAAACCAAATCGTCCTACTATCACATCTAAGCCAGTATAACCAATTCCGATAACACGCAGCAAATCTACTTGGCTGGAGGTCCACAATCAACTCTCTGCATCTTGTAATGCTAGCTAGCCAGAATTACCCAAACAAGAGTGTACAGTCGTGGCCAAAAGTTTTGAGAATGACACAAATATTAATTTCCACAAAGTTTGCTGCTTCAGTGTCTTTAGATATTTTTGTCAGATGTTACTATGGAATACTGAAGTATAATTACAAGCATTTCATAAGTGTCAAAGGCGTATATTGACAATTACATGAAGTTGATGCAAAGAGTCAATATTTGCAGTGTTGACCCTTCTTTTTCAAGACCTCTGCAATCCGCCCTGGCATGCTGTCAATTAACTTCTGGGCCACATGCTGACTGATGGCAGCCCATTCTTGCATAATCAATGCTTGGACTTTGTCAGAATTTGTGGGGTTTTATTTACCCACCCTCCTCTTGAGGATTGATCACAAGTTCTCAATGGGATTAAGGTCTGGGGAGTTTCCTAGCCATGGACCCAAAATATCAATGTTTTGTTCCCTGAGCCACTTAGTTATCACTTTTGCCTTATGGCAAGGTGCTCCATCATGCTGGAAAAGGCATTGTTCGTCACCAAACTGTTCCTGGATGGTTGGGAGAAGTTGCTCTCTGAGGATGTGTTGGTACCATTCTTTATTCATGGCTGTGTTCTTAGGCAAAATTGTGAGTGAGCCCACTCCCTTGGCTGAGAAGCAACCCCACACATTAATGGTCTCAGGATGCTTTACTGTTGGCAGGACACAGGACTGATGGTAGCACTCACCTTGTCTTCTCCGGACAAGCTTTTTTCCTGATGCCCCAAACAATCGGAAAGGGAAAATGACTTTACCCCAGTCCTCAGCAGTCCAATCCCTGTACCTTTTACAGAATATATGTCACGTCCTGATCTTAGTTCCTTTGTTTATGTCTCTATTTTAGGTTGGTCAGGGCGTGAGTTGGGGTGGGCATTCTATGTTTTGTTCTATGTTTGTATTTTTCTATGTGTTTGGCCTGATGTGGTTCCCAATCAGAGGCAGCTGTCAATCGTTGTCTCTGATTGAGAACCATACTTAGGCAGCCTGTTTTTCCCAATTGAGTTGTGGGTAGTTGTTTTGTGTTGTTGCACCTTACAGGACTGTTTCGTTCACGCTCTGTGTTGTTTTGTTAGTCAGTGTTCAGTTGATTTATTAAATATTAACATGGACACATACCACGCTGCGCATTGGTCCGATCTTGACTACTCTTCCTCAGATGACGAGGAGAACCGTTAGAATATCAGTCTGTCCCTGATGTTTTTCCTGGAGAGAAGTGTCTTCTTTGCTGCCCTTCTTGACACCAGGCCATCCTCCAAAAGTCTTCGCCTCACTGTGTGTGCAGATGCACTTACACTTGCCTGCTGCCATTCCTGAGCAAGCTCTGTACTGGTGGTGCCCCGATCCCGCAGCTGAATCAAGGAGATGGTTCTGGCACTTGCTGGACTTTCTTGGGCGCCCTGAAGTCTTCTTCACAACAATTGAACCGCTCTCCTTGAAGTTCTTGATGATCCGATAAATGGTTGATTTAGGTGTAATCTTACTGGCAGCAATATTCTTGCCTGTGAACCCCTTTTTGTGCAAACCAATGATGATGGCACATGTTTCCTTGCAGGTAACAAAGGTTGACAGAGGAAGAACAATGATTCCAAGCACCACCCTCCTTTTGTAGCTTCCAGTCTGTTATTCGAACTCAATCAGCATGACAGAGTGATCTCCAGCCTTGTCCTCGTCGTCCTCGTCGTCCTCACCTGTGTTAACGAGAGAATCACTGACACGATGTCAGCTGGTCCTTTTGTGGCAAGGCTGAAATGCAGTGGAAATGTTTTTGGGGGATTCAGTTCATTTGCATGGCAAAGAAGGACTTTGCAATTAATTACAATTCATCTGATCACTCTTCATAAAATTCCGGAATATATGCAAATTGCCATTATACAAACTGAGGCAGCAGACTTTGTGAAAATTGATATTTGTATCATTCTCAAAACTTTTGGCCACGACTGTATATATGGACATGTTGTGCACCATAACTGTGACCATAAATATTGACAATATCCCACATTTTCCACAAAACATACTGTAGATAGCTAGCTAAGTTCAAAGCTAAAAGAAAACTTTGGGAAACTGCAGCACTGCTTAACTTACTAGCTGGCTACGTATGTAGCTACTAGATAGCTATCTACTCCATTATCAAACAAGCTTGGGTTAGCTAAAATAAGCCAGCAAGATACAGCTAGAAGGTTTGAGTCTGCCCTGTGGTGAGTAGCCTACAGTACATGTTGTTTGCAGTACAATAGACCAACATAGCTATTGTAGTAGGTCAAAGCTGTGAGTCTATTAAACCTAAGTAGTGCATGTGTGAAGTTAGACCTCGTGTTGCTGGTCAGACCAGCCTAACTTCTCACTTAGAAGGTTGTTTTTGTGCTTAATTCAAAGTATATTCTGGATTTGTTTGTTTTTTTATCCAGTATGGCTGTACAGATTTGATAGACTCCCCTGCAGCATCTTGGAACAAATATGGAGGCAGGAGATGGATGACAAATGTCATTTTCGGTGCACAAATGCCTACATCATATTGAAGCGTGGACTCCCTGACCTTTTAAAAAGCACTATGAAGGATATGTATTCACATGAAATTATGTGTTGTCAGCCATTCCTCTGGACTCTTCTTTTCGTAACTCCCCTTTACACTACGGGCAACTTTTTCTACTGATTGCAGCTTTCACAACCAGTTGTGAGATCTTTATTTGATGCATGCAGATGCATGTACATTTGCATAGTACATGGGGACAGTAGTACAGATATGGTCAGAGATAAGAGTGGTTAATATGTTTTTCTAAGATATGGGAAAGTGGGTATGGAACACAAACAAATCTAAAAGTACTTTCACTCATGTCATTTTGGTATCTTGGACAATATGCTACAAATGAGAGCAGGCACACTATCCTGCATAAGGGCAGAAGGGATTGAATTCTGCTCTGTCTTATGCTCATCATGGACAGAATGGAATGGCCCAAACAATGTGCAAATACGCCTCAAGCTATGTTAACTACCGTAAATAGCATGTAATAGCAAGCATTTTTAAATGATCAATTAATTTAATGACAAGATATAGATCAAAAAAAAACTGCATGATCTCCTAAAACCGTGGTGATAATTTTCCATTCCCTGGTCATGTCACGTGTGGCGCATGCATGCATATGCATCAGAGTTGTTGAAAGTCACCTTTCTCACCATTTCTCAGTAGAGAACACGCATATTTCAATAGCTTTTGGCAAGGCTGCTCCTTTTCCACCCATGTTAGGGGAGGAGAGTGGTTTTGGGGCTGGAGAGGCAGATGGGCCCTCATCTTTCCCTCTCCACTGATGGCCTGACCTCTGTGTCCCCTGAAAGCATGATACCACCAAGGGCTCTGATTAAGACCAGCGCAGCCTGCATGGGGCCTGGAAAACCCACTGTGCAGGTGAGAGAGGAGGCAATAGAGTGGACCTGATTGACTACGCGGCACACTCTGGCCGAGAGTTGCAGTTCTGACAGATCGAGAGAGTCCTCCCCATGTTTTCTGCTCTTTGGCTAATTAAGTATTATTATCCAACACAGCAGGAAGTACCTGAGAGATAATTGTCCACAGCGACAGCTAAATGTCCCAATCTGGAGGTTGAAGCCAGGAGCACTAGGAAAGGTCAGACACCATTACGTGTTCTGCTGCTGATCTAATTATTGCTACCATCCCTCACAAGGACCTCCATTAATTCAAATTCCAAAATATTTCTTGGATGTAGTCATATTATTATTTTTTTACTCTGTCGAAAACCTTTTTTTTTTTAAGTGAAAAAAAAATCTCTCTTAAAAAAAAAGTGAGTTAATGGGCATTAGTGTCCCCTGAAAGCGGTTATTTTGGTCTCTGTTTGAAAGGGTATTTTTTATGTAGCCCCAGCCCTTGTTGACATACTTTGTATTTTAATGTCTATGCATAATAAAAAAAAACTGCTTTATTGTGGTGAATTGCTGTTTTGTCATAGTTCTTTGAAGACACCAATTACATCGTATCAATAGCAATGCCATGCAGACTTGATTCATTGCTTTCCTCTCACGCAAATGTTTGAATTGTCTCTGTTATGGTCAGATGCAAAAGGTCATCTCAGAGCCACGAAGGTTACCTAATGTTCACAGCTTGGTTATGTTTTACACTGATGCCTGATTCACATTGGACTTCTTTCATTTGCAACCTTGGTAATTTACCAAAATGCACCTATTAAGACACATATGTCAGAGTCAAGGCCCGCGGGCCACATCCGGCCCGCGAGAAGGTTTTTTACGGCCCCTGGGATGATCTTGATTTATTATTAGAACCGGCCCGCAGACCGCAGCAAGCCGGCAGCCCGCAGATCTTTTACACGCACCAATACTACATTTCCCACAATGCAACGGTGACGCACCGAGCAGTAGGCTGCTTCATTTCAATATTTATTGGCACAGCAGTCGTCAGCATCACAGTAAAATTAACTTTCAGATACCCATCAAAAATGGCAAAACGGAAGGTGGACACTGAGAACCGGGGTTTCAAACAAGGTGGGAGTCGGAGTATATGTTCACGGAGGTAGCTGGAAAACCTGTGTGTCTTCTGTGTGGAGAAAGTGTGGCGGTACTGAAAGAGTATAATCTGAGATCGACATTATGAAACGAAACACGCGGACAAAAACAAGAATATGGACATGGAACAAAGGCTACAAAAGGCAGAGGAATTAAAACGAGGCCTCAAATCTCGACAGGCTCTGTTCAAAAAAGCCAAATCACAAGGCCAGGCTGCTGTCAAGGCCAGTTTTATTTTGGCAGAAGAGATCGCTAAATCAGCCCGGCCATTTACGGAGGGGATTTCATCAAAAACTGCATGATTAAAGTTTGTGGAAGTTTGCCCAGAAAAAGGCAACTCTTTTTAAATGTGAGTCTGAGCAGAAACACCATTGCCGAAGAGTAGACCAGTTGTCCATCAATCTAAAAGAGCAGCTTGTGAAAAAGGGAAAAGATTTCATTGCATATTCCTTGGCTGTGGATGAGAGCACCGACATTTCTGACATTGCCCAGTTGTCAATTTTCATCCGCGGAGTGGACTCCAGCCTAAAGCGTGACAGAGGAGTTTTTGGCTTTACGTCCTATGCATGGCACAACTACGGGGCATGATTTGTATGAAGAGGTGTCAAGATGTGTAAATGAGATGGAGCTGCCTTGGGAAAAACTGTGGGTTTGACAACCGACGGAGCACCTGCGATGTGTGGACACAGGAGCGGACTGGTGGCGAAGATACGGGAAAAGATGCAAGAGGAAAACGCGACAGGTGAGCTGACAGCTTATCATTGTATCATACACCAGGAAGCGTTGTGCGGTAAAGCCTTGAAAATGGAGCATGTAATGAGCATCATCACGCGCACAGTTAACTTTATCAGAGCCAAAGGTTTGAATCACCGCCAGTTCAAGGCATTTCTGACGGAGTTAGAAACGGAGCATGGTGATTTGCCTTATCACACAGAGGTGCGATGGCTAAGCCAGGGAAAGGTGCTTCAAAGATGTTTCGAGCTTCGTGAGGAGATTTGTCTGTTCTTGGACAGCAAAGGGAAAGACACAACACAACTCCGAGACGAAATGTTTCTGTGTGAAATGGCTTTTCTGTGTGACATTACGAGTCATCTGAATGCAATGAACTTGCAGCTGCAGGGTCGGGATCATGTCATCTCTGATATGTACAGTACAGTGAAGGCATTTAAAACCAAACTGACTCTGTGGGAGACGCAGATGCGGAAAGAAAATTTGAGCCACTTTCCCAGCTGCCAGACCATGAAAGAGAAGCTCTCTACCAGTGCGTTCCCGGCGCACAGTTGGCTGATAAAATCATGCTTGCCGCTGACTTTCGGCCGATTTGCTGACTTTGAAGCACAAAAAGCAGGTTGGAACTGCTCGGTAACCCATTTGCTGTTGACGTGGAAAGCTCACCACCAAACCTCCAAATGGAGTTGATTGACCTCCAATGCAATGATGCACTGAGGGCAAAATATGCGGCAGTGGGTGCTGCGGAGTTCGCCCGTTTCCTCCCCGACACAATGCCCCAGCTGCGCATCCAGGCTGCTCAAACGTTGTCTATGTTTGGCAGCACATACCTGTGTGAACAACTTTTTTCTTTGATGAACCTGAACAAAACATCACACAGAAGTCGACTTACTGCTGAACACCTCCACTCAATTCTGAGGATTTCCTCAGCTCAGAGCCTTACCCCGAACATTGATGAACTTGTGGAAAAGATGGGACACCACCAAGTATCACCCTCAACCTCAAACAAGTGAACATTACTGTGCAATCACATATTTAGAGTTTTTACTCAGTTCAAGTTTAAAAGTTAAAGTTTAATATTTGTTTTCACTGCATGTTACTTCTCCTTAAACAAAGTGTTGTTTTTGATTAATAGATTTTTGCACTTTATTTTATTGTATTTCAATCCAATTATATTTTAAAAATATTTCAGTTGAGTGGATGATAGAAAATTGCTATTATTGTTTTTTTTTCTTTGAAGTAAATTTAGCCCACTTTTGCTAAAATAGAAAATATAGGCTACTGATGGTGCCTTGAATACCGGTTTCTTTCATTTAATGTTCATGTTATGGGGATTTTTATATAAAGGAAATTTGTCTTTTGTGTCTGTTGAAAATTAAAGATTACTGACAGAGCCATAAGAAAATATTGCTTTATTTATCTGATCATATTGGAATATATTTGTTAGGTTTTCAGTAGGTTCAATTAGGTTCACTAGACTATATGCAATGAACATTCGAACAGTCCGGCCCTCGGCTTGTAGCTAAATTTTTTATTTGGCCCTCCGTCCATTTGACTTTGACACCCCTGTATTAAGAGATCAAATGACAGCATTGCAGTACATTTCACATCATAATAGAATCCTCCCCCCAATGATGACAAAGACATTTTGGATCTGTTTGGGCAGAATGGGACTTTCCTTGGTGAGAATGAAAGTCACGTACAATGTGAATAATGGTAAATCAACAAGTAGCTAGCTGCACATTGTACTGTTAAACTATATTACATTTTCCTTTTGAAGTACTCAACTCCGTTGATATACTTTCAATAGAGTGGGTTCTAACTTTCTTCATCTGTTTTCATGAACAGAAGAAATAAAATAAATGAAATAAAATCGACTCCCATTCATAGTGACTGAACAACATGAAGTTCTGGCTCATGTAAGATCGCACCAGCATGCTCTGAATGGCTCAAGCGTACCGTCAATCCAATTTAGTTTGGAACAACTGAACACATTTGAACGAGAAGTGTGTCTTGTTCTGGAAAGTAATAAACGTCCACAGCTTTACAACCACATCAACACATTTGTGCCCAACAGATGTTTTGAAGCAAGACCTTGCCAAATTGTGTCAAATTGATCTGTCTTTCATTGCCTTTGTGAGGATCCCATTATCGGGTGACTCTTCTGCAATATTTATTCAGTTCACCCCTCTCTGCCCCCTGGCTGATCCATCCATGCTCCCCTTGTACCTCCTTTAAGCTATCCAATCACTCCCCAATGCTAATGAGCAGCTTAGGTGCCCGCTCTCCTGTCTCTCAGATATCATGGCTGGAGACGGGCTCATTGATTGGAGTAGATTGATCAGACCAGAGATGATACAGCAACATTACATGATTTATTCTGCCTCTAATACCCGGTGTCAGGGCTTCTCCCTAAGGATGCTGTTCTTCAAGCATGTTGTTCTTTCATCGTCGGGAGAATCAGAACCTCTTTACAGAATGCAACCTCAACTTTTCTCGCAGGATGTGGCTGCGACACTCTTCACTTAGCGGGGAGCCCGGGCTGTTTTGATGAATTTTTACACCGTCTCGAAATTGTCGTCATTTATATTTAATAAGTTGTTGTTCTAGGACTGTTTTTTTTTCTTCTCCCCTTCTCTTACACCGAACGGCCGTTTGTTTGTCTTGCATTCGGTAGTTGCTATGTTAAGGCAATTTAATGAGCTGTTTCCCCACCTCTGAAAGCCAAGACGGCACAAACAAACACAATGATTCTACCTCTCAAAATAACTGGATTAGCGATAAGATCCAGCCAGAGAGACAGTTTTCAACTTTTAACTCTCTTCCCACCACCACCCTCCTCCAAAACAGAACAGAATCATTATCATCGTCACTGACTCTCTGTTGTGTGAAATTCCTAGTGGGCCTCACAGGGCTGGAGTGAGTTTTCACAGACTCTACCGAGGCGTGCGTGGTGGTGAGGTACACAGCTGGCGGCAGAACATGCCCTGTTGTTGTTTGGGCTGGAGGGCAGGTGAGGCTCTGTCAGAGCAGGGGAACGATTGGGAGTGTGATGCCCGTCTTGTTTGTAATGCTGATGGGGAGGGGAAGAGGGTCAACGGTCCCTCCCAGGCTTCCCTCCATATCCCATCTGTCCTGCACTGACAGCCTGTGAGCCCAATAACAAGTCAGCATCTGTCCTCTAATGAGGCTTCCCGCTCTGCATCAAGACATCAAACACAAACATATAGATAATCAAGGCAGGGGGAGAGGTGTCCCATGTGAAATATAGCCGTATCAGTCCACTTAATCACAATGTCTCCAAGTACAAAGTAAGCAATTACCGCATGATGGCTCGGAGCGCCTTGCTATTCATTTTACAACACACACAACTTGGCTTTATCAGTGTAAACCTTGTTTTGTAAACCTCCCCTAAAAATCTTTCATTTGTAAATATCTGTTCCCCCCTCACATTTATCATGTTTTTCCTCCTACTGTCTTCTGTCATCCATTGTTTTCAACTGGACTGTTATTCTGTGTCGGATGCAAACGTATCAGGTTCAGTCAGCCAATGTTCTCCCCTGGCATTACAGGCCATCGCTATTTTGGCCGGCCTCCACAGAAAACCTGACACTCCCATGAACTCTCGAAGAGGGAGAGGGATTTTTATTAAGAAGCTCTTAAAAAGAAAGTGCATGTATTATTTACAAAAAGCCATGTGTTGTAGAAATTGCGCATGAATGATTTCTGTGAAAGGAGATTCAGCCTGTGACATTTAGCTTTTGTTCCACTTGCTTATGGGAGAGAGTGCCTTTCTTTCTTCTTCTTGGGGGAAGGGTGTGGGGAGGGGAAAGGGTGAGGACACAAAAATATCATACTGTTGGTGTAACAGTATAATTTTAAACCGTCCCCTCGCCCATATCCGGGCGCGAACCAGGGACCTTCTGCACACATCAACAACAGTCACCCTCGAAGCGTCGTTACCCATCGCTCCACAAAAGCCGCGGTCCTTGCAGAGCAAGGGGAACCACTACTTCAAGGTCTCAGAGCAAGTGACGTCACCGATTGAAACGCTATTTAGCGCACACCGCTAACTCAGCTAGCCGTTTCCCATCCGTTACATTGGGAAGTTAGTCTGCTCTACTCTGGCTGTGTCCTTCACTAACTGTAGATGCAGAGCTCTGCCATTTTGGTTGTCAATACTTGAAAACCCTGCATATTGTCAATAACCTCTGTTTTTTTTATTTGAGGATTTGTCAATAATGTTGCATTTGTTAGCCTCGGTCTATTTTTGGTTCCGTTAAAGAATAGTAGTCTTTCATCTGAACTGTGGCTGAGAGCAGCTGATTGGCAGCAATACACTATCAGGGGACTAATATACTGTGGTCCTCAACATTCTCTGTGAGAGCACTACTCGGAAGGGATGTGCACTTTCCGTGATCTCTCCCCATGTTATTCACATATCTATGGATTTTATGGACTTAAACATTGAAGACATACAGTACCGTTCAAAAGTTTGGGGTCACTTAGAAGTGTCCTTGTTGTTGAAAGAAAAGCACCTTCTCTGTCCATTAAAATCACATCAAATTGATCAAAAATACAGTGTAGACATTGTACATTTTTATTTGACCTTTATTTAAGTAGGTAAGTCAGTTAAGAACAAATTCTTATTTTCAATGACGGCCTAGGAACAGCGGGTTAAATGCCTTGTTCAGGTGCTGAATGACAGATTTTTACCTTTTCAGCTGGGGGAATCAATCTTGCAACCGTTTGGTTACTAGTCCAACGCTCTAACCACTAGGCTACCTGCCGCCTATTGTAGCTGGAAACGGCTGATTTTACATAGGCGTACGGAGGCCCATTATCAGCAACCATCACTTCTGTGTTCCAATGGCACGTTGTGTTACCTAATCCAAGTTTATCATTTTAAAAGGCTAATTGATCATTAGATAACCCTTTTGCAATTATATTAGCCCAGCTGAAAACTGTTGTCCTGATTAAAGAAGGCCTTCTTTATACTAGTAGAGTATCTGGAGCATCAGCATTTATGGGTTCGATTACAGGCTCAAAATGGGCAGAAACAAATTACATTTACATTTAAGTCATTTAGCAGACGCTCTTATCCAGAGCGACTTACAAATTGGTGAATTCACCTTCTGACATCCAGTGGAACAGCCACTTTACAATAGTGCATCTAAATCATTAAGGGGGGGGGGGTTGAGAAGGATTACTTATCCTATCCTAGGTATTCCAAATAACTTTCTTCTGAAACTCGTCAGTCTGTTCTTGCTCTGATAAATGAAGGCTATTCCATGCGAGAAATTGGCAAGAAACTGAAGATCTCGTACATCGCTGTGTACTACTCCCTTCACAGAACAGCACAAACTGGCTCTAACCAGAATAAAAAGAGGAGTGGGAGGCGCCGATGCACAACTGAGCGAGAGGACAAGTACTTTTGAGTGTCTAGTTTGAGAAACAGACGCCTCACAAGTCCTCAACTGTCAGCTTCATTAAATAGTACAAGCAAAACACCAGTTTCAATGTCAACAGTGAAGAGGCGACTCCGGGATGCTGGCCTTCTAGGCAGAGTTGCAAAGAAAAAGCCATATCTCAGACTTGCCAATAAAATGAAAAGATTAAGATGGGCAAAAGAACACATGCAGAAAAAATTAAAAGATGCCATACCCTTTGGATGGTGCTTAATTGGAGCCAATTTCCTCCTATAACAGGACAATGATCCAAAGTACAGCTCCAAACTATGCAAGAACTATTTAGGGAAGAAGCAGTCAGCTGGTATTCTGTCTATAATGGAGTGGCCAGCACAGTCACCGGTCACCCGGATCTCAACCCTATTGAGCTGTTGTGGGAGCAGTTTCAGATAAGTAAGAAGTGCCCATCAAGCCAATCCAACTTGTGGGAGGTGCTTCAGGAAGCATGGGGTGAAATCTCTTCAGTTTACCTCAATAAATTGACAACTGGAATACCAAAGGTCTGCAAGGCTGTAATTGCTGCAAATGGAGGATTCTTTGACAAAAGCAGAGTTTGAAGGACACAAACAAAAATCTATTAAAAATCATTATTTATGACCTTGTCAACATCTTGACTATATTTCCTGTTCATTTTGCAACTCATTTCATGTATGTATTCATGGAAAACAAGGACATTTCTAAGTACCCCAAACTTTTGAACAGTAGTGTACATGAGTAAGACATTGTGCATTTTTAAATAAAGCGGTGTACTGCTTCTTGAATAAAAATGATCCTCAGGGCTCTGAAAATAATCAGTGAACCTTGAGCTTTCTGCTCATGTGTGCAGAGCATGTCAATTCCTCAGTCCACTGCGTTGGCTACACTCTTTCTTTTTCTCCCTTGGGCAATGGGCTCCATTCATACATACAGCAAAATGAGTATCCATATGGTCCTTCAGTAGATAGTCTAACCTTAATAATGAGAGCGTTCACTAGGCCCTGGCACTTTGGACTTTCATGTAGTATTAGACCATGGGAGCAGGATTTGTGCTGGCCAAGGCTGAACTATGCGACTGATCCGTACCGTGTCCAATCTCAGCATAAATGGGGGGAAAAGTCTGGTGTGTGGCTTTCAATGTCATACCAGTTATTTTAGCAATTTCAGGGGAATTAAAAGAAAAAAAAGTCTCAATCTGTAATGAATTGTGAACCGGATGTAAAGCCGAAATTCCAATTCTATACTTAGCAGCCAGGTTGGCCTCAGTACATATATCAGGGCAATATGTTAATACATTCACTGCAGGGTTTTTATTTGATTTGGATCCCCAGCAGTATCTACTCTTCCTGGGGTCCACAAAAAACACAAAACATGACGTATAACAAAACACTGATACACTGCGAGACAAGGACTGTCACAGAAATATAAAATACAACGATATACAAACAATACAACAAAATAATGTGTTAGTGTGCCAGTTTGTGTGTGTCCCCTGCCGCTGTTCCATTATTACCTGGTGTAATAATATTACCTCTTTTATTTATTTTATTTTCTTACCCATTTTTCTCCCCAATTTCGTGATATCCAATTGATAGTTACAGTCTTGTCCCTTCTCTGCAACTCCCGTACGGACTCAGGAGAGGCAAAGGTTGAGAGCCATTCGTCCTCCGAAACATGACCCCGCCAAGCCACACTGCTTCTTGACACAATACTCGGTTAACCCGGAAGCCAGCCACACCATTGTGTTGGAGGTAACCTCTTACAACTGGCAACAGGGTCAGCGTGCACTGCGCCCGGCCCGCCACAGGAGTCGCTAGAGCGCGATGGCATAAGGATATCCCAGCCGGCCTCATGGGTCTCCCGGTCTCGGGCCGGCTGCGACACAGCCCGCGATTGGACCCGGATCTGTGGCAACTCCTCAAGCACTGCGACGCATGACGTAATCTCTCAAATAAAATAAAAACTAGCAGGCTAGCGTGAGAAAAAACAACGATCCGTCGGTTTAAACTCGAGATGTCCATCGTTTTTTGTTGTTGCAATGGATGCGTCTCAATACGGCGCATCCACCAAGGTTCCACATCTGCAGCTTCTGTGAAAGGTGGCAGAGCTAGAGCAGCGTTTGTCAGACCATGAGGCATCGTGAAAATGTTTTTATTTCTCACGAAACCATCTGTAGCGTCTGAACAGTTTGGCATACAAACTACACTGCTCCAAAAAAATCAAGGGAACACTTAATTTCTTGAAACTCTGGGGGCGCAATTTCATTTGGTGCGTCTTTTTCAGCTGCTGGTATTTTTCCATGCAATTCTGAGGGGAAAGCAGGCTTCCACGAACTGCATATCAATGAAGAGATATGTAAAAAAACACCTTGAGGATTGATTCTAAACAACGTTTGCCATGTTTCGGTCGATATTATGGAGTTAATTTGGAAAAAGTTTGACGTTTTGGTGACTGAATTTTCGGTTCGTGTCTGTCAGCGTAGTGTCCAGAGCATGGAGGCGCTAGGAGACAGGTCAGTACATCAGGAGACGTGGAGGAGGCCGTAGGAGGGCAACAACCCAGCAGCAGGACCGCTACCTCCGCCTTTGTGCAAGGAGGAGCATTGCCAGAGCCATGCAAAATGACCTCCAGCAGGCCACAAATGTGCATGTGTCTGCTCAAACGGTCAGAAACAGACTCCATGAGGGTGGTATGAGGGCCCGACATCCACAGGTGGGGGTTGCGCTTACAGCACGTTTGGCATTTGCCAGAGAACACCAATATTGGCAAATTCGCCACTGGCGTCCTGTGCTCTTCACAGATGAAAGCAGGTTCACAGTGAGCACATGTGACAGACGTGACAGTCTGGAGACGCCATGGAGAACGTTCTGCTGCCTGCAACATCCTCCAGCATGACCGGTTTGACGGTGGGTCAGTCATGGTGTGTGGTGGCATTTCTTTGGGGGGCCGCACAGCCCTCCATGTGCTCGCCAGAGGTAGCCTGACTGCCATTAGGTACCGAGATGAAATCCTCAGACCCCTTGTGAGACCATATGCTGGTGCGGTTGGCCCTGGGCTCCTCCTAATGCAAGACAAAGCTAGACCTCATGGGGCTGGAGTGTGTCAGCAGTTCCTGCAAGAGGAAGGCATTGATGCTATGGACTGGCCCGCCTGTTCCCCAGACCTGAATCCAATTGAGCACATCTGGGACATCATGTCTTGCTCCATCCACCAACGCCACGTTGCACCACAGACTGTCCAGGAGTTAGCGGATGCTTTAGTCCAGGTCTGGGAGGAGATCCCTCAGGAGACCATCCACCACCTCATCAGGAGCATGCCCAGGCATTGTAGGGAGGTCATACAGGCACGTGGAGGCCACACACACTACTGAGCCTCATTTTGACTTGTTTTAAGGACATTACATCGATGTCAGCCAGGATCAGCCTGTAGTGTGGTTTAATTTTGAGTTTGACTCCAAATCCAGACCTCCATGAGTTGATAAATCAATTTTCCATTGATAATTTTTGTGTGATTTTGTTGTCAGCACATTCAACTATGTAAAGAAAAAAGTATTTAATAAGAATATTTCTTTCATTCAGGATGTGGGATGGATGTGTTATTTTAGTGTTCCCTTTATTTTTTTGAGCAGTGTATTATGACCTCTCTATGGAAAGATGAGACATTTTGCTACGAGCCCCCACAAGCGTCTTGGGACTCGGCAGATCAGCTGTGCTGACAACTTCTGTCTGTAGCGTCGGAACAGTTTGGGCTCCAAACAGGTACATGTCGGTTGTTTTGCTCTAGGACCAACCACAAGCCTCACAAGACTTGTCTGAAGGTTCCCCAGGACCAGTTTAAAAAGTTTAAGGAAGGATATATGGAGGTGTCAAATACATGTAAAAAATAAAAATATATATATATCATTTCCTGATCTTTCTTATAACTCTCAGATATAGGACAGACACTTCAGTTATTTTGACCAATCAGATCAGCTCTGAAAAAGATCTGACGTGATTTTTCAAAAGACCAATTAGTGGGAAAAGTATCAGAATTGGGCTGCATGTGTAAAGGGACATCTTTTTGTTGTTGTTGTTATCTTACCTTAATTTTACACTTGAATCTCCCAAACTGGGATCTATGCTATTTATTACTTTAAAAAATTGTAAATATCAACACATCCTTCCATTTCTCTCAGTCCCCTATCCTCAAATGAGGAAAACCAACTAGAAAAACAATATTGTTTTGCTTAAATGTAAATCTGACATTTCCATGGTCGGTTTCAGGCAGTTGGATTGTCTGTTTGGTGCAGATAAACACCTTTGTTACTGCTTGTTACCTCACCTGCATTCAAGGAACATTTTTTAACAACTGTCAGAGAATTAATACCTCTCTATCAACAATTACATAGCCTCAGAGTCTCAAAGTTCATTTGCTTGTGTAGCAGCAAGGCTGGCTAGGGTCTGTCAGAATGTCAAACTTCCTATCTCATAGTTGCACTCTTGGGAATGAATAGATATGCCTGTGTGGAAAACATTCACCCCAAGGAACAATTCTTTCAGCAGAGATAAAAGAAAATATATTTCTTCCCAAGATAAATCAAAAATATATTGAACAGCAAAACGGAAGCGCAACATTCTGGATTTATTATGTAGCACAAAGTGGAAAAGTGAAGATAATTCTCCAGTTCTATGCTGAACAGAGATATGAGCGCAACATTCAACAGTTTTTAAAATTTTGCTTGGTTACAGTTCATATTAGGAAATCAGTCAATTGAAATGTATTCATTAGGCCCTAATCTATGGCTTTCACATGACTGGGAATATATAAATGCATCTGTTGGTAAGAGATTCCATTAAAAAAAAAAGGTAGAGGTGTGAATCAGAAAACCAGTCAGTATCTGGTGTGATGACCAGTTGCCTCATGCAGCGTGACACATCTCCTTTGCATAGAGTTAATCAGGCGGTTGATTGTGGCCTGTGGAATGTTGTCCCACTCTTCTTCAATGGCTGTGTGAAGTTGCTGGATATTGGTGGGAACTGGGACACGTTGTCATCCACATCGATCCAGAGCATCCCAAACATGCTTGATGGGTGACATGTCTGAGTATGCAGGCAATGGAAGAACTGGGACATTTTCAGCATCCAGGAAGTGTGTACAGATCCTTGCGACATGGGGCCGTGCGTTTTCATGCTGAAACATGAGGTGATGGCGGTGGATGAATGGCACGAAAATGGGCCTCATGATCTCGTCACGGTATATCTGTGCATTCAAATTGCCATTGATACAATGCAATTGTGTTTGTTGTCCGTAGATTATGACTGTACATACCATAACCCCACCACCACCATGGGGCACTCTGTTCACAATGTTGACCTCAGCAGACTGTTCGCCCACACGACGCCATACACGCTGTTTTCCACCTGCAGATGGGCTTCCCTGAGACAGTTTTTGACAGTTTATGCAGACATTCTTTGGTTGTGCATGCCCACAGTTTCATCAGCTGTCTGGGTGGACAACTTCTTTGCTCGCATTGAGGACAATACAGTGCAACCGACATGGCCCGCTACCAAAACCTGCGGGATCTCCTACACTTCAGCCAACGTAAGTAAAACATTTAAATGTGTTAACCCTCGCAAGGCTGCCGGCCCAGACGGCATCCCTAGCCGCATCCTCAGAGCATACGCAGACCAGCTGACTGGTGTGTTTACAGACATATTCAATCAATCCTTATCCCAGTCTGCTGTTCCCACATGCTTCAAGTGTCAGGATTTGGCCAGGGTTGTTCCGGGTTTTGGTCAGTAGATGCCCCCATTGTGCTTTTTGTCCCTATGTTTTTCCCTTGATCCCCATTATTATTTGCACCTGTGTCTCGTTTCCCCTGATTGTATTTAAACCCTTTGTTTCCCTCAGTTCTGTGCTCTGTGTTTCTGTCATGACCCGGTTACGAACCTGGGTCTCTGGAATGAGAAACAGTCACTTAACCAACTGAGCCACGAATAGACAGCAGAACCCAGAAGATGAGGCAGACACAGCAGTACTTAAGACAGTGTATTTAATAAAGAAAAAATCCTAAAATACAAAAAATGGCAAATCCAAAAGGTGGTAGGTAAAACACAAAAGACCTCAAAAGAAACTCACCAAAAATAAACAAAAACAAAAAACAGAATACCACAAGAACGTCACCCGGAATCGACAAGAGCACACAGAACACTAGGGCAGGGTGCTAACATACAAACACAGAGCACAGAACTGAGGGAAACAAAGGGTTTAAATACAATCAGGGGAAACGAGACACAGGTGCAAATAATAATGGGGATCAAGGGAAAAACATAGGGACAAAAAGCACAATGGGGGCATCTACTGACCAAAACCCGGAACAACCCTGGCCAAATCCTGACAGAATCCCCCCTAGGAACGGCTCCTGACGTTCCTACCAGCTCTCTCAGGGTGGAGGACCCTGAACTGACGAATGAGGTCAGGGTCCAGGATGTCTTTGGCAGGAACCCAGGAGCGCTCCTCAGGACCGTAGCCTTCCCAGTCCACCAGATACTGCCAGGACCGCTGCACCCGGCGGGAATCCAGTATCCGGTGGACGGTATAAGCCGGCTGGCCTCCAATGACACGAGGCGGAGGGGGAGGTCTGTCTGCCGGGACAAGGGGAGAAAAAACAACAGGTTTTAACAATGACACATGAAATGTGGGATTAATCTTAAGGGATCTGGGTAAGTGTAGGCGATAAGAAACTGGGTTAACTCTCCTGGCAACCTTGAAGGGACCGATGTATTTTTGGGACAGCTTGCGAGACTCCACCCGTAGAGGTAAGTCTCTTGTGGAGAGCCAGACTCTCTGGCCGGGGCGCAGGGTAGGCCCGGGACGGCGACGTCTGTTGGCTTGTTGTTGATACCTCTGTGAGGAACGCATCAGATTAAGACGGGTCTTCCTCCACATAAGCCGACAGCGTCTGACGAACCTCAAGGCTGAAGGCACTCTGACTTCTGCCTCCTGGTCCGGGAACAATGGAGGAGCATAGCCAAACTGACACTCGTGCGGGGACATACCAGTGGAGGAGGAGCGCAAGGTGTTGTGCGCGTATTCGGCCCAAACAATAAAGGATGACCATGTGGACGGGTTGTCACGAGTCATACATCGGAGGGTGGTTTCCAGCTCTTGATTCATCCTCTCTGTTTGGCCGTTGGACTCCGGATGGTATCCTGAAGATAGACTGGCAGAAGCCCCCATGAGTTGGCAGAAGGCCTTCCAAAACCTTGAGGCGAACTGGGGACCTCTGTCAGAAACCACATCTTGAGGAATGCCGAAGACTCGGAACACATGATTAATTACCAACTCAGCCGTTTCCTTGGCAGAAGGTAACTTAGTCAGAGGGACGAACCTGGCCGCCTTTGAAAACCTGTCGATTATGACTAGGATAGTAGTATTGCCATGGGATGGAGGAAGTCCAGTAATAAAGTCCAATGAGATATGGGACCAGGGTCTGTGGGGAACAGGTAAAGGGTGAAGGAGTCCTTGAGGGCGGAGGTGAGAAGATTTGCCCTGGCAGCACACGGGGCAGGCATTGACGAAAGTGGCAACGTCTTCTCTTATGGTAGGCCACCAGAACTTACGCTGGATGAACTCCAAGGTGCGACCTACGCCCGGATGACAGGTGAGGCGAGAGGAGTGCCCCCACAGAAGGACCTGAGTCCTCACTGCCTTGGGGACAAACAACCGATTGGCAGGGCCTCCTTTAGGGTCCGGTTCGCTAGCTTGAGCACGTCTCACGGTATCCTCAACTTGCCACGAGATCGGAGCCACAATCTTAGCAGCAGGAAGGACAGGCATGTCCGTGTCATCTCGAATGGCAGGAGCGTAGACTCGGGACAGGGCATCCGGTTTGAGATTCTTCGACCCGGGCCGATAGGTGAGGATAAACTGGAATCGATTGAAGAAAAGAGACCATCTAGCTTGTCTAGAGTTCAATCGCTTCGCCTGCTGGATATACTCCAGATTTTTGTGGTCCGTAAGCACTTGAAACGGGTGAGAAGCCCCCTCGAGCCAGTGTCTCCATTCCTTCAATGCCATCTTAACCGCTAGGAGTTCACGATCCCCCACATCGTAGTTCCTCTCAGTCGGGGTAAGCCGGTGTGAGAAGAAAGCGCACGGATGAAGCTTCTTGTCTTCACCCCTCTGAGACAGGACAGCTCCAACACCAACCTCTGATGCGTCTACCTCCACCACAAATGGTTCATCCGTAGTCGGTAGTATCAGGATGGGAGCAGAGAGGATGCGCTGCTTGAGTCCTTGGAAGGCCGTCTCAGCTTCTCTTCCCCAAAAAAACCTTGCATTGCCACCTTTGGTTAAAGCTGAGAGAGGAGCTGCCACCAAACTGAAGTTCTTGATGAACTTGCGGTAAAAGTTTGTGAAGCCCAGGAAACGCTGAACATCCTTAACGGATTTGGGGGTGGGCCAATCCGCTACCGCCCCTACCTTCCTAGGGTCCATTTGGACTCGACCGGGTTCCACTACAAATCCCAGGAATTGTACTCGGGATGAATGGAATTCACATTTTTCCGGCTTAACGTACAGATGGCTGTCCAGGAGGCGTTTGAGTACTTGTCTGACATGCTTAGTGTGTTCTTGAAGGGAGCTCGAAAAGATGAGGATGTCATCCAAGTAAACGAACACAAATATGTTAAGCATATCCCTAAGCACATCGTTTATGAGCGCTTGGAACACCGCTGGGGCGTTGGTCAGGCCGAAGGGCATCACCAAGTATTCATAGTGACCAGTAGGCGTGTTGAAAGCGGTCTTCCACTCGTCACCAGGTCTGATCCGCACAAGATGGTATGCGTTCCGCAGGTCAAGCTTAGTGAAAACAACTGCTTCCTGGAGCAGCTCGAAGGCTGTGGCCATAAGGGGTAGCGGGTAAAGGTTAAGGACGGTTATGTCATTGAGTCCCCGGTAGTCGATGCAAGGACGTAATCCACCGTCTTTCTTGGCCACAAAGAAAAACCCTGCTCCCGCCGGGGAGGTGGATGGACGCATGAGGCCTGCTTCCAGAGCGTCCTTGATGTAGGTATCCATAGCAGCTCGTTCGGGTGGAGATAGGGAAAAGATCCGACCCCTGGGGGGGGGCAAGTGCCCGGAAACAGGTCGATGGGGCAATCGTAAGGTCTATGGGGTGGTAGCATGGTGGCCCTCTGTTTGCTAAACACCAGTTTGAGGTCATGGTAACACTCGGGAACTCGGGTCAGGTCGATGGATTCTAAAGACTCGGGAGTAGAACTCGGGGAATTCTGGAAAATACAAGTAGCTTGGCACGTAGGACCCCACTGCTTGATAGTGCCCACAGACCAGTCGATGTGAGGGTTATGGCTGTGAAGCCAGGGGTATCCAAGGACGAGAGGGAACTCGGAACAGGAGATCAAATGAAAGTTCATCAATTCCTGGTGTTGTGAAACTGAAAGTCTCAAGGAGGTAGTGACATGAGTGACAAGTCCAGATCCCAAAGGGCTTCCATCCAATGTAGTAACCCTCATGGGGTCACTTAGAGGTTCAGAGGGAACGCCATTCTCCTTCGCCCAGACACCATCCATGAAGTTACCTGCGGCTCCAGAGTCTACCAAGGCTTGAAGGTGAAGCTTGTGGTTGTCCCAGGAGAGGGTGACTGGAATGAGCAGACGGGAGTTGGACGGATGGGAGGAGGTTATGTTTCCCGTTACAGTTCCCCCGGTCTGTACGGGACAGAGCGTTTCCCTGGAGCCCGGGACACGTGGAACGGAAATGGCCCGGTTTGCCGCAATATAGACAGCGTCGCTCCTCATCCGGCGGTCTCTCTCAGCCTGTGAGATGCGTCCAATCTGCATGGGTTCCGGTGGAGCCAGCGATGATAAAGGTGGGGACTCGGAGCTGGGACTGATAGGGGCTAAAGGTCTACGGTTGAGTTCTCTCTCTCTCAGACGCTGGTCAATGCGTGAGGCCAACTTGATCAGGGACTCGAGATTGTCCGGTGGTTCCCGAGTGGCCAGTTCATCTTGGATAGTGTCGGAAAGGCCTTTCAGAAAGCACACCGTGAGCGCCTCGTTGTTCCAGCCACTCGCTGCTGCCACCGTGCGGAACTGGATGGCATAGTCCGTCACGCTGCGCCAACCTTGATGGAGAGTCAGGAGCTGTTTGGCTGAGTCAGAACCACTGCTTGGGCCTTGAAACACTCGTTTGAATTCCTCAGCAAAGGCAGAGTAGCTGGCACAGCAGGAACTATGGGCATCCCACACAGCAGTAGCCCAGGCCAGGGCTTTTTCCGACAGCAGGGTGATGATATATGCGATCTTAGACCGGTCGGTGGGAAACGACGAGGGTTGCAGCTCAAAGGAGAGAGAACATTGAGTGAGAAACCCTTTACAAGCACTTGGATCACCTGAGAACCGTTGGGGAGGTGGAAGACGAGGTTCAGCCAGGGGGTTAACTGCCATGGGTACGTGAACTTGAGGTACTGGGACGGGAACTGTTGCCGGGGTAAGTCGATCAGATATTTGCTTAATGGAAGTCAGCATCTCCGACAGAAGATGAGAATGTCTAGCCATTAAGGCCTCTTGCTGAACCAGGGCGGCTTCGTGGCGTTGGACAGTCTCCTGGTGGTGGGACAGCGTGGCAAAAAGGTCCTGGGAACTGGCTGCCTCGGGGTTCATTTTTGGCTCTGTGTTTCTGTCAGGACCCGGTTACGAACCTGGGTCTCTGGAATGAGAAACAGTCACTTAACCAACTGAGCCACGAATAGACAGCAGAACCCAGAAGATGAGGCAGACACAGCAGTACTTAAGACAGTGTATTTAATAAAGAAAAAATCCTAAAATACAAAAAATGGCAAATCCAAAAGGTGGTAGGTAAAACACAAAAGACCTCAAAAGAAACTCACCAAAAATAAACAAAAACAAAAAACAGAATACCACAAGAACGTCACCCGGAATCGACAAGAGCACACAGAACACTAGGGCAGGGTGCTAACATACAAACACAGAGCACAGAACTGAGGGAAACAAAGGGTTTAAATACAATCAGGGGAAACGAGACACAGGTGCAAATAATAATGGGGATCAAGGGAAAAACATAGGGACAAAAAGCACAATGGGGGCATCTACTGACCAAAACCCGGAACAACCCTGGCCAAATCCTGACATCAAGAGGGCCACCATTGTTCCTGTTCCCAAGAAAGCTAAGGTAATGGAGTTATATGACTATCGCCCCTTAGCACTCACTTCCGTCATCATGGAGTGATTTGAGAGACTATTCAAGGACCATATCACCTCCACCCTACCTACCTTCAATTTGTTTACCGCCCCAATAGGTCCACAGACGACGCAATCACAATCACACTGCACACTGCCATAACCCATCTGGACAAGAGGAATACCTATGTAAGAATGCTGCTCATCGACTACGGCTCAGCATTTAACACCATAGTACCCTCCAAACTCAACATTAAGCTCGAAACCATGGGTCTCGACCCCGCCCTGTGCAACTGGGTCCTGGACTTCCTGACGGGCCGCCCCCAGGTGGTGAGAGTAGGAAACAACATCTCCACCCCGCTGATCCTCAACACTGGGGCCCCACAAGGGTGCATTCTCAGCCCTCTCATGTACTCCCTGTTCACCCATGACTGCATGGCCATGCACTTCTACAGACACTACAGTGGTAGGCTTGTTTACCAACAATGACGACACGGCCTACAGGGAGGAGGTGAGGGCCCTCGGAGTGTGGTGTTAGGAAAACAACCTCATAATCAATGTCAACAAAACAAAGGAGATGATTGTGGGCTTCAGGAAACACCAGAGGTAGCAGCCCCCTATCCACATCGACGGGACAGTAGTGGAGAAGGTGGAAAGTTTTAAGTTCCTCGGCGTACACATCACGGACAAACTGAAATGGTCCACCCACATAGACAGTGCCTCTTCAACCTCAGGAGGCTAAAGAAATTCGGCTTGTCACCAAAAACACTCACAAACTTTTACAGATGCACAATCGAGAGCATCTTGTCTGGCTGTACCACCGCCTGGTACGGTAACTGCCCTGCCCACAACCGCAAGGCTCTCCAGAAGGTAGTGAGGTCAACGCATCACCGGTGGCAAACTACCTGCCCTCCAGGACACCTACACCACCCGATGTCACAGGAAGGCCAAAATGATCATCAAGGACAACAACCACCCGAGCCACTGCCTGTTCACCCCGCTATCATCCACTTTAATAATTAAAAATTGGATGTAATAAATGTATTACTAGCCACTTTAAACAATGGCACTTTATATGATGTTTACAAACCCTACTTTACTCATCTCATATGTATATACTGTACTCTATACCATCTACTGCATCTCGCCTATGCCGTTCGGCCATCGCTCATCCATATATTTTTATGTACATATTCTTATTCATTCTTCTACACTTGTGTGTATAAGGTAGTTTTTGTGAAATTGTTAGATTACTTGTATATATTGCTGCATGGTTAGAGGCACAGCATTTCGTTACACTCGCATTAACATCTGCTAACAATGTGAATGTGACAAATAAAATTTGATTTGGATGGTCTCAGATGATCCAGCAGGGGAAGAAGTCAGATGTTGAGGTCCTGGGCTGGCGTGGTTACACGTGGTCTGAGTTTGTGTGGCCGGTTAGATGTACTGCCAAATTCTCAAAAATTACTTTGGAGGCAGCTTATGGTTGATAGATTAACATTCAATTCTCTGGCAACAGGTCTGGTGGACGTTCCTGCAGTCAGCATGCCAATTGCACGCTCCCTCAAAGCTTGAGACATCTGTGGCATTGAGTTGTGTGACAAAACTGCACATTTTAGAGTGGCCTTTTATTGTCACCAGCACAAGGTGCACCTGTGTAATGATCATGGTATTTCATCAGTTTCTTGACATGCTACACCTGTCAGGTGTATGGATTATCTTGGCAAAGGAGAAATGCTCACAAACAGGGATGTAAACAAATTTGTGCACAACATTTTAGATACATAAGCTCTTTGTGCGTATGGAACATTTCTGGGATGTTTTATTTCAGCTCATGAAACATGCGACTAACACTCTACATGTTGTGTTCATATTTTTGTTCAGTGTACTTACATGTACATCAAGTAATCCCTTCCATCACAATAGTTTTTTAAATGGACAAAGGTGTTGAATAGCCTGAAGCCAACAAGTAACATTTGCTCGGCTGCTGCTACCAAAATATGATATGAAATTTAATATGATTTTTACCAGGGCTGAGAATTGCCAGGAACCTCACGATACCATCTTATCATGATACTTAAGTGCCGATGCGATATGTACTGTGATTCGTACGATTCTATATGTATTGCGATTCGATACTGCAATTTGATTGATATTTGGTGTTCCAATCATATTGTTCACTTTATGTCTGCTGCAGAGAGCGCGTGAGAAAATGGGTTTTGATCAAACATGGAAATGAAAGAGCTAAAAACGTGTTGGCCCACTATTTAAAAAGTAGATGGAGAATAAGCTATAGAATGAAAAACACTGGAGTTTTGGGTGTTATATTATCCAATTATACTTGGAGTCAAAGAATCTATATAATATCGTCCAAAAAGAATATTGTGATGTCTTAAATAGACGTGTAGATTTTTTTCTCCTAATCCCTAATTTTTACCATAGTCTCTAGGGTTTACTCAGTCACTTAACTGGAGGTCTATTGAATCCTATCATCACAATAGCTTTCTTTAAGATGATTTTTCCCCCCACCTCTTTGAAATACACCAACCAATCAGAAATACCCTATATTCCATGTGTGCTTTGTGCGTGAACAATGGCTGCTGAAAGGTTTGTCGTTTTTGCATCTCAACATAAAGCAAGGGTATGACAAAAAGCACAAAGATGCTGAACTAAGGTACAACACACGGCAGGGAATTACCATGCTACTGGGAGTGGCAGGTGCTTCCTTTCACAGCTTATCAGTAGCACCATTTTCCTTTTCACTGGGATAAAAAGACTACAGCTACTAGCTGCTATCAAATACTAGAGCTACAGTACCGCTGGATGAACCCATTCCTCCTTATTTTTGAGCTCTCAAAATATGTTAATAATCAAATCAAATCCAATTTTATTTGTCACATACACATGGGTAGCAGATGTTAATGCGAGTGTAGCGAAATGCTTGTGCTTCTCGTTCCGACAATGCAGTAATAACCAACAAGTAATCTAACTAACAATTCCAAAACTACTGTCTTATACACACAAGTGTAAGTGTTTCTAATGTGATAGAAATAGCAAAAAATCTATTTATAATCTATGCTCAACAAAAATTTAATTCAGCATGTAAAGGTCCCATGTTTAATGAGGTGAAATGATCCCGCACAAAAAGCTTATTTCACTAAAATGTTGTGCATGCTGACTGCAGGAATGTCCACCAGAGTGCCGGAGAATTTCATATTCATTTCTCTACCATAAGCCACCTTCAACGTCGTTTTAGAGAATTTGGCAATAGCTCCAACCAGCCTCACAAACGCAGATCACGTGTAACCACTCCAGCCCAGGACCTCCACATCAGGCTTCTTCACCTGCGGGATCGTCTGAGACCATCCACCCGGACAGATGATGAAACTGTGGGTTTGCACAACCAAAGAATTTCTGCGCAAACTGTGAGAAACAAGGAAGCTCATCTGCGTGGTTGTCATCTTCACCAGGGTCTTGACCTGACTGCAGTTCGGCATCGTAACCAACTACAGTGGGTAAATGCTCATCTTTGATGGCCACTGGCATGTCCAAGTTCTTCCATGACCTGCATACTCACCAGACATATCACCCATTGAGTATGTTAGGGATGCTCTGGATCAATGTGTGCGACAGCATGTTCCAGTTCCCGCAAATATCCGGCAACTTCGCCCAGCCATTGAAGAGGAGTGGGGAGACATTCCACGGGCCACAACCGACAGCCTGATTCACTCTATGCAAAGGAGATGTGTCGGCTGCATGAGGCAAACGGTGGTCACACCAAATACTGACCGGTTTTCTGATCCACGCCCATACTTTTTTTTTATGTATCTGTGACCAACAGATGCATATCTGTATTCCCAGTCGTGGAATCCATAGATTTGTTCGTAGTTTCCTTGTATGAACTGTAACTCATTGACATTGTTTAAATTGTTGCGGTTTATATATTTGATCCGTTAGTGTACTGTGTTTTTTGGGTTGTAAGATGAAAAACACCTGTCTTGGCTAAATGCAAATATAATTCTCTCCATTATGAGAAATTGTTGAATTTGCCAGATGTGGCTGCTATATTTTTTTGTAGGCAGGAATGAGGGCTGTACCCCCTCCCCCGGGATGACGGTCTGCCCAGCCCTCTGTGTGGCTGTTGTAAAGAACCTCAGCATCTTCACGGTATCTCTCAACACAATACTTCATGTACAGCAGACCTCACTGCCAGAAGCATGGTTAATCCATCTAAACATCATTACCACCAAGTTAATGTAATATCCCTTAGACACAGTGTCTCAATGTATCTGTGCGGAATTATGATCAAGGGTCCATCCCTTTATGTTTGACGGAGTAAAAACCCTCATTGAAGTGACTACCATGACATTGATCAAGGGAGAAGGGTCAAGGGTATGGCTTCAGCAGCTACTTGAGGGCACTTTGTTTGCTCTCACTGTGGATGGGAATTTCCTTGGCTTGCGCAAACTAAGCGTGTATCGATTGTTCTTGTCTTTTCAATCAATATCTGCATTCTTGATCATTTCTTCTCTCTATAATTTGACAAGATTTCATGCTATTCGGTTATTAACTTTCAGAAGTCAAAAGTAAACTTTCCTGCTGTTTCACAGTTTTATTTAGTCCCCCCCAGTCTATATCGTGAGTGAGTAAGAAAGGGGAGGGTCTGTGGAAATAACAATTTGATGAAGCTTTTAAAAGCCTCATTGCCCCAGTAGTTCCTTGTTCAATCTGTAATCATCCTATATCCTCTACCCTCTCACCATCTCCACTTGAGAGGACTTGGCACGTACTGTATGTTGAATGCGTTTTAAATTCATCTTCAAATATGTCTTTTTCCTCTAAAGGTCCCAGCCCTGTGTGATGTGAATCACATGACTAATCCAATTTAAAGGGGAATAACATGCATTAGGGAGCCCACTTTTGTGCCTCCCATTCACATCATTTTGTTTGGCAATCTGATAATGGCCGTTAATAACATGAAGGCGCACACTGTCAAAGAGGAGGAGTGGGTGAAAATCCGTACTTTATTTCAACATCTCCAGCGTCATCATGGTCCCACATCAGAAGGCATCCCCGAATTCAAATTCGTGCTGGAGCCTGTGACGCTGCCATTAATTCCTGATAAGAAAGGACCGTTGTACTGCCTTCCTTAATCTCTGACAGATGCTTCAGTCGGATCAATAGTCTTTCACTTTTTTTTGTTCCAAAGAGGAGATTGATTGCTAGGAGTTGCCTGGTGCTCCTTTCCACTTCTCTCACTCCTCCTCATTGTTCTAATTAGGCATTCTCTGGGGATCTGAGGGGGGGGGGGGGGGCATTAAAAACTAGTGACACCCAGCAATTCTCATAAAGAACCGGATGTTTGGCAGAACAAACATTGACCCTAATTTATTATGGTCAAGGAGTAAGACCGTTTCAAACAAGTGGATTAAGCAGGAGCGGGCTGTGGGAAGCACAGTGACGTACAACGGGGGAAGTTGCAGCCCGCGCCAGTGAGGAGGAAATAATCACAGTGTTGCCTTCTCATGAATTATTAAGTTGCCCCCTGCCTCTTTTAGCTTGACTCAAAATGCTGCATTTTCATCTGTGGGTCTGAAGCGGAGAGCAAGGGTGTTTTTTTGACAGCTGTATTACTGCTGATAAGCAAGACTCTGCGAGATGATCAAGTACTGAGACACGCATCCAGAACAGCAGCACAGCAGCACTATTCACTATGAGCAGTGGCAGTCAGTAGCAGCAGCAGGAGCAGTAGCAGCACTAACAGCAGCAGAAGCAACAGCAACTCTCTCGTGCCTTTTTCTTCTTCTTTGTGGAGTTGTAATCTGTTCTGAGGACAACAGCCGGAGAAGACGGGACAAGTAGATCAGGGCTGACAGCTGTCATCAAAACAACCCCAAACGCAGAGCTGGCTGCCCACATGCCGATCGAATTTGTTTGCAAAATCAAATTTGCAGAGGAGGATGAGAAGCAGAAAGGCAAGCAGGATGGGGACAAGGAGAGCCTGATTGAGGAGAGCTGCTCACCTCCAGCTAAGGACCTGGTCGGCTTCGCCAACTCCAGCTCTCTCCACGGGATTAACCATATCTTTGTCTCGGGGCGCCTGGGCATTCGGCAGACCCTCTGGGCACTTGCCTTTTTGGCTTCTCTGGCACTCTTTCTGTACCAGGCGGCAAAGTGTGCCATCTCTTACCTGGAGCACCCTCACGTCACCGCTCTGAATGAGGAAGCGAGCCCTGAGATGGTCTTTCCCGCTGTGACCATCTGCAACATCAACCGCTTCCGCTTCTCTGCTCTCACCGACGCCGACATCTACCACCTGGCTAACCTCACAGGTCTACCACCAAAAAACAGGGATGGCCACAAGCCCACTGATTTGGACTATCCTGCGCCGGACATGCAGGACATCTTCAACCGGACAGGACATCAGCTGGACGAGATGCTGAAGAGCTGCAACTTCAGTGGACAGAACTGCTCTGCTGAGGACTTCTCTGTGGTAAGTTGAAAAGTTTCCCAAAGTAGCTGACATACCTGTGTCTTGTTCTGAGAAAGAACATTTCATTCCCGGGTTCTTCTGAACTAAAAAAACATTACAGATACTGAAAACACGGGGCATTAGAAAAATAAGTGCACATATGTTTGGAAGTTAAATATTCTGCATTTGATCAAAAACACGGATCCTTGGACACTTTTCTTGTTTTTGCAAAGCACCTGGAGGCATGAAAGATAAATGTTGGACTCGGCTATATACTTTAAAGGCAGTGTAATTTAAATTCTCTGTGTTTTAGTGTTACTTCAAGAGCCATGTGCTTTTTACTGGGAAAAGCTTAAATAAATAGGATTCAGAGCTCTGTGTCTCTGTTATCTTTCGTCATATACAGGGGAGCAACAGTTCTCTAATGATTTCCTAGCGTTTGAGAATGTAACGGCATGGAACAACGGCTCTGGCTGCTCTCAAGAGAAAAAATGTTTGCAACTGAGAGAGTACACGGCCACAAAATTACCTTTTAAAAGCTAACTTCTCTCTCCCTCACACCCTCCCTCTCTTTCTCTGTCTGGGATTGTGGCTCCCTAGCTCTCACAGCTCTTGTACCTTTCAGGAGGGAAGGAGTAATGTTCCACCAATGTTGTATTTCAATCTCGCTGCTGTTAAGATGAAATATTTAGAGACAGACATACATGATTTTTGCATTAGCCAGATTGACTAAAAGGAATTAAACCATTTCCATAAGCTTCTCTCACATCCAGTCATGTCCTCTCTCTCTTTCTCTTTCTCTTTCTCTTTCTCTTTCTCTTCCTCTTTCTCTTTTTCTTTTTCTTTCTCTCTCTCTCTTTCTCTCTCTCTCTCTCTCTCTCTCTCTCTCTCTCTCTCCCTCTCTCTCTCTCTCTCTCTCTCTCTCTCTCTCTCTCTCTCTCTCTCTCTCTCTCTCTCTGTGTGTGTGTGTGTGTGTGCATGTGTGTGTTGTGCACTATTTATTAAAGCCACAGTCCTGATAGGAGATGGATTTTTTTCCCTCTCTCAAGGAGGAACAGGAATATGCAATTGCTTTAGTGATGATAAAGTACAGGTGTCAAGTGTTAATAGGGTCTGTTGAACATTGATATGCTCACCTTCCTGAGACCCAAGGATTCTCTCTTATCGTGGTATTACACCGTTTTAACCTTTGATATGCCAAGTTACGGACCAAGGAAATAATGACGTGTCCTCCGTGATTTCTGTGGCTGTTGCAATGTATAGGCAGCTTTTTTTCCTCTTTGTAGTATTTCTGATCCTAAAGAATCACTCACATAGACATTTTACTACCCCTGACATGTACATTTAGTAAGATTTTACATTTTACATTTTGACATGCCAAGGGAAATGCCATGCATCCCTAGGGGACCAAAAAGATGGGTAAAGATGGCAAAACACTGGCAGCTGTGGAGATGTGATTCCAACAGTTTGTTATGCACTCGGGTTCAAGCTACAGTATTTCTACACCAGCTGATGAGAACGTCCTCTAACACGTTGACAGTCACTTCTCGCGCGGTACATTAATTAGGGGAGGATCGTGACGTTCAGGAATGGGGCTGTCCCGTGTCAGCTGTTGAAACCTTGCTAGTTCTCTTGGATGGGGAGTGACTTCAGCACAGATTTAAGATCCAAAAGAAAGTTCCTTAAGTTGCTATTCTTTCTCTGTATAGCTCTGTGGTCGGCATTTGGGGGAGGGGGGAGGGGGGGGCTGTCAGTTAGATTTGTTACAGGCTTCCTACTTCTTCCACGCATGACATGTCATTTACTGCACCCCCAAGGGCAGCAGAACTTGGAGGGAGCGTCCGTGTGAGGAGCCAGTCAGCCTGGGTTGGGAGCTCTGAGTGAGGGCAGACAGGGATTGGATGTGAGGGATGTGCTCTAGCTAGCTAACAGATGTTAAGCCCAGCCAAAGAGTTTCTTTCACACGGCATTTACTCCACTTTTAATGTGTGCGTGCCTCTGAGGTGCGTGGAGCAACAGAAGTGTGCACCACAGTAGCTAAGGCTGAATATTAAACTAACTCAATTGAAGCATGGTTATTACGGTTGAAATGCTATCAATCACACGCACACTAATACACTGACACGCACACACACACACACACACACACACACACACACACACGCGCGCACACACACACGCGCGCGCGCACGCGCTCTCCATCTCTCTCTGTACACGCATTCATTCTTCTTCTTCTCATTGATTTGCATTTATCGGGATTGCCTTGTTACACAGCGTCGTGAGTTTCAGTGGATCGTTTGGAGGTCTCCAGATGTTTTGTTCCGGTAATGACTAAGATGGTGCTCAGGAGAAGAATCTGATGAATAGTCTCATCACAAGGCCTTTGTCGTTGAATTGTTTTTTACCTCAAGAAACATTCTGTCTGTCTTTATCCTTTTACTGCAGTCGGGTAAATCAGGGTCAGGTACAAATCACCAACAAATCTACTTTGAAACAAAAGTGTACTCAACTCACACACATGGTTAGGGGCTAATCTGTACCATGTCAGATATGGAGTTGAAATGTATTCAATTTTGAGTTTGCATCCCAATATGACACATTACAGTATATACATCAAAGAAGACTGAAATATAACAAAACCGTTTGACATAGAAACATCGGATTTTCAGAGCAATTTTTTTAAATAATGTTGATTAATTATAAAATTATGAAAAATACGAATACATTCCACCCATGAAGCTACTAGGTCATTTGATTGCAGGAAAGAGATACTACCTTGAAACTGCCATTTTGTTTTGATCTTTTTCTACTGTTTTTAAGAAATGGTCTCTCACAACACTTGAATGGTCTCAAGATAGACACAAACACAACCTTTTATTGAAAAATAAGTGTGTCACTGTACGTCTGAATCGTGTGCTTTGAAAAGCAATAATTGGAAAGGGAAAAAGGAACTCAAACCATGCATTTGCGCTCGAGGCACTCAAGACCCTACCAAGATAGAGATACATAGCAATTTATTATACATTCTGGTGAAATGATTGTTGAAGGAAAATAGGCATAGTTCAAAACCTGTGTCTTTGTCATCCAAACACAGTAGCTCCATGGAACCATATCGTCAGAAACACCTTGGATGAAAGTGGACTATCAAAGACCTGTTGTTATTTTTCAGAAGATTGATAGGTGTATTTTTAGGAGCGGTTCTTCCTCACTGAAAGGAAAATGCAAAGAAAAAGGCAGCTACTAGCATTGTCGTATTGTTTTAGTTGTACAGATACCCAACGTTAGCCATTTCCAGTCCATATTCAATTCACCAACCCGTTTTCCATAGAGGTCTTGTTGTTTCATATTGAATCGAAGAATGTGTTGACTGGTCAACACATAGAAAAACAAATAGATGATCGATTTTAGGATGCGATCGTACATAATTATGCATCAAAATAATTTGTTTCCCTTTAATACCTTTGCAGATTGGTAGCATTTGTTTGACTAGCATTTTCTGCCATTTTTGAATAATAAAAAAAGTCATGTTATTGACTCAGATGAATTCATCAGCACCAGATAGAGCGAACTCAACATGCCTTGACGCTTCGTTGTTCATTTTGGTAACCTCAGGATAATTGTTCATTCGTTGTGTGGCGCTATCGTGTGGATCTGGCAGAGAGCCTTTGGCTTTTTAAACAGGATATTTTGGATTTGTTTGCTCTCTGTCGGCTCTGTTTGCAGCTGCATTATCAGATTTATCTCTCAGCCTGGACAGAACCCTTCTGCATATATTCATGGGGTTAACTAAGTGGCGTTGGACTTGTAATGGTGTGCAGCAACCTATGAAACCTGGGTTAACGCAGTCGCCATTAAACCCCCCCCCCCGTCTGCAGTTTGTCAGTCCTGCGTGTTAAGTCTTTGTTGAGAGGCTGCTGTGTTTTAGTAGAAAGTTAAAAAAATTGAACGACGTGAACCTAAATGTTTGACTATTCTTGATCTCCACCTCATCTATTTTGATCATATTCTAAGGGTTGGAACAAGGATGATGCAAATCAATTGTATGCAGAAGGGTTCGGCAAGCATGTAATGGTGATGCTGTTTTTGATCCTTACCGAGGCTGACAACTGCCTAACTTGAGATCTGGGGGCTTTGTTCATACAAGCTCCAGTGAATTTCCTATAGGCAAAAACTCCCAGTCAACAACAAAAGGCACTCTCTAGATCTGATTCCTTTGTGTCGTCCTGTGAGAAGTTTTCCCATGAACAGGTGCTCTGTGTTGTGTCTCTGTGTGGCTGGCACCCACTCTCTCCCGGGGTGGCATGTCTCTTTTGTCTTGGAGTGAGTGCTGCACATGACGCGCAGGAGTATGTGAATGACAGTTCCCCCAGTGGGTTCAGCGTCTGCCCCCCCCCCCCCCGCGCCCCCCTCCCTCCAGCCCCCAGATAGAGACAGAGGACTGGGGACCAGGGAAAGTGACCGCTTTTCTGGAGCTCCATCTGAAACAGCCTGTCAATTAGCTATCCAGTTCCACTGCTGTGGGCCTCTTTCCCTCCAGTCTTCGCAGCTTACCATGCTACTCCACATTTGATGTACAGACTCACTCTGAATTCAGAGCCCGTCTTCGGTTGGGATATGAGCAGCTCGCCAGACCAATGCACAGCCTGTGTAGTTATTGCTCCTACACGTGTAAAGAATACCCCAGTTGATCCCATATCATGCTGCTCTGATGGGGGATATGTGAAGAGCACAGTCGGTGGAACCTATTTCAGCCCTGTCCCACACACTGTCCTCCTCCACACTGCCACACTCGCTGGAGATGAATTACAGTAAAATTGGTCGGCTGCTTTACTCGATATGCATCATCAACATCTAATCAGATAAATCCCACCTGTGACCAGTTATTGTATGATACAAAACCAAACAGTTTATTTTTTAAGGGGGGGATTTGGCTTTTTTTAATCATTTCTGATCACATTTAAAATGTCTTACCTCTGCAATGTTTGGAGCACTAGGCTGTATATCAGATGAAGCTAGAGCTTAGGGATGGCTTTTAACTCCACGATAAAGGCTTCTAGTGCTCTGGTGCAGTTAACCCCCTCTAACCTCTGGGAGTCTTTACTCACATACACACATGTCTCCTTTTGATAACTAGTACACCAAGCTGTTGGTGTGTGTGTGTGTGTGTGTGTGTGTGTGTGTGTGTGTGTGTGTGTGTGTGTGTGTGTGTGTGTGTGTGTGTGTGTGTGTGTGTGTGTGTGTGTGTGTGTGTGTGTGTGTGTGTGTGTGTGTGTGTGTGTGTGTGTGTGTGTGTGTGTGTGTGTGTTTCATCACCGGCTGAAGGACTTGATTCAACAAGATTGATAATAACCCCTAACTTTGTGGCCCTCCCCCTTCCAATGGATCGATAAATCCTTCAGTCAGATTGCTTCCCATCTGGTTGCTGTATTTTGGGCCGAGTCTCTGCTGCATTTGTTAGTGCTGCCAGAGCCCATGTTCGAGTTAGATTTGAACATCTCTATTAGAAGAAACACAGAGTTGTTGGCCAAACTCGGTCAATATGCCAGACCTTTCCTCATTTACATGTAAAGGGCGCTCCAAAGGTCTAGTACTGCTACGTATTGAACCATGAGCAGCCATTTCCACACCTCATACAATAGTGGGCTGAAAATACGCTCTGCATTCTCTATGTATGTTTTCAAAAACGGTGTAGTAAGACTGCATTCCAAGTTGCTCCCTATTCCCTTTGTGTGAGCAGTAGTCCACTATACAGGGAATAGTGCACTAAGTAATGCGCGATATAGAGAATAGGGCGTCATTTGGGTGGCAGCCTAGGTGATGATGACGAAAGCTGCTGACCAAAGATGCACTGTAAACTCGTTCCTTTCTTCAGGGGAGCAAGCCGTGAGAGTCCCCGAAATACATTAGTGGAAATGCGTGTGAAAAACGAATCAAGCCTGCTTTTAGGCCACACCAGATAATGGATGTGTGCCTCTCATTTCCTTTTACCAGTATCACTTAATTACCTTGAAGGAGGCAGCACATTTGAACATTTCAAAGAGATTTCAACTGTAGAAACCATTGTGGCTGCGATTTGCATTGGAAATGTCATTGATCACTCGGACTACCATTCAGCGGCAGGAAATAGCAAGGAGCACAAATGTCACGGTAGCATATCTACCCCCAGCGCTATCTGTGTCTGCATGAGGAACTGCCCGTGCCTGGTGTATCTGCTTGGCTAGAGAATTGGCTTGCGTCCTGAATTATGTCTAATGTCACTTGGCTCGGCCCCCTCGCTGATCTTTCGCGTGTGTCCTGGCCCCACACTTGCAATACATTATCGAGCGGGATTTCGCAAACATTTGATCTCAATTGCTGTGCCAAGTGTATATCATTCTTTGCATATTTGCCACTATTGCTCAAAAGATTGACGCAAACCAGGTATGCCCTCTATTGACCCGCAGTGCCGTTGGGTGCCAGGTGTGATATTCTGTCTCCGATCTATTAAACCCTATCAGTGTCCCGAAGACGACACTGAACCTAGAACCCCTTCCCCCGTGAGAGAGGTTTGGTAAAACCATAGTGTTATGGCTACATTTGAAATGGCTGTTAACGGATTGTGGAATGGTTCACAACAGTTACATTTGAGCCAACTGCAAATACACTGCCTGGGGTTGACCCCGCACAGACATCTTGTGTAATCATAAAAATCCCTTTTGAGTCATGTCAAAGCTTTCTGAACGATACGGTGACGTAGTGTAATGGAGAATTCCATTACGGTAATGCGGATGCCTCCCAGTTGTCATCGTAGCAATCCTTTGCTAAGAGATGTGATCAAAATGTGTGCCTGAAGTATTCCTTGCAATTGCGTATAGTGCAATATAGGCTAGACTCTGGAAACCACTACGGCCTGATTTAAAAAGCATTTATAGTGAAAAGTTTGCACCCTTTTTTAGTTTACGATGGGAATTTAGCTTTGTCCCTCCTCCCCTAACATCAGCTTTGTCCCTCCTCCCCTTAGAACATCAGATTTATATGGTGGTGCACGGTAACTGTAAATTGATATCTGTTACGTTGAGTGGAAAAAGAGGGATTATATTTCAACAAAGTAAAGATGGAAATAACCTTTTGAAGGTACTTTAGTTACTAATACCTAACAATAATTTAAAACAAGGGGTTGAATACATTCAAACAAAGTAAAGAGAGAATTTCTGAAGGTAGTTACTTGAACAAGGTTTTTACAGTACCTTGAATAGAGTTATGCCCACACGATTTTCACGATTGTTGGTATATTTCTATTTCTGTACATAGGCTAATCTTTCCAGACAGACAATTTCCCCATGTGCCAGATGTGGAGATGTGATGTTGACAAACCACTCGACCTTCAGACGCACAAAAATGCCACCTGATTTATCTCCCAGTGCTTGATTTCCCACCTCTCATTTTGTCATCCTGCTAGTACATTTCACTTATGAAGTGCTTGAGGTGCAGGAAATACATTACAGTGGAAGGAACTGCACCAAAAAAGCAACCAAATTACTTCCTGTTAGATTCCAATGTGATATTAATAAATGCTTTTTGTTGTGGATATACACACATTTACACAACTTAAAGTAAACAAACCGTTTAATTCAGATTACATGACTGGAGCCAAGACCATTACTGTGCTTGGTTGGTTCCTGGGTGGGCCGGACAGGGCCCGGACCGTGTCCCTCTGGGCTGTGGTGGGATGGTCTGATCTACTCTTCCTGGCCTTTTCGTCGTCTGCCTGACACAGGGCTTTCACCTTGTGTGCGTCTCAAATGGCACCATGTTCCCTGAACCGTGCTCGACATTTGACAAGAGCCCTATAGGCCCATATGGGCCCTGGTCAAAAGAAGTGCAGCATATGGGAAATAGTGTGTCATTTAGGATGCTGCTCCTGGATTACAGTCTCTTGAAGTGACATTTGTTGATATGCTGTTGATCATGTCTGGATCCAAGGTTGTGACCGTATGTGATGGAGCAAAGGCATCCAGCAGCATTTAGGAGGATGGCCTTTAATTCAGGGTTGACGTTCAGAAATGATTTAGATTGAACTCATATGAACCCGGCTGAAGTAGGAGGACATGTCCTTCAGAAATAGTTTTTCAGTTCTGCTAATCATCCTCCCCGTATGTTATTACCTAAACTAATTATACCACATTTTTCTGAATGTACATTTTTTTTTGTCTTAATGAGTCAGATAAGCGGCAGTCCTCGCTTTAATAGCAGTGTTTGATGTGCTATTTGTTGTCTTTGTTATTGTACTCCTCCTCCCTGACAGTGTTGTCAAGATTTATTCCGTTTGTCCTAATGTATGCTGTTGAGAAGGTTTTGCGCATTTCATTGTCAATAACGTGAAATACGGCCCTGCTCCCTAAATGACGTCTCCGTTCAATAACCTATTAAAGTTGAAACACAGATAACTTGGCACGCACCAGGAAATGTCTGCGGACATTGATCCAGTGGGGTGAGGACCTCGTGGCTCCGATTAACACTGCTGTCCCTAGAGGGAAGTCCCTTTGGCCATTGATAGCAACACTGTCCTCATGTCCTGGGTTCCCCTCATGGCCATAGGAACATTCTTCTTCATGAGGACCTAAGTTGGAAGTCTAAAAGGGGGAAAAGAGATACTTGGACATGGGAGAGTCCTGCCCACCACCAAACACTGTTTCTGAAAACGTATGCCAAGTGAAGAGCCTACTGCTTTGTCTCTGCTCACATCTTTATCATATATTTTTCACCTTTTAATATCAACATCACACCAGTTAGATACTGTCGGTGAAATCCAATACACATGACTGCCTGACTTTTCTTTTAAAAGATCAGAGCAGATTCTGTGGTGAAGCACCTTGTATTTTGTTGATGGTGAGATGCATAAAACAAAGCACTTATTTTAACAGCAAAATTCACAGCACTTTTGATGATCAGCACTGTGTGTGTGTGTGTGTGTGTGTGTGTGTGTGTGTGTGTGTGTGTGTGTGTGTGTGTGTGTGTGTGTGTGTGTGTGTGTGTGTGTGTGTGTGTGTGTGTGTGTGTGTGTGTGTGTGTGTGTGTGCATCTGATAGGAGCACTTGAATGTAAATACTCTAATTAGAGCTTCTCCGTTTGTGATTTCCTCATCTAAAGATAAGTTAAGATCATATGTCCTTTCCTGGGAGAAGAATGTAAATCACTTTTCCTCTAAATGCCCTCGGGACACACCAAAAAAAAGATATATCTTTTCAAATTTGTGATTTCATCCATTTCATTACAAACACCGTGATAAGGGCATCACTTAGAATAAATATGCCCATTAATGAGGTATGGCATCCCTTTCTGTCCATGTTTACGTGTGTCCTTGACATTCTCTCTGAGGCGGCATCCCCAAATAGCAACCTATTCCCTATATGGTAGTGCACTACTTTCGACCAGGGCCCCATGGCCTTTGTCATAGGGCTGTAGTCAAAAGTAGTGCACTATACATGGATTAGGTTGCCATTTGGTTACCAAGATTTAGAGTAAAGGAAGGATGGTATAATAGCATGCTTCGAAACAGATCTCCAATGTCCAGGGAAGAAATAAATGTCACGCCTCTTCACTCACAAATCACCACACTTTTTTCCCTTCGTCTTTGACCTTCACCGTCAACTCAGTTCTATGGGAAATGAACAGGATGCTAATGTTTCATTAGTAGGTGTACCATAATGAACGTTCTCCCCTGAGACTGCTTGTATATTTTTTCCATATTAGCTATAATGCCTCTTAACTCTTAACTGACAATTAATTAGCAAGTTGAGGTAATACGCTAATATATAAATAATCACCACGACATTGAGGGACATCAGGGAAGATAATGTGCAATAGGACCTGAGATATAGGAGTGAGATGGAGATCTATTCAACGAGACTTGTCATTATAGAAAAAAATTGGCTGCTCCTTGTGCCCGAAAGAGGCCTTGACAATATAATTTATGCTCGTGAATCCATTTTATTCTGGAATATTGATGATCTAATAGCTATTATCATACTTTCTGAAGAGAGCTTGGGGTATTATTCGACAGCTCCTGAGGAAGCGCAACAGCTATGGATCGATATCAGCAGAGTACTATACATGACTATGTTATGATCATACACTCCAGCTACAGTATAAAGGAGAGGAGAATGGCTGATTTGAATGAGCGCCACGCCCCTTGGCATAGCTTTTTCTTCCCAAAGTGGTACTCAGTAAGCTCAGTGGGAAACAGAGTGGTCAGCGAGATTGCGCTTGTCCCTTGCTGACCACTTCTGTGCTGGACCAGTTGGTTCGGGAGCTAAATTGGAGCCACCCCGTGTGCCAACTTTCCATATGCTATTGGAGTGTTCCAAACGGGGGCAATATCCGCCTTTCCTTTCCTGCCCCTCTGACTCCGCTTGTATTGAAGTCAAGCAGATTTCCTACTCAGAAAGAGCACCTTTACACAATGGATTCACCCTTTAGTAGGTAGACATCACAAGGCACCGACAGAACTGGACTGCCAGTCACTGCTCTCTATCTCTATGTTAAGGTGCATGGCATCTTTCAGGGGGGAAACGGGCCTGTTTGTGGCATGTAACGTTTGTTCATAAACAAATGTTTAAAAACTATACATTTGGGAGCATAATATTTATTTTAGATTTGGATCGCAAGCGAACAACGAATCAGAAGTGAATTATTCAGCCGTCCACAAGATTAATATCATGTACTTTTTGCTTGAATAATTAAACGTCCCGCTGGATCAATTGAGTTAAGGAAGGAAAATCAATCTGAAACCAGCATCGTATCAAGTAGGTAAAATGATGCTCAGGAGAAGTCACCTTTAACCACGCGCCTCGTTCAAATGCAGATCATGTCGGATGAAGACCTGAGACCTCTTCACACGAAACATGTATACAGATAGACACTGAATAAATAAAGGCCTTCTTTCTCCCAAACACTGGAATAAGTTGCAGAGGATTAGCATCTCATTACAAAGGAGTGCTGTGAATTGTGGGCAAAGGGGCGTGAGGGAGCAAAAAAAGGGACCGGGAGAGTCTCCTCTCTGAATACGAAAGAGGTCGTGGACGCTGGGTTCCTCCCGGGAGCGCTGGATAAACATGCATTGACTATGGATTGACACCGCAACAGAGAAAATGTGCCAAAAATGGTTCTGTTATTGCGGCAAACTTGCTATGAGACATGATTACACTCCCTGCTTTAGTTCCGTCCGAGGTGGTGCATCCAGGTTGGACATTTCACAGCAATAACTCCCAACCTAAACTGTGTGAGCTGTTTGAGTAAACACTATCTCCCGAGACGTTGGGCGAGACAGTTTGCCACAAAGCTTACAAGTCTCCTGCTGCTGGCCAGTCTGCGTTCTGTGCCATGAGCATGCAATTGCCCTTGATTCCACTCCCCACTGATAAGTGTACACGCTCAGTCGTGCAGCAAAGACTCGTTGACAGTAGCTACGCTGCATCTGATTCTGAAGGACAACGAATACGCTCTCCCTAATTTGGATATTGTTGTGTTTGTAGTTAGTTGGATAAAGCAGCCCAATGATGCAGTTCTATCTTATTTTCAAGTTGCTTATGGGAAAACGTCCAGTCTGTATTCCTCTCAACTGTTTGATGAAACTTGGAAGTGGGTCTGCTCAGACTCCGCTGCTCCACTCCCCACGAGAGCTACACTGGCCTGTATCCTGGCTGATTTGGTAGGCAGATGTCTCAGGGCAGTGTGTGGGAAGGGTAGGAGTGAAATCCTAGATGGCCTCAGTGACAGACGGCGTCCCATTGCACCACTTCAAGTGATACAAACAGGATCTTCACAAAAGTGAGTTAAATTGCATGGTCACGTGACGTTACACTTGCATCTGAAAAACTCGAAGCAATTTCCTTTCACCATTGAATGGGGAGTGAGTTGTGATTCACACAACTCATACATGTGTTGACCAGTACACAATGGAACCAGGGTATATCAGTAACTGTGATACATCAATTATAATGTATGGATCAGAATACACCACTAGAGTAAGGGTGAGTTTTCTCCCACAAAGCTGCAGAATTGGAGATGTAGGAATATGTCCGTGTCTGTCTTCTCCCTATGATGGCTACCTTGCTGTACTTATCTGCTGTTGTATACAGTGCCTTCGGAAAGTATTCAGACCCCTTGACTTTTTCCACATTTTGTTACGTTACAGCCTTATTCTAAAATGGATTAAATAAAACAATTTCCTCAGCAATCTACACACAATAACCCATAATGACAAAGCAAAAACAGGTTCTTAGAAATGTATGCAAATGTATTAAAAACAAAAAACAGCAATACCATATTTACACAAGACCCTTTGCTATGAGACTCGAAATTGAGCTCATGTGCATCCTGTTTCCATTGATCATCCTTGAGATGTTTCTTCAAATCCATTGGAGTCCACCTGTGGTAAATTCAATTTATTGGACTTGATTTGGAAAGGCAAACACCTGTCTATATAAGTCCCACAGTTGACAGTCCATGTCAGAGCAAAAGCCAAGCCAGGAGGTAGGCCAAATTGAGCAATCGGGGGAGAAGGGCCTTGGTCAGGGAGGTGACCAAGAACCCGATGGTCACTCTGACAGAGATCTAGAGTTCCTCTATGGAGATGTGAGAACCTTCCAGAAGGACATCCATCTCTGCAGCACTCCACCAATCAGGCCTTTATGGTAATGTGGCCAGACGGAAGCCAATACTCAGTGAAAGGCAGATGAAAGCCTGATTGGAGTTTGCCAAAAGGTACTTAAAGACTCTCAGACCACGAGAAACAAGATTCTCTGGTCTGATGAAACCAAGATTGACCTCTTTGGCTTGAATGTCAAGCGTCATGTCTGGAGGAAACCAGGCACCGCTCATCACTTGACCATTACCATCCCTACGGTGAAGCATGGTGGTGGCAAGCATCATGCTGTGCGGATGTTCTTCAGCGGCAGGGACTGGGAGACTAGTCAGGATAGAGGGAAAGATGAACAGAGCAAAGTACAGAGAGATCCTTGATGAAAACCTGCTCCAGAGCGCTCAGGACCTCAGACTGGGGCGAAGGTTCACCTTCCAACAAACCAACGACTCTAAGCACACAGCGAAGTCAACATAGGAGTCTCTGAATGTCCTTGAGTGGCCCAGCCAGAGCCCGGACTTGAACCCGATATAACATCTCTGGAGAGACCTGAAAATAACTGTGCAGCGATGCTCCCCATCCAACCTGACAGAACTTGAGAGGATCTGCAGAGAAGAATGGGAGAAACTCCCCAAATACAGGTGTGCCAAGTTTGTAGTGTCATACCCAAGAAGACTTGAGGCTGTAATCGCTGCTAAAGGTCCTTCAACAAAGTACTGAGTAAAGGGTCTGAATACTTATGTAAATGTGATATTTCATTTTTTTTATATTTTATTAATTAGCAAAAACGTCAAACTGTTTTTGCTTCGTCATTATGGGGTATTGTATGTAGTTTGATAAGGGGGAAAAAACAATGTAATCAATTTTAGAATGAGGCTGTAACCTAACAAAATGTGGAAAATGTCAAGGGGTCTGAATACTTTCCGAAGGCACTGTACATCTTACATTTCCTCCCCATAGCAACTCCCGTTCTAGCAACATGTTCACCTGCAGGGGTGGATCATTCCTTAATCCCCCGACAATCCACTAGCATTTAGTGTGTAGGATTACAGGTGGGAATGCAGAATATTGGTGATGACCTTGGTAAACACTGACAGGATAGACTTTTTTATTAATATTGCTGAAGTCAGTTGAGATTTTATTATTTAAATTACACCAGCCATTATCACCTTGGCTGCTGTAGGTTAATTCACCCCCGTCAATCTACAAACGCATAGCCTATTAGCTACACATTTGTATTGTTATACCCCTGAAAGATGGGAAATATGAGAAATGATTCACACTGGCACGTAGCTACTGTTCAGTCAGTTGTAATGATGAATTGCATAAATTCCTCAACTCTTTACATACATATCTCTTTTGTCAAATTACATAGCGTTCACATTTGTATTCCTAGGCATTACTAATTAATGGAGTACACAGATTATTGTATTATCACATTCACATGAACTATTAGAATATGACTTACAATTCTGTAATATATACATATATTTGTTTTTAGTTGAACCTTTATTTAACTAGGCAAGTCCATTAAGAATAAATTGTTATTTACAATGACGGCCTACCCCGGCCAAACCCGGACGACGCTGGGCCAGTTGTGCGTCGCCCTATGAGACTCTCAATCACGGCCGGATGTGATTCAGCCTGGATTCCAACCAGGGACTGTAGTGACGCCCCTTGCACTGAGATGCAGTGCCTTAGACCGCTGCGTCACTCGGGAGCTCAAAGGAAGGGATGTAGTAGTCAAAGGTGGGTAATGGGTAAATGATAAACTCCAGTGGGCGATTGAGATGAGCCAAACAACCACCAATATAAACAAAAACGTATGACATTCTTACAACTGTATTGTTTGCATTTTAATGTAGGCCTAAAGGGAACATAGGCCATGTGGAGATGTTCATATTGAAGCATCAACAAACAAAATGTGTTCCTAACTTGTTTGATAAGATTAGTAGGCTAGATTAGTATATTTTCTCTGAGGACCCCACGCAGGAGGGCCCTGACCCCAAGTTTGGGAACCACCGTTCTCTCTCTCTCTCTCTCTCTCTCTCTCTCTCTCTCTCTCTCTCTCTGCTTGCTTCCCCTCTCTCTCTATTACCCATTTCGGACAGAAGGTGTGGTATTATTACCTGTAAAAATGTTTTACGGCAATGTTTAAATGATCCCCTTTCAAACAGCCCCTTATTTACCACGTTCTTGCAGGTATATCCCTTTTGTACATATCAGTAGGTAACAGGCACATTGGGATTGGTTGGGGGCAGGGGGGCGTTGTTTAACCAAGTGGGCTATTTGCATTTCAAATTAGGGAGAAACAATGGAAATGTTAATGAATTTACCTGCAAAAAAAGCAGATAATCATTCACATAGACCTGAAACCAGTATTTTGGTTAAAGGGCCTGTGAAAATGCAGGAATCATGACTAGGTCTTTAGGTTGGTCTTATTTTCAAAATGTTTTTTTTACCACCTTCCCCTTTCAGATAAATAAAAAAAACTGGCAAAAAGAAAGCAGGCATAGTACATTAGTGGGATTTCGGTCGGTGTATGAAAGGGATATCTGTCTCCTCTGCTTCCTCCTGCATGCAGCCTGCCTCAGCCTCATCACATTCATGTCTGTAACCTACTCTCTGTAAAGCAAAGTTATTATTATTATTTAGCAGCCTAATTTTTTTTGCTCCAGCTAAAATAGGCTTTGTTTAACATGAGCCAGCTAGAAGGAGGACGTCAGAGGCTAAGTAATACTAGCCAGAGCCCTTCAAAGATATTGCAATAGAAGTCTCTGCCAGCTGATACCCACCTGACTGTAAGCGACTATTTACTAGTTGTGCACTCCTTCTCCGAATGTATTTCTTGTTGGTTTTAAGGAATGGCTGTAGACAAGGAGGAAGTCGAGGGACGGTTTAAAAATGGCCTTTTGTCTGACGTTTCGCAAACTGTCAGCGTCTCTAACGTTGTTTTAGAGAATTTGGCAGTAACTTCAACCGGCCTCACAACCACAGACCGCGTGTAACCACATTAGCCTAGGACCTCCACATCCGGCTTCTTCACCTGCGGGATCGTCTGAGACCAGCCACCCGGACAGCTGATGAAACTGTGGCTTTGCACAACCTAAAATGTCTACACAACCTGTCAGAAACCGTCTCATGGAAGCTCATCTGTGTGCTCGTTGTCCTCTCCGGGGTCTTGACCTAACTGCAGTTTGGCATCATAACCGACTTCAGTGGGCAAATGCTCACCTCCAATGCCCGCTGGCACACTGGAGAAGTGTGCTCTTCACGGATGAATTCCGGTTTCACCTGTACCGGGCAGATGGCAGACAGCATGTAAGGCGTCGTGCTGGAGAGCGGTTCGCTAATGTCAACGTTTGTAACAGACTGCCCCATGATGACAATGGGGTTATGGTATGGGAAAGCATAAGCTACAGACAACGAACACAATTAAATTTTATCGCTGGCAATTTGAATGCACAGAGATACCGTGATAGAGACATACCCCAAGCGACTTACAGCTGTAATTGCAGCAAAAGGTGGCGCTACAAAGTATTAACTTAAGGGGGCTGAATAATTTTGCACGCCCAATTTTTCAGTTTTTGATTTGTTAAAAAATTTTGAAATATCCAATAAATGTCGTTCCACTTCATGATTGTGTCCCACTTGTTGTTGATTCTTCACAAAAAAATACAGTTTTATATCTTTATGTTTGAAGCCTGAAATGTGGCAAAACGTCGCAAAGTTCAAGGGGGCCGAATACTTTCGCAAGGCACTTTATATGTGTATATAGTTTATTTTATTTGAAAACATTACAGCGGTCCGGACCTCAGTGTCTTCATATGTAGTTACAGCCCTGGTTAGGTCTAGACTAGATTTCGACGATGAGGGCTTTAGATCCCAAAGACTGATGAGGTATGAAAGACGGGCAACTGCTCCTTTTAAAAATATTGACGATGGGATTTGTGAGGAATATTACTCCAGCATTCTCCCCACGCTCTCAACTTTAAGATCTTTTGATCACCCAACCTAGGAGACGTCCAACTTGTGATTTACCCTCCTTTTTTAAAATCCCTACGATCATCTATCTTATGCTTAGGATATGGAGTCTGGATTCTGCCTGTTTATTCTATCTTCCTGATTACAACAGGTTCCGGAGCTGTCTGTCTGGCCTTGCTAGCAGTCAGCAGAAGGCTTTGTGGGGGTGGGTGGGTTGCGGAGGTGGGTAGAGTGGGCGGGGTGCTGCTGGTTTAGTTGATGGTGGATTAATCTCCCACACTGAGAAATCAGCTCTTGTGTTCTCCCTCTAGATACTGGAACTTTGATCAAGCCCTTATGTGATTAGACGCTGACCCTGACATGACAGGCCCCAGAAAGTTTTAAAAGAAGGAAAAAAAAGAAGTAAAAAAAAAACATTTCTTCTGATCTGACGGGTAAACCAGGAAAAGTCTGAAATATTCTGAAGGTGTCTTTCCTGCCTCTCTCACATCGTCTTGCGGGTAATAAAGATTTAATGTATTCATTTTACTCTGGCAAAAATTGCAATCTATAATGACCTGACATTTTTTTTTTTTTAACTAGCCAGCAGCCTCATGATTTGAATGTTAACCAGAGTCCGCTCAACTCCAGGTAGTAACTAGTGGGAGAGGCATACTTTGAATTACACAGGGATTACACACCTGTGAATGCAGAGATGCATGTTTTGAATTCATCCGTATTATTCATTTGTTTATATTTTGCATAACATTTTTTTCCCCATGTTGCATTTTTATAGTATGTCAGAGGACTTTGGTTTTCTAGAATATTCTATGACTCATAAAATGTACAATTTGAATCAATGGCAGAAAGGAAGATGGAACAGACAGAAAGGTAGTCTCTTGTTAGTGGAATGGATATTAGTTGATCTGAATGTCAAATAGAGTAGGGTGAATTAGGAATAAGTGGGACACTTTTTGCATTTCATTCTCCTGCAACCTCTTACGACATCTATCCAGCATATTAGCCCAACACATGATACATTTCTGAAATCCTCAAGATTTTTTCACCTAATCACACAAAAAAGGACTAATGTTGATATTATATTCACACCCATTTGGACACACTGAGTCAAAACCATATTTTCAGTTTGAATTTGGTCAACTGGGACAGCAGGTTAGATAAAATGGGATAGTCTTAATTGTACCCTAACGATCATTCAATTACATTGTGTGTGATTAGGAAACATCTTGATCATGTGTTGGGCTAATATGTTAGATGGATGTTGAAAGAGGTTACAGAAGACAGAAGCACAGAAAATTCTGCTTGGTGCCATTGGTGCCAAAAATGAACATGATAACAGTATTAAATAACCAGAGCCCTGCCTAACCTAAGTACAGGGGGTCCTTAATGTAAACGGGATCTCTTTCCATTGGAAAAACCTATAAGATCATCACCACCTTAGCTACTCAGTGATGTCCTACTTTAGCTACAGTTGAAGTCAGCAGTTTACATACACTTATGTTGGAGTCATTTAAAACTCATTTTTCAACCACTCCACAAATTTCTTGTTAACAAACTATTGTTTTGGCAAGTCGGTTAAGACGTGTACTTTGTGCATGACACAAGTCATTTTTCAACAATAGTTTACAGACAGATTATTTCACTTATAATTCACTCCATCACAATTCCAGTGGGTCAGAAGATTACATACACTAAGTTGTGCCTTTAAAAAGCTTGGAAAATTCCAGAAAATTATGTCATGGCTTTAGAAGCTTCTGATAGGCAAATTTACATCATTTTAGTAAATTGGAGGTGTACCTGTGGATGTATCTCAAGGCTTACCTTAAACTCAGTGCCCCTTTGCTTGACATCATGGGGAAATCAAAAGAAATCAGCCAAGTTCTCCGATTTTTTTTTTGTAGAGCTCCACAAATCTGGTTCATCCTTGGGAGGAATTTCCAAACGGCTGAAGATACCACGTTCATCTGTACAAACAATAGTATGCAAGTAAAATCACCATGGGACCACGCAGCCGTCATACCGCTCAGGAAGGAGACACTCTCTGTCTCCTAGAGATGAACATACTTTGGTGTGAAAAGTGCAAATCAATCCCAGAACAACAGCAAAGGACCTTGTGAAGATCCTGGAGGAAACAGGTACAAAAGTATGTACATCCACAGTAAAACGAGTCCTATATCGACTACCTGAAAGGCCTCTCAGGAAGGAAGATGCCACTGCTCCAAAACCGCCATAAAAAGCCAGACTACGGTTTGCAACTGCACATGGGGACAAATATCTTACTTTTTGGAGAAATGTCCTCTGGTCTGATGAAACAAAAATAGAACTGTTTGGCCATAATGACCATCGTTATGTTTGGAGGAAAAAGGGGGATGCTTGCAAGCCAAAGACCACCATCCCAACCGTGAAGCACGGGGGTGGCAGCATCATGTTGTGAGGATGCTTTGCTGCAGGAGGGACTGGTGCACTTAATAGATGGCATCACGAGACAGGAAAATTATGTGGATATATTGAAGCAACATCTCAAGACATTAGTCAGGAAGTTAAAGTTTGGTCGCAAATGGGTCTTCCAAATGGACAATGACTCCAAGCATACTTCCAAAGTTGTGGCAAAATGGCTTAAGGACAACGAAGTCAAGGTATTGCAGTGGCCATCACAAAGCCTTGAGCTCAATCCTATAGAACATTTGTGGGCAGAACTGAAAAAGCGTGTGGGAGCAAGGAGGCCTACAAACCTGACTCAGTTACACCAGCTCTGTCAGGAGGAATGGGACAAAATTCACCCAACTTATTGTGGGAAGCTTGTGGAAGGCTACCCGAAACATTTGAACCAAGTTAAACAATTTAAAGGCAGTGCTACCAAATACTAATTGAGTGCATGTAAACTTCTGACCCACTGGTAATGTGAAGAAAGTAATAACATCTCAAATCTCTACTATTATTCTAACATTTCACATTCTTAAAATAAAGTGGTGATCCTACCTGACCTAAAATAAGGGAATTTTTATTAGGATTAAATGTCAGGAATTTTGAAACTGAGTTTAAATGTATTTGGCTAAATTGTATTTAAACTTCTGACTTCAACTGTAGCTATGAAGTGGGACAACGATAAAAAAAATGACTGAATTACAAAATACATTCATAAAATATTTGTTTTCAAAGGTTTTATTTTGATGCACCAGTAGTACATATGTACATATGTACATTTACATCACCATTTTTCATTGTGCACTATTTATGACAGCTTTGTTCTGTTTTGATGCTTTATGAAACTATGTCACTGACCTTATCGTGTGCTTCGCAGTGTGAGCTCCCTGTTAGAACCTTGCTCTGCCCACCTCTATGATGACACACCAATGAAGTAATGTGATTTTTATCATGTGATTTCTCTGCAAGGGCTTAGTAACAATAGTTTTGATTCTCACTTGTCAGATCAAGAACTGAACACATCAGGATTAAGCTGTCCCAGTATATATGACATCTCACTTTTTCTGAATTCACCCTATGTTATAAAACTACCTGATCGGTGTGTTCCGTCTATCTTTAGAGTTCAGTTCCTCCTTTCACCTTTGTTTGGGTTAAACTGCAACGCCTGAACTTCAGAGGCTGCATGCTAGCTGTGCCTGTGTCAGGCCTCAATGTATTAAGTTCAGTCTAAAGCTATTTAGCAGCTTTGGCATGAAAAGTCATGGAGATTAGAAAGAGGGTGGATAGTTGATTATTTAGCATTCTGTTTGGTTCTCCCCACCATGCCTGGAGTTGCTTAGAAGACTTGAAATGCCTGTCGGAATCTCTTTAACGTAGCTTTCTACTCCGTCCTCGGGTACCTCTATTGCTTTTTACCACATCAGCCTGGCCACTTTCCCATAATCTCCATTGGTAATGAGATCTAGAAGATTCAGGGCAATGTTGTCTCTACTGAGAAGCCCTCTGCAAAAAGGAATACTTCTTCCCACAGGCTATTATGGCATTTTGAGGGCGGTGGAGGTAAAATACTGGTTTAAAAAAATAGTACAAAAAAAAAAACATTATTTTAATGCAGGTACTACTAAGCTTCTTGGGTTTTACACCAAATATGTAAAAGTGAGTCATGCATTATGATTCTTAATTGATATTTTTAAACTTATTTTTTAACTTATTTCACTAGGCAAGTCAGAACAAATTCTTATTTACAATGACGGCCTAGGAACAGTGGGTTAACTGCCTTGTCCAGGGGCAGAAGGACAGATTTTTACCTTGTCAACTCGGGGATTCAATCTAGCAACCTTTCGGTTACTGGCCCAACGCTCTAACCACCTGGCTACCTTGATTACTGCATTGTTGTCTTTAGAGCTTGCAAGAAAGGCATTTCACTGTACTTGTGCATTTGCAGGAATATTATATATGTTTACAGGAATACAGTCCACCCCCCAAATTCAACCAAGCTTTCATATTACGTCGTGGTGATAGTGACCAATGCAGAACACAGAAAATATCCTTATATAAACAGATGGATATGTATTTAATATTCCATCCATCAACCTAACAATCAGTTCCAGTCCTTTTTATTTATTAATGTTCAAAACTTTTTGCACAAGAAATATACAATTCTATACAGACAACAGACCCGATTTTCCACTTAAGAAGTGTGTTCAGGGACCTATCTGGAGATTCACACACATTTAGTAAGCTTTCCTCAGCAACTCATAAGGGACACTGGCAGTACAGAAGATGTGAACGATACTCAACACAATTGGCCAAGAGATGGAAAAGACATTCAACCTCAAGGGATCCTCTAACATTAGCGCAGAATGAGAAAGGAGGTGTGTAGAAATTGATTGGTTTGCGGTCGGACATGTGGCCATGCAACTAAAGGCACAGGCTTATTTACTCAAACTACGTCCTCCAGAATGGGGGGGGGGGGGGACAACGTGATAATGGATAACTTCATCAAAATTGGATTTTGTTGTCCTTGATTGCATTTGCGGTTCATATCTCATTATCGACGTGTTGCATTAGGGCTTTCACCAGATGAACACAAACACTTTCCTCTCTTATTATCTGAATCATTTTGTAAGAGCACTGCATGGCATTGATTGTGTAAGTCTACTTTAAAAGAGACGGATGTAATTGCGTTGATTAAGTATGCCAAGGAGTTGACTATCTGTTAACCCCTTAGACATGTTTTTATGTGACCAACTCTAACATAAGCCTTCATGCTGCCTCCTTAGAGAGGGTGATAGGTCAGGATCTGTGTGTGTGTGTGTGTGTGTGTGTGTGTGTGTGTGTGTGTGTGTGTGTGTGTGTGTGTGTGTGTGTGTGTGTGTGTGTGTGTGTGTGTGTGTGTGTGTGTGTGTGAAATGTAATACATTATTCCAACCCTGTGCATCGCAAACAGAGAGCGGTTAGACATATCTTCACCTTTCCCTCTTTGGCGTTGTCCGTTGTTGCTCCCTTTTGTGACTTCACTCTCTTTTCAACAACAACAACAACATCCCTCGACTTAACTTAGCTCCACTCTCCTGCTGTCCATTCAATAGCCTGGTAAACCACGGCCTCCCACCCCAATGGAGTCCTAACGCAGTGTCTTCCCGGAGGGAAGTCAATCAAAGTCTCCCTGTAGTAAGTCATTTCTCCGGCCCTAACTGATCATTTTCCCTCTAATATCCCAGGCCCGGCTTCACACCCGGCTGATCAATGTCGTTGAAAATAGTGGACTGTCCATTCTGTCTGGGAGCAGTGGGGAAGTGAAAAACGGACTAAATGGATGACTTTGTAAAGGGAGGCGGGATCGCTTGTATATCCCATGGTTCCCTCTCAAAACACATTCCCGTCAGCTTCATCACAACTAAATTAGCAATTCAAAGTGCGGCCCGGGGGTTGCGAATGTTTATGTGGATGCCCAGTGCAATGAAGGTTCACATTTGTATTCTGTCACTGCTCTGTCACTCACTTGGCACTGAAGTTAGGAGGCAGCCCTAATTTTAAACCTCAAGCACTTCTACAGTGGCCAGACTATCTCCCTTAAAATAAAGGATGTAAGGTTCTCCTATCATGATCATTTCTTCTCTCATTACTTCCACTCCCAATGATATAAGGTTATCCTACAGTGAGAGTATTTTTTTCTGTCTCATTGTTTCCTCTCGAGCCATTAAAATGCATCCGTCAGAGAAACAGTTTATTTATTTATTTAAAAAAAATATTTTTTTTTAAGAAGTGCCCTTCATGAAAGTTGCAAAGTTGCACACCTTGCACTCCCAGTAAATTATGTGGGAGTTTTCCTTAATCATCTTAAACTGTGACATGATATGGGATCAATAATCCTAATTAGCACATCTAAAGCATCCCAAAGTAGTCATCAGAGTTTGAGATTATATTTTCAACCTCACTGATCAATTGGCTGTTTGAAGTGTCTTACTTAATAACGCTACAGTAACTCTCACCCTGTAACTTGCTAATGAAGGCTCCCGAGTCTCCCAGGGACATGTGTAGGTTCAGCTCTAAACCACTGCTTCCCACTGCTTATTTTTGCTGTGCATCAGCAATATCCACCATGGTCTTTAGGAAGACGTGAAAAGATAGCAAGTTATCTTGATTTTGTTTTGTTGCCTACTTATATACTGTGTAGATATACTGTATATATTTATAAAACCATTTTTTTTTTACATCCTGGATGCCAATTGGTTGATAGCAGGGAATTATTCACCACAATCCCCACATTTTCCGGGTAATGCCTGTTAAGAATTCCTTTATATTTATCAATGCGCAGCCACTGTCCCACAGCTCAGCCAGTCAGTTTATGAAAGTAATCTCCCCTGGAGAAAAAAGTGTATGATTCAAAACAAATCTTATTGGTCGCATACACATATTTAGCAGATGTTATTGCGGGTGCTCCAAAATGCTTGTCTTCCTATGTAGCTCCAGCAGTGCAGTAAGATCTAACAATGCACAACAATACACAAACATTTTTTTTAGGTTAAAAATGGAATTAAGAAATATAGAAATATTAGGACGAGCAATGTCAGAGTCCGGATAAATATATAAATATATATATATATATATATATATATATATATATATATATATATATATATATACAGTACCTTCAGAAAGTATTCAGACCCCTTGACCTTTTCCACATTTAAAGCCTTATTCTAAAATTGATTACATAGTATTTTTTTCCTCATCAATCTACACACAATACCCCATAATGACAAGCAAAAAAAAAGGTTTTTAGAAATTTTTGCACAAAAAAAATGAAAAATTTAAAATGGAAATATAACATTTACGTAAGTATTCAGACCCTTTACTCAGTACTTTCTTGAAGCACCTTTGGCAGCGAGTCTTCTTGGGTATGATGCAACAAGCTTGGCACACCTGTATTTGGGGAGTTTCTCCCACTATTCTATGCAGATACTCTAAAGCTCTGTCAGGTTGGATGGGGAGCATCGCTGCACAGCTATTTTCAGGTCTCTCCAGAGATGTTAGATTGGGTTCAAGTCCAGACTCTGGCTGGGCCACTGAAGGAAATTCAGAGACTTGTCCCGAAGCCATTCCTGCGTTGTCTTGGCTGTGTGCTTAGGGTCAATGTCCTGTTGGAAGGTGAACCTTCGCCCCAGTTGGAGGTCTTGAGCACTCTGGAGCAGGCTTTCATCAAGGATCTCTTTGTACTTTGCTCCGTTCATCTTTGTCTCTATCCTGACTAGTCTCCCTGTCCCTGCCGCTGAAAAACATCCCCACAGCATAATACTGCCACCACCATGCTTCACCATGTTTCGCCTCCAGACATGACGCTTGGCATTCAGCAGTTCAATCATGGTTTCATCAGACTAGAATCTTGTTTCTCATGGTCTGAGAGTCTTTAGGTGCCTTTTGGCAAACTCCAAGCGGGCTGTCAAGTGCCTTTTATTGAGGAGTGGCTTCCATCTGGACACCACCATAAAGACCTGATTGGTGGAGTGCTGCAGAGATGGTTGTCCTTCTGGAAGGTTCTCCCATCTCCACAGAGGAACTCTGGAGCTCTGTCAGAGTGACCATTTGGTTCTTGGTCACATCCCTGACCAATGTCCTTCTCCCCCGATTGCTGAGTTTGGCAGGGCAGCCAGCTGTAGGAAGAGTCTTGGTGGTTCCAAACTTATTCCATTTAAGAATGATGGAGGGCACTGTGTTCTTGGGGATCTTCAATGCTGCATAATCTTTTTTGGTACCCTTCCCTAGATCTGTGCCTTGATACACTGGGTTTTTGATCTGACATGCATTGCCAACTGTGGAACCTTATAGATCCGTGTGTACCTTTCCAAATCATGTCCAATCAATTGAATTTACCACAGGTGGACTCCAATCAAGTTGTAGAAACATCTCAAGGATGTTCAATGGAAACAGGATGCACCTGAGCTAAATTTCAATTATCATAGCAAAGGGTCTGAATACCTATGTAAATTCGGTATTTCTGATTTCTTATTTTTTATAGATTTGCAAAAATGTCTAAACTTATTTTCGCTTTGTCATTATGGGGCATTGTGTGTAGATTGCTGAGGATTTACATTTTTTTAAATCAATTTTAGAATAAGGCTTTAACATAACAAAATGTGGAAAAAGTCAAGGGGTCTGAATACTTTCCGAAGGAACTGTATAACTTATCTTTCTTCTCTTATTTTGCACCGGCTATCATTTTGTCTTAACCCAACAACAGATTACTACAGGCAGAGAGGAAGAGGCAAAGCGAGAGGGTTTAATCCACCCAAAATCTGTCCACATTAAGCAGATCATTAATTATTAACCTGTTGATGCTCTGGGGGCGCTATTTCATTTTTGGATGAAAAACGTTCCCGTTTTAAACAAGATATTTTGTCACAAAAAGATGCTCGACTATGCATATAATTGATAGCTTTCGAAAGAAAACACTCTGACGTGTCCAGAACTACCAAGATATTTTCTGTGCGTGCCCTAGAACGTGAGCTTCAGGCAAAACCAAGATGAGACGGCATCCAGGAAATGAGCAGGATTTTTGAGGCTCTGTTTTCCATTGTCTCCTTGTATGGCTGTGAATGCGAGAGGAATGAGCCTGCCCTTTCTGTCGTTTCCCCAAGGTGTCTGCAGCATTGTGACGTATTTGTAGGCAGATCATTGGAAGATTGACCATAAGAGACCACATTTACCAGGTGTCCGCCCGGTGTCCTGCGCCGAAATTGGTGCGCAAAAGACAGCTGCCAGTATTTTTCCATGGGATACAGAGAGGAAAGCAAGCTTCCACGAACTGCATATCAATGAAGAGATATGTGAAAAAACACCTTGAGGATTGATTCCAAACAACGTTTGCCATGTTTCGGTCGATATTATGTAGTTAATCCGGAAAAAGTTTTACATTGTAGGTGACTGAATTTTCGGTTCGTTTCGGTAGCCAGACGCAATGTAGAAAACGGAACGATTTCTCCTACACACAGACGCTTTCAGGAAAAACTGCGCATTTGGTATGTAACTGAGAGTCTCCTCATTGAAAACATCCGAAGCTCTTCAAAGGTAAATGATTTTATTTATTTGGTTATCTGGTTTTTGTGAAAATGTTGCGTGCTAAATGCTACTCAAAATGCTATGCTAGCTTTGCATACTCTTACACAAATTAGTCAATTTCTATGGTTCAAAAGCATATTTTGAAAATCTGAGATGACAGTGTTGTTAAGAAAAGGCTAAGCTTGAGAGCAGACGCATTATTTTCATTTTATTTGCGATTTCCAGAAATCGTTAACGTTGCGTTATGCTAATGAGCCTGAGGCTTTAGTCACGATCCCGGATCCGGGATGGGGAGTTCCAAGAGGTTTAAGCAAGAAAGGAGTTTTTGTATTCAGGGCCAGACTTCCGCATTTAGGGCTTCAGGAGTTTTTTATTTTAGGGAAATCGGCTAACTTCCTGTATTTGAACTAATTTTGGCAATTTTGGCAATGTGCAGAGAGATTTATAATGCTATTCTACACAATTTGTCATGAGGCTAAGAGAAAATGTTGCAGATTTTAAGCTAATTTCCAGCAATTCTACACTTTTTGCCATGGTGTTGAGATTTTTTTGTTGGTGCTGTTATATAGCTCATCTCATGCTTTTGCACATTTTTGTAAATTGAAGAAACATTGCCTTGTGCCTTATTATACCATGACCAAAAAAAACACATATTTGTAAGATATTTCCTAATTTCTCTCCCTCATGAGGAGGGAGGATAGTGAAAGATCACAGAAGTAACAAGTAAAGGTAGACCTATCAATTAGTTAGTGTTTTTACTTATATCAATTTTGTTTATGAATTATTATGTGACTAAAACTCAAAATGCTGTTACCAAATTGGTAACGGAATTTCTCCAATGGGAAATCATAATCGTCATAAACCACAGAGTGGTCACCTGCTACTGTCCTCCCTTCCACTGGCATGCTGTTATGTTCAGCTCATTTTCTTTCTCTTTTTTGTTGTCTGGTGGTCAAAGCAAGAGTTTGAAAAGTCTGGAAAACCCCTCCCTCCCTCCCTCTTCTCTCGCTCCTTCTATTTCCATTTACTGTAACCGGCATCCTCAACCACCGAGCACAGAATGACACCTGATGTCAATGGGTGTTGAAAAGTAGTTGAAATGTGGTCAGTCCGCCCTGGCCTTGATTTCAACGTCCACAACATCATTTTTTGGTCCAGACCAGCCTTGATTTCAATGTCCCCAAAAGTCTGGACTGGACTTAATTTGGCCCAAACATAGACATCCATGATTGGTTCAGAATTGATCCAGGCCACAATTGTCCGGACAGGATCAAATCTGAACCAATCATAGATGTCTATGTTTCACAAGTTTGGACAGCACAGTGCCAACGGTAAATAAAATAATATATATATATATATAACCATATATATATAATATGTTTTTTACTCCAGCACTACACAGCTGATTCAAATAATTGAAGCTAGGTGATGAGATGGTTATTTGAATCAGCTGTGTAGTGCTAGGGCAAAAAACAAAACGTTTGGTCCACTAACATTAGTATTTAAAAAAAGTAAGTGTCAAAATGTAAAATGTATTTTATTAGTTTGTCATACTACCGTAAAATTCCATAAATTTTAACCACTTTAAAATGGACCTACAGTACATCCATAATTTCAAAAGCTCACTACATTGAATTACACATAATTTTAAAGCCCACTTCATAGAAAATGTAACAAACTGGACTATATGTAGTAACTTACTCTGACGAGATTGTGATTGGGTCTAAATAGGTATTTGGCATTTGGTAATCTAAATTCAGTGTACTTCATGATCTTTAACTGCCAAGTCAGATTCTTCTCACATGCCAACTAAATTTCCTTAGCTTCAGAAGCAGCCACATTCATCAAATTTGGTGTGATTATCTTTAGATATATTCTCTAGACTAGCCCAGAGGGAATTGTTGATATGTTATCATTTTTAAAAAATTCTAGATAACATTTTCTTTTGAAAAATTTGCCAAAATACTTTTTTTATTTTTATTTCTGAGTAAATTCAATCCTGGTCTGTCTTAACAAAATAAAACCAAAACATTTAGGCTGACTTAATCCAGTGCCTTGAAAAATGTATTTGTGTGATTTGCAAATATGCACATATTTAATGAGATATAGTCTCATTTTGATATTTGTTTACAATATTTGAGAAAAATTGTAATACAAAACAGTATTATATTTGTGTCTACGTCAACCGGTAAAAGTTGATTGTGATATAATTAAAGGGGGGTGGGGGAAAATCCCTATTAGTAAGTGGTGCCTGGCCTTAAACTTTAAAATCAATAGTTTTTGTTTGGCATACATGTTAATTAAGTGAAAAGTCTGAGTTTCAGCACAATTCCGTTACCGTGGAATTACCCTACACTTTCCATCCTTTTTGGCTAAATAGGCAATTTAGTAAGAATAATAGCACTTTATTTGCAAGCAGGGATAGGGCTTCAGGCTTGATATGAATGTTGACATTTCTAATTTGACTAATGCCTTGCCAATGTGGGACTGGCAGGTGTTAAACAGATGCAGTGTAAAGAAACACCAGAGGCGTGGTGAAGAAAAGTGTCATGACTTGCATTAGCAGGTGCTGTGATTTCATGTTCAAAAAAGTACATCTAACACAGGACTTTTGGCCATTGTCCAGTCAAGTAACACAATTGAATAAAATCCTGGGTTTAAATTACTCATATTTTTTATTTGTCTTGCACTCCATTCGCTAACGCTCAAATTCAATATACTTATGCACAGAGTTCAGGTGGGCCTTCTCACTTCTCACAGAAAACTAAGGAAAGGAGGGGTGCTCAACAACAATGACAAAAGTCATGAGAAGGGCTGTCCAAGAAAAACTTCAAAAATGACTTATTCGAGGCCGAAAGGAGTAAGAGCACTCAACAAAAAAAGGCAGAGTTTGATTTCTTTTAGCTCACTTTAATCCATTGTACAGGATTACAACAGGTGACTGACGTTTTGACATCATGGTGACATCTTCCTCAGTGACCTGAACATTGCACTTAGCTCCTATTTATAGCCTAGTAGCCCATTGAGACACACCAATGTAAGAAAATAATAATAATGTTTCAAGGTAAATGGCATATTATAGCACAAAATAATACTAATAATAAGATGAACCATCTTTCTCATTAATCTATAGGCCGTATTCAAATAAAGTATATACATAGGTGATAATTGGGTGTCTGCAACTCTGACTGCGGGTGACCAGAGAAACTGTATTACACCAGTGGCTTCTATGCAGTGACGGTCAACAGCATAGTCCGTGTTTTTGCTACAAATAGCAGCCTTGTGTTCTGCGATGCAGAGTTTCAATGCTGGTTCAGTTTGACCAATGTACGCAACCCTGCAGACGCATTTGAGAACGTATGTGACATTTAGTGGTGCTTCAATCAATGAGGCGTTGGATTTTTGCATCCTACGTTGTTCTTCGGTGATAAAAACTATAGTGCCGGTTGAGTTGCTGCAATGTACACAGTTGATCAAATTTGTTTCTAAATAGTGCTGCATGTTTTACTCCCGCGTCATATCACGTGCCTCTCTACATGATAATCAACATTGTCGGCTGCTTGTTGAGGTTATTATCACATTGTTTCCGAACCAGCTTTGTATTATGATGACAGCTAATCGTAGCGGGAGACTTCGATTAAGTTCAATGAGGATCATGTCAGCCACATTGTTATTAATACGCTGTTTGTCCGTTCCTGACCCTAGTTATGTAAATGTAGCATTAATCCCCCAGAATCCCAGAGATTGTGGAGCTGAACTGGGGTCGTCGAGAGGTTAATGATGGTCGGAATTGTCTGGGTGGTTATCAACATACACTGATAACTTCTAGGACCCGTATTGGTTTTAGCTGCTGCTTTAACTGCACTGTGTAATTAGTGTTTGTACACTGTGTGCATATGATTAGCTCTCTGTGGCCCTAGCCGCCTTGTGCTTGTCAAGTGCATATTTTCTTCCTCTTGCCCAGGTACCCTATTAAGAATAGACAAACAAAATGTCTAATGTTTACTTATTGTAAACCTGCCACCCACGAATGATACATTAATGTGACAATTCTTAGAAAAAAATGTCGGTCTGAGCTTCATAATAAAATGTCATTAATAAAATGTATTGCTGTTAATTTTTTTATCAAAAGCTTTGAGTTGCCTGATCTTTCTGTTGTTTCAATGAGACCTTTGGGCCGGGCACTTACATGTTCAGTGAGTGGCACATTTTCTCATAGAGCAGAAATGACTAAGATCGATGCAGGAAATAACCAATTCAAACTGATTGAACATTATCCTGAATCATTCCACACCACACTCAAAACGGTATGTGATCTGTCTTTAACCAACCAGAGCACAGCACATACATGGCAAATGCATAGGCCTACATCTAATGAATAGTTTATATATATAAACCCAGATTAGGGCACAATGAATCCATTTCAATTCATTGATTTCCTTGTATGAACTGTAACTCATTAAAATAGTTGACATTGTTGCCTGCTGCGTTTCTATGTTTTCGCAGTGTACATAGCTGTCTCAAATACCTCGTACCCTTGCACATTGACTTTGTATTGTTACTTCCTGTATATAGCCGGGTTATTTTTTACCCATTATTGTCATTCATGTGTATTTGTTCCTTGTGTCACTATTTATATTTAAATTGTTGTGTCTTTATCTTTAACTCTGAATTGTTGGAAAAGGATCCCTAAGGAAGTGTTAAACTGTCAGTCTACACCTGTTGTTTACGAAGATTTTTGATTTGATTTCTGATGTATGGACCAATATGAGGAACTCTCAATGGAGAAGTATCACATAAAACTACACCCACCATGGCTATTGCACTGTGGAGACCTGTCGACTTGTGTGAGCTATAACCTGTTGTCATCATGGAAATGTTGGACCTGGAGAGGGTTGAGATTAATTAAGAAGCTCACTGTCAAGGCTAAGCTCCAGTGTTCTGTGACCTATGTCTCCCATCTGATCGAACACGCCCAGCGGTGGACAACTGTGACTCTGCATAAGTAGGGTGCTCACACAATTTAGGAGGAATGAACATTGGGCTCAGGGGGACACTTGATGTTGTCATCACCATAATTAGGCCATTTTGAACAACGATTGCCAAAGAGACAGATGAAAAGTGCCTGATAAATGTAGGTTCCCTGACCTTTGCAAACCACGCAAATAATATTGCAGCTCATAAATTCTGTCTCAAAAGAGAGAAGTTGTGTGCATGTTGTATTTTCCTCTCTGCGCGAAGGCATTTCTTTGTGCTTTTGGAAGAGTACTTCATAAGAGCTCAATAAGATCGCTAAAAGTAGCTAGTTTGGGCCATTCAGGACGAAACTCATTGTGATCGGGCTATGCGACAAGATCACGTGGACTGCTTTTGAAGAACAGATGCAGATTGTGTGTATGTGTTTCATCTCAGCGCAGTAGAGGTTGAGGTGTGGGAGTGAATGACTTTCATGTTAAAGCCCTTAGGGATTTTTTTAACCTTGACTCTTCCGTCTCCCTCTGCGTATGAGAACATGAAGTTTCCGACGACCTCGTTATGCACATATTTTGAGAACAGCATTGGCACATCATGTGCAGTAAGGACAATAACGCCCTTTCTTTCTGTACTGGCAATCTGTTTCAACTCAGAATTCAATATCTTTAGATGGTGTTCTGTCCCGGGCCGCACAAATCAAACGCACTTCTGAAAGCGCAGTACAGAGAATATATTATTATGTATGTCAATATTTTCCTCAGTCTGGATAAAGAAATATGAACAACTGTAACTTGGACATCATGCTTGGATGTTTTTGCTGTTTTGTTAGCGTGTCTAAGTCTGAGTATGAAGTTGTATAAATAAATCTCTACTGCACGTTGAATTGTCTGTGGAAACATTTATTTTTTCCACAGATATTTTTTTCCATTTAGTCACATTTGCAATTATTCAATTAAGCCGTGCATGGATGATTAAACAATTTTGAGTTTGATTTAAATAAATTACGCTTTGGAAGTCTCCAGAGAAATGGAGTCAGATTACTTATGTAGCTATTTTTCACAGATCATTTCACTGTTTTTCTCTGTCTTTTCCTAACAGCTGTGCAATTGTATGATTGAACCATAGAGACACGTGTTGTCTCTTACATCTTGAAATTACAACCAGCGGCCTGTGACATGTCGTTAATATACAGTAACTTTGAATTTAACTTCCACTTTGATATTTGTGCTGTAAATTGCCACCAACCGGTAATGAGTTATCAGGAAATCATTATTGGTTTCAAGGGGAAGAGATACAAATCGATCTGGTGTCTTGATGCTGTGTAAAATATATGTCAGATTTACGGGGCTTGTCTTAGTCCTTGGCGATGGTACTGTAGATCACATCAGGGGGCAACGGACTGCAGATTAAAAATGTCATTTTCAAACGTCACACACTGTTTCGCGATATATGGCCCATGATTGAGGATCTGAGCTGGGCTCCTCTCGTTTCAGAAGGACTCTCGTCTTGGATTATGCATTGTCAAGGCTTAGACCAAGTCCCAAATGTCATTTTATACCCTTAGTAGTGCACTACATAGGGAATAAGGTGCCATTTGGGATGCACACTCAGTAGAGGTACATGTAAATAGAGGGCAGGACTGTTTTGCTTCCTGATGATATGGCAATACACTATCATCTCCAGAATATACTATATTCCCCAATTCCCCTCTGTGTCTTTCTCTGAGTAATGCCCCTTCACCACTCCTAAACCACACTGGCCTTTGACTCATTTACACAGATTACAGACGTGATGTTGAAACATGGGCTGGATCAGCGCCTGTCCTTCTGAGGCGTAACAAAATGTCACAATGATGGTGAGGACACAAATGCTTTATTTTCTTGGACTTTTGTTTAGCAGATCCACAGCAAATGTGATGAATGTCCTGCAGCGGGACACACATCCTACCTGTCTACCTGTCTGTGGGGCTTTACCAGAGGGAAGAAGAGAAAGCTGTGGTTTCAGATGGTTACATTAGGAGGGATGTTTGATCAGAGACGAGGCGGATGCACTCGTTGCTCGGTGTTTGGCCTCTGGAGAGTTCTGTCTGCCACTGCAAGGGAAGATGAACTAGATCAGGGACACACACATTTAGAAGGTCAATACAGGGACAGGCAGCTGGGTGCCACTAGGGTGTAGGCCACAGCAGCCTCCACAGTCACAGGATGTACCACTGCTGTCATACTGTATACCTTAGAGATCAGACATGGTAATACACTGTAACTTTGCTGTAATGTAGAGATATTTGACATTTACATTTCAGTCATTTGGTAGACACTGTTATCCAGAGATACTTACAAGAGCAATGAGGGTTAAGTGCTTTTCTCAAGGTCATATTGACTGATTTTTCAACTAGCGACCTTTCGGTTACTGGCCCAATGCTCTTAACTTCTTGACGCTACCCATCCCTGTCACGGGATCATTTTCGTCAGCAACCGCTGAATAGCATAGCGCAACAGTCAAATAATATTACACAAAAATATTCATATTCATGAAATCACAAGTGCAATATTGCAAAACACAGATAATCCTTTTGTTAATCCACCTGTCGTCTCAGATTTAGAAATTATGCTTTATAGCGAAAGCAATCCAAGCGTTTGTGTAAATTTATCGATAGCCTAGCATAGCATTATGTACACTTCGCGTCAGGAAGCTTGGTCACAAAAATCAGAAAAGCAATCAAATTAACCGTTTACCTCTGATGATCTTTGGATGTTTTCACTCACGAGACTCCCAGTTACACAACAAATGTTCCTTTTGTTCCATAAAGATTATTTTTATACCCAAAATACAGACGTTTGTTTGTCGCGTTATGTTCAGAAATCCACAGGAAAGAGCGGTCATGACAACGCACACGGAAATTCCAAATAGTCTTCATAGTGTCCACAGAAACATGTCAAACGTTTTTTTATAATCATTCCTCAGGTTGTTTTTAAAATATATATTCGATAATATCAACCGAGTGTGTAGGTTTTTCAATAACAGCGGGAGGAACAATGGAGGCTTTACTCTGTAGCGCAAAAACTCACTCTGAGAGCCCCCAAATATCCACTTACGCAATGTGCTCTTTCATGCTCATTTTTCAAAATAAAAGCCTGAAACTATGTCTAAAGACTGTTGACACCTTAGGGAAGCCAGAGAAAAAGGAATCTGGTTGATATCCCTTTAAATGGAGGATAGACATGCATAGGAAGAGAAGGGTTTCAAAATAAGAGTCACTGCAATATCAGTTCTGTTATACTATACTACTGACAGTTTTGGAAACTTTAGAGTGTTTTCTATCCTAATCTGTCAATTATATGCATATTCTAGCATCTGGTCCTGAGAAATAGGCCGTTTACTTTGGGAATGTTATTTTTCCAAACATAAAAATAGTGCCCCCTAGATTCAAGAGTTTAAAGGAGTAGTTCACTATTTTACAACTTGATGGGCCAAGAGAAATACCCATCTAAAGTCCCAATGCAAAGGAGCACCTCACTTTTCTATTTTTCGAGTGAGTCATAAAACCGAAGTCATGTGGGAAAACGTTTTTGCAGGGTGTGACATTATATGGAGACAGTGGTGATTTTACATCTTGGTGGGGCAAAGAAACCAAAAATATTGGGGACGCATGCCGTCAAAGCCACGACACAACACAACACTTGTCACGTGTGCTCCCTCTCCGGCTTCTAGGTCACCATGCTGCTCATTATGGTGCACACCTGTCACCATTGTTACGCGCATTATGACACTCACCTGGACTCCATCACCTCCTTGATTACCTGCCCTATATATGTCACTCCCTTTGGTTCCTTCCCCAGGCGTCATTGTTTCTGTTTCTGGTCTGTGCGTTGTTCGTGTCACTTGTTTGGTTTATTCAATTATGCACTCCCTGAACTTGCTTCCCGACTCCCAGCGCACACATTACAACACTAAACAATACATTAATTGCACTATAACTGTGGCAAACGGTTTCCACAAACTGTAAGGGCCTACATAAAGCTGTCCCAACAGCAGAGTCCCAACAGCAGTCCCCACACCTTACCACTGCTACACCTGGCTATCAGCGGAACCTTGTCTGGCAGCGAAACAGTTAATTCAGCCTCATTTACTGCCTTTTAAAAACATAGCTGATACGGCTGACTTGCTTAATACACTGTAAACAATTTAAGGATACCGAAAACTATTTAGTCCAATCAGTGTTGCTAAATATCATGTGGCTGTCCATGTTACTCTCTCTCTGTGTGTGTGTGTGTGTGTGTGTGTGTGTGTGTGTGTGTGTGTGTGTGTGTGTGTGTGTGTGTGTGTGTGTGTGTGTGTGTGTGTGTGTGTGTGTGTGTGTGTGTGTGTGTGTGTGTGTGTGTGTGTGTGTGTGTGTGTGTGTGTGCGTCCACCCTCAAGTAAAACAAAAAATGTTGACTCACCCTAAAAGTAGACTAGTTGAACGCCAATGTCATTCTCTCTTTCATGTTGGCAAAACGGTCAATGGCTCTGTCATACAGTAAATCTTTATTTTTTTTGTCATAGGCTACCTAGATAAAATGCTTGCTAGCCTAACTTCAGCGCATGGGCAACAATGAAGCATCTAAGTTAGCTCGCTAGTTGGCATGAACCTAAAAGGTCTAGGCTACATCTAGGCTACATTTTGAACATCAATCGTCTCAGTGGCACAACATATGAATTTATGTTTAGATCAGAATCGGCGTCATAATCATTGGCTTGTCCAGAGAATCCATGTAAAACCACAAGTTCAAATCCCCGTCTTCATCCATGGCTTAAGAAATGGCAGATTTAGCTACTGCAGGACATCAACACAACCAGACCAGAAACAGAGTCTCGGAAAGGTTTTTCTGGAGTTTTAATGAAAATTAAGTTTTGCTTAAGAAGTGATTTGATTTGTGTGAAGTCAAGTCCAAACTGGCATCCCTTGGGGGGTGTTTTGCTGCACCAGGACAACCCCCAGTTGAGTTCAGCTCAACTCTGATTGGCTAATTATTATTATTTATTTTTTTATCAAGGGAGGCCAAATGCTTGCTGGCATCAATCAATCAAATGCTACAGTGGCAACATGTTATACTCTTTGGTCCAAACAGCATACATGGAATATATGTACTGAGACAGAAATCAAACTGCCAACATGGCAATCTATTTTCCATATTCTATAGTATAAACATTTCCCAATACAAAGGCAGTTGTCTAAAGTAACGGTTTAAATTGCATTATATTCTGTAACGTCTGTTTCCCTCTGTCACGCTTTGGTCCACTCCTTCCGACAACAGGCAAATTAATTACTTAAAAATTATTTTTTTTTTTATAGATTCCGTCTCTCACAGTTGAAGTGTACCTATGATAAAAATCACAGACCCCTACATCCTTTGTAAGTAGGAAAACCTGCAAAATCGGCAGTGATAGAATAATTGTACTCCCCACTGTATGTGTACCAGCCAATTTCAAAGGGAAGATCTTGTTCCAACATGTAAGGTAATTATAATGTAACACATTGACCTTGCGCATGACCTGTTTTAAAGGAGTGCTCTGCTGACAAGCACTAATTAATATTAGCCTGCAGCAGCAATGGACTGGTGTCTTCTGGGAGGAGGTAAACGATGCTCGCGAACTGACTGAGGTCCCGTAGAACACAGCAAAGGCCATCAGTTCATCGGCTAACACCCTGGCCTCAGCCCTCTCTTTCTCCTACTCGTGTGAAAAATAAACTGGCCAGCTGCTCATACATATTACTAAATATGGAGAGTGGCTCAGCTCTCTAGTCCTGTGTAGCTCAGTTGGTAGAGTATAGTGCTTGCAATGCCAGGGTTGTGGATTTGATTCCCACCGGGGACCAGTATGAAAATGTACAGTATGTATTCACTACTGTAAGCTGCTCTGGATAAGAGCGTCTGCTAAATGACAAAAATGTATGATATTTCTTGATGTTGCAGGGGTGGTAGTTGCCTATATGCTGCGCCCGAGACTTCCGTGCAGCCGCGCAGAAGCTCAACAGACCAAGAGCAGCGGCCATCAACGGGTCATTCCTAGTCGATCGCCAAACATTCCTGTAAAAAAAACAACCCAGTCGGCAACTGTTGCCATTTTGAACCAATTCCTGTGTCTGAAGGTTCAAAATCTGCATTCCCCTGGCCCGAAGAGCAAATCAAGTGCACTATAGGCCTACCGCTGGCCAATCGGAAGACTCCGATTACCGTGTGTGCAGTAATGTAGCAGACATAAAAGAAAGCTACAGCAGAGTTCATGCTGTGAGATTTCAAAATGTTTAAAACCATGACTAGAGAGAGACTGTCAATGAATACAAGAAAGAGCTGCTGTTTCTATGAGTGAGTTCACGTTTAAGTTCTTACTCAGCACTGTCAACACTTTGTATTCAACACTTGTATAAGCCATAAAATGAGCGTTCTTCCTATTTTCACTCAGCGCTACAACAAGCACTGCAGAGTAATGAATGAGTAGGAAAGTGTATCTACAGACTTGTGTTGTTGTTATTAGCGGCATGGGCCTTTTTAATATAGAGGAATATTTAACTTTCCTTTGTTCACAGGAGTAACAACATGAGGCAAAAATAATGTGGTGCACCTCGAGTTTCACCATCAGCTGGAAGACTGTGTCCCTTTTTAGTCCATGTCAGTGGAGGAAAGGGAGAATGGAGGGATGTTGAGAGGCAGACCCCCAAGCTGAGACTGACCATCAGATTGCAGGCACCATCAGCCCAGTAAAATAAAAATAAAAAGCTTTTACTTTTATATTTATGAATGTTCACTCTGCTGTGCCTCACAAATAATACAACAAAGGATCTATTACCTGTGTGATCATACTGTACAGCTTACCTCACATTTAAAAAGATATAATGGCCCGAACAACAATGCATTGGCAGTGCAATTCAAACCAATATGCAGTGGTAATGTACAAACCTCACTGCTACAGTGCTGTTTTTAATTGGTTAATGTTGCATAGGCTCATGTTTGTAAGGTAGATCTTGCGATCTTGACTTAGAAAAGGTTGGTGACCACTGTTCTAGAGCAGTTCTAGAACACTATCAACGTTTCCCTATACTGTGGCAATTGTGATCTAATCACCGCAATATTAACCACTTTCAATGCAACATACCAAAACAAAATGAACTATGCAAGAGATTATGTTGTAGGAAGAATGCATTGGATTAGGATTCTATTGCATTGACACGCACGACAACTCTACACAGACCAATGCAGCATAAACAATCAGAGCTGCATTAAGCCTATATGCAAATAGACCGTAACCATACATGTATCTGTGCCATTTACTTTGAACTGGACTGTGTTTACAGCATGAGTGGTTGTGAGTAGATACGCTTGTTTTGAGATCAAAGCGAGAGCTTCATGTAGCCACGTGTGCACATTTTGTTTATATCCTTTGCTAGTTAGTGAGTTATTAGCCCAGTTATGCATCATTTGTAGTCAGCAATAGGGGACTGATTGCTTCCTACAAGAGCACAGAACATGTACATTTCTTGACCTCTTTGAAAAGTGAGTCAGGTAAAGAGCTTTTTTTCTTCTTGTATTTTGAGACAGGCTTGAATAAGCTAAGTAGCCAATAGGCAGAGGGTAGCATAATTTGTCTGATTCTCTGTAGTAAATGTATCGGAATAATAATGCATTTTATTTTGTAAAGTGGTTTCTTGCATCAATCAACACAGCAATATGTTCAGTCAAATGGATAAAATAGGTTAATATCAAGCCCTGCATGTTTTTTTTCAAAAATTCTCATGGAATGTAGAACTATATTGAACACCACACATTGGCTGCTAATGTGGCTGAAAGGTAGAACAGCTGTGAAAATGTCATGGGATGCATTTTCTCCATTGTCCTTGATGGTAGGCCACTCTGGTAGGACTATATTACGATCAAATAGCCCTATAGTCCACTTGGCCACTGTTAAAACTGTCATTTAAGGCCGATACAGCCTCAGTGTTCCCAGTAAACGGCACGCTGGAAGTTGCACAGAACTTTCACAATGTTCAAGTTTGCACTCAGCGGAACTGTGAAATTTGCTCAGTGCCCAATTTCGTTTCAGGGAACATTGGTCACCACACCTCTCCATTTACAGTATCTCTTTGGTGTTTTTAACAAGCATCTATGTTAACATGTGTGTTGTACACTAGAGGGTTGTCGGCACACCTGGTGTAGTACCCAGTGCATAGAGGTAAAAGATTCCCCACCATGCTTGTTCTCTACAATCTTCCTACATGGATGCAATGCCTCTGTATTTTTGAGATGGTCTATAATATCCTTTAGCCTACAAGTTTAGCCTACAATTTTTCTCAGTCTCTACAATGTTGCGTTTGACGTTTTGCTCCATCAGAATACCAGTGCACCGGAGTTCCTTTTTCAAAATATACTGCATGATATCAGAGCTTTACAATGGAATAAAGGTTTTTCTACATTTGCCACCTGGAAATGTACCTGGCCCATACCGTAAACCGTTTCTCTCACACAGGCAGCCATGTTTTTCCCTCCGTTTGCCATTTCTCATGGTCAAATCAATAGCAGTTTATCAGCTGCAGCAGGGGACTCATTTTCATCATCAGCTCATTGACCTTCTCGCTCACGAACGTCCAAATTCTTCCAATAACAATATCTACTGATAGACCTGGAGGCATGCAGCAGGGCCGGGAGATAATACTTGAGCACAGCACACCTTAATGAGCTTGTTTTGAGATTGTGCATGTCTGCTGAAAACAGCTTTGTTAGCTGACATTTTGTAAAAACGGTCTGCATCACAAATGGCACAACCTATTTCCTATGTAGCACACTAGAGCTCTGGTCAAATGTAGTGCACTATATAGGGAAGGTAAGGTAGCACAGCCAAGGCATGGTTTTGCTTGATCTGTGCAGCTCTGAGGCATCATCACAAATGCTGTCACATGAGCGGTCAGTGGGAGCTCACAGGTGAGATAAAGACATCCAGCAGGGAGTTGGGTTTTATGTTGACAGAGCACGTTTTTTTTATTTACCATTTTGATAACGTTGCTCGGCAGAGACTGGGTGAAACCTAAAGTGGACATCAATGCTTGCTTTCTCCCGTCGACATTGATATAGGCCAAAGAAAAAGGTTTTTATTTTTATTTTTTACATTTTTACGGTCAACTCCTAACTTTAATTAGGATTTGGACATGTTCATACCTCGATCTGAATAAGACATTGATTTTGGAAATTATTCTACATTTGTGTTTTCTGTGTGACAAACATTTGCTCCTTCACTGTGTTCGTGTTCTCATCAGGCCAATGCTAGGGGCAATTGTTTGTCAAAATTCCGAGCCGAGTACATATTCCATATATTGACCCCATTAAAACTAGACTCGTGAGGCTGGCCACTATCGCCCTGTTTTGTCCGTTGCCATGGAGACGATGTTGCGTCGGAGAGTATTTCGGTCACTCGTGGCGGAGGAATACGTTTGACCATGCCATGTTAATCACCAGTTCTGATTAGTTTTTTGTTTTGTTATTAATGCTAGGGCCAATTATTGTAAAGCCCTCACTCTGAGAATTACACTAGTGGCAACAGGCTGAGTTTGCCTCTCCTTGGGTGGCCTCTGTAGTCAAGCACACACATTTCCCTCCCTGCAAAGCATACTGGAAACAAATGGGGTGCCTCTGTCACTGCCTGCATCTCAAATTGCACCCTATTCCTTAGATGGTGCACTACTTTTGATCAGAGCCCCTATTCCCTACATAGTGCCCTACTTTTGACCAGGGTCCATATGGTCAAAAGTAGTGCACTAGCTCGGGAATAGTGTGCCATTTGGCACATAACCTCTGGGTTCCTAATGCACCCTCATGTTATTTCCAGTGCTGCTTGTATGGGATTCTTCATAATAGCTCATGGATGCTGACCTTCTCTGCAGATTTTTTGTGACGGGATCTAAGGTGACATTCAAGTATGTCCCCTGGATCGACGGCCTGCTCTTTAGTGCCTGTTTGGGAACAGAGATGCATCTCTCTCTGGTCTGTGCTACAGCCCGTGAGACAGGGATTGAACCAGTGGTCTGCTGGTCTCAGGGCGAGCCCCGGGGCGAGACAGAGGGACTGAGTACTGCTTAAACCTCAGCGGAGGAGTGCACTGAAAGGTGTGTGAAAATGTCAACGGGGGAATGAAACATGAACACAGGTCATTATTCTCCTGTTTCCAATTGTTCTATTTTTGTTGTTGTTGTTGTTGTTGCCCTCTGCCGTATTTCATGTGATTCGAACATTTTCAGCTGTTCAATTAAACACAACTTACACTGTTCAGTAAGGCGGAGGAGAAGGCTGTGGCAAGTGATATCCAGAAGCTGCGGAGTGTGCTAAAGTGGAATGCTAAAATATCCCTGCCGTGGCCTCAGCCAAGAGATGTGAGCTGCTCTAATGGAAATCAATGAAACCGCTGGCATTTAAAATGTGGCTTGATGAAATGTGTGAAGTGGCCAAGAGAAAAGGAAATTAAATGATCGGGAGAGTAAGCACACTGACGGCTGAACGTCACAGCGTGGCCCTGCTTGTTGTGCTTACTCTGCGGGACTCCTGGTTCTGTGACCTAGGCTTTACCTCACTGCTGTCCAAAGGAACCTGGTTTGCATCCCAAACGGCACTCCATTGTCCTATATACTGTAGTGCACTACTTTTGCCCGGGGCCCACCCAATTCCTTATGTAATGCATTACTTTTGACTACAAAAGTAGGTACATATAAAAGCGAATAGGGTCCCATTGGAGACGCTGCCCTAAGGTGCCTGGCTAAAACCTTAGAAGATGAATGCACTATATTAAGACAAATGACAGTCACATAATACTGTCTGCCAGTGAAGCAGTGCAAGAAGAGAGATAGGGAGTGACAAGCGACAGTTTACCTCTGTTCTCTCAAGCATACAATTCAATGCAAATTACCTTCCCCCATTTTATAACTATTGTATAAAGTACAAGAGTGATGTGTTGCAATGTCAATCTAGCTAATTGTTTTATGGCAGAGTATTAAACTGTTTACCTTTCAGACTGAGATCCCCTTTGGCTGTGGTAACAGCATTCGCCGAGAGAGGATCCTGTAGTTTACCTGAGGTGCAGTTGTTTTTGCAGATGGTATAAATAAAGTTTTAATACGATTGATAGGTGCAGGTTTAAGTCTCCAAATGACGCTACTGCAGTCTAGTCTAAAGCTGCCTGCTCCTGTAACGTCTTAAAACATGTGCCGTCTCTAGCTGCGCCACCCGTAGGAGTTGAAATTTCCAAGACAAAATTAATAAATGATGATAGGAAATGTCTAGCTCTACCTATCAATGCCAAAATGCCCTGGTAAGTTAGGGTAGATTGCCTAGAGTGTTTTGTTTCTGGTGAATGTGTTCATCATGTTTCTGTAAAGTAGACGCAGGGAGTCCGGAAGCAGGTGCAGATGGTGAGTTTAATAATAACTAACATGAAGAGTTACAAAACAAGAGAAGCGTCTGGACATGAGCTGAAACAATGCTGCCTAAAGAGTGATGCCTGGGAGTGCTAGATAAAGGGGAAGTAATCAGGGTAGTGGTGAAGTCCAGGTGTGCCGGTGTGCTTAATGAGGGTTGCCAGGTGTGTGACAATTTCAATACAAATGTGTGAGAACTCAATCAAAGAGGAAATCATGTTTACTGTGAATCTCTTTCTGCTGCGTGCCCACAACGTTTGTCCTCAATGTTTATGTGAGAAACATATTCATATTCAGGCACAACATGTTCTTTATTTGATTTGAAATATGTGAAAAGTAAAAAATAAATAAATAATAATAAAAAAGTGTTCAACTCTGCCCATTCTGTTCTGTTATCACGTTGAAATTTCACCCCTGATGTTTGGTTTGCATCAGATAAAAATGATTTGTCTTAGAGGAGCGAGATTGTGAACGTAAAAAGGTACAGTAGATCCATTACCTTTTTGGACGTCCATTTTGACAGACCTTATATTACAGTGATTGGCAGTAGAGTCCAAATGGAATATAAATTCATATTACTCCCATCCTCTAGTTGTGCGACATCCATGATGACGCCAATGACATTTGCAGTTGTAAAATGAAACTCCGTAGATACAGTAGATACATGATGCACATGATGCAGTCATGTTGTTAAATGCCACATTTGTTTTGAGACAAATGTCACATTGCGTCAATGTTTGAAGTTTGAGTCTAGAGCGAAAAGAGTGCAAAAGACAACTCGAAAAAGAGTGGACGTAGATCATTTGAGTGAGCTCCCTCTGTTTGACAGTGCGACAGCTGCTCCGATGGTTCTCAGCAGCTCTGTGTTGACTCTGTCTTCAAGGGTCGGGGCTAAGTGCCCATTAAAATCCTATGATCACTTAATACACCTGTCATTAGCCATCGGCTGTCCATTAACAGTGCAAATCATCGGGCCCTTGCTCCAGGAGAATACAGAACTTAATAGAAACCTCGGCTACATCCCAATTATCTCTCCTTCCTCCCAAAGTGTGCACTTGTTCACTTCCCTTCACTGGTGTAAGAGAAGGTGAAAACTCCCTCTAGCTAGCCCACGCCTCCACCAATCCAATGGGTTTAAATGTGAGGTAAGTAGTGAACGTGTGTACATCTTAGGAGAAAGAAGGTGGTATTGGGATGCACACCCGCAGCCTCAAAAGCCTGCTTCAGAGATCCAACACAATAGGCCACACCTCAGATTTGTATTATTATTTATGTTTGAAACGTTGAGGCAAGTTAAGGCAATGTGTGAATAAATGGGAATTGAAAATGGCTATTTTAAGGATCTCACGCTTTCCTTTGGCAAGACAAAAATCTATTTTCTTCTGACCAACTCTGAAGCTAAGGACAATAAACAAAATAAAAAAATGGCACTCGGTGTTGTTAGGACCATGGCAAGTCAATGGAATGTTCTCATTAACAGACTCATAAAAAAAATAGGTAGCTGTATGTAGAAATTGATTTTCTGGTAATTGTTTTTGTAGCTGGAGGCCAGAGATGCGGAATCGTTTAGTAGGACTGTTTATTTCTCTGAATATCAAAGAGAAAGGTAGCCCATTTCAACACATCGTTTGAAAAGACCGGTTCCTTCTGCCACTTTAATTAGACTAGACCAAACTGAAATGTGAAGTTACTCTTTGGACGAAGGAGCACGTCAATCCTTTTCTGTCACCTCATTTTCTCTCCTCTGCTCTGCTTGGTCAGGGATGGACAAACTGCATCTTCAAAACAACACATTACATATTTCATATACAGTGGCTTTCGGAAAGTATTCAGACCCCTTCACTTTTTACACATTTTGTTATGTTACAGCCTTATTCTAAAATGGATTAAATAAAAAAATAAAATAAAAAATCATCAATCTACACACAATACCCCATAATGACAGAGTGAAAACACGTTTTGAGAAATGTTTGCAAATGTATTAAAAATAAAACACAGAAATACCTCATTTACATAATTATTCAGACCTTTTGCTATGAGACTCAAAATTGTGGTGCATCATGTTCCCATTGATCATCCTTGAGATGTTTCTACAACTTGATTGGAGTCCACCTGTTGTAAATGTAATTGATTGGACATGAGTTGGCACACACACCTATCTACAGTATATAAGGTCTGACAGTGCATGTCAGAGCAAAAACAAAGTCATGAGGTCGAAAAAATGGTCCGTAGACCCCCGAGACAGGATTGTGTCGATGCACAGATCTGGGGAAGTTTACCAAAAAAAGTCTGCAGCATTGAAGCACGCTTGGAGTTTGCCAAAAGGCACCTAAGGACTCTCAGACCATAAGAAACAACATTATCTAGTCTGATGAAACCAAGTATGAACTCTTTGGCCTGAATGCCAAGTGTCACGTCTGGAGGAAAGCAGGTGCCACTCAGCATCTGGCCAATGCCATCCCTACGGTGAAGCATGGTGGAAGCAGCATCATGCTGTGGGGAAGTTTTTCAGCGACAGGGACTGGGAGACTAGTCAGGATAGAGGCAAAGATGAACGGAGAGATCCTTGATGAAAATTCAGTGCTCAGGACCTCAGACTGGGGCAAAGGTTCAACTTCCAACAGGACAACATCCTTAACCACACAGCCAAAGAAACACAGGAGTGGCTTCTGGACAAGTCTCTGAATGTCCTTGAGTGGCCCGGCCAGAACCCGGACTTGAACCCGATCAAATATCTCTGGAGAGAAGTGAAAACAGCTGTGCAGCAACACTCCCCATCCAACCTGACAGAGCATGAGAGTATCTGAAGAGAAGAATGGGAGAAACTCCTCAAATACAGGTGTGCCAAGCTTGTAGAATTAAACCCAATAAGACTTGAGGCTGTAATCGCTGCTAAACGTGCTTCAAGAAAGTACTTTTTTGCAACAAAAAAAAATCTAAAAACCTGTTGTCGTTATGGGGTATTGTGTGTAGATTGATGAAGGGGAAAAAATGATTAAGTCAATTTTAGAATAAGGCTGTAAGGTAACAAAATGTGGAAAAAACTGATGGTGTCTGAATACATTTCGATTGAACTGTACAGCCCATCCCGCCGCAGTGTCATGCTCAGTCAATTATACGGCTGATCACTTAGCCTTTGGTTGTTAAAAGACCTTGATGAACAATTGGGATACAGCTCATAAAACAGCAGACAACCTAGCTAGTAAATATCTACACTATTGATGAATTAAATGAATGTCTACCTAGAAGTGATCCCGCGGACTAGATTGATGATAACATCTTATTAAACAATGTCTGCACAATCATGTTGCTGTTCTGAGCATTTGCAAAATAATTGGGATAAACATTTTTGGTAATTGACTAGTTTCCCCTGCTGTGCAGTAAGCAAAGGCAGTCTCAAGCTGTGCTATACGGAGCATTTGGACATGACACTTAGCAAATATGCCACTAGAAAGACCCATTCGATCCAAGGTTTAAAACAAAGTGCTCATGGTAAGGTCAAGTGAGGGACGAAAAGAAGCAAAAGGTTTTTTAAATCACATAGTCATTAGTCCTGTTCCTGATTCAGCGGACTGGGCTTTTTTCTGAGTGAGGGCAGATCTGGCATGTATTCCAAATGGCACCCTATTCCCTACATAGTGCACTACATTCCACAATTTCTCTCTTTTTAAAAGTCAATGCTTGACCAATGAAGACTGAGCCTGACTGTAATATTTGCTCAATTAAATGGCATACGTTGTGAATAGACGTAAGTCTCTATTCTTCGGCTGGCGAAAAGGCGGCACTGGTCAAATGTACCATAGTTATCAATTTCGGCATGTAAAAACTGCCGCTACACCACTTGCGACAGGTTCGGAAAAGACCCTGGCCGACATCAATTCACTTGCACTGAAGTGGGAGCGGTGGCAATAGTTGAGACGTGTCCTTAAAAACAAGCGCAAAAGTGACCATTTCATTCAGTGCAAATAGGTCGATTTAAGAGTCACCAAAAGTTGGCCTTAGCGGCAACGCGGTTGGTTAAGGCATGGGATTTGACAGGGGAAACACAGCCTATCCTTCTCTCTGGAAGAAGGAACACCTGTCAATCATTTTCTGTCACCTATTTTTCTCTCCTCTGCTCTGCTTGGTCGGCGATGGGCAGACTGCATCTTCAAAACAACAAACCTATTTTCCAAGCCTTTCAAATACCAATGACATAATTCAAATACAGCCCATCCCGCTGCAGTGTCATGCTCAGTCAATTCTACGGCTGATCACTTAGCCCTTGGTTGTTATAAGACTTTGATGAACAATTGGGATACAGCTCATGAAACAGAAGACAAGCTAGCTAGTAAATATCTACACTATTGATGAATTAAATTAATGTCTACCGAGAAGTGATGCCCTTCTGTGTATGGTTTCATCATGGATAACCCGCGGGCTAGATTGCTTAATAAGATGTTATCATCAATGCCTGCACAATCATGTTGCTGTTCTGAGCATTTGCAAAATAATTGGGATAAACATATTTGGTAATTGACTAGTTTCCCCTGCTGTGCAGTAAGCGAAGTCAGTCTCAAGCTGTGCTATACGGAGCATTTGGACATGACACTTAGCAAGTATGCCACTAGAAAGACCCATTCGATCCAAGGCTAAAACAGAGTGCTCATGGTAAGGTCAAGTGAGGGACGACAAGAAACAAAGGTTTTTAAATCATATAGTCATTAGTCCTGTTCCTGATTCAGCTGGCTGGGCTTTTTCTGAGTGAGGGCAGATCTAGCATGCATTCCAAATGGCACCCTATTCCCTACATAGTGCACTACATTCGACAGTTTATCTCTTTTCAAAAGTCAATGCTTGACAAATGAAGACTGAGCCAGACTGTAATAAAATGTTTAAAAAATGCAAAGGCTGTGAATAGACGTAAGGCTCTATTTTTCGGCTGGCGATAAGGCGGAACAAGTGTCAAATGCACGTTATTTGTCAATTTCAGCATGTTAAAGCTGGCGCTCCACCCCTTGCGACAGGTTCGGGAATGTGTCTGTCTGAAGTCAACGCACTTGCGCTGAAGTGGGAGGGGTGTTAATATTTCAGGTGTGTCCTTAAAACAAGTGCAAATGTGTCAATCCCATTCAGTGCAAATGGGGAGATCTTAGACTCACCAAAAGCAGCTCTTAGCGGTAACGCGGTTGGTTAAGCCAAAGATTTTGACAGTGGACGTGCAGCTTATCTAGCCGTGACGCACAGTGCCCATTTGCACAGGAACAAAATACGTGCTTTTTGTGCCCCGTGAACCTTGTATCTATGTGTTGAACATTATTTTAGCCGGCTCCTGTTATTATTATGGATGTTGGGTAAAACTCCCTCCATGTAGGCTACATGTCATATATACTCATCATGGAACGACAGATGACATGATGCCCGTGACCCCTCATATTTAGAAACATGTAAGTCATTTTTCTGTAACAATTGCTTGTTGTCCGTTTTTATTCTATTAAAAACCAAAAGCCCTCTGTAGCTTACCTTAATATAACAAAAGTTGGTTTAACAGCAGTGCTTTGGGTGTCTGTCTAATCCTGGCTATGCATTAGCAAAGTGGCTACCTGTGAGGCTTTTGCCGTCATGCTCTTGCATTATTCACAGTTCACATATGCTAACCTGCAGAGGCTACTCCATTTTGCTTGTATCCATCCCCACCTCTTGTCCGGTTACCAAAGATGTGCTCCTCCAAACATGTTCGAATGATTTAGTCCTATAATGTCATATCTACAGTGGATATTGCAAACGTGCCTCACACACACCACATTACATTTCAAAAACAATTTGTTTTGTCACTATAAGATATTTCATAAACAGTAACAATATACAATGGACTAGGACGCAAATATTTTGTGCCCCCCAAGCCGAATTGGAGTTGATGACAACACATGAGACCACATCATCAAGTATTATGTCATGGAACACGCTGATTGGCCAGTGAATGGTCAAGCCCTCGTCATACCTACAACTTATTTATGAATCAAACCCCTTTTTTTTTCACGCCACCGCCAACTATTGCACACACAATTCTCTCTGTGAAAATAGCTCAAATATTTCTGACACACCCCCGGGAACTACAGTATAGCTACCACTATAAGATTTACCATTGTGTTAGGTTTGTTAAAATATAGCCCATAGCCTTTTTTTTATCACTGTAGTGATATTTATGTTTGTTCGCTTTTCCCACATTGTACTAAGCCTCTTGGTAGTTGACAGCTGCTGAGTTTACAAACACAATTTGCAGTCTTTTTGCAGCCCACTGAACCAGGCGAATGAGCTGGAGTGTAGTGCCAAGGCTCCGGTGGCCCAGATTCATCACCCCCTCTATAAAACAAACAGTGAGAGGAAGGAAGGAAAGAATGAGTGGCCAACCCCTGGGTGTCCGATAGAATCAGTGGTATGGTACTCTCCGCTCCCTCTCTATGGCCCTTACAAAGCTGGATGGGGGATGTCTGGGCTGAGTTAGGCAGGGCTGGGATGGCAGTAACCCGGCTGCTGTCCCTGGTTCCCCCCTAGCTCCCCCCGGCCCGCCCGCCTGCCTCTCAGTACTGAGTGATCTCAGACAGTCAGACTGCCTGGGTGCTGAAGGAGTGTGCAGAGGCAGCAGGAGGCAGAGATAAGGCCTCCCCATACCTCCACAGATTAAACAGGCGGATTAACCTCTCTCCTCCAACACCACTGCTTTTTTTTTACCCCTTATCTGGTCCCTTTTTTCCTCCAACATTTGGCACCATTATTTGTACAGATGTCATGATGGGGGAAATTGCTTTTTAACCCCTTGCGGCACTCCCTCTCTGGTAATTGAAGCATAGGAACAAATGGAACTGACACTGACTAAACACAACAGTAGCATGGTGTGTTAGTCTTGGAGAGTTCAAAGTATCTTTCATTGTGTTTTATTTCCCCTTTTTCCCTCCCTTTGTCCCAGACTTGACATGCGCAAGCATGGGGACATTGGAAAAAGCATGGGGACATTGGAAAAAGTGCAAGCACTGCCGAGTAATCCACAGATTACAATGGAATGATCTGTGTTGATTTTCTTTTTCACTCTGCCAGATTTAATAACTTTGGAAATTCAGTCGCACATCTGAGTTATTCGTGTTCAATGGAATAGGGGCGCCAGCAGCGCCGATGAATAGTGGCTGTGTTAATGCTGTCCTCAGCTGTGCCACCCTGAAGCCACACAACAGAAATTATTTGTAGATACTTACTTTTACCCCCCCCGCCCCCCCCGTAACCATATTCTATAAAAGTATACAGTATGTCTCCAGCCCTCAGATGTGCTTAGTTTCATGACAATCACAATATTATATGTTAAATGTGTCCTGTAAAATGGACTGTTTTGTATTTACATCATTTATATTCTGAGATGGCCCAGGAGGCTTTAACCAATACCCACTTAAGTGTCTGGCTCAAGGATGGAAAGGCTAGGTGTTGTAGTATAATCTGATTGTTTGACTTTCGACTAACAAAGATTGTTAAGGAGAGTGGTAGCTGTAATGTTCTTACAAGTCTCATTTAAGAGTACCTTCGTTTCAATGAAAGATCAAATGCACACATTTTTTGTTCAAAATAAAGCAAATGGATTTGTACGTTTTAATTGATACATTTAGTGTTTGCAAAATGTTTATATTTCTGTCTCTAAATGCCACTTTTTAGGATAAAATAGCTGTTAACTCTGAATTAGAGAAACATCAAATGTGTTTAGGATTTTGAACTGGCAGGAAAGGGGCAGAGATGCCTTGTTGGAGGAACATGCCCCCTGTACCCCTCCAGACTCCATGATTAGCATAGGCCCCCCCTACAACCCGTTGCTGTAGGTACCTGCGATAAGAGGGCTAGTGACCAAGTGAGCTATGACGTTCCATTGATCCAGAAAATTGCTGCGGAGCCAGCCTTGAAATTAGTTTAAATTGCTGATTCAAAAAATGTTATCCGTGATTCTGGCAAGGCTAGCGTAAACCCCTCTTCCTAATCCCTGGCTGATGTGAAAAGTTGTCAGGGATCGTGTCTTCCGCTGCCCGATTGATGGGGGAATTTGGATTGCTCGTGACAGAGAGACACACATGCAACCAACTGGGATTTGACTTGGATTGCACTTATGGCGACCAGGGTCGTGACTTGGTTTTGAATTCGAGGGCTTGAGGAATTTTGAGTGTGATCTACAGCGGCTTTGTGCTTCTCAATTCAATTACCCACCAACACTTTCCACTGTGCCAATCTGATCCTCTCTTAGTTGTGATTTGAGTCATAACTCCATGCCTTGCTACACAGTTCAAGGATTGGGGAATAACTTAACGTCAATCATGTTTATTATTTTTTTACCCAGTTTGCTTCATCCTAAAAATAGCAGCAAATACCAGCGTTTGAGCTGGGGATTGATGTGAAGAGGGAGCAGGCAGGGACATTTTGAAACAACAATAGCCCTAATGTGGAGTAAGTCTAGCTAAGAGGATCACTAGGGCAAACACAGTAGTGGATTATACCACACCTATTCTGTCATTATTACGTATTATCATCATGCCATTAAAGAGCAGAAAGAAGGTCTCATTGTACAGTACCTGTCAAATGTTTGGATACACCTACTCATTCCAGGGTTTTTCTTTATTTCGACTATTTTCTTCATCGTAGAGTAATCGTGAAGACATCAAAACTATGAAATAACACATATGGAATCATGTAGTAACCCCCCCCCCAAAAAAAAAGTGTTAAACAAATCAAAGTAGCCCTCTATTTAATGGGAAGTGGGAATGTTTATCGTAAAACAATGAAAATGTAATGGAAAGTTCTGATTTGAACATAAAGCCACACTCCCACATGTATAGCTTGCACTCTGTAATTGTCCAAATTGACTGAGCATTCGAAAGCCTTTCCAGTTCATCACCTGCATGCAGAATCTTGCTATTAGCCAGGTGTAGTGGGGACTGGGGCTAATTGAATTGCTTAAGAATAATGCAAACACACCAGCAGATCACACTGGCACTACCAAACGTGCATATGTTGTCTCAAGCGAACCTTGGGAAAAAGGCAGGTGTTCCATTTTATTGTCAAAGGTATATTCCGCCGTAGATTGTTGTGAATCCTGACACAGGAGAATAAGCTTCTTCTCCACGGAGAACAGTTTTATATTTTCATGACTGAAAAATGTCTGGGATAAAGGATAGCAGATGGCTTTTCATCTGCCACTTTGATGGGTGATTTTTGTTTGTTTCTTTACGCCATGCATCGGGGTGTCGGCTCACTCAAAATGTAAACCTTATTTCTCCTTTGTTTTTCGCCCACCTTTCCTGGCAAAAGTTGGAGGTAGAAGCTTTAAATCTTACCCATAATCCCCCCATCGCTGACAGGAATAAGAATTCCGCCCTGAAGACCACTCAACAGATTTTAAGTTAGTGTGTGAAAATCCTTAAGGATAAAAGACTGCCCGACTGGATACAATAGGATTAGAACGTCCTTTAAGTGTCTATTGATTTCTGTCATCACCAGCTACATGCAGTGTATTATAGGCAGATTAGTTAGACAGTATCTGTCAACATTTAAATGAAAGACAAAGAGGGTGGTCAAGGACTTGCATGTCTCTCAAACAGCTGCTTCAAACAGGAGGCTTCTTGGAAGTCAGGGGGTAGATTTGCCCCCACCTGACCTTGCCCCTATAGAAAAAAACATGGGTAAATCCAGGGCAATGCTAAAAATATTCTACTCTGAGATGTATTGCCTCTGAGCAGATGTTATTTCAGTTTGATGAACAGGGATCTGAAATTGTTTCTTTATAAAGGAAACCAGGCATTAATTAAACAGTGTTTCATTGTTATACATTTACATTGATCGATTTCACAGATCTCTAATAGGAATTTCCCACTTTGTTTCGTAAGCAAAGGTCAAAAACTTGACCGTCTCACTCATGACACTACATATTGAAAGCCACTCGGCCTTTTCCTAGTAGGCTGGTTTTGCACAAGCTCTTTGAAATGAGAAATGCATGACAATAATTGTCAGGGTGATTTGACTTCAAATGGAGTCCCACCTGTCCTGGAGACCCCAGCACACTCTGTGTCCTCTCCGTGGCCCTGTAGGGGATTGGAAATCATGAGGCCTGACAAAGTGCTGACAACTTGTCCCATGCAGAGCGACCAAGGCGTTCTCAGATCCGTCTGTCTGTCTCAGTGAAGCGCAGTACAGGTGCCACACATGCCAAACGGTATCAAAGGTAGACTTCCATGATGCAGTTGATAGGATTGGATAGGATGAACTTTAACCCCCAAGGGGAACATGGTCTTAGACACAGAGTACTGCTGAATACAAAGTAGACACTATATATCAGTGTGTAGTACTCGAGACCACATATTGAGTATCTCGGTCTTGACTCGGACAGTGAGGACTCATCATTTCTTCCTGAGACAAGACCGAGACCAGCGGAGTAAAAAAATCATAATTTTCAGCTTCCATTCAGTCATCGCATAAAACTGCTTCGCCAGGCCAAATGTATACACTCCTTTCTTGAAATATGAATATCTTAACAGCATTATCTATTATAGACATTTTGCCCAGTGGCGAACCTACAATATAGGCTTTCAGTGTGTGACAGGTTTCTGATTCTGAAAGGACAGCAACCAAATTACCAGCGCACTCCCGTTCGAGATTGCACTTTTTGTCAAACACAAAGGGCCAGTGGTGTAGTGGAGGGTCTATGCAGGTATAGACCATGTGCCCAGTTTTCTTTCAGTGGGGATTGCACGTACTCACTTCTTAATCCCTACTGATTCGTATCAAAGTAGTGTCGTGGAGGTATATGACTTATCAATTATGTAGTACAACAGAGAAATCACGCACAAAGTACGTGAAATATATTCACATGCACGTCACACAGATAGCCTAGTTTCAGCAGAATATCATCTCCAGGCAACAAGAGCGTGCAGCTCTCAACTGGTTTTGGAAAGGAGCATCTCACAGACGAATGACATCGGTAGGAAAGACGTTTCAACTTATATCTACCAGCGAATAATAAATTAAATATTACATTTACATAAGTATTCAGACCCTGTACTCGGTACTTTGTTGAATTACAGCCCCGAGTCTTCTTGGGTATGACGCTACAAGCTTGGCACACCTGTATTTGAGGAGTTTCTCCCATTCGTCTCTGCACATCTTCTCAAGCTCTGTCAGGTTGGATGGGGAGCGTCGCTGCACAGCTATTTTCAGGTCTCTCCATTGTTCCTGTTCCCAAGAAAGCTAAGGTAACTGAGCTAAACGACTACCGCCCCTTAGCACTCACTTCCGTCATCATGAAGTGCTTTGAGAGACTAGTCAAGGACCATATAACCTCCACCCTACCTGACACCCTAGACCCACTCCAATTTGCTTACCGCCCAAATAGGTCCACAGACGATGCAATCTCAACCACACTGCACACTGCCCTAACCCATCTGGACAAGAGGAATACCTATGTGAGAATGCTGTTCATCGACTACAGCTCGGCATTCAACACCATAGTACCCTCCAAGCTCGTCATCAAGCTCGAGACCCTGGGTCTCGACCCCGCCCTGTGCAACTGGGTACTGGACTTCCAGACGGGCCGCCCCAGGTGGTGAGGGTAGGTAACAACATCTCCTCCCCGCTGATCTTCAACACTGGGGCCCCACAAGGGTGCGTTCTGAGCCCTCTCCTGTACTCCCTGTTCACCCACGACTGCGTGGCCACGCACGCCTCCAACTCAATCATCGAGTTTGCGGACGACACAACAGTGGTAGGCTTGATTACCAACAACGACGAGACGGCCTACAGGGAGGAGGTGAGGGCCCTCGGAGTGTGGTGTCAGGAAAATAACCTCACACTCAACGTCAACAAAACTAAGGAGATGATTGTGGACTTCAGGAAACAGCAGAGGGAACACCCCCCTATCCACATCGATGGAACAGTAGTGGAGAGAGTAGCAAGTTTTAAGTTCCTCGGCATACACATCACAGACAAACTGAATTGGTCCACTCACACAGACAGCATTGTGAAGAAGGCGCAGCAGCGCCTCTTCAACCTCAGGAGGCTGAAGAAATTTGGCTTGTCACCAAAAGCACTCACAAACTTCTACAGATGCACAATCGAGAGCATCCTGGCGGGCTGTATCACCGCCTGGTACGGCAACTGCTCCGCCCTCAACCGTAAGGCTCTCCAGAGGGTAGTGAGGTCTGCACAACGCATCACCGGGGGCAAACTACCTGCCCTCCACGACACCTACACCACCCGATGTTACAGGAAGGCCATAAAGATCATCAAGGACATCAACCACCCGAGCCACTGCCTGTTCACCCCGCTATCATCCAGAAGGCGAGGTCAGTACAGGTGCATCAAAGCTGGGACCGAGAGACTGAAAAACAGCTTCTATCTCAAGGCCATCAGACTGTTAAACAGCCACCACTAACATTGAGTGGCTGCTGCCAACACGCTGACACTGACTCAACTCCAGCCACTTTAATAATGGGAATTGATGGGAAATGATGTAAATATATCACTAGCCACTTTAAACAATGCTACCTTATATAATGTTACTTACCCTACATTATTCATCTCATATGCATACGTATATACTGTACTCTATATCATCGACTGCATCCTTATTTAATACATGTATCACTAGCCATTTTAACTATGCCACTTTGTTTACATACTCATCTCATATGTATATACTGTACTCGATACCATCTACTGTATCTTGCCTATGCTGCTCTGTACCATCAATCATTCATATATCCTTATGTACATATTCTTTATCCCCTTACACTGTGTATAAGATAGTAGTTTAGGAATTGTTAGTTAGATTACTTGTTGGTTATTACTGCATTGTCGGAACTAGAAGCACAAGCATTTCGCTACACTCGCATTAACATCTGCTAACCATGTGTATGTGACAAATAAAATTGGATTTGATTTGATTTGATCGGGTTCAAGTCCGGGCTCTGGCTGGGCCACTCAAGGAAATTCAGAGACTTGTCCCGAAGCCACCCCTGCGTTGTATTGGCTGTCTGCTTAGTGTTGTTGTCCTGGAAGGTGAACCTTCAACCCAGTCTGAGGTCCTGAGCACTCTGGAGCAGGTTTTCATCAAGGATCTCTCTGCACTTTGCTCCGTACATCTTTGCCTCATTCCTGAGGAGTCTTCCAGTCCCTGCCACTGAAAAACATACCCACAGCATGATGCTGCCACTACCATGCTTCGCTGTAGGGATGGTGCCAGGTTTTCTCCAGACGTGATGCTTAGCATTCAGGCCAAAGAGTTCAATCTTGTTTCTTGTTTCTCATGGTCTGAGAGTCTTTAGGTGCCTTTTGGCAAACTCCAAGCGAGTGGTGATGTGCCTTTTGCTGAGGAGTTGCTTCCGTCTGGTCACTCAACCATAAAGGCCAGATTGGTGGAGTGCTGCCGAGATGGTTGTCTTTTTGAAAGGTTCTTCCATCTCCACAGAGGAACTCTAGAGCTCTGTCAGAGTGACCATCAGGTTGTCGGTCACCTCCCTGTCCTAGACCCTTCTCCCCCGATTGCTCAGTTTGGCAGGGCGGCCAGCTCTAGGAAGAGTCTTGGTGGTTCCAAATGTATTCCATTCAAGAATGATGGAGGCCACTGTGTTCTTGGGGAACTTCAGTGCTGCAGACATTTTATGGTACCCTTCCCCAGATCTGTGTATTGACACAGTCCTGTCTCGGAGCTCTACGGACAATTCCTTCGACCTCATGGTTTGCACTATCAACTGTGGGACCTTATATAGACAGGTGTGTGCCTTTACAAATCAAGTCCAATATATTTAATTTACCACAGGTGGACTCCAATCAAGTTGTAGGAACATCTCAAGCATGATCAATGGAAACAGGAAGCACCTGAGCTGAATTTCGAATCTCATAGCAAAGGGTCTGAATACTTATGTAAATAAGGTATTTCTGTTTTTAATGTTTTATAAATATGCACATAAAAAAATTGCCTTGTCGTTATGGGTTATTGTGTGTAGATTGCTGAGGGTGTATTTGAATAAATTTTAGAATAAGGCTGCAACGTAACAAAATATAGGAAAAGTCAAGGGGTCTGAATACTTTCCCAAAGGTACTGTATCTCTTGCGTTTGCAAATTCACTCTGGCTATCTACTCCTATTTCTCTCATCTGACTGTGCCAGAGCGCAGAACTACTGATGAATTTACGAACGCGCAACACTCGCTGAATGTGACCCGTGTCAGTAAACATAGGCAAAAAAAGTAAGAGTTTGTCAAGTAAGCTCTGGATAACATGTAAACAGCCCAACTAGCTCTGCTACGGCGAGTAAAATGGTCAGAGTAGGGTGTTCTCTCATTTGTGTCTGGAAGTAGCAAGCTAGCAAGCTAGCCAACTTTATCCAGTCAGCTCGGGTGCTTGGTTGGGACAAGCATGCGTTGGCAGGCAAGCAGCAGAAGGTCAAAGACACTATAATTCCTCATCGATTATCAGCCAACTAGCTTAAAACGTTTGAGAGGTTTTATCTAATGTTAGATTTTAGCTCATCTTGCTCTGGCTAGCATTAGTTGTTGATCTTTTTGTTGTTGATATGCATAACTGCGGGAGAGAGAGCCTTTTCATGGTTATTTGATCAATAGGATTGTATAATATTTTGTGGCTTTTGGCGAATGCGTTCTAATGATCTAAAGTCGTACAGTCACAACTTCCTGTAAACACAAAGTCCAGTTCAAAGTGAATGATGTTAGGCCCGTGTGGCAAATGGCTTGTTTGTATAAAGGCCTACTGTAGCTCTGATTGGCTGTTTGTATAAAGCCATACTGGAGCTCTGATTGGCTATGGCGCACCGGTCTGTGTAGACTCCAGTCCTGGACAAGACAGATGTTTTTATTCTGTTTTATTTACTGCAATGTCTATGAATTGTCCAAACACACGGCCGCTTTTCCAATCCATATTGCTAGAGAATTTTCACAAATGCCTTAGTATGCGTAATTCACAAACATTCTAAGAATTTATGAAAACGTGAAAATGACCATATCTAAGTGTAATATACTTTCTGGGGGTCTAAATGAACAGATTTGAATATGATTTCATGTTTCTATAATGCGGTCAGTTCCACTTTAAATGCAACAATGTTTCACACACATAAGTTATTTTCAAAGAGATGGCTAACAACAGCAAGCGCGCTGCAATAGAAAACGCAGTTCCACTCACCAGATGGTGATCATTTGAGGCATAACTTCTTGTTGAAAGTTATTCTTGAAAAGGGAGATGCTAACAAATTAGCAACAACATCCTTTTTGATAACACCTGCTGCAGATGCTGCAAACTAGTCAAAATGCTCCAGTGTTGGTCTTGAATCGGTCTTGTTTTAGGTGGTCTAAACACTGCTATATATTACACATACAACATAGTAATTGCCCGATGAAAGTCTTCACATGATTCCTTAAAGTTAAATCTAAAAAAGGGATTCAATTGAATTTTTTTTCAAAACACGTCTCTGATTTTCAAGCAAATTTAAGTCAGGACTGAGACTGGAACACTCAACACTTCTTGGAAAGCCATTCTGCTGTGTGTTTGGCGTTTCAATTTGTATAATTGTCCCGTTTCATTTTTTTTCTATCCCAGGGTTAGGTTTTCAGAAGACTCAGGCGGGTTTCACTCTAACTTTTTACCTGGGCTTTGCTTCTTTCCTATTTTCAGATCCTGACAAACTCCCTGGTCCCTGCCGGTGATAAGCATACCCATAACCTGATTATGCCACCACAATACTTGAAAATGCAGAAGGTTTCACTCTGTGATGTGTTGTTTTGGATTGGACCCAAACCTGTAGTTTTTCATTTAGGCCAAAAAGTTAACGTTTTTGCTGGGTTGCAGTATTACTTAACGGCCTTGTTGCTATCATAATGGATGATTGAAATTATGATTTGAATGCAAGGCCAGTAATGTGACATGAATGCAATGTTGGTGATCCTCTGTATTTTCAAGTATTGTGCTGGCAGGATAATGTTATGGGTATGCTTGTCACTGGTAGGGACTGGGGACTTTGTCAGGATCAAAGTAAAACCCGCCTCAGTCTTCTAAAAACCTAACATTGCAGGACAATTACACATATTGTAATGCCAAAGACACACCAGAATGGCTTTCCAAGAGGTGTTAAGTATTCCAGAATGGTCCAGTCATCGTCCTAACTTAAATCTGCTTGAAAAATCAGAGACAAGGTTTGAATATTGATGTTCATCAATTATTCCCAACCAAATGTACTTAGCTTGAGCAATTTTGACAAAAATAATGGATATATGTTGCCCTAAGAGTTGTGCAAGGTTGGACAAATTATATTCTAAATGATTGACAGCTGTAGTGGCTGCAAAAGCTAGAAACCATTATACACAGGCAGTTAGAAAAGCCAAGGCTAGCTTTTTCAAGCAGAAATTTGCTTCCTGCAACACTAACTCAAAAAAGTTCTGGGACACTGTAAAGTCCATGGAGAATAAGAACACCTCCTCCCAGCTGCCCACTGCACTGAAGATAGGAAACACTGTCACCACTGATAAATCCACCATAATTGAGAATTTCAATAAGCATTTTTCTACGGCTGGCCATGCTTTCCACCTGGCTACTCCTACCCCGGTCAACAGCACTGCACCCCCCACAGAAACTCACCCAAGCCTTCCCCATTTCTCCTTCTCCCAAATCCATTCAGCTGATGAGCTGCAAAATCTGGACCCCTACAAATCAGCCGGGCTAGACAATCTGGACCCTTTCTTTCTAAAATTATCTGCCGAAATTGTTGCCACCCCTATTCTAGCCTGTTCAACCTCTCTTTTGTGTCGTCTGAGATCCCCAAAGATTGGAAAGCAGCTGCGGTCATATCCCTCTTCAAAGGGGGGGACACTCTTGACCCAAACTGCTACAGACCTATATCTATCCTACCATGCCTTTCTAAGGTCTTCGAAAGCCAAGTCAACAAACAGATTACCGACCATTTCGAATCTCACCATAACTTCTCTGCTATGCAATCTGGTTTCAGAGCTGGTCATGGGTGCACCTCAGCCACACTCAAGGTCCTAAACGATATCTTAACCGCCATCGATAAGAAACATTACTGTGCAGCCGTGTTCATTGATCTGGCCAAGGCTTTTGACTCTGTCAATCACCACATCCTCATCGGCAGACTCGACAGCCTTGGTTTCTCAAATGATTGCCTCGCCTGGTTCACCAACTACTTCTCTGATATAGTTCAGTGTGTCAAATCGGAGGGTCTGCTGTCCGGACCTCTGGCAGTCTCTATGGGGGTGCCACAGGGTTCAATTCTTGGACCGACTCTCTTCTCTGTATACATCAATGAGATCACTCTTGCTGCTGGTGAGTCTCTGATCCACCTCTACGCAGATGACACCATTCTGTATACTTCTGGCCCTTCTTTGGACATTGTGTTAACAACCCTCCAGGCAAGCTTCAATGCCATACAACTCTCCTTCCGTGGCCTCCAATTGCTCTTAAATACAAGTAAAACTAAATGCATGCTCTTCAACCGATCGCTACCCGCTCCTACCCGCCTGTCCAACATCACTACTCTGGAAGGCTCTGATTTAGAAGACGTGGACAACTACAAATACTTAGGTGTCTGGTTAGACTGTAAACTCTCCTTCCAGACCCATATCAAAAAATCTAGAATTGGCTTCCTATTTCGCAACAAAGCATCCTTCACTCATGCTGCCAAACATACCCTTGTAAAACTGACCATCCTACCAATCCTCAACTTTGGCGATGTCATTTACAAAATAGCCTCCAGTACCCTACTCAACAAATTGGATGCAGTCTATCACAGTGCAATCCGTCTTGTCACAGTGCAATCCGTTTTGTCACCAAAGCCCCATATACTACCCACCATTGCGACCTGTACGCTCTCGTTGGCTGGCCCTCGCTTCATACTCGTCGCCAAACCCACTGGCTCCATGTCATCTACAAGACCCTGCTAGGTAAAGTCCCCCCTTATCTCAGCTCGCTGGTCACCATAGCATCTCCCACCTGTAGCACACGCTCCAGCAGGTATATCTCTCTAGTCACCCCCAAAACCAATTCTTTCTTTGGCCGCCTCTCCTTCCAGTTCTCTGCTGCCAATGACAGGAACGAACTACAAAATGCACTGAAACTGGAAACACTTATCTCCCTCACTAGCTTTAAGCACCAACTGTCAGAGCAGCTCACCGATTACTGCACCTGTACATAGCCCACCTATATTTTAGCCCAAACAACTACTTCTTTCCCTACTGTATTTAATTTATTTATTTTGCTCCTTTGCACCCCATTATTTTTATTTCTTCTTTGCACATTCTTCCATTGCAAATCTACCATTCCAGTGTTTTACTTGCTATATTGTATTTACTTTGCCACCATGGCCTTTTTTTGCCTTTACCTCCCTTATCTCACCTCATTTGCTCACATCGTATATAGACTTGTTTATACTGTATTATTGACTGTATGTTTGTTTTGCTCCATGTGTAACTCAGTGTCGTTGTATGTGTCGAACTGCTTTGCTTTATCTCGGCCAGGTCGCAATTGTAAATGAGAACTTGTTCTCAATTTGTCTACCTGGTTAAATAAAGGTGAAATAAGTAAATAAAAAAATAAAAAAGGTGTTTCCACCAAGTAGTAACTCTGGGGTGTGAAGACATATGCAATCAATACATGTTTATGAATGTTCTATAATTTGTCTTAGACTTAAAACATGTGGAGTAGGTTATGTGGATGTCATTTTAAGGCAGCAAAATGTGAAGATTGTGCAAAGCGTTTAGACTTTCATTAATTAACTTCTTCGGGATCGGTATCCTTTCCATAGGACGGTTGAGCTAACGTAGGCTAACGCGATTAGCTTGAGGTTGAAAGATAATTTCCCATGACATAGACATGTCTGATATTGGCAGAAAGCTTAAATTCTTGTTAATCTAACTGCACTGTCCAATTTTCAGTAGCTATTACAGTGAAAGAATAGCATGCTATTGTTTGAGGAGAGTGCACCATTTTGAACATGAAAAGTTATTAATAAACAAATAAGGCACATTTGGGCAGTCTTGATACAAAATTTGGAACAGAAATGCAATGGTTCATTGGATCAGTCTAAAACTTTGTACATACACGGATGCCACCTAGTGGACAAAATGTAAATTGCACCTGGGCTGGAATAGTACATTATGGCCTTTCTCTTGCATTTTGAACATACAAAAGAACGTTTGTTTTCTTTGTATTATCTTTTAACAGATCTATTGTGTTATATTCTACTACATTCCTTTCACATTTCCATAAACTTTAAAGTGTTTCCTTTCAAATGGTATTAAGAATGTGCATATCCTTGCTTCAGGGCCTGAGCTTCAGGCAGTTAGATTTGGGTATGTCATTTTAGGCAAAACATTTTTAAAAAGGGGCTAATCCTTAAGATTGTGCTGATGTTGCTTCCAAAGTCAATTTGTAACCCGGTAGTGAATGGAGTCGGAGAAGAAGGCAGACGTTTTACGTGTCCCCAACCGATTGTGGTTTTTTGTTTGTTTATTTGCTTTGTTTGCAACTTTTTTTTAAATTATTTTGTACATAATGTTGCCGCTACCGTCTCTTTTACCGAAAATAACTTTTGGACATCATGACTGCGATTACTCACCACAGACTGGCAGAATCCTTTTTTTTCCCTCTAACAAGTCTGACAAACCCGACACAAACTATATACTGCATTCTCGGGAACAGGCCCAGATCCCCGTGATTGACGTGAAGAGGAGGAGGAGAAAAAGGGGCCAGAGGGCGGACTGCCTTCTGAGAATTCGTAGGCAATCGAATAAACTCCCACTTATGGAGTCGTGGCTGAACCACGTCACATTCAACATACAGCTGGCTGGTTGTACGCTGTACTGGCAGGATAGAACAGCGGTGTCTAGTAAGACAAGGGGAGGCGGACTACAGTTTTTGTAAATAAAAGCTGGTGCACAATATCTAAGGACGTCTCAAGCTATTGCTCGCCTCAGGTAGAGTATCTCATGATACGCTGTAGACCACATTATCTACCTAGAGAGTTTTCATCTGTATTTTTCGTAGCTGTTTACATACCACCACCGTCAGAGGCTGGCACTAAGACAGCATTGAATGAGCTGTATTCCGCCATAAGCAAACAAGAAACTTAAATCTGTTTTACCACATTTCTATCAGCATGTTAAATGTGCAACCAGAGGGGAAACAACTCTGGACCACCTTTACTCCATACACAGAGCTTGTTTACAAAGCTCTCCCCCACCCTCCATTTGGCAAATCTGACCATAATTCTATCCTCCTGATTCCTGCTGACAAGCAAAAATTCAAGCAGGGAGCAGCAGTGACTAGATCAATAAAAAAGTGGTCAGATGAAGCAGATGGTAAGCTACAGGACTGTTTTGCTAGCACAGACTGGAATATGTTCCGGGATTCCTCCGATGGCATTGAGGAGTACACCACATCAACCATTGGCTTCATCAATAACTGCATCGATGACGTCGGCCCCACAGTAACCGTACGTACATACCACAACCAGAAGCCATGGATTACAGGCAACATCCGCACTGAGCTAAAGGCTAGAGCTGCCATTTTCAAGGAGCGTGACTCTAACCCTGAAGCGTATAAGAAATCCCGCTCTGCCCTCTGACGAACCATCAAACAGGCAAAGCATCAATACAGGACTAAGATCAAATCATACTACACCGGCTCTAACGCTCATCACTTGCAAACCATTACAGACTACAAAGGGAAGCACAGCCGAGAGCTGCCCAGTGACATGAGCCTACCAGATGGGCTAAACTACTTCTATGCTCGCTTCGAGGCAAATAACACTGAAACATGCATGAGAGCATCAGCTGTTCTGGAAGACTGTGTGATCACGCTTTCCGCAGCCGATGTGAGTAAGGCCGCAGGGACAGACAGATTACCAGGACGTGTACTGCGAGCATGCGCTGACCAACTGGCAATTGTCTTCACTGAGTTTTTCAACCTCTTCCTGTCCAAGTCTGTAATACTAACATGTTTTAAGCAGACCACCATAGTGCCTCTGCCCGAGAACACTAAGGCAACCTGCCTAAATGACTACCAACCTGTAGCACTCACATCTGTAGCCATGAAAGTGCTTTGAAAGGCTGGTCATTCCTCACACCGTTATCCCAGAAACCCTAGACCCTCTCAAATTTGCATACCACCCCATCAGATCCACAGATGATGCAATTGCACTCCACACTGCCCTTTACCACCTGGACAAAAGGAACACCTACAGTATGTGAGAATGCTATTCATTGACTACAGCTCAGCGTTCTACACCATAGTGCCCTCAAAGCTCATGACTAAGCTAAGGACGCTGGGACTAAACACCTCCTTCTGCAACTGGATCCTGGACTTCATGATGGGCCGCCCCCAGGTGGGAGCAGTACGTAACAACATATCCGCCATGCTGATCCTCAACACAGGGGCCCCTCAGGAATGGGTGCTCAGTTCCGTCCTGTACTCCCTGTCCACTCATGACTGCACGGCCAGGCACGACTTGAACACCATCATTAAGTTTGCAGATGACACAACAGAGGTAGGCCTGATCACCGACAACGATGAGACAGCCTATAGGGAGGGGGTCAGAGACCTGGCCATGTGGTGCCAGGACAACAACCTCTCCCTCAATATGATCAAGACAAAGGAGATGATTGTGGACAACAGGAGAAAGAGGACCAAGCATCCCCGCATTCTCATAGATGGGGCTGCAGGGAAGCAGGTTGAGAGCTTCAAGTACCTTGGTGTCCACATCACCAAAAACTAACAAGACTGAAAAGATTTGGCATGGGTCCTCAGATCCTCAAAAGGTTCTACAGCTGCACCATCGAGAGCACCCAGACTGGTTGCATCACTGCCTGTTATGGCAGCTGCTCGGCCTCCGACCGCAAGGCACTACAGAGGGTAGTGCGAACGGCCCAGTACATCACTAGGGCCAAGCTTCCTGCCATCCAGGACCTCTATAACAGGCGGTGTCAGAGGAAGGCCCTAAAAATGGTCAAAGACTCCAGCCACCCTGTTCATAGACTGTTCCGTCTGAACACCTAATCAAATGGTTACCAAGACTATTTGCATTGCCCCGTTCCCCCTCTTTTACACCCTTGCCACTCTCTGTTGTTATCATCTATGCATAGTCACTAACTCTACCTACAGTACATGTACATATTATGTCAAATAACCGGTGCCCATGCACATTGACTCTGTACTGGTACCCCCCTGTATACAGTCTCGCTATTGTTATTTTACTGCTGCTCTTTAATTACTTGCTACTTTTATTTCTTATTCTTATTCATATTTAAAACTGCATTGTTGGTTGGGGCTTGTAAGTAAGCATTTCACTGTAAGGTCTACACCTTTAGTATTCGGTGCATGTGACTAATACCATTTGATTTGATGTAATTGTTGCAACTGAGGACAGATGATTTTTAAGCTCTATTCGCATCAGCACTCAGAGGTCCCGTTCTGTGAGCTTGTGTGGCATACCACCTCGCGGCTGAGCTGTTGTTGCTCCGAGACGTTTCCACTTCACAACAACAGCACTTACAGTTGACCAGGGCAGCAGGGCAGAAAATTAACGAACTGAGTTGTTGGAAAAGTGGCATCCTATGACGGTGCCACGTTGAAAGTCAGTACGAGCCATTCTGCTGCCAATGTTTGTCTGTGGAGATTGCATGGCTGTGTACTCAATTTTATACACCTGTCAGCAAAGGGTGAGGCTGAAATAGCCGAATTCACTAATTTGAAGGCGTGTCCACATACCTTTGGCCATGTAGTGTAGATACTAGAACTAACGCTTTAGCAATCCCGCTACAATAATGCCATACAGTGTACAGTCAGCGGCAAGCAGTTTAGCAGTTACACCGGAGGGCCCCAATGGCTATAAAAAGCTTACCTTGACTTGGAAGAGTTCCAGTGTTGGATAGCTATAGCCAGCTAGCTAATATAGGCTTCCTCTCTATTTGAGTCGGGTGTTTGAGTAGGCTAAACTAGCTAGCTGCATTAGACGCTAGCTAAGTACATGAAAGTATATTTACTATGAAATATAGCTCGATGTCTCTCACTCTCTCTGGCATGAACTATTTTCTATCTCTCTCTTTGATTCAACTACTCAGCACATTTTATGCTCTGCAGTGCTGGGTGGACAACATGTCAGTTCATGCTGCAAGAGCTCTGATAAATTGGAGAACGTCATAATTAATGTGTAAGTCTAAGGAAAGCAGTGAGAACCATGAGCCTGCTAGGTTTTGTATTGAAGTCAATGTGCCCAGAGGAGGACAGAAGTTAGCTGTCCTCCAGCGACCCTTCAGAGTGCTGCTGAGGCCACTGCAGACCTTCGTTGCAAAATAATCTGTTTTAATCAATTGTGTAGTTAAGTGAATATAATTAGTATAGTTTCATTTTTCACATAATGCATTTTTCTTGAAATTCACTGGGGAGGCTGGTCCTCCACTTCCTCCTCTGAGGATCCTCCACTCCTGCCTGACGCCCATAACCTTCATGGCAGTTTGTGTCAGGTGGGCAATTTGAGATTTTAGTTGGACGGCTACATTACCAAACCAGACTGGGATGCCATATCTCTCTATGACCACATGGTTGAACAGTATCATACTTTTCTGGCCATCTCCAAAAACCCTGAGTTTACGTAGGAAATAGAGTCGGTGCTGGACAAACCTATGCTAAGTTGGAATAGTGGACAACCACAGGCGCGTTGTGATTTTCCTCTCACCACTGGACAAACCTCTGGATCTCTGACCTGTACATGATCGTATCAGCATCATTATACAGCAGACCAAGAATCATCTGAAAACTTGACCAGATAGTTATCAGGATTACTGCTGGTGCATTCATTTGTGTAAAATGTATGAATAAGATGGGATAACTCACATTAGCACTGGTGGCCCCGCAGGGTAATGTCTCTACACTCAGCAAGTGTACCGTTAACTCTAACCTGCTGAGTTTGGCTAATCAGGAATGAGCGGTACCACCTAATGGTGTACGGCTTAACACCCATTTGCTTTAGCTGACTGAGTAGGACATGTGGCTGTAGCGAGTTAAATGCTGAACTGAAATCAATAAATAACCATCTAGCAGAGGCTTGGGGTTCTCCAGGTGCTTAACAGTTAGATGTACTATGCTGGTGATTACTTTATCAGTCCCACAACTTTCCTGATAGGAAAATGAATCCCTGGTACCACTGGCAGACTGCTGGTCTTCTATGCCTCCACCCTCCAGCATTTTCCCCTACATGCTACCCTTCAATAGACATTTTAGGCCCGCAAGAAGAGTACTTAATGGATTATTTCTGGAGGAATGGCAAATTATATTTTTTTTAGACAAACGTTTATGGTGACAGATAAGGTTTGTCCATTTGAACTTTCAGTAATAGGCCTACGGTGCCAAATCCAGTGCCCACCCCCACCCAACAATGTACTCTATCTGAGTTAGGTGATGAATGCAATGAGGCCCAGGTTGGAGTTGAATGATAGTTAAAGGGCAATTGAATGTCAACTAAATCAGTCAAACATTTCGTGAAGAGGAGGACACATTTGATGACAAAGAAAAGAAAGCGCCCCCTTTTTGTTTCGTTCAGTAGAGCCGCACCTCCCATCGTTAAATAGTTACCGTGCTGTGGTCTCCTGGGAAATTAAAATCATATTGTGCACAGTTTCCCTATGACTTGGAGACTCCCTGGGGAGGAGACTTTTTACATTTTCTAATAAAGGAGACTTCAAATGACTGAACAGGGGACTTGTCTTTAATTAAACTGGGAATTTGGACGGGTCAAGCTCTCATATCTAACTGTTTATGTTCTTTGTTAGAACTCCTAAAGCATGTTCAGACTTTTAGGATCACCACTTTGGGGACTGGTCACCCCCATGGGTTGTGCAATAAGTGATTTGTGTGTTGCAATAACTTCAGGTGATAAGATGAAGAAAGATGGTACAGTAAAAAAATAAAGCATACAAAGGTTCGGACAAATATTTTTTTGGGGGGGGGCACATTGTCCTTTCTCTTTGATATCTTGCATCACAAAGGATTCCCAGGTAATTTAATATTTCGGTCCGTGGGACATCGACGTTGGATTTCATCATCTCATTTCACAGTTACCGCTTCATTCTTATGCAAAGTTTAAACATTTGGAGCAGAAGTTAGCCAATAAGCTTGTGGGTAGTTAAAAAAAAACGTAGCACAAAAAGTGGGGAAACATTCAGGATAATACTCGAATGATAGTGGGATGAAAGTGTGTGTGGAATAATTACATACTGTATAATCAGGTACTCATAATTATCCTCTTGATCTCTACAGTATGTTTGCTGTGAAGCATATATGTTCAGGGTTGATTTTAGGGTCAAGAAGGACCAACACAAACATCAGCCATACACAGCAGGCATGTCCTATATCGCCTGTAACCACAGAACATCGGCCCTCATTGTATCTTAATTTCCTGACGATTCTACACGTTCGTTGACACCCAGCAGGTGATCTACTGCACACGGCCGTCATGGTCTGTCTCATGTTGATTAATTGATTTATTAAGCATTTTGACCTCTAAATAATGAACGTCTGGCTTTACCCTACGCTAAGCATTAATATTACTTTATTAACCTGACACTTGTTAATAAGCCATTACACAGCACTTATTCTCATTTAATAGTGGAAATAAGGCAACATTCAAAAACGTGCCTCGAAGTGCAGCAAATCAGTTGAATGTACGGTGGCCATTTTGAAAATCATTTCCTATATCTGCATTGTGAAGTTGTGGCTCTTTTTGTCCTTCAATTGTAATAGTTTTTTTTTTTGCTTGATCACACACAGTTAAGATACCCTACGTGTAGCTCACACTGCTTTCCAGTAAATAGAGGGCCTGGTAACAAAGTGTGAGTTTAATGAATGGTCATTGACAGCTCCTCCGCTTGTTTGTCCATCCCTTGCTTTGCTGTCCCCAACGATGTGGATCTGCCTCTGTCTGTTAGTACATTTTTTTTGTTAGTCACACAATATCTTAGACAGCGCTGGCCCGATTTTGACGAAACTTGGGTGAATGGCGTGTCTTGCCAGACTAGTACCTAAAACAGCATAGACGCTATTGACCAATAAACATTCACGTGGGCGTGGTCTGGCACATAAACGCATATAAGTCAGTCAAGGATTTTCATATTGTAACAACATGTGGTACACATGTTGCAAACACTGTCAAGACTCAACATATGCAAGAACATTCATATCAACCTTATGGTGGCGCTATAACAGGCACATGTTTATATCTCTTGATCTGTTTGACTCGGGGATAAGTCTAACTTACCCATGCTATATCACAGCCACCACTGGCCAGATTCTGACGAAACTTGGCTGAATGATGCATCTTGCCATAGAGATCTGGCATTTACAAAATTACACGGATTGGCCCAAGGGTGCGCTATAGTAATCAACTGTACGTATGGCAGTCATACACGATATCTCAGACACCACAGGCCCAATTTTGACGAGACTTGGTTGAATGATGCGTCTTGGGGGATGGCATGTTTACTGTTGTTTACCCTTGTTTAAACAAGACCAAAGGAGGAAGCCGAAGTGTTTCACTGAGCAGAGGGGCATGGTCACTTACGTCATCCATTACCGTTGCATTTCTAAGCGACTTTCTTAATACCCGACACCCTTCAAACCTCAATATCAGATGTCTGCTATTCAGACAAGTTCAGCTGAAGACATTCCATCCTCGTATGAAGCCTTGCTGGGCGTCAAGGCCAACATAAGTCGCTTGTCTTTGTTCAGGCTCCTTCATTCCATCTTTTAAAATGATCTTGATTTGATTTGTCCTCAGACTAAAGTAAGGTGTTTGGGACATTTTCGAGGTGGCTGACAGGACCCAAATTGGTCATACAGTAGGTCTATGTTAGCAACAACAACAATGTTTGACTTGGCTTTTCGACCTATGGTGACTAGCAATGTGATAATAGTAAAGGGAAGAGAGGGAGAAAGTCACATGTGACATGAACCCTTTTAATGGGATACTTTTGGGATTTTGGCAATGAGGCCCTTTATCTACTTCCACAGAGTCAGATGAACTTGTGGATGCCATTTGTATGTCTCTGTGTCCAGTACGAAGGAAGGTAGAGCTAGCAACACATACTCATAGACTTTCAATTATTGCACGCTAGTTAGCAATTGCGCTAGTGTTATTTAGTAATGTCCTTCTTCTCGCCTTGGTGTCTATTATAGAAAAATACATTTCAGGGATTTAGACTACTCACATTTCCTAGGGAATTCATGTAACTTCAGCCGTCTGAATCCACAGGATGTAGTCTAAGTCAGAGGCTAACCGCTTACAAATGGGTTTGCCAATGACATTATACTGTAAATAACACAAAATCATTGACCATTTTTGTTTTGAATGCTTATTCTGACAAGGCTATTTTGTTTTATTCCCTGTATGGGATTTGATAGCATCTCCACTGCTCACCAAAAATGTTCTACCCTAATATCCAGTTTAAAATGGATTTGACGGAAAATGTTACACCCATTTACCTTGAGGGAACTATCCAACGACGGGGAGAGAGAAATAAATGTAAAAAGAATTGTTGCTTATATGCAGTGTCTCACTGCTTATGTGTTTGTATCATCATCACTGATCATCATCTCTGGTGTTGGTACAACACAGTGGATCCTTTTCACTCCGAAGTAATTTCCCCTCACTTGACCCATGCATTGGCATCAGTTTGACCTCCAACTCATCTTCCCCCAAGAGCAGAATAACATCAGCACTAGCTCTTGAGTTTGGCTGTAAATAAAAGCAAATGTGTGTCATCATTGCTCAACACCAGCGAGATCAAATCCACATTGACAGGTAGCGCTGTACCCGCAGGAGCCTTTCTAATATGTGTAGACCTGTGTATACCAAACGAGTCCTTCACCTGACATTAGTAGTCTACTCACTTGTGGCAACATTCATACCAGTATGGGGTTGCCATTACAACAAAATATACAGAGTTCACACATATTTACCTTACTAATCCTTTCAGAGAAGTCTGGCACAGAAATTCCACCATATTGCTTATACCAATCAAATCCTCTTAGGGTCTAGGGGTCCATTTGGGATTGGGCCAGGCTTTGTGGAAAGTGCGTCCTCCATCTAACTCTATGATGTTCACAAAGATCACAGTGGTGGCTAGCGCTTGATCCCCACCATCATGCTAACCAAAGAAAGTAATTCAAGTGTGCAAAATGTGTCTTCCACTAACTTCCACACGTTCTAAGAACAAGTGTGTAGGCCCGAGTAAAGATGCCGCTCGGAGGCACAGTCTGCTGACTCACAGACCATGTACCACACCGGTCCCCAGGATCATCAATATTACAAGGTAAACATTGTTTCCTTGTTCGTGTTAAGCCCACCAAAACAAGAGGTTTGGGTGAGCCTGAGATGTTGCGCTTATTGCACCACCTTGTGAATAAAGGTAGTGTTGCATGTCTGATTTGGAATATCACAACATGGGCTATGGTGATCTAAAAGTATTCCACGTATAACTTATTTAACAACATTTGCAATAGATGTGTAATAATGCTGGGTGAGGTCATTTTCCCACAACGTTTTATAATGAATGTGTTCAGTCTAGGTGTCGACTCTAAAAGGACCATTGACTGATGAGTGGGAAAAAACACATTCTAAACCCATGACCACCATATATTTTTATACTGATGAGTTATGTGGTGGTAATTTGATAGTTGCCGTTCTTCCAACGTGGAATTGTCCGTCCTTAACAAATCTTGTTTTCCCAGACTTCCTTCCCAGAGAAATGAAAACAAACGCGACAGTGTCTCACACCTGATGAACACCAAATAGAACGTTTGCCAGGCAAAAAGTGACAGCGGCGGGAGTAGTTTTCTAGCGTTTGCACCAGGGAGGTGGAGGAGGAGTCTGGAGGAGAGAGAGGTGGAGGATTGAGAGCTGGGGGAATGAAGGTCTATGTTAACGAGAGAGGTGCCTTAATTAAAATAGAAAAATCTAAACCGCAGCAAGAAAACAAAGTCGACAGTTAGACGAATGCCTCAGGCAGGACTGTTTCGGCGCACTATGCCCAGGGCCGATTCCTCCTCTCCCCTTCAAGCTCTATCAAATATTACCAAACAGAATCACTGATAAGAACAAAGAGCAAATTGACCCAAAGGGAATAGCCCGGGCACATATTTGATAAACGTGGATTCTATATATTGGTGAGGACCCTTGTGACCTATGATAACATGCAGTCAGCAGTGCTGCTGTACTAATCTTTCCCAGTCCTTTCATCCACTCTATGATCCTGACCATCCAAGTGGGGGAAAAAAGAGCCAGAGATTGTAGCTATAATGCCGTGGGCAAGAAAAGGCACACAAGTCAGCTGTCACAAACGGTTAGTGTCGTTTAGACACATGATGCATAATCCAGTAAACAAATGTGCTAATTTAAATACAGATCTGAAAGAATGATATGACTACAGAAGCACGTAGAAATGAAGCACATACCGCATCAAATGCTTCCCGATGATACATTCATAGAAGCCTTTGGGTGTTTTTAAAAGTGGGAAGATTTAATCATTTGATTTATAGAGGAGATCAGGGGGCATCGTTTCTGTGCCCAATCAGTTGTTTCAGTCCTCCAAGACATTTAACAATGCTTTACAAGCAAGGGAGGACTCATTTCCATTACCAGCAAAGACTGCTTAGAGAATTGTATGCCTCTGGTGATAGAAATTAATAGATCTCCGTTATATTAGTGGTATCTAATCACATTTCCAAATGGCTCATTTGTGTGCCCGTGTACGCTGTTGGATGTTGGCACACTCTGTCAACACTGTCAAGGTAGATTTCCCCCCCATCTGTCTGAGCTGCTTCTTGCATCCCAAACGACCTCCTGTTCCCTACATAGTGCACTACTTTTGATCAGAGCATTATGGTGCCATTTGGGACGCAGACTTTGTCAAGTGCTCATGTGCTGCTCCATTAGCCTGTTATAATCCAACATGAGGAGAGGAAGGAGGGCTATACAGCCTGCTAGTTTCTGATGAAGTTGTGGATACCATTTTATTGTCTCCACGTGCAGTTTGAAGGAAGTTGCTAACTAGCGCTAGTGCAGTTGCTAACTGAGGTCTATGTGTATCTGCTAACATGCTAGCAGATACCCATAGACTTCCAGTCATTGCTCTAAACGCTAGTTAGCATTGGCTCACGAAACTAACTCTAAATTTGTTCATTCTGGACAGAGAGACATAAATTGTATACACAAGTTTATCTGACTCTGGGGAAGTAGGTAAAGGGCCTAATATTGCTGAAATCCAAAAGTAGCCCTTTAACAATATGTGTATTCTAAGGAGTATAGTGCATTTTTTTCCCCTTCATTCCTATTTTTGGGATTGAGTGAGGGAGATAAGAAGAAAAATAAAAGTCCTAGAATTTTTGTTGTTGTTGAACAACACAGTAATTGATATTTCAGTACGTATAACTATTTGTAATTACCCACCTCCAACCCCCCCCCCCCAATATACTGTATATTTACCAGGATATTGATGATTAACCAAACTGTGAAAAGAAAATATAACGAAACATTTGAAAATATAGATGGTTTTTCCTCTTGGTTCTCTTCAACAGTGATTATAGACTCGATAGTTTGACAAAGGATAATCTCACCGCTGTGGCGTCTGTCCTTAAACTACATAATATACTACAAATATCCAATTCAAATAACGATTCAAAATACCGTCATAATACACTCTGATTTTAAAGTGGTGCAAACAAGTCCTTGATGACAGGTCTTACTTACTGCGGTGTATGTGAGAGGGATAGGCCACCACTCAAGAGATGCTGCCAGTCAGTTGTTTAATGAAGTTAGGAATTGATATACAATAAATGTAATGTGTTTGATAGTGTGCCAAAGTGGTGCCCTAGACGCCGAGTAGAGTGGCTTACCCCTGAGACAGGAGCTAATGGTGCAGAACCTTGCGTGCCTCACATTCCTATCCACACTGTTTAGACCTCATGTTTCGATGTCTCCTCCTTTTTAACCAGTGTCTGGGTGTCTGACCCATGACAAATCTCATATGTTTCATGTTGCCTCTGATAGACTCTAATAGCATACTTTGATTCGGGATTATTTGAGAATTAAGTGATTAAACTTCAGCCACCGCACCTTGAGCAGTGAGGTAGAACCGTCTCCCTTAGTTCCTTAAATTCCTCTGGCACCTAGCTACTGTATGTGCTATTCAGGCGGTTGTGAGACTTCGTAGATAGTCTTTACTTAATCCTCCATGCCTTGCAACTCAACACAAAAGCTACCAACCAAGACACGTCTCCAAACAGGGTTTCAGAATTCCACAAACTTATCCCAAAATGCCCAGGCTACGCAGAAATCCTGGTTGGAAGATTCCAGATTTCCTGCTTATTCCCTCCTGATTCCGTGAATCTTCCGAGTGGGATTTCTGGAAAACCGGGGAAAGTTTTGGGAGGTTACGTGTTTTGCAACCCTTATTTGCAACTTAACACGAGAGCAACCAACCAAAAGACAAGATATGTATCCTAGGGTTGTGCAGCTCTCATGTAAGTATTCCAGAAATGTATGCCACTGTGTGATCCCTAGCACTTTGCCAGAGGTCTGTAATGAAGCCATTAAACGGGAAAACGTTCCGTCTCAACCTTAAACCTGCGTGAGCTGCCCTTAATGGGGCTCAACTGCCAATCAGCCATGCAGCATGTTCCACTACCCTCTGAAATTAATTCCAATCCTCCTCCTCATCCATACACGAAAAGAGGCCGCTGACACACGGCCACATGCTAGGAAATTTGATGTCCTCTGGAGTAGCAAGTGATTCTTTTTGGGTTATTTAAAAGGAAAGCGCCTGGGAAGTGTCCGATGACTGTCATAAAGCAAGTGGTGAGCCTCTTAATGTATTTAAAATGGAGAGACAAGGGGAGAAAGAAAGCAATTTAAGGATAAAACAATGCCAAAACACTGTTAATGGCCTGACATTAAGCCCAATTAAGTTGGGTGCTAGAACAGGATAGATTTATGCAAATGAGACGTAGCTAGGCATCTTTCCAAAGCAAAGATACTGCTACGGACTTGGGTTGCATTTTAATGTGGATAACATGTAACTATCCAGCTGTTCATGCGGGTGTTGCCCTATGAATTTGTATCCTTTTTTACTTTCTAACCTCTGTCCCTCAGCAGAGGATGAGAATGTCAAATGAACTAACGACCCGAGATAAGGTTCACTTGTTTATTAAGAATATAGATCATGTCACGTCATGCATAGCACAGCAGCAGCTGCATAGGTCAGTATTCAGCACCTTCTGGTTTACACGTGCAATGTGTCCCTTACATCGGTTCATATACTTGTCTATGATTGGCTTACAGGGTTGTCTGTTAATAGATTTGGCTAATACCTTGACACCTCCTCCTTGAAGATAATTACCCTTTTCCTGCTTTGTCAACCATACTATGCTATCTATAATGTCAACATTAAGGTATCACCTCAACTCGAACTTCAAGTCGCTTATAGTAACTTCCAAAATAAGCAAGCATGTCAGCATGAGACATATTTTCTATTCGTTTAACTGACCTCTCCATACTCTGCTGATCATTCATTGAAATCAACTTGAACTACTGTAACACAATAAACAGTTTTGTACGTTGTTTATTTGTATTGCCTGCTTGTAGCTCCACAATTTTTCAGACTATTATTCAGACTGTTGAACAGTCCCTACTAGCCAACCTCAGCCCTGTACCCTGCCCTGAACCTTAGTCACTATTACTAGCTGGCTACCACCCGGTACTCTACCCTGCACCCTACCCTCTACCCTGTTAGGCTGCTTTTCCCTATGTACATAAAGCAATTGAACACTGGCCACTCTAATAATGTTTACATACTGTTTTACCCACTTTGTATGTATATGCTGTATTCTAGTCATGACATATCCCATATAACTACTGCTGTACTCACCTTTTCTATATATATATATATATATATATATATATACTGTCCATACTGTCTATGCACACCATTATATACAGTACCAGTCAAACATTTGGACACACCTACTCATTCCAGGGTTTTTCTTTACTTTTACTATTTTCTACATTGTAGAATAATAGTGAAGACATCAAAACTATGAAATAACACATATGGAATCATGTAGAAACCAAATAATTGTTAACAGGAAAACAACCCTATGCACACAGCCAAGACAACGCAGGAGTGGCTTCGAGACAAGTCTTGAGTGGCTCAGCCAGAGCACAAACTTGAACTCGATCGAACATCTCTGGAGAGACCTGAAAATAGCTGTGCAGCGACACCATCCAACCTGACAGAGCATGAGAGGATCTGCAGAGAAGAATGGGAGAAACTCTCCAAATACAAGTGTGCCAAGCTTGTAGCATCAAACCCAAGAAGACTGGAGGCTGTAATCACTACCAAAATGTGCTTCAACAAAGTACTGAGTAAAGGGTCTACTTATGTAAATGTAATATTTAAGTTGATTTGTTTGTTATAAATTAGCAAAAATGTAAAAAAATAAATAAAATAAAAAACGTTTTGCTTTGACATTATGGGGTATTGTGTGTAGATTGATGAGGGAAAAAATATATATAATGTATGTGGAAAAAGTTAAGAGGGCTGAATCATTTCCGAAGGCACTGTACATAGGGCAGCAGTCTCTAAGGTGCAGGGCAGAGTACCGGGTGGTAGACGGCTAGTAACAGTGACTAAAGTTCAAGGCAGGGTACTGCATGGAGGCCGGCTAGTGGTGACTATTTAACAGTCTGATGGCCTGAAATAGAAGCTGTTTTTCAGTCTCTCGGTCCCAGCTTTGATGCACATGTACAGTCTTCGCCTTCTAGATGGGTGAACAGGCCGTGGCTCAGGTGGCTGAGGTCCGTAATGATCTTTTTGGCCAATATGTGACACCTGGTGCTGTAGATGTCCTGGAGGCTAGGCAGTGTGCCCCCGGTGAAGCATTGGGCTGACCGCACCACCGCCTCTTGCGAACCTAGCTCAGGGCTAGCTAGTCTCTGTTCCATTTCTTGGGAGCCCGACACATGCAGTGCTTGAAGATGCCGGCGATTTGTCCTCTTCTCTCCCACAACCTCAGAAGGTAAGAACGTTGGGTCACTCTCTCTCACTACCAATGCTGGGCCTTTCCATATCTTTTCCCCCTTCCAGCTTGACCAGTACCGGATTCACCGGTCTCAAAGTGGATAGGTCTCGTACTCCGTGATGTCTGTTAGAGTAGAAAGCCTGTTGTTCTGCTACCGCATCTCATTGCCCGATAACAGCTCTGTTTTGCCATTTCGGATGTAGGTTATTTTTCCAGTGTAGATAGTGTTGTGTGGACTTTCAGTCCCATCAGCAGCTCTGCAGGACTCGCACCTGTAGATGTAGCTGGTGTCGCTCTGTAGCACACGAAAGCCAACAGTGGGTCATATTGCTGTAAGATCTGTTTTGCTCTCTGGACTGCAAGTTCACCATGTCCATTCCAATGCAGGTTGTGAGGCTTTACTGTTTAATAAACTCTTCAGGCTTCACTGGTATACCAGGGTCCATTATCGCCGACTCTTTGGGTCGGAACCTCGAACCTGCCGAATGTCACTTTCAGTTTCGCTATAACCGGCCCTGTTGTTGTGGTAGACAAGACGTTGTATCTCTAAGTAGCGAGAATATTAGTCTGACACTACGAGGTAGTTTTGACCTTTATACTCACACAAGTCTGTGCCTATACGCTGCTCTGGGAGTGGGGGTCGGACTGAGTGTCTCTTTCTGTTGTGTTTTGCGTGTCTCACAACAAAACTTGCATGACAGTACTCTGCTTTTGATATCTCCGATGATAAACCTGGCCACCACACTGAGGTTCTTGCTTTTTCTCTGCATTTAGTCCCTCATGACTAACATGAACAGAATCTAGTAGTCTCAGTGCCTCAGTTATGACTGATAAAGCATCTTTCATCGGATAGTAGTCGAACACGGTTGCTGGTATATTTTTAGAATGTTCTGGACAGCCTTGACTTATTCGTCTCTGTACAGGTTAGGCTGTCAATCACAGTGTTTCGTCGTGTCCAGTGACATCAGTTGTGCTCTGCTCCCTGCACAGTGGGCTGCGTGATAGTGTGTCTGCCACTACCAATGTTTTACCGGGTGCATATTCTGCTGTTGCCCCGAATCGCATCAATCTCAGTAAAAGTCTCTGACATCTTATCGGCACTGCATCTAAGTCTTCGCTATCTATCAATGGAATTGGGGGTTTACGGCCTGTTATTAGACTGAATGTGTCAATGCCAACTTTTGGAAATGTTCACATGCCCCAAACTCCAAACAGTATGCAACAGGTGTCCAGCTGTCACCATTGAGCTGTAGCATTGTGGGTAGCATCTCGCTGTGTAATGGTATTTGCCAAAAACCACTTGCTGCGTGGTTTTCACGAGAACACAATGGCACCTGTTAGTTTGGCTAGTGTTTCCTCAGTAGTAGGTATTATGAATCGCTCTCTTTTCACATTCTCATTAGGTTTCTGCAGACCAATGTGTACTTTACCGTTCGGTTTCATCACTGTCACCATTGGTGCGAACAAGTCTGTGGTTTGTGTCACTTTCTCAATTATGTTGTTTCCTTCCATTATTTTCTGTATCAACGGCACCTAGGTAGTATGTATTCTCACTCTCGTAATCGTTTGCAACATCCGAGTGGCTCCCAGTGTCCCTTGTTGTTGCATCTCCTGCACATCGACTAGGCATTCTCTCTCCGATTGCTTCTGTCGTGTCTCTTTCTTTACAGAAGTCTGTCATTCCTCCGTGCCGAACGTTGGTGGAACACCACCTGCACGCTGTATGTTCCCCGATGTGTTCATTTCTCTGCTCACCGAAGTCACAGTTCTTTGTGAAATTGTAGAGTGCTCCTGATGAACATTTTCAGCTTTTCCCCCAGTTGCTGGACTCGCTAGTAGAAGCATGCCTTCTCATGGATGACATTTTTCGTAGCCACTAAGTACTCATTAAACCTAGCTAACATTTGTATTCCAGTCCTCTTTTTCATTTTCATCAAATGTGAATGTCTTCCAAATATTTTTGGCCTCTGGGCGCATAGAGTATGTGAGTCTGATTACTTAAATGTCACTGTTTTCTTCACTTAGCTTGGTAGCTATTCTGTAACACGTGAAATTGCTGGTGCCACGTGGGCCAGTCCGCCGGACGCTCAAAGTCAACTTTTTATGGCAGATTAAACTCCGGATTCTGTTATTTTGTCCAGCTTCTTCCCATTATACCGGACTGCTTCTGACAGCTTGTCAAATGTCCGGGATAAGGTTCACTTGTTCATTGAGAGAATAGACATGTCACATCATGCATAGCACAGCAGCAGCTGCATAGGTTAGTATTCAGCACCTTCTGGTTTACATGTGCAGTATGTCCCTTACATCTGTTTATGTACTTGTCTATGATTGGCTAACAGCAGCCAAACTCAACTGGCGGACCGCGGTCTTCGTCCAGACCCAGAGACAGGTCAATACGGACTGGACAACATTTCATTTTGTTATATAAAAGTAAATAAATCATTTTTAGACAGCTTTTAAAAGTCCGGCCTCTCTAACTAACAACCCCTTCTAATCCAATCGCATGGTTAAATGCAAATACAAAGAGGCCAATAACTTCAATCCTAATATCCTCTGCAGAAACTTGGGACAAGCAGGCAGAAAGAAACAGAAAGATTTGACCGCGGTTCAACTGTTAATGTCACAGATGGCGGGAGCCTATTTACCAGTATCTTTTTAAAATGAATAATCAAATAGTTGACGCTGAAAACTGTATATTCAAAGATGAGTGGACGGAAAAGTATACGTTAACTCTCACCGCAACTAACACAAAACCAATGTGCCTGATATGCAGCGAGTCCTTAGCCCTGGTGAAAAGTGCCAATGTTAAGCGCCATTATGTCCCCAAGACATTTGGATGAGACGCATCCCCTGAACACAAAGGTGAGAACGCACAAGATTAATCAACTCAAATGAGAGGCCCACCAAAGTCCTTGTCAATTGCCTGACAGCCCAACAGCGTACAATGGAGGGTTCACTGAGGAATATCTTGGGTTTTGGGAGAAAACCCCCCCCCCCCCAAAAAAAGAAATATCTGATGCTGAGATGGTTAAAGAAGGCATGTGTGAATTCGCTGACACTCTGCTTGAAGGTTAACATAAACATGAGCTCAGGGAAAATATCAAACAGAGCTCACTGTCAGGTTCCACAGCAATCTGAAATATTAGCTGAAGATTTAGTAACTTCACAACTCGATGAGGCCATTCAGAATTCACCACGCATTTCATTAGCTGTGGATGAATCAACAGAAGACACTGATAATGCCCAGCTTCTGGTGTTTCTCATATTTTACAATGAAACGAGGAAGGAATTCTGTGGGGAGATGTTGGGCTTAACAAATCTAGCACACACACACACACACACACACACAGGGAGAGGATATCTCATGAGGTCATCAAAGGGATGCTGACAAAAAAACAGGAGAGATCTGAAGTCTGTGGTCTCCATCATCACAGATCCAGCCATGGTAGGAAGAGGGAGGGGACTGGTTGCAAGTTTAAAAGAGGACCACCCTGACCTGACATCATACCACTGCATCATCCATCAATCTGTTCTGTGTGCCAGTCTGGGGAAAGAGTATCCTGAGGTCATGACAATGATAATGAAACTTATCCATTTTTTGGAGAGCAACATCATCCCTCCAACACTGCCTGCTACGAGGCTTTCTGACAGAGGCCAATGCCAATTTTGCTGACTTACTACTGAACAACAACGTAAGATTGCTCAGCAAAGGCAGGGTTTTGGATGCTTTTGGGCCATTCAGGAAGAAATCAAAGCTTTGTTATCAGAGCAAAAGAGTGACAAGGCAACTCAGTTTTTGGAAGATAAAGAAGAAAATGTGAAAAGTAGAATTTTTGACAGACATTACATCACACCTTAATCAACTGAATGTTAAGCTGAAGGGATGGCACAACACAGTGTGTGATATGATAACCGCAGTCATCCAGAAGCTGATGGATAACTTCAAGGCTCGCTTTGATGACTTCACTGATGGGAGAGAACTGCTGCTGCTCATTCAGAACCCCTTCTTGGTCACAAATGTGACAAAGTTGTCAGAAGAAGCAAAACAAATCTTCAGATTGGTAGATGTTGCCTCACTGCAAATGGAGTTGATTGAGCTGCAAGAAAATGTGTCTTTGAAGGAGCAGACTGGTGACTGTGACCCTGTTACTTTCTGGGGAAAGATGGTGCCTGCAGCTGATGTCCATGTTCTCAAGAAATTGGCACTACTTATCCTGACCATGTTTGGCTCCACATACAGCTGTGAATCAGCTTTCTCTACAATTAAGTTTATTAAAAACAAATACTGCACAAGGCTCACCAATGAACAGTGTCCCAGAGTTGCTCTCACACCATTTGTCCCAAAGTTCAAAGCATTGGCAGGAGACCGAAAGTGTAATTTCTCTCATTGATGCAAGGGCAAGGCCCAGAGTGACTTCTACATTAAGTTTGCACGGCCCACAGAGACATTCAAATTGTTATTTGTGTTAAGCTCTCCTTTGTTCTCCAGAAAACATTAATTTAATTTAATTTAAATGTGTTTGTTTTTTATTCAAGGCCCATCTACAATGGTTCACAGTACACTTTTTTGCATAGACAATTATGCCACGTTTTCAATTATCACTTTTGTTCTTCAGCAAAGTTGAAGCAATGATGCACATGTTAACATTCTGAAGAAAAAAGTTGTAATTCATTCAAATCTGTGTTGTCTGATTTCATGTTTTTAAGTGTACATTTTATATAACAACATGTTTCCTAAGTCGTAGACGACTATGTTTGTTACTGCGGCTGTACCACAATGCCAATAAAGGACGATATCCACCTGGACCTTTGCCACCTAGGAAATTTGTGTCACTGGACATCTGGCTTACCGGGTTATCTGTTAAATATAACCAATACCTTGACAGAGAACATCGTAGAAGTTTTGTCATGAATGTACCTATCTATTACATTCATTAAAAGTTACCAAGAACACTAGTCCACAGCATGGTTTACCTGAAAGGTGTATAGCTATAGATGCCTTTGAGGGATTCTTCTAGAACTCCCTTAGTGTGATTTGAGGATACTTTGTTCCTCCTTGGAATTGACAAAGTCAGAGCTGTTACTTTGCTAAATTTGGTGCGAGATGAAACGCGGAGAAAATGCACCATCAATCACACAGACTCCTGGAGCGACGAGAGAGAGGCTCTAAAGCTGAGAAATGAATCAGTGGAGGCTCTGCCAGCAACGATTTCCAGGCTGAGATGATGGGAAAACTTCCCCTGCTCTCTGGGGACATCATTTGTGAACACCCCGGCATTCTCAAAACAGCCAAACTTTTAGAGCAGAACGCGGGGACTCTGTAAGAGAGTATTCTTTTTTTTTTACATTTCGAAACTTGAATCCCTCTACCGCTGTAGCCTGCTGGATCAGATTGAGTGCAGCGGTGGAGGCTTAAGTATGTCAATGAAGCAGGTTAAATCAATGATAGGTACAGCTTACCTTCTCTGCTTGCTCTGTGCCAGCCTTCCACAGATTAAACCAATTTACACTAACAGCACATGTCAGTCAAAGAGGGCGGCTTGCACACCATTGTCCTCTTCATACACTATTGGTTTAGCCACAATTATACTGTATGCCTTTGAATCATTTGACAACATTGTTTTGTTCCTCCATACTAGGCTACATATTCTATATGTGTACCCATTTACTGAACGATCATACAGTCGATTTGAAATGGGTTTTTTTTTTCTGTCAAAGGAACCCTATGGTAGGTGTGTACTCTGTTTTAGTAAACATCCCAGTTTGGTAATACAGTTGAAGTCGGAAGTTTACATACACCTTATCCAAATACATTTAAACTCAGTTTTTCATAGTTCCTGACATTTAATCCTAGTAAAAATTCCCTGTTTTAGGTCAGTTAGGATCCCCACTTTATTTTAAGAATGTGAAATGTCAGAATAATAGTCGAGAGAATGATTTATTTCAGATTTTCTTTTTTTCATCACATTCCCCAGTGGGGAAGACGTTTACATACTCAATTAGTATTTGGTAGCATTGCCTTTAAATTGTTTAACTGGGGTCAAACGTTTCGGGTTGCCTTCCACAAGCTTCCCACAATAAGTTGGGTGAATTTTGGCCCATTCCTCCTGACAGAGCTGGTGTAACTGAGTCAGGTTTGTAGGCCTCCTTGCTAGCACACGCTTTTTCAGTTCTGTCCACACATTTTCAATAGGATTGAGGTCAGGGCTTTGTGATGGCCACTCCAATACCTTGACTTTGTTGTCCTTAAGCCATTTTGCCACAACTTTGGAAGTATGCTTGGGGTCATTGTCATTTGGAAGACCCATTTGCGACCAAGCTTTAACTTCCTGACTGATGTCTTGATGTTGCTTCAATATATCCACATCATTTTCAAGCATCATGATGCCATCTATTTTGTGAAGTGCACTAGTGCCTCCTGCAGCAAAGCACCCCCACAACATGATGCTGCCACCCCAGTGCTTCACGGTTGGGATGGTGTTCTTCGGCTTGCAAGACTCCCCCTTTTTCGTCCAAACATAACGATGGTCATTATGGCCAAACAGTTCTATTTTTGTTTCATCAGACCAGAGGACATTTCTCCAAAAAGTACAATCTTTGTCCCCATGTGCAGTTGCAAACTGTAGTCTGGCTTTTTATGGCAGTTTTGGAGCAGTGACTTCTTCCTTGCTGAGAGTCCTTTCAGGTTATGTCGATATAGGACTCATTTTTACTGTGGATTTAGATACTTTTGTACCTGTTTCCTCCAGCATCTTCACAAGGTAATTTGCTGTTGTTCTGGGATTGATTTTCACTTTTTGCACCAAAGTATGTTCATCTCTAGGACACAGAACGCTTCTCCTTCCTGAGCGGTATGACGGCTGCGTGGTCCCATGGTGTTTATACTTGCATATTATTGTTTGTACAGATGAACGTGGTACCTTTCAGGCATTTGGAAATTTCTCCCAAGGATGAACAAGACATGTGGAGGTCTCCAATTATTTTTCTGAGATTTCTTTTGATTTTCCCATGATGTCAAGCAAAGAGGCACTAAGTTTGAAGGTAGGCCTTGAAATACATCAACAGGTCCACCTCCAATTGACTCAAATAATGTCAATTAGCTTATCAGAAGCTTCTAAAGCCATGACATAATTTTCTGGAATTTTCCAAGCTGTTTAAAGGCACAGTCAACTTAGTGTATGTATACTTTTGACACACTGGAATTGTGATACAGTGAATTATAAGTGGAATCTGTCTGTTAACAATTGCTGGAAAAATGACTTGTGTCATGCACAAAGTAGATGTCCTAACCGACTTGCCAAAACAATAGTTTGTTAACAAGAAATTTGTGGAGTGGTTGAAAAATTTGCTTTAATGACTCCAACCTAAGTGTATGTAAACCTCCGACTTCAACTGTAAGCGTCTGTTTAAGCATTTCGCTGCACCTGCGATAACATCTGCAAATCTGTGTAGGCGACAAAAACACTTTGATTTGGGCTTAAAGGGGCAATCTGGGAATCAAACAACAACAAAACTGGTCTTAATGACTTTTATGGACGGTGTACAACAGCCAGCAGAGCCAGATGACAGTGTACGGGTTTTATAGCTCAACCGTGGCTTTAATTTGTGTGTAACTATCAGTGTTGTCTCATTTTTGTCCCTAATTTAGTCGTCACACCAGTCATTATAAGGCTTGTGCTTAGGGTTGCAAAATTCTGATAATTCCCAGGATTTCTGGATTTCCTGCTTATTCCCTCCTGTTCCGGGAATCTTCCATCTGCGATTTCTGGAAGACCAGGCCATTTTGAGAAAGTTACTGGAATTATGCAACTCTAAGTGGGGTGATATTGAAGTAAAAACAGGCTTGTTTTTTACAGAAACATTCTGGATTTGACATTGTTGTAATTTTACTGTCAACCCCGCTGTCTCATCTGCTCATCTTGTTTGTCATGTGATTTTCTCATCTTTCATTCTTTCATTTCACAAGGTTCATGGTGTCAAGTCAAAATAATAGACATGTGTCACTTTGGCTTTTGTACTGTAGTGAGATGAGACCCATAAACAAAGAAAATTCACTTCCTTAAAAGGCTGCTGTCAAGCTTTCGAATAATATTGTACATCAGTTTCAAATGCTTCTGTTTTTTTAAATATTTTCTTATTAACGTAGATTAAAAAGATCTTGGGGGACTTCTGTGGAATCCTGAATGGATAATTGTATCGTAGTCATACAGTAAGTGTGTAAAATACAGGTATATGTTACAAGTTGTGTTTTTGATATGTTTTTATCAGTAAAGATCAAGACTGTTGGTATACAACTCTCCCCTCAAAACACATCTCCTATGTTTATTACAGACAGAGAATGTGAAACCACGTAGACAATCTTGTTCATTTTCCAGGCCATATCTTCAACTTCATTACGACACCTCACGAGTACGTCTGTCATAGTGGAGATGGATATTGTCATGTTTATTATGACATTTCTGATACGAACATATTCTCCTGTAGGTCTACACCAGATATGGAAAATGTTACACTTTCAACGGGAACAAGTCGACGTCCAGGAAAACCAAGCAAGGTGGAATGGGAAATGGCCTGGAGATTATGTTGGATATTCAACAGGACGAGTATCTCCCCATCTGGAAAGAGACAAGTAAGCCATAAATCTTACGTGATGTTGCGGGCTCCTGTGTCTGTTGTCATAAATCTCTGAATCTTGTTTGTGCGGGAACCTAGCGATACATTTTTGCAATGGCATCACCATCCTGAATAATGTTTTTGTAAAATGATTACTGGAAGGGATACATCTGTTGACAGCACTGTTAGTCATATACTACACACACACACACACACACACACACACACACACACACACACACACACACACACACACACACACACACACACACACACACACACACACACACACACTGTCAGTGTCTCATTTTTCTCATGACTGAGATAGGCGTAGTGAAAATTAGCCCTCCCCCGAGGATTGATGAATAAAAGGCTGAATGAATCCACTCTGTATGTGTGTCTTTGTACTGCCTGCGCGTGCCTCTTTTATCCCGGAAGATGAGACGTCGTTAGAGGCAGGGATCCGCGTGCAGATCCACAGCCAGGATGAGCCTCCCTACATCCACCAGCTGGGCTTCGGAGTCTCCCCGGGATTCCAGACCTTTGTTTCATGTCAGGAACAAAGGGTAGGCCCCGGCACTGCTTTCTCCCAGATTACCACCCCCTTCAGTACTTTCCCCACTTCTCCTCCCTGTGGCTCAGCCACGGCTCTAATCAATCACTCTGTGCTTAGCTGACCTACCTGCCCCAGCCCTGGGGGAACTGCCGCTCCACCAGCGACCAGATGATCCCGGGATACGACACCTACAGCATCAGTGCCTGCCGCCTGCGCTGCGAGACCAGGGAGGTGCTCCGGGAGTGCAACTGCAGGATGGTGCACATGCCCGGTAAGTAGTCTACTGTAAACACTCCCTACATGGCACAGACATCCATCCGATATCTATTCCACATGGGTTCAACCTGATTTCCTTGAAATAACGTGGAAACAACGTTGATTCAACCAGTGGGTCACTGATATTATATATTTTGTCCCTGTTTCAACCATTTCATGTTCACACACTGTGTCAATATGTACGTCTCGGCACGGCGGGAGTCCTATGTGGTATACCAATCTGCTTCTTTTCATTCCTTGATGAAAATCCCCTGTACAGACACACCTGACCTCTCTCCATTGAAAATATGGTGAAAGATTTCCTGTGCATTCCTGCTACCCTGATCATAATGACGACTCTGCTCCTCTGTGCCCCTGACTTTAATGTCCCCAAATCAATCTTCCCTAATGCAAATTGGAAAGGCGACTGTTCTCAAAACATTAACTCAAAGAACATTTTTGTCGTCTGCGTTGCCACACATATTTCCCGCGATTAATTGTGCTCCTGATGAATTCCTATCGTTAGTGCCCCCTGCTCTGTGTTTGTCACGGTGAGAAGGTAAACCGTTGATTGGTTTTTAGACTTTCTAAATATGCCTTTGGGGTGGGGCCCCGGTGCTCCATTTCTCGATGCAATCAGAGGCGGACACCCTATCCCTGGAACTCATCTTCCCATGTCTGCGTTCGTAGATGAATGATAAGCTAGTGTTCTGTTCTCAATGAGAGTTTTCCATGTTGGCAGAGATACAGGCGGCGACCATTTTGTTTTTGATTGATCAAACTCATTTCATGTTTTGTACTACAGGAACTGCCGATATCTGCACTCCCAGTAACATCAAGTGTGTTGACAAGGCGCTTGGTAAGAAACATTTTTATTTACTATTATAATAGAGTAAAACGACAGTGAAATCAGTAACTCAGAATGTTGACTCACTTTATAAGGAAATATTGAGTTTCAGTGTATAGGTGGAGAGATTTCAAAATGAAATTGCCTCCATGTTAATATGTCAATTGTAGGAGAAGGAAATGCGCAAGCTGTGAGTGACAACGATGTTACCCAACTCCTTACTCGACTTCACGTTGGAGCTTTCACAGTACATTGATATTCCTTGACCAAACCAACTCCATACGGTGCGGCCGACACCCCACTGTCTGGTTCGGGTTATCTCTGTGCAGAGGTGATTTGTCTCAAAGATACTATGACGGTCCTAAAAGGGACGCTTTATTATGTGATGAGAGATATATTAGTACAATTAGGATTTTCAAGCCTAATAAGCCAGACATTTAATTATCTCCTTCACAAAAAATCCAAGCCCATTTAATGGGTGGGTGAGCTAAATGTAGATATATCTTACAAGAACTGTTCATATTTATATCGGTTACATTCTCCACTCAAATAATCAGAATAAATTCACCCATTGTGAAAGGTAATAACTTAAAACATTATTTATATATTTGTATTATATAGTTGATTTTTTTTAGTGTGCCTCAGTCCAAGAATAGATTATGTGTTGCCCCTGCATACAAATAACCTCATTATAAGAGTTATAAAATTGGAATTACTGTTATCAGGTCATAGACACTGGCCATTTTGTCCAACTGAATTGAATTTTGTCTTGAAAAGAGGGATGATTGAGTAAGCCATGTATTGTGGTCTATGTTTATGTAGTATGTGAATTTTTTTTTCTGATTGTGCATATATTTGCTTTTATCGCTGTGAATGAGAAATTGTTTATGCATGTAGAGTGCATTCGGAAAGTATTCAGGCCCCTTGACCTTTTCCACATTTTGTTACATTACAGCCTTATTCTAAAATTGATTAAATTATTATTTTTTCTCATCAATCTACACATAATACCCCATAAGGACAAAGCAAACACAGGTTGTTTTTTTTTTCTTTTGCAAAAATTTTTTTTACATAACTATTCAGACCTTTTGCTATGAGACTCGAAATTGAGCACAGGTGTATCCTATTTCCATTGGTCATCATCTGTGGTAAATTCAATTGATTGGACATGATTGGGAAAGGCACAAACCTGTCTATATAGGGTCCCACAGTTGACAGTAAATGTCAGAGCAAAAACCAAGACATGAGGTCAAAGGAATGGTCCGTAGAGCTCCGATACAGGACCTGGAGAAGGGTACCAAAAAAAAGTCCCCAAGAACACAATAGCCATTCTTACATTGAAAATGTTTGGAACCACCAAGACTCTTCCTAGAGCTGGCCGCCCGGCCAAACTAAGCAATCGGGGGAGAAGGGCCTTGGTCAGGGAGGTGACCAAGAACCTGATGTTCACTCTGACGGAGCTCCAGAGTTCCTCTGTGGAGATGAGAGAACCATCCAGAAGGACAATCATCTCTGCAGCATTCCACCAATCAAGCCTTTTTGGTAGAGTGGTCAGACGGAAGCCACTCCTCAGTAAAAGGCACATGACAGCCCGCTTGGAGTTTGCCAAAAGGCACCTAAATGACTCTCAGACCATGAGAAACAAGATTTACTGGTCTGATGAAACCAAGATTGAACTCTTTGACCTGAATGCCAAGCGTCACATATGGAGGAAACCTGGCACCATCCCTACGGTGAAGCATGGTGGTGGCCGCATCATGCTGTGGGGATGTTTTTTAGTGGCAGGGATCGAGGGAAAGATGAATGGAGCAAAGTGCAGAGTTTCTTGATGAAAACCTGCTCCAGAGTGCTCAGGAACTCAGACTGTGGTGAAGGTTCACCTTCCAACAGGACAACAACCCCTAAGCACACAGCCATGGCAATGAAGGAGTGGCTTCAGGACAAGTCTCTGAATGTCCTTGAGTGGCCCAGCCAGAACCCAGATTTCAACCCGATCGAACATCTCTGGAGCGACCTGAAAACAGCTATGCAGCGACGCTCCCCATCCAACCTGACAGAACTTGAGAGGATCTGCAGAGAAGAATGGGAGAAACTCCCCAAATACAGGTGTGCCACGCAAGAAGACTTGAGGCTGTAATCACTGCCAAGAGTGCTTCAACAAAGTACTGAGTAAAGTGTCTGAATACATATGTATATATGATATGTCCATTTTTAATCATTATACGAAAATGTCTAAAAAACTGTTTTTGCTTCGTCATTATGGGGTATTGTGTGTTGATTGATGGGGGGGGACTATTTAATCCATTTTAGAATAAGGCTGTAATGTAACAAAATGTGGCAAAAGTCAATGCACTGTGTGTGTTACTGTGTGCACCCAATGAAATAGCCATGATTTCAGTAAGTATATTAAGCATGTAGTAACATTACCTCTGCCACACTGACCCTCAGCACGGGGGCCCCACAGGAATGTGTGCTTAGTCTCCTCCTGTACTCCCTGTTCACCCATGACTGCATGGCCAGGCATGACTCCAACACCATCAAGTGTTGACACAACGGGGGTAAGCCTGATCCCCGGCAACAATGAGTCAGTGACCTGGCAGTGTGGAAGTCAGTGACCAGGCGGTGTGGTGCCAGGAAAACAACCTCTACCTCAACGTCAGTAAGAGCAAGGAGCTGATCGTGTACTACAGGAAACGGAAGTGGGGCGAGCACACCCCCATTCACATCGACAGGGCTGCGGTGGAGCGGGTCAAGCGCATCAAGTTTCTCTGTGTCCAAATCACTAAGGACTTAAAATGGTCCACATACCACATACAAACAGTCGTGAAGAAGACGCGACAGCGCCTCTTTCACCTCAGTAGTTTGAAAAGATTTGGCAATGGCCATCAAATACTTTAAAAGTTCTACAGCTGCACCGTTGAGAGCATCTTGACTGGCTGCATCGCTGCTTGGTATGGCAACGGCACCTTTCCCTCGATCGCATGGCGCTACAAGGAGTGGTGCGGACAGGCAGTACATCACTGGGGCTGACCTCGCTGACATCGAGGACCTCTATATCAGGCAGTGTTGAAAGGAAGTCCCGGGAAAATTGTTAAAGACTCCAGCCACCCCAACCATATACTGTTCTCTCTGCTTCCGCACGACAAGCAGTATCCGAACATCAAGTATGACACCAATAGGCTCGTGAACATCTTTCTATCCTCAAGACATGACTGCTAAACAGCTAACAAAATGGCTACACGGACTATCTGCATGGACTCTTATTTTTTTGCACGGTCTCTATGCACATTCTACACACTCACACACATATATTCATACTGACTCTACATACGCATACGCGCTCACGTTGAAATATCGTACACGCTGCTGCTTCTCTGTTTCTCATATATGCTGATGCCTAGTCACCTTACCCCTATACATATCTAATTGTATCACTCCAGTATCCCTGCCCATTGTAAATATGATATTAGCACTGACCCTGGAACTAACCTTGTATATAGATGAGTTACTTTTTTTGTGTTCTTATTTTTTTGGTCTACTTCATTTTTTAAAATATTTTTATTTTTTCATAGAACTACTGCATCGTTTGGAAAGAGAGCGTGAAAGGCATTTCTCGGTACTAGTACAGTGCAAGTGACAATAAAAACTTAGAAACTAGTGAACATTGAATTATAAGAAAGGGAAATCCCACCAATTTTCATATTCATTATCTCCAGCACATAGGCACTGGAGATAATAAATATGGGGATAAAAAAGTAACAGAATTCCCCTTTAACTTGCTAACTGAAATCCATCAACAGTGGTTATTAGGGAGGCAAAGATGGAACCCAAACACACCAGCATCCTATTTGATGGTGCCCATCTAGGAGAACAAGGGGCTCACTTTGTGCATGGCAGCTGTTCCATCGTCACTGGAGTCTATAGCTCATTTAGGATAACCTGGCTTTAGACTGGCCTTACTGACCCAAGCTATGTCCTAGAGCCAGGCTAACAACACTGCTCTGTGTTCAAGGCTATCTTCCAGGCCCAGGCTATAACACTCTGCTCTGTGTTCCAGGCTATGTCGCAAACCCAGGATGTAACAATCTGCTCTGTGTTCCCAGCCCTTCTCCAGAAGAGCACTGGGGACACCTGTCCCTGTGAGACACCATGTAACCTGACCCGCTACGGCAAGGAGCTCTCCATGGTCAAGATCCCCAGCAAGGGCTCCGCTCGCTACCTGTCCAGGAAGTACGACAAGTCTGAGGAGTATATCAGGTAGATCTAACTTGACGACTTATATTGCTATGACCTGGAAAAGATCAGCGCTGGAAAATGGAGACACCCTCAGGGGTTGGCTACACATCATGAGAAAATGTCACCCTATTCATATATAGTGCACTACTTTTTGACCAGAGACCTATGGACCCTGGTCAAAAGTAGGGTACTAGGTTGCGATTTCAGATGCGGCCTGTGCTTTTCAAGTCCACTGCTCAATGCTGTTAAGATCTTAAAGGCCGCATAATCTGACAGTCATTAACTTGATTACTTTTAATTGCTTTAAGGCATGAATGTGCCACCGTGACAATTTATGATGATCATAAAAAGGACATGGTACAGTATATGTGTTGACATATTATCCTGTTAATATTGCAGTGCTGTGGTTGAGTTTAAAAGGAAAGTGCAAGTTGTATGGTTTTCTTTGTAACACTTCACTATTGGTTATAACAAACGTATCATAAACATATGCAGTTATCTTTTATTAATGTTCACATTTTCCTCCGTTTCCAGAGACAACTTTCTGGTGCTGGACATCTTCTTCGAGGCTCTTAACTACGAAACAATTGAACAAAAAAAAGCGTACGATGTTGCAGGTTTACTAGGTGAGTGTTTCTCTCTCGCCATTTTTTAAATTTAATTCAACGTTTTCAGTAATTGGTGTTTCATGTGGTTTAAAAATGAGTCTTAATATAGGAACTCTCTGACAGTGGTTCTTTGTAATAAATTAGTAATAAATGGTAATAAATGGAATTTTGACTCAAGATAATGGGTTTGAACTATGAGTTTAATGAGTAATCATTGGCATCACCTGGAACCATACCAAGGACGAATCTTAATATGATGTCTTCCTTTACAGGTGACATTGGAGGCCAGATGGGCTTGTTCATTGGAGCCAGTATTTTGACAATCTTAGAAATTTTGGATTATGTTTACGAGGTACATTGTCTCATATATGTATGTGCATGAAGCTCACAAAAGGGGACACATTCGGGGTTGCAAAATTCTGTTAGTTTCCACCAGAAATTCTGGTTGGCGGATTCCGGATATCCTTCTTATATCCACCTGATTCCAACCGGGATTTCTGGAATATCTGTACATTTCGGGAAAGTTACTAGAATTTTACAACCCTACACACATTTCAGCTGTTCATAATCTGTAAACCCCAAGGACAACATTCTAAAATGGCAGCCTTAATCAATGTCAGTGGGACTTTGACCTTTTCAACTGTTACGTGAGGACTACGATCACTGCTTATGTGTCAATTATGAGCGTGAATGATTTCACTCGTGTTATACGAGGCTAATGATATGGATAGCCCCCGCTCGCTGAGCACTGGGATATGTCAGATGTGCTGATGGAGTGGACTCCTGACTTCCTCTCTTCCCTCCCTTCATGCAGGTGATCAAGCACAGGCTGCAGCGTCTGCTGAGGCCACAGAAGGATGAGAAGAAACAACAGACGACCACAGTTGCAACTGTGGATCTGCAAGATATGAAAGCCAGTAAGGTGAGCGTGTTGCTTGGGGAGGGCAGGCATGCTGCATCAGGAATGTTGTAGGCCTACACATCCACAGTATGTGCATGAAGGAAGAATGAATCTCCTAAAAATGGGGTTGCTCAGTTCACTCTAGCCGTGATGTACAACCATTTGGGCACAACGGTTGCCAATCTAAATATCACTACAAGCTATTTCATTATAAATCGTTATACATTATTACAAGCTATATCACTATACATCTTTATATATCACTATACATATTTATTTATCATTATAAGCTCTATCCCTATAAATCTTTACATATCACTATACATCTTTATATATCACTATACATCTTTATGTATCAATACATCTTTATATATAAGCTATAAGCTATCTCACTATAAATCTTTATGTATCAATGTAAATATTTATAAATCACTAGAAATATGTATCACTACAAGCTATATCATTATAAATCTTTATCGATCACTATAAATCTATATATATATCACGATAAGCTATATCACTATGCATCTTTACATATCACTAAAAGCTCTATCCCTATAAATCTTTACATATCACTATAAATCTTTGTGTCACAACAAATCTTTATGTATCATCTTTATATATCACCATACGCTATATCACTATACATCTTTATGTATCACTACGAATCTTTATATATCACTATAAGCTATATCACTATACATCTTTATATATCACTATAAGTGACATCACTATATATCTGTATATATCACTACAAGTTATATCACTATATATCTGTATATATCACTACAAGTAAAAAAAAAATTATATATATTTTTTTTTTAATATCACTATATATCTGTATATATCACTACAAGTAATATCACTATATATCTGTATATATCACTACAAGTTATATCACTGCATGTCTTTCTCAAGGACATCAGGGTAGTCTCTTGTTAAAAATATTGTTTTATCCCACTGTACAGGATTACATCCCCCCAGAGGCAACTCCAATTCCCAGGTCCCTCTCTCATGAGGAACAAATTTACTTCTCGAGTTCATATAAAATCATCCAAAATCATCCATTTTCCCTAGATGTAAAAAAATCATCTACATGAAATATCTACCATTACATCAAAGGTATTATCATTTTGGTTTATTCAAAGGCATTGTAATTTTGGTTTATTGAGCCAACGTGAAACTGTACATCAGTTAGGGCCAGTTTCCAGGACACAGACTAAGCCTCCATTGAATATTCTTAGGGCTCTATTCAATCCTGAGCGCTGAAGATCTGCTTTGGAGCGCAACTGATCCTCTTAAGGATCCTCCCCTTTTTTCAATTTTTGCCTAAAATGACATACCCGAATCTACCTGCCTGTAGCTCAGGACCTGAAGCAAGGTTATGCATATTCTTGACACCATTTGGAAGGAAACACTGAAGTTTGTGGAAATGTGAAAATAATGTAGGAGAATATAACATTAGATCTGGTAAAAAATAATAACAAAGAAAAAAACTATATTTATTTTGTATTTTTTTGTACCATCATTGTTTAAATGCAAGAGAAAGGCTATAATGTATTATTCCAGCCCAAGCACAATTTAGGCCACATGTTAGCAGCAGTGTATGTGCAAAGCTTTAGACTGATCCAATGAAACATTGCATTTCTGTTCAAAATTTTGTATCTAGACTGCTCAAATGTACCTAATTTGAATATTAATAACTTTGAGTTTATAACTGTGCACTCTCCTCAAACAATATCATGGTATTATTTCACTGTAATAGCTACTGTAAATTGAACAGTTCAGTGAGATTAAGAAGATTTTAAGCTTTCTGCCAATATCAGATATGTCTATGTCCTGGGAAATGTTCTTGTTGCTTACAACCTCATGCTAATCACATTAGCTCAACCGTCCTGTGGGTGGGACACCGATCAGTAGAGATGCTCAATGTACCCGCGGTCGATGAGACTGCATTCACAATAAGCGCTGCATATTTCGGCTCAATTGGAAATGACCTTAAAATGTATACATGGATCTTCCGCGATACTTCGGCGATACGAATTGAATAGAGCCCTTAGTCCAAGACTAATCTTTATCTGTGTCTGGGAAACTGGCCCATTTTGTATATCTTATTGTGTTGTGGTCTTTGTGGCCACCAGGAGTCCAGTGATATGACCATGACCAGAAGTCATCCTGAAGGAGCTTACGCCAATACGATTCTACCGAACCACCATCTCCCCCACCACCAAGGACAGCCACATGGAGTGTTTGAGGACTTTGCCTGCTAAAGCAGACGGCCATCTTTCCATCCTGATGACAACAAAAGTTGTGTCCTCTCTGGGCTGGATCGGGCATCAAAACAGACCCTGAGACCTCAGTTCTATACCTTTCTTGCTGTCACCAGTGAAAAAGCTACAGCCAAAGTTGAACACCAAACCTGTGCTGCAAACAGACCACTTGTATGTAAGCACAGATTGGACCCCACATTACTGTCCAGCTGGAGACGCCCACCTTCAATCTTCCTACAATTGACAGCTGGCCACTCTGCGATTTCTATACTGGTTATTTTGGTACATGGTCACCACATGGGAACAAGACAAGGACTGCATGTCATTTTGAGCCATCTTGATTCATTTCTACTCAACTCCAGTATCTTGATTTGTGTACCCATCTTAATTTGTTATTATTATTCTCAATAAGTTCTCACTCAGCTCACTGTTTTTGAATCATTGTAAAATGTGTCATTATTTGATTTCCCCTTTATATTGTATACAGATGAGTATAAGACAGGTGGTCATATTCAATCGAACCATTATACAGAGATATCAAACAAAATCAGAGGAATTACATTGATCTTTTGGCGTGTTAACCATACTATCCTCGCTTTGATGATAGGGCCCATACTGCGTACCAGCTAAACACTATTTAGTATTTATTAGGATCCCCATTAGCTGCTGCCAAGGTAGCAGCTACTCTTCCTGGGGTCCAAGCAGGGTTAAAACAATTACATCACAACCAAACACAACAGACGAAATCATAAATAAAACAACGCATCATACAATATATTACATTATTGCTCTTTTACTACAAATGTACGATATAAAATCCATAATACCACATTACAAATGTGTGTGTGTGTGTGTGTGTAGAGTGAGTGTGTTAGATTGTGTGTACGTGTTTGGGTCTCTTCACAGTCCTCGTTGTGCCATGAGGTGTTGTTTTATCTGATTTTAGTGCTCGCTTGAGTTATTTGGTGTGGAAGAGAGTTCCATGTATGGCTCTATGTAGTACTGAGTTTCCCCAGAGTCTGTTCTGGACTTCGGGACTGTGAAGAGACCCCTGGTGGCATTTCTTGTGGGGTATGTATGGGTGTATTAGATGTTTGAACAGACAGTTTGGTGCTTTCAACATGTCAATACCTCTCACAGAGGCAAGCAGTGAGGAGGTCAATCTCTCCTCTACTTTGAGCCAGGAGAGATTGACATGTCTGGTTTATGGGAAAGGTGTTTCAGAGAGTAGCATTATACATTTACATAGGTTCAACCTGAACACAAAGAGAAAGCACTGTTTTAAATGGATAATGATTAATTTAATTCAACACTAATACTAATTTTTGTAATTGATTTATATATTTTAGAAAACAATATTTAAAAAAAAAATATATATATATATATATAGCTGTTATGATTGTAGTAATCACACTGACATATTTTTGTTTATTAGCGAAACCAGTCAGAAAGATGATTGGAATTGCCTTGCTCCAAGCAACAAAATGCACATAGATATGGTTGATATTACTGTCATTATTTTTATTTTATTTACTGACTTGGGCATGGGTGAAGTTCTTACAACAATTACGGTGTCCATATTGGGTCATCATTCAAAAAGGCAATGAATAGCAAGCAACAAGCTGTGCTGTGAATCCCCTTGACATGGATGAATCATAATACACATAATTGAGCACATTCCACAGTCTGTAGTAGCTGAGCGCCTCTAATTTAAAGACAGGGCCAGAAGAGTCCTTTCCCATAAATCCCTGTTGAAGCAAAGTTGCTTCCAAAATAATTGCTTTATGTCTCCTGCACAATCTCTTGGCTTAGATAGTGAAGTTGTTACAGTAAAAGTTTATCCAGGACTAAAACTGCTGTCCACTCCCGTGTAGGACAGCCTCAGTGAAAGACCTATCACTTTGACTACTGTCTGAAAATCGACTGTAGGTATACGATTTTGTATTTTGCTGGGTTATTCATTTATACCTCACATTACAGCACACGATCACATAAATAGATAAAGATGTTTGAATATAGCTATTTGTTATTTTTTTTTATTTTGCTTGTGATCTTAGAAACGGCCGCAATGGACCTTTTTATCTCAATATCAAATCATTTGGATAACAATGAAGTACCTTCCTGTGATTGTTTTAAATTAAAATGGTCAAAAATTAAGAAAAAAAAGGTTCTTAATCAAGAATTTAGCTAGTACTGTCTGGGAGTGGAGAGGGGAAAACTAGTGGTTATTGGCAGAGAGGTTTGGAACTCTTTCTTATTAGTCTATGAAGTAGGTGATGTCACCAGGCAGGGCAAAACCATCCCACCAAAACAGGCTGACATTTCAGGCAGACTTTTCAAACAGCCATTACACTAAAAGGGCACCATCATCATTTTCACAATTTCACAGTATTATTCCAGCCTCCGTGTGGAAATATAAAACACAGGAAACTCTCATTTTTGACCCCAACTGGGCCTTTAATATCGGTAACCCTGCTGAAGTGCTCTGAGCTGTGCTTTGTTTGACAAGTCCACAATGAAATGACCCATTCATCAGCGTAAATCAAATCTACTCTTGCCCCATGTCAAGTAATCACGGGGGCCAAACATGGCTTTTAAATATCCATAATCATGTGTCACTATGACATTTTCAAAAGTTCCCAATCATGGTCCCTGATGGCACCCTATACCAGGTTTCTCCTCGGTCATCAACAACACTGAAGGACAGGTCGCACACTGAGGAGATGCTGTACTAAGGTGAATGTGGGGTCAAATGATCAATGTAAAGCTTGACTTCGCTTGTTGCAGTCACGTATAGGCGGTCATGCATGTATAGATACAGGAAAGCCTCAGAGCCGGTCTGTGATTTGCTGTGTGTATAGCATACATGTTTGGCTCGTCTGAGAATGTGTCCATAGAATTCTGAAATCATTTGGTATGTAATATTACAAATAGTAGTTGCAAATGACATCTGTGCATATTACAGTGGAACTAAATGGTGGCTGTGTAGCTGGAGTTGACCTTGCTTGATTTCCCCAATTGACGACATTTTGTACATTACCATTACTAAATTTGCCACTCTGCTCGTTCGTTCACTGAATTTCGCTCTTCTCTGCTTGTTCAGGTTCGCAATACTGTTGACATATTGTATATTCACACAATCAAAATCAATTCTCTGTAATAACAAATTTGTGTATTGCGAAATTTCTCATTTTGGTCTGAATGTTCCACGTGACAGCAATAGGGGTTTCATTGAGTGAAATGGCATTGCGGCATGCACCGTTACACTGTCAACAGCTCAAGATGAAGAACGGATCAGAGCAATTCTATCAAACAGTAGGACACCAATGGAAATTCACTAAGATTTACAGGAGAACGCTGAAGACGTTTTGTTCAGAAGTCTGCTATTGTAACTGTTTATTCTGTTAGAACACATTTTATAAATGTTATGGTTAAGTACAAATATTAAAGTTTAGATTGGTACATTAAAATGCCTCATGATCTATTGTAAATGCACTTTTTCTTTGCCTTTGTCACTTTGTTCTTGAGCTTTAAAAGGAGCTTTAGCCATCAGGTATTTGTATTAATACTCACTGCGACTGTTGTCAAAATCATTTCAGAGAGAAAGGAGAAGACAACTTACGTTGCTCATACATTTACAACAGGTTGAGTGTGACTTAACCGTTTCTCTGCAAAGCATCAACGGGAACAAACCAGAGCATTTTCAATAACAAGTTGGTGTAACTAATGTGAAAGTTGAACAGCTCACCTAAAAGGGTGCATCCCAAATGGCCAACCTATTCCCTGTGTATTGCACTACCCATAAGGCTCTGGTCAAAAGTAATTAACTATATAGGTAATAGGTTGCCATTTGGGACACAACCCTCAAGTCTGAATTCTTCAGATGAACCCTTCCTTGTGGGAGGAGAAAGTCCAAAATGGAGTGCAACAATAATGACATACAATTTGATCCTAGCTGCCATATAGTTAGGTGGTTCCACAGCATGCCTGGGGTGGTATGCAATTGGGCCCTTGAAATACACCCACTATAAATATCATTTAGCGTTTCACATTTTTCCCAAACAAAAGAACATTTGATACAAGACAAAGTAAAAATAAGATCGAGAATATACCAAATATAATATAGTGTACTGCCTTTGAAAGTGTGGTTGTAAACTTTTAAAACAGAAGAAATTGGGTCGTAGCACACACTTTTCGCAATATTGACAAACAGCCAACATTTGGCTGTGGCTGAATGATTATGTGCTCTTTTGCTGACACCTAAAGGACAACTTTGGCTTTGTTGGCTCCACTGCCTCAATCTGATGTTCCGCTCACTATTTATCCACGCTAGGTCATCACCAAACTACACATTTAAAAAAGGAAATAAGACAAAATGTTCATACTGAAATAGTTTATTTCAAAATTACAATAATTCACAGTTCATTGAAGATTTCAGTATACCATTGAGTGTTTTATCTACATAATGACTCATTTGGATTAATACGCCATGCTAAATCTTTAACAGAAGACTTACCAATGAGTATTTTGGTTTTCTGTTGGTAGGGAAGAACTGTTCTGCATTTGTGTAACAAATGTCCTAAAACGGGGGCAAAACATCACAGTTTGTACTGTACATAGGACCCTTTGAGAGATATATATATATATATATATATATATATATATATATATATATATATATATATATATAGCATTGGGCCAGCTGCTTTAAAAAAAGGGAGGATATGGATTGAATGTCTAACCTGCCACGGTTTCTCAAGTCAATGAGTAATGGCTTTGGTTAACACTACCATTAGAAACATACTACAGTGCACTGGACACTTCAAATTACTGGTAAATAAAAGGATTGATCAAACTCTGAATCCAATACTTGGAATGACAGTGGCAGTAAAAAGAAAATGCATTGTGTAAAATTCAAAATAGGAAACGTCTATCACGCACACTATTACCATGTGTAAACAAAGCTAATAACAGAACAAATTATAAAATCACACACACACACACACACACACACAGATACAAAGCAAACAAATTGAGATCTCTATTTGAGCTTCAGCCTTCTGAATTTGCATAATGTAACCTCAGTCTCTGGTGAAGTAGACACGCATTAAGAATTGTGGATGCAATTACAAAACCACTTGGGGAAGAAGAAAAAAAAATCAAGACTTAAGGGAATTACGTTATTTATTTTAAGTAGGTTTTCATGTCATGATAGACTGTGTCCATAAATCTAATGTGGTGTATTAACACACAAAACAGTAATGCAAGTTAAGTCAATGTAGTTCATGTCACATTCAGTGTTGTTACACAGGATATTTCCTTGGTATAAGTTAATAAATATAATTTAGAGCATGTATTCAACTTGCAACACTTCAAAAATGTAATCCTTGTTCTTGATTGGACAGTCAATTTGTTTGTTGTAATCTATACAGTATTGCACATATTTTACTTAAACTCACATTTCAAACTCAGGTTTCTAGTACCTGCTGCATCCACACAAAAGGCCTCTGGTTGCACAATACTGAGTGGGAATTGCGGTGTGCTTGATAGCAAACCATTAGATATTGAGGGCTACAATGTGATACATATAATAATACTTATCAACATGAAAAAAAAAAAAAAAAAAAAACTTCCATAAATGTTGCAGGGAAATATCAAATGTAATTTCAAACTACCTACACTACCGGTCAACATTTTTAGAACATCTAATCATTCAAGGGTTTTTCTTAATTTGTACTATTTTCTACATTGTAGAATAGTGAAGACATCACAACTATGAAATAACACATATGGAATCACTTAGTAACCCCCCCCCCCCCCCCAAAAAAAAAGTGTTAAAAAATATGAGATTCTTCAAAGTAGCCAACCATTGCCTTGATGACAGCTTTGCACTCTTGGCATTTTCTCAACCAGCTTCACCTGGAATGATTTTAACAGTCTTGAAGGAGTTCCCACATATGCTGAGCATTTGTTGGCTGCTTTTCCTTCACTCTGCAGTGCAACTCATCCCAATTTGTTTGAGGTTGGGAGATTGTGGAAGCCAGGTCATCTGATGCAGCACTCCATCACTCTCCTTCTTGGTCAAATAGCCCTTACACAAGCTGGAGGTTTGTTGGGTCATTGTCCTGTTGAAAAACGAAATTATAGTCCCACGAAGCGCAAACCAGATGGGATGGTGTATCACTGCAGAATGCTGTGGGAGCCATGCTGGTTAAGTGTACCTTGAATTCTAAATATATCAGAGTGTCACCTGCAAACTACTCTCACACCATAACACCTCCTCCATCATCATGCTTTATGGTGGCAAATACACATGCTGAGATCATTCGTTCACCCACACCATGTCTCACAAAGACAAGGTGGTTGGAACTAGAATTCTCCAATTTGGACTCCAGGCCAAAGGACCAATTTCCACCGGTCTAATGTCCATTGCTTGTGTTTCTTGGCCCAAGCAAGTCTCTTCTTATTGGTGTTCAATTCGACCATGAAAGGCCTGATTCACAGCTGATGTTGAGATGTGAGATGAGATGTGTCTGTTACTTGAACTCAGAAGCATTTATTTGGGCTGCAATTTCTGAGGCTAGTAACTAATGAACTTATCCTCTACAGCAGAGCCAACTCTGGGTCTTTACATTCCTTTGCCAGTCCTCATGTGCCAGTTTCATCATAGTGCTTGATGGTTATTGCAACTGGACTTGAATAAACTTTCAAAGTTCTTGACATTTTCCAGATTGACCTTAGTGCCTGAAAGTAGTCAATGATGGACTGTTGATTTATCTCTGCTTATTTGAGCTGTTCTTGCCATAACACGGAATGCTCTTTTACCAAATAGGGCCACCTTCTGTATACACCCCCCAACACAAATGATTGGCTCAAATACATTAAGGAAAGAAATTCCACAAATTAACAAAGGCACACCTGTTAATTGAAATGCATTCCAGGTGACTAGCCCGTGAAGCTGGTTGAGAGAGTCAAGAGTGTGCAAAACTGTCAAGGCAAAGGGTGGGTATTTGTTTAACACATCATTCCATGTGTGTTACTTCATAGTTGATGTGTTCACTATTATTCTACAATGTAGAAAATAGTACAAATGAGTAAGTGTTCTAAAAACTGACTGGTAGTGTATATTCAGGTATATTCTGATGTAATAGAAATGTAATGTAACAATGTTGAATGCCAACTTCTACAGTACATACCACAATTTAATTTATTTGACCTTATTTATCTAGGCAAGTCAGGTAAGAACAAATTCTTATTTTTAATAACTGCAGTCTTGTTCAACTGATTTCAAATACCTACTTTAAATATATCGAGATTACATGTGTGTAACACACCGAAACCAACAACTACTGTGAACTTGTCCAGTCACAGCTAGCCCAAGTTCAAACACTGCTCTATCGGTGCACAAAAAAAACACACCACTTTCTCTATGGAAGAGCGGGCATGGAGTGCCATCTGAAATTGTGTTTTTATTTTATTTAAGTAGGCAAGTCAGTTATGAACAAATTCTTAATTACAATGAGGGCCTAGGCACAGTGGGTTAACTGCCTTGTTCAGGGGCAGAACGACAGATTTTTACCTTGTCCGCTCGGGGATTCGATCAGCAACCTTTAGGTTCCTGGCCCAACGCTCTAACCACCAGGCTGCCTGCCACTCCGTCTGACTTTTCTGCCGCTCTTTCGGCGCGGAACGGGTGAAGAGCGTATCCGTTTCATGGAGCGCAAGACCAATTATTCCCCTGTCGGGAGAAATGGGCACGCAGGTTGTTGGTCACGTTAGAACAGACCCAGGGTCTGTTTCTGTGGCGGCCGAAACGCTAAGGCTCATGGTTAGTCGTTTTTGGTGATCTTTGAAACCCGGAACAGACGGCAAAAACACAACTTCTCAACACGGGCAATTCTTCTTACGCCACTGTTTCGTAGCAGGTTAGGATAACTTACACAGCACGGTGGGAGATTTAAGGTAGCAAGTAAGGAGCCTGCGGAAAAGGGTTAGCGAAAATGCTATCCTAACCTGGTACGAAAATCACTTTAGAGTGTGTCCCTTCTCGACACAGAGGTTGAAACATTCATAACCGATGGGCACTACAACGTACAGATTTATTTGCAATCTCGGGGGGGAAAAAATATAACATACGTTGCACAGTAATATAGCTAACATCATGGTTTATATTAAGTTTGAGGAGACTGGGAGACAGGAAATCTGAAGACACGTTGCGTTAACCGAGTAGGCATGAGTAAATTAGTACTGCAACGGACGTAAAAGCTCTATTTAACCAGAGATCACTTTTCTCTCTCCAAATAGCCCACTGTAAAACTAAGGCAAGTGACATTGTCTTTAGATAACGTTCACATTTGCCTCGACTCGTGTGTTCCATATGAACATGTGCATTTGCTGGGTACAACAAAAAAAGAAACCAAGCCAAGCGTCACACATTTCTTCTCCAAATTCCCTTTCCCCGCCACACGAGCTCCCATTGGGCCTACAGAAACAAAATGCCTATAAAACACGTATCTAACGGATTGGATACACAGGCTACATTCCACGCCAAATGAACACAGTTACAAATTCAAAATGGACTGGTTGATTGAAGTTGGAAAATGTGTTCCAGGAACCAGCTGCAGTTTTGGAATAGTTGTGTCCTGACTATTTCCGCTTAAGTTACTTTGCGAACTGTTAGTGCCATTTCGAATGTTAGCCTAGGCTGTAAACCTCCCTAAACATACAGGTTCCACACTTAACATCTGCAAAACATTAGTTTGATGACGACAAAGAGCGTATTTTCATCCGAACAAACAAGTATATGCCTACTCGACAAACAGATGTGGCCATAATGCATCACCATGCAGTGTTCAATGTGAGTGTTCATCCCATTAAGAAACGTGTCAAAAGATCACTGGTGATAACTGTTCGACATGCAATGCGCATCACTTTGCACTGGGAAGTTTTTTTCCATTTGGAAAAATATTCTGTTCCATTTTATTCTGTTATATTACATATTTTTTTAAATGTATTTTAAACTATGAAATATGTGTTTTGATTGTGATAAGGGCTAGGGAAATAAGAGCGTATTGTCTGCTAAATTAACAAAAGGCTAAGCCACAGGGTTCTACAAGCAAGCGCAAATGCGGAGGTTACTGACTTTTTGAAGATTGTGTTCCATGATATAATATAACCAGTTGATATTACGGCTTCAATAAATTAATTTTAAAATGGCACTTGCATTGTTTTAATATATAGGGCAAATAGGATTTGGGTTATTTGAGTACTCGAAAAAAAAGGGGTCTACGAACATTCAACAATTGTAAACTGCCCATCCCTATAATATACACATTAAACCTATCATATTCACCGTTTCAAACATTATCTTCCGCGCTGCATAGGTGTGGGAATCGTCTGTCTTTGTCCTTTTTGTGCAATGAACTTCTTTAAAACAAGAGGCGTTGTGCCTGAATTCGACCCAAAGCCTACAAGGAAGTCTGTAGTGTTGAAAGCGGTTGTATGAAACCAATCAGCATGTCAAGCAAAACCTTTCAACCGGTGTTAGTCTCTCAACAAGGACTCACAAAATATCGTCAGACAAACGTATCTGACCAGGGGTGTATTCAGAGTTAAAACATTCAGAACGTTGCATATATAAATGTAATGGATAAAGATGACATAATTCCCTATTCTAAAGAAGACAATCATATCGTTCTCTTATTTTTTACTGTAACCTCCTGAAGAGGCTCTACATCTACAGGTTTGTTTGTGATGTCACCCTATGGGAACCTACAGCACCAACACATGCCATCCAATCCTCTCAATCCAACCCAAGTAATCTCATTCTGCATCTGATGACGTCAGTGCCGTAAAGCTTCCTTCCAGTTAACATGCGAGTAGAGTGAATCTATATTGCAGATGCCAGCTCATTCATTCAAATGTGAGAAGTGTAATGTGAAAGGAAGGGACTCAAATATTGATAAAATGTATACAATGTAAAAAAATCTCTACTTATTTTGCTTGATATGATAACGGACATGAAAATACAAGAGGACTGACGGACGTTTTAAAAAATAAGGCACACAGATGTGCTTTAGTAGTGATTACTAAACTGCAAATGACCAAGCATCAAAAGCTGTGCAGGTTTAAAGCCATACCCTCAAGAGCCACAAAGGTATGTAGAACTTTTGTAACATGTTAAAATAATGAGATGACCACCAAATCCGAATGTTTAAACCACATTTGGTTCCACCATCATTTTCTGTACGGACAGCACATTTTTATTGTAAACATTTAGTTAAAAAAAAAAAAAAAAGTTTCCGCTTAGGAATGTACTGCATTAGTTTTAAAACAAACACGCACGCATACACACATCACACTCATGCATACACACAATCACACACATACTAGGTCAAGTTTCTAAGGGGGCTGGTGATCAAGTGCTATTTCCTTGCTCGTGTTCAAATAACAGCATGGCGAGCTGGGAACGGGATCCCAGGCCATCCAGGTTGCTCTGGACACACCTGTGGTAGATGTCCTCACTGAGCTGCGGGTTACAGGCCTGGTAGTGGTACTTCTGGTGCAGAGCCGGCTCCACAGCCCTGAACACATGCAGGGTGGAGTACCTGACAAACATGTCGTAGATATCCAAGGTCTCCATGATCTCCTCGTTCTCCTGCATGTCGGAGGCCATGCGCGTGCGCGTCACCATGTAGTCGGAGTTGTAGAAGCACGCCTCCTCGAAAGAACTGCGGTCAAAGTGTCCGGTGTCCTTGACCAGGTCTACTGTGGGTGGGGGCTCCTGGTTGTGGAAGGCAATGTCTGGGTTGTAGTCCTGGAAGTGGATTGGGAAGAATACCTGCCAGTTGTTGATGGAGTTCATGCGGCAACGGTTGAGGAACTCGGAGTTGACGTTGGTGTTGACGTTGGTGATGAAGAACAGCGTGTCTACTGGGTGCTTCTTGGAAATGATGTCCATGAATTTGATTTGAGAAGGGGTTTCTGTCTTGACACTTATCCACAGGATCTTCACTGCCGGATACTTGCGTTCGTATGCATTGATCTGCGCTTTAACACTGGTGAATATGTCATTCTGGTTGACCTGCTGGGCCTCGAATGGGTCGTAGATAAACAGTAAAGTCAAGATGGCGTTGTCACTGGTCTCAAACAAATTTGTGGCAAACACTTCTAGAAAATGGTTGACGGCACCCCGTTCCTGAAAAGTCAACGGCAAGATGACGTGAACCCTGGTGGCCTCTGTGACGTAAGGCATGGGAATGATCTCGATGCGACTCAGGGGACGCACCAGGTGGACCCTCTTGGTGATGGAGCGACTGCGACCCTTCTGGTTGACCACCTCCAGCTGTAGGTCCAGGGTGTACTCCATGCCCCGAGTGGGGTCGAAGCGGCGGTAGCCGTTGATCAGCTGCTGCTTCTTCAGGTGGAGGACAGGCTTGTACTTCTTGTTCAGCTCCCCCATGGCTCTCTCGATGACGTCGGCCACGTCCAACCGATCAATGCCACGCAGTTCACACTTGGGGGAGCCGTCAATGCATGAATAGACCTGCTCCTCTGTGAAGTAGTCCCATCGGATGACCTCAAAACGGGACTTCGGCTCAAACGTGGGATTGATCCCAACGGGCCACTGGGCGCTCCGGTTGCCATCAAAAGCCACTTTGCTCACATTCTTTATCTCTGCCTGTGGACACATGAGATGTAGAGATAAAAAAACAACAACTCTAAAGTCAAACTGACAGTGATACTGTACTGCTACAATTGAAGAGATTATCCAGTACTTTCGTATGTTTCAGCCAGTAGTTCTGAAGTTACTGCTCACGAGCCAAAAGTGGTCTCAGAATATTGCATACTCCGTCTAATGCAGATATTTGCACATTCTCTCTCCCTCTCCTGTGTGTACATCTTGTTAGCTGTCACTCAAATGGCGAGGGGCTGAATCTCATTGGCATGAACTCAAATTGCTAGGGAGCTGGCCCACGTGGGGAACATTTTTGGGAAAATGGCACCGCAAGGCTTCCAGAAAACTTTCAAAACTAGGGAATTCTGCATGAATGAACTACACAACTCATCCAGCCCAAAGCAGGAGGTTTAAAAAATACTAGTTGGCAAAGTTCCCAAGCATATCTTTAAATGCCCCTTATGTCCAACCAAGAGAACAGTCATTCACAAAACAAATATCCAACTGAAATAAGCCTTCAGCGCTCAATGTTAAATGAAAACAGACAGGACAGACTGACTGCATCGGTGTTCACTGGACAAAGGATGTTTTGTGCCATTCAGGATTAGATCGTTTACCTGCAACTTCTCGATCTCATCGTATGTCCTCCGAAGTTCGATTTCAGTGAAGTGTTTGTGTAGTCTGTACATCTGCTCAGGGTCAGATACCGGGTGGACAGTCAAGGCATTATTAAACTGCACATTCTTCACCTTACTCGGATCCGAGTTCTTGCCCATCTCGTAATGGTAATACTGCAGCCCCTGAAAACAAAACAAAAATGTACGTACAGTGCCAGTCAAAGTTTTGGACACGCCTACACATTCCAGGGTTTTTATTTTTTTACTATTTTCTACATTGTAGAATAATAGTGAAGACATCACAACTATGAAATAACACGTGGAATCATGTTGTAACACTTTTTGGGGGGTTATCTTCTACATACCAACCCCTACCTTGTCACAACAACGGATTGGTTCAAACGCATTAAGGAAAGAAATTCTACAACTTAAGGCACACCTGTTAATTGAAATGTATTGAGAGAATGCCAAGAGTGTGCAAAGCTGTCATTAAGGCAAGGCAAACAATTTAAGACTTTTTCCATGTGTTATTTCATAGTTGAGGTCTTCACTATTATTCTACAATGTAGAAAATAGTAAAAAATAAACTCTGGAATGAGTAGGTGTGTTCAAACTTTTAAATGGTACTGTACATTTAGCAAAGTGGTAACATGGAAAATTGGGTGAAAAACAAACAGAAGACTGAGTTAAGTCTTTGGGTTCCATTTCATCAAATCTAAGGCAAATGGTAAATGTTAGCGCTGTCAATAGTGCTATATTCTTGGTATTTTCACAGCTGGAATTATGGCTGTAGTGGCGGGAAAGGGCTGGGTTTTGATGAATAAATAAGTTGTAGGTGGAGGCTTGACCCCTCACTGGCCAATCAGAACCTGCTCCATGGCTAAATAGGTGGTTACTTCAAGTTGTGCATTTACGGTCTTTTATGTATTGCGTTGTCATCAACGCTGATTTGAATGTTAGTTTGTTATAGCCTACTTTGTTAAATGGCCTACAGAAACTAAATATATGTAGGCCTGTCCCATATTTGCTAAATATGTTGAACATGTTCGCAAGGCACATTGTTCGAAGAAGTAATTGCACGGCTTCAATATGGAAATGTATTGTTGAACATAGCATTTTTCATTGATATATTGGCTAGGCCAACTGTAAAATAGCATTACGTCTGCCATGTCTCAATGATGGACATGCCGAACATTGTCAACAAGCAAGATCAAAGTCACTACTGATATGGCTTAAAAAGCGAGTGAATGATAAAACAAGTTGTTTTGATTTTATTAAATAGGCCGTCTAAATATAGTTACAGCCACAATAACGGCTCCCTGCGAGGACATAATAAATGAGGCAATGCAGATGACAGAGGGTTTTTACGCACTTACAAAACATTTCATAGGAGATCCAAACAAAGATCCAAATTAAATATAAAGGAGGGGGTAATGTCCCCTCATCATTATAGGCAACATATCCACTCTACAGATAGCATTCGCACTTCTCCAGAAATAGCAGACAGCTCCTAAATTGCATTGCATGCGAGCCATGTACGTTCTCACCATGAAGCCAAGGACATTGAATCATCCTAGTAAAAAGTTTGGTTTTTAATTAAAAAATATATATATATAAATAAATACGAGGGCCACTGACCGGCACATTTCTTATGGACATATGTACATAGGAGGTTTAACGCATGTCCAAAATAATAATGGGAGCTGGCTGAAATAACTTATCCACTCACTGTTTTGCTGCTTCCAAATTTGATCTTTAAGTAAAGCTGTGGGTGATTAAGGTTTATTTCAAAGCAGTCTCGCTAGTCAAACCCTTTATTGATAGTCTGCTACCAAAAACAAACTACCTTCTGAAGGGGAGGGGAGGCTATGCTTGTTTTTTTTAAATCAACTTAAATTTAAAATGTTTTAGGTTTCTAAATGCCAGGGTTACCAGCGCAAAATGCACATTTCCCCTCTTGTTACAGGAGCATATGGGCATGGTGCGTCACGGCTGAATAGGTTTGTGCTCCCGCCCTCAAATTCCATGTCATTACCATCATGTTACCGCGAAGACCTGCTTTTTCGTTGGTCTTAAAATCTCACCCTTTGTGCTCCATGAAATTTTCATTTTTGAAGACACAAGTCAAATATTGCTACACCTCCCACCTCAGCGCAAGAGAGCCGATGTTAAACAGATAAATTGCCGAACCTCACGCATGTCGAAATGGCCAACTAACGTGCGTTTGACACTTGCGGACTTAGTGAAAGCTGTAAATAGAGCCCTGTGTATTATTTACTAGTGACGGTTGAAAGCTGATAGAATTGTTTACTTGGAAATGGATTTGGAAGCTTTCCTATCTATTTGGATGGAGTAAATGAATGTAGGGGAGATATGGGGTGCTTTCAAAGAGAAGGTATGAAGAAAAAAATAAAATAAGAGAATGTGTCAGACAGTGAATCAGTTTTAGTCCACCTAAGGCAATTAGTCATCTTTCCTCACTAAAAACAGCATTTCAGAGTCATAGACATTTAGCCCTGATGATGCTCCACTATCAAACATTGGTCCTCTGACATGTTTTAGAAAAACTTTTCTTAGCGGCTGTTTCCAAACCCATTGACCCTCACAGCCCGTATCGGTCATAGCAAAAGGGAGAGTAAAGGCTTCTTTTTGAGCAACAACTTTCTGTACTAAGAGTTTCGACAACCATTGTATTACAGATCCTAACAACATGTAAGAGTAAAGCACTTTAGATTGTATTTTTCCCCCTTCAATTAATGAAATAAAAATACACATAGCCCACCGGTTCAAATGCTCTGCAGACCCTCCAGCGGGTGGTGAAGATGGCCCAGTACATCACTGGGACAATACTTCCACCCATCCAGGACATCTACTCAAAACAACGCCTAAGGAAGGCACGCGGCATTAAGGGACCCCACACAGACCTATTGGAACATGAGGTCTGAGTTTCTATCTACAAGCCTTTAGACTGCTGAACACTTGAACTGGACTGACCACCTGCTCTATTGTACTAAAAACAGTTCCTTCCTGTATTATACTTATGCTAAAATGTTTTCTATTCTTCTGCCATTTTACTTTGTTGTATTCTTTTACTATTTCTTATTGCTGTTGCATTGTCGAGAAGGAACCTGCAAGTAAACGTTTCGTTGGACGATGTATACCTTGCCTATCCCATACTTATAGCTAATAAAACTTGAAACAACTCCTGTCCAAACAATTCATGTTTAACAAACTCTTAGAAATGGCTTCATAGGAAAAACACTACTGGAATGTATGGTGTCACAACCTAAGAGGAATCAGTGTACGAACACCTACATTATCATAAGTAATAAGACCACTTAAGATGCACTATGCAGAAATCACTCTGCCATTTCTAGGTTGCTAAAAGTCTACTGTATGTTTGCCTAATTTCAGTGTGACAAAAGAAGCAAGTATAGTGTACAGTAGATGGTACAATGACTATCTAAACCGCTGGTGAAATATTTCCCATTAACAAATTATTACTATTATTTTTTCCCCCACTAATTAACAAAAACAAAGTAAAAGCAAAACCTTAAGCACATAGAACAGATCCACCGCTTTAGACTACCTTTCGATGAGCATGACAGATCTATAACTCACATTTCTATGTGAATTTGGTCAGGTTGCCCAAAAAGGTACATATTCCAGCTTTAATCTAAAGAGACAATTCGGAAGAAAGCATTTATCCAATCTGATCAAGCTATTAAAATAACAAAAATCGCATGAACAGAGGTCACCAACCGTCGGACTGAAAAATGATTTGCAAAGGTCTAAAGAATCAATGTCACTTTGACACAACTGATAACTGTTACTAATACAGTTGTGGAATGTGAGTTGTACTTCCACGTAACACTCTCCCATGTTTTTTTCATCTGACTTTTCCCCTACTTCTCCATTCTCCCTCCTGGAGTTGTGCTGGCCCTGAGGCAAGATGACCACGCAGCAGTGAAACAGGCCCTCCGTTTCTGTTCCAATACACACTCTTAAACACGATGGTTTCCTGCTCAAATGCGACCATAGGAAGAAAAAAAATGGAAGCCCAATTAAAGAGGGTATAGAACGTAACACGCCACAGAAAAAAGTTTAGGCAAACTCACTGTCTTGTATTAACTACTCATTATGTACAAAAAAAATAAAAAATAAAAATTAAATAGCATTGCGGTAGAATGGTGTATAACTGGTGATATTGTTGGAACAAATGCAGGTGTAATGTGCATGCGGCCACACTATGGGCCAAAACGGGTAACATATACAAACAGATTAAATCAATGTAGTTATCGAAGGTGCAGTCTTTAAACTGTCACTTGGACAAGCCGTGTGACTGTGACAGGGCTCCACTGGGTCCCTGACTGTCAGTGCAGAACAGGAGAAGCAAAGCTCCCTGTCACAGCAGAGGGGACAAGTACCCTCAGGGGCCCCAGTGTGAAGACATGCAATTCTGTCTCTACAGAGAATGCAGTGCTAAAACACCAATGGTGTTACAACTATGTTTCAGCACTAATAATGGTGCAACATGCTTTATTCTATAGATGTCACTAGTATACACTTTAAGGAGACTACTTTTTAACTACAGATGTAGTTTGGAAATAAAGTATTCTAATGTGAGGCTGGTGGATCTTGAAAGATGGCTCTTATGTTTTGATGTTGTAGTATATGGCCTTCAATTTATTTATTTTTTTACAATATGGTGTGCGTGTGTCTCAAGCGATTACGGAGCAGGAACCAGCCAACTACACTGACATAACGAGTCAAGTTTATGAGGCGTCATAAAGTCAGGCTCCGTTTCATCTTTTTTGGGGGGAGTCTCTATTCAGAGCAGACCTGGGCCAAATACACATGTTCAATTCTTGAGCGTCCACTTTTGTGACTATACATTGGTTCGATTGTACTGGACGAACTAAACCAAGCAGCAGCGCAAGTATCTGACATTATGTATTCAACACAGGTCTGCTTTGTTGACACAAGAAACGTTCACTTACTGAGAAACACTTGCTTTTTCGGGCACAGATTAAACCTAGTCAGGGCCCTTAAACTGAATAGAGAATCTCCTTTAAACATGCTTCTTATTCTAGGACTAGGCCTAATCTATTTCCGGAAAACAGTCTCTTGGTCAAAGGGATCATAAACCCATGGAACAGAACTCTCTTCGTGGAACTCATCTGTACAAGACAGTAGCAATACATAGCCTACCTCATGCTCAGCCACACAGTTGGTGTTGGCATAATCAATGATGCATCTGCCCAGCCACTCGTCAGGCCTGGCGCTCAGGATGTCATTCCTACAGTTCTCCAGGAAGGGTTTGAGCCGGAGCAGCAGGGTACGGGACAGGAGGTATCCGAACCCACCGTAGCAGTACCTCCCCTCCATCTCCCCACCTATAAACTCCTCAGGGCTGCCCATGTAAAGCTCCCGGTCTATGCTCAGGTGATCCACCAGCTGTTGGATCCGGTCTGCCTCGGTGTAGGTGTCGTCCTGGGCCAGGTAGAACCAGTCATACTCATGGACGTAGTGCTCCAAGATGTACTTGATGGTCTGGAAAATGTTCCATATGAGCCTCTCGTCCCCATGGGTGACCACGAACATGCCGTGGGGCACTTTGCGGTTGCGCATGCCGGTGAAGAAGACCACAGTGTCCAGGTGGTGGCTGATGGTGCGGTTCACGGCCACCCCCAATGTGTTGATGGTGCTTTTGGACGTCAGGATCCCTACGAAGAGGCGCTGCCGGATCCCCAGCTCTGTACTGATGTACTTAGCCCTGGAAAACATACACACTCATTAAAATATATTTTTTTTAAAAGACGCAATCCTTAAATTGAAAACATTAAGTGTCATCCCCAAAACATAGTTTCAGTAAAAAGCTGAGGGATGAGGCTGGAGAAATGGAACCTAGGCTATGGATGCAAGGACCGATCATCTGTGATATCAAAATGGTATTAAAAACAGTGGTCATTTACATTGTTAACAAAACATTGGAGTTTATTTTTTGGTGTACGAAGGTTGTACTAAGCTCACGAGGCATTTGTGTTATATTCTTCAAGAATCAGACGGTATTTATCCAAAAATGTATGTAGCAAATATGGATCGGAACTTTAAGCGATTGCTGCCATTTTCAAATGGGAAAAGTTCAAATCTAGAAAATCAAGTACACAAAAACAGACTTAACAGAGATTTTGTACATATTTTTAGGGTTCCTCGCAAAAGTATTCAGAACCTTTGGATTTCTTCACATTATGTGTTACAAAGTGAGATTACAATTGATTTGTCATTTTTTTGGCAACAACTTATACAAAATACTAATGTCCAAGTGGAAGGAAAAACTTGAACATTTAATAGATGAATAGAAATTAAATAGCAAATATAGTCGTTGCATAAACATCCAGCTCCCTATGTCAATACATGTTAGAAACACATTTGGCATCGATTACAGCTGCGAGTCAACTTGGGTAAGTCTATACTATATGAGCTTTGCACACCTGGATTGTGCAATATTTGCCCATTCATTTTTTCAAAATTAGTCAAGCTGTCAGAATGTTCAAGTCTTATCAAATATTTTCAAGCAGATATACAGTCATGTGAAAAGTAAGTACACCCCCTGTAAAGTATATAGATATTTTAACATATTTGGACATGCATATTTGAGCTAAATTCCCACCACATTCGTTGAAAGTTAACCCAATTTAACAAACCACACACAAGAAAATTCATTTTGAAAATGTTACGCAATTAAAATAAACAAATGCATTTTACTTATTGAGAAAAAGTTAGTACACCCCTACCTTTACCATCATATAAAATGGCTAAAATTAGAACCAGGTGCACCAAAACATGTGCAAGTGATTAGAAAATCATTGGAGAGAAATGTAGGTGGGTCCAGCCTTCCATAAAAATTAGAAACTTGGTCTGGTTCGGTCATAACCATATGGGTGTGTGGTAACACATCATGCCAAAAGCAAAATACCTATCCGAGGCTCTTACAATAATTATTAATGCCCATGATTCTGGGAGGGGTTACAAATCCATTTCCAAGAAATTTGAAGTACATCATTCCACTGTCCGATGGCTCATCTACAAATGGAGAAACTTCCAGGCCACTGGCAATCTACCTAGGACATGTCATCCCACCAAATTCAGCCCAAGAGCTGACTGAAATATGCTCATAGAAGTCTCTAAGAACCCCAGGGTAACATCAAGGGATCTTACAGGCCTCTCTTGCCACAATCAATGTCGAAGTACAGGAGTCATCTGTCAGAAAGAGACTGCGCAAAATTAGCCTACATGGGAGGTCAGGAAGGAAGATGCCTCAAGACACGACTGACGTTTGCCAAACAACACCTGGGTAAAGACCAAAACTACTGGAACAATGTGCTCTGGACAGATGAGGTGAAGTTGTTTGGCCACAATGCCAGACACCATGTTTGGCAAAAAACAAAAGAAGCTCATACCAACCATAAAGCATGGAGGCGGTGGCATTATGGTTTGGGGCTGCTTTGCTGCCTCAGGGCCTGGACAACTTGCCATCATTGAGTCAACCATAAATTCTAGGATTGTACCAGAGAATTGAGAATGTTGGGCCATCTGTCAAAAAGCTGAAGCTGAACCGAACATGGATCTTGCAACAGGACAATAATCCAAAACCCAGAAGCAAAGCTACAATAGAACAGCTCAAAAAGAAGAAATTGAGGGTTATGGAATGGCAGAGTCAAAACCCAAATCTCAATCCTATCGAAATTTTGTAGGGGGACTTGAAGCGGGCCGTGCATGCAAGAAACCCCTCAAACATGACAGTTGAAGCAGTGCTGTAAAGTAGAGTGGACAAAAATTCCTCCCAGTCAATGTAAGAGACTGATAGACAGTTAAAAGAAACAGCTACATTAAGTTATTTAAGCCAACGGGGGAAACACAAGCTATTGAAGCTAGGGGTGTACATTTGTTGATTTTTGATGAATAGATGATTGCAAAGTATAATCTTTGCGGTGTATTTTGTAAATTAGGTTACCTTTATCTGTCAATAGTGTTGAAGTTTAGATCACATATTCATCTGTCCAAATACGTTTAAAAATAAATCTGGGGGTATGCCTACTTTTTCACATGACTATGTTCCACTCAGGAACATTTGCCGTCTTCTTGGAAATTCCAGTGTAGATTTGGCCTTGTGTTGTAGGTGATTGTCCTGCTGAAAGGTACATTCTTCTCCCAGTCTCTGGTGTAAAGCAGACAGAAGCAGGTTTTCCTCTAGGATTTAGCCTGTGCTTAGAGCTCCATCCCATTCATTTTTATCCTTTAAAAAAAACTCCTCAGTATTTGCCAATGGCAAGCATACCCATACCATGATGCAGCAACCACCATGCTCGAAAATAAAGAGGCAGTTCCTCTGATGTGCCGGATATGCACCAAACATTTTTTGGCAAGTGTATTCCTTTACAGGATTACTTTAGTGCCTCGTTGCATACAATATGCAAGTTTTGGAATATTTAGGTCATTATTGTGGAGTCACTACAATGTTGTAGAGTCATCCTCAGTTTTCTACCATCACAGATATTGAACAACGTAGCTGTTCTAAAAATCACCAATGGCCTCATGGTATATACACACCAAGCATGTGCAAAGCTGTCAAGGAAAAGGGTGGCTACTTTGAAGAATCTCAAATATATTTTGATTTGTTTAACACTTCTTTTTGGTTACTACATGATTCCATGTGTTATTTCATAGTTCAAGGATTTTTGTTTAACTTGACTATTTTCTACGTCCAGGGTAATACACAACTACACCATGATGCCAAACTTGACTGTGCATCCTACGCAGGGTTAGGCAAGCACATGGCACCATATTAAATGCAATTCTCCAAATATTCTTTCACATACAGTAGGTAGACTACAATACAATACTTTACTTACAATAATTTGTTATGGCCCAAAATACTGTACTCTGGTAGCCGAGACTGAAGGGCACAGATAGGGCGAAGGTTGTAAAAATTTGTGATATAGTTTCAGGAATGTTGTCCTTTCACAGATGTTTCTGTTTTAGTGGTCATAATAAAAGCAGACTCCAAAACGGACTGATTTCCAATGTAATGTTATATTGTTCATCAATTGTTATCTGATGTTGTTTAAGTGTGCTTGACATCTATGAGTTGAAAATAATGCCAAAAATGAACAACTGCCGAAGAAAGAGGTGAAAAACAACCACATGCCTAAATTAACATAAACTCGTAATATAACCTCTGAAAGACAAATTGGCAACATTGTTTTCCTGGGAAAACGGGCAATAAAATATCCACTCTGAAAAAAAGTTGTGGGGCAATAGCGTCAGACAGAAGTCAACTCGAAAAATAAGATCTAAAGTAGGCTACACTGTTGAATCATGTTTATAATAACACATTTGACCTTTTCGGGTTTCAACCATCCCTTTTGAGTGCTTACCGAAAAAGTTGCTTTGTTTGGCTTTGTTGAACTGGTTTATATGGCACTATTCTTGGCTCAAAATCTTCCTCGGCATCCACAGTCGATATCGAATTGGGTCTCCTCGCTCCTTTTGAATTCCCATCTTGGGCCAAACGTATTTCTTCATTCGCTTTCCCGTCGAGGACACAAGTTTCCTCTACCCAATTCACACTAAGCAAACTCAAGGTAAATCCCAAAGAAACACCGATAATAACCGGGCCGATCGGCCTCAGCAGAGAAATAAACATTGCAAATCTCATTTTCAACGTTGACTATAGACTACGTCGCCAGCCTACACGCACCCTAATGTGCGACTCGTTGGGTAATTTTATGCATCAATCCGAATAGAAAACATTAGCAGCTGGTTGTATTTAAAAAGGACATTCTTCTCGACTAAATAGGTAGGCCTATGTAGCTTCTCCCTTGGAATTAATACAGGATCCTTACGTGTCAGTGGTCTCTAGCTCCGCCTCAAATAAAACACACCAACGTCAGAAATACATAAGCATAGGCGTTTCCAGCACTCTTTCTGTAGCCCTCTGAATCACAGAATTGGTCAAATAAAACCCGCCGACCTCGCCCATGGCTAAATAGATCACAATACTGTGGCCTAGATAAATGTTGGTTTTAATAAAACATGAGCTGTTTTTAAGTCAATGCTTGCTTCAGCTGAAAAGCCTATTTACAGGGGTGCGCTGTCACACTAGAGGGCATCCTAGAGTCACATTCAATCGAACACAAAACCCAGATTTGCGGGTTAAGACAAAATCAAATAATAATGATTCACGGTTGCTATGAATTATGATACACGGTTAGTGTGTGAAATAAAACAAATGTTAAGCTGTACGACTGTTCAAACATGCCCTACAAGAAGCACACTGTTGTTGTCTTCTTGACTTGGAAACCTTGGCCTGGTTTTATGAAGGGCATGGGGTGTCACAGGCCTACAAATGCTAATTAAATAATAGAATAATGATTATGTATGTATTTTTCATAATATGTGTCTGAGAAACCTTCTCTAAGAGACTAAATAGAGGACTATGAGGATATGTGCAATTTTAGAGGATAACGCTCTCTGATTGTCACTTTTTTTTATCTTGCAAAAATGACCCTAAAAAGGCCCTAGATTAGAAATAAATTGTTACGTGTTTAGAACAACACTGCATATCATACTCCAGATCAGGCCAGTAGGGGTCACAGCCCCTCAGGCCAGGTCACTGTCCTATAAGCCCTTTTTTTTTTTTTTTTATTAACCTTTATTTAACCAGACAAGTCAGTTAAGAACAAATTCTTATTTTCAATGACAGCCTGGGAACAGTGGGTTAACTGCCTGTTCAGGGGCAGAACGACAGACTTTGTACCTTGTCAGCTCAGGGGTTTGGACTCTCAACCTTCCGGTTACTAGTCCAACGCTCTAACCACTAGGCTACACTGCTGCCTGACACCTTACTAGAGGCTATGGGAACTAGGGTTCATAAATGGATGATAGTGGACATTCAGTTAGATCTGACACTACAAAACAAACTTGTAGATGTTACACTGAAAAATAGGCCATATTTCCACAATATTATTGTAATAGGCCCATTAAAAAAAACCTGTGGTAGCATTAACCTACCTGAATAAGAGTGACTCTCTGTTTGGGCTGATCTGTGGCCCACTGGTACCTCCCCCAGTCAGAGGGGAATAAGGCATCTTCAAAATTAGATCACTTCATTGTCATAGAGACACACTAACAACAGATAGGGGTGTGGAAAGGATGTGGTTCTGTGACATAGGATAAGCTCATGGATCCAGAATAAGACAGAATGCAATGGACAACTAACAACAATAGCACAACTGGAGCAATAATATCACCCATAGCAAAGGACTATAAAATAGAGCTAAATATGGAAGCATCAATCAGCAACTACAACCAACAGTAACAATAAACACACCAAGTTACAATAACAGTAACAACTCACTACCGCACGCACCCCCATCCCACAAGTCCACTCAGAGAAGAAGTGAGGAGCTTGGGAGTTGCTGAGAAGTCACCGACCTATACGTGAATGGACCTGGTTAACCACTTGGTGTATTTGTTTTAGTATATAAGAAATGAGGGGTTTTGGGTTGTGTTAAAGGATCTGCTTCACCCTCTCCCAATAGCTGTTTATGGTCCACCTCTTGGCAAGAACCAACATGCGACCAAATGCACCATGTCATTTGACACATATTTTCACTTTTTGCCCTTCACCTCCCCGTTGAAGCAACAGATAGCACTGGTAGTAACCTTGGCTACTTTGCATACATGCATTGCTCATGAAGATTTCCAAACGCATCTGCGATGCGGTATGCAAATTAAATCAAGAACATTTTCACGAGGCAGACGTGCACCAAATCACCGGAAGGTCAACCTATTTTGAGTGTTCCTTGCTTTCGGGATCCTTGGGAAGCCCTTACCCAATTGAATTTCAATGCTTAAGGGTTAAGGTTAGGGTTAGGTAAGGATTATGGTTATGGTTAAAGGCTCAATGCAGCCGTTTTTTTTTTATCTCAATACCAATATTTCTGGGTAACAATTAAGTACCTTACTGTGAATTTTCTCAATAAAAATATACAAAAATACACAAAAATAGCTTTTTACTAGGACTGTCTGAGAGTCGTCTGAGTGGGGAGATGAAAACTGAAAAGTAGCTGTTATTGGCAGAGAGGTTTGAAATTCTCCTTCTTATTGGTCTATTAACACATTTTCTGCCTAGTGATGTCACCAGACAGGCCAAAACTCCATCCCTCCAAAACAGGCAGAAATTTCAGGCAGTCTTTTCAAACATCTCTTAAACTTAAAGGGCATCATACATTTCAAAATGTCACAGTATTATTCCAACCACATAGTGTGGAAATACATATAAAATTCAGAAAATCAAGTTTTTGACTGCAATGGGCTTTTAAGGTTATTGTGAGGGTTAAGGTTAGGGTAAGGGTTTAGGGTAGGATTCTGAATAGGGAAAGGGAAATGGGGATGCGTTATCAGTTGTACAACTGAATGCCTTCAACTGAAATGTGTCTTCCGGCACTAACATATTTTGAGTAGGCTATCAGAGATACTCTATATAATGTGTTTAGGCTCCCGAGTGGAACAGCGGTCTAAGGCACTGCATCTCTGTGCTGGAGGTGTCTCTACAGATCCTGGTTTGATCCCGGGCTCTATCACACCCAGCCATGATCTGGAGTCCCATAGGGAGGCACACAATTGGCCCAGCTGTGTCTGGGTTAGGGGAGGGTTGGGCAGGGACAGGCCTTCATTGTAAAATAAAAAAATTCTTAACTGACTTGCCTAGTTAAAAAAAAGTTAAATAAAATGATATATATATATATATATATAATGACAAGATGGTCTTGTTTCTGCTATAACAATGGGAGTCGTTGCAAAGACAGGAAAAGGAGGTGAGATCAGGTGGGAACATTGTAGCCAATAAGAGGGCAGATACTCGTGTGTGAACGACAGACACAACTCAAATATAAAGTAGTTTTTCTCAAAGTTGCCAAAATGCCACGCGCGTCCACTTATATCAGAATATTCGTAACAACCTAGATATATTACGGCACTTGTATTCGATCAAATAAGCCTCACTTAGAAAATTAGCAATCACATATTTTTGCTGACCAAATCCGACACTCTCAAATACCTCCATGCAAAAAAATCTCCACATGGTCTGATTATCGCTATATTCTCGCCTGGATAGATTTTGACGGGAGTGGGGCTTCGCTTCGCCTCTGAGGCTACTCAACTACTCAAATCAAATCAAATCTTATTTATTTATATAGCCTTTCGTACATCAGCTGATATCTCAAAGTGCTGTACAGAAACCCATCCTAAAACCCCAAACAGCAAGCAATACTCAACCGCTGATTACCAAAGTCGCACTCGCAAGCAACGATCATCACATCAATTATGGTCCCCTGGACAGCCACAGCAGTAGGCTACTGGTTTCCATGCTGATTCAGACCTGTGACACCAGAGACCGGTTCAGGGGGGCGCAGAACGTTCAGAGAGATTAAATGTAGCATATTGAAAATTATTGTAGCATCCACATTATCCTTAATGTAGAATACTGTAATACTGCATGGAATCGTATAGTGTTTTAATAAGATCTCTCTCTATGTTTGTAAGTTCATGGCACATCTCATAAAATAATTGATGACATCAAAGCTTACGCTACAGAGTAGCGAAGGCTAGTCATTAATTATTTCCTCTCTTCTCTCTGAAGCGTCCTTTACATATATTTCCACAATGTGGCGCTATATACTAATAAACCATATCATTGTTTTTCAGACAAAACGAATAAAACAAATATTTCCAAAGTAACAGGGCTGGACTATGTAGTGTACCCACTGTACATACCATCATGAGGTATCATAATGAACAATTATGTAGTGAAGGTAGTGAAAAGAAAAGTAATAAAGGATGATTTTTTTTTCAAAAGTAAAGAAACTATTATCATCAATGTTGTTGTGCATGCTAGGGAATGCATTTCTCCCATGGTTGCACACTGTGGCCCGACAAGGTTTAACTACTGTACGTCTCATTGTGAGCACTGTGCATGACCTGGAGTTATCATTCCAGTGATCCGTGTGTGGCCTGTTAACTTCTGATCACCTCCCCGCAAACGTGCAACACAAACAAAAGACCTCTGAGAGAGCATTCTCTCCCGGGAGAGATTCACTAGTAGTACATAAATACTGTATTTCCTTTGTAAGACACCGGCACTGTTGACGCAAGGCAGCACACGGAGACACATGTTGAGTGAGCGAAAATTCAGAAGCAGCTCCACCTATCTCCTTTTGTCTCTTTTGTCTTTTAAACACAGGCCCAAGATAAGAACACATCTGTAGTTCCATGGCTTCGTGTAAAAGGACCCTGCCCAATAGGACAAATCTTGGTGAAATAAAAGCAGCTGTGCGTGTAAGTGATAGGCACACTATCAGATCGACACTACCCGAGAGACAGTGGGCCTCACTTTCACGCAATTGATTGGACCAAACCTAATCGAATAAACAAAAGTTCAACAGTGATGCTATTATGGAGTATTAAAAGTGACGCACTTGGAAGATGCGAAAACCGCTGGAATCAATTATGTTTTCAATAGGCTGGCCCGATTCTAAGGGGACAATTTGCTGCTGAGGGGGTGAGCTCATGATCAGTAAAAAATGTAACATGTTTTTACAGTCAGAATGCGTAATCTGCATGGGAATTAGGTTTGTGTCGAGGAAGCATGCGGTCTGGACTCACCGCAAAGGGTCATAGGTGACAGTGCAGACAAGTGACATTGATTTGCAGGTGTCAACACCAACGGGCCTTGACTATGTGAGAATACGAGATAATCCTTTTTTTCTCTGTACAATTTACTCTGAGCAATTTACTGTTTTCCTAAAAACATTTACACAATTTTGATGAAAATATTGCATCTGTCTCCCTCGTTTGCTGTAGTCAGGACATCATATCATATGACATATGACAACAACACAATTTATTTTTCCAAACAGACGTAGTGTTTACAGATATGTGGTATCATGTTGCAATATTGATGTTTTCTAATAACATTTCCTCACCGGTTGTGAAAAAAATGACTGTGGTTTGTTTAAAAAGGTTAAGGCACATACACATCATGCGAGTTTGATTTAGCCTTAATTTAATTTGGCATATAAAATATGATGTGTGATGGGATTTCGAATCATTTTGGATGACAATCGCAGGGGAATCCATTGACAGACTTTTTTTTGCCAGATTAAGGGGATTTTATAAGATTTGAGAAACAAAGGGCTAATGTGTGGTAGAAAGATGAGGCTCTGGTAACCAGAGATAGGAGGTGCAATCCCATGGCAGACAGTAGGTCATGGTTGGATGAAGGCAGTGTGAAAAGGTGAGTACTCTGAGCCACGTTGCAAGCGCGAAGTATGAAGCACATGCTAGCAGTACAAGGGATTGTTGAAGCACTGTCAGCTAAAGACATACTCTAGTTCTGCTTAAGGCTGTTCCCAGGAACACTCAGCCAAGGCCCCAGGCTCAACACCCTGCTGTACTTTGAAATTGGATCTTTATTGTCCATAAAGTTTAAGCCAAGTATGAAGAATCAGTCTTCCCTAACAAAAACACTCACCCATACAGAGAGAGAGGAGGGGGGACTACAAGTGGAGTAGTCATGCTTGCAATTATGCCTCAGTTAAATATAGACGAGGAGTGATAACCCAATTTTCATAACTTTATTATATGATTATGCGTGCAATTCATATAAATAGCAGAGCATTTCTTTTGCAGGAATTCCAAAAATGTAAGGGTAGATTTACGTAGGCCAATTTATTGGATTAGGTCAAATGTAATGTATTGCACTCAAAGCTGGGACATGAACTATCTGCATGTGGTTAATGAAGAGAGACCCCAAACTTGATACAAAATTGCACAGAAAATACACAGTTCAGTCTACTTTGAATTGTGTCCGACATGTGATCTTGATTTTACTGTAGGTCACACAACAACAACAAAACTTTAGATTCAATGTCTGCTTTGTCACATGACCCATTGATGACACATTGAGCCAGATATCACTTTTTTTATTTTTTTAAAAATCTAATGATAAATTGAACTATCATTACAGTGACACACCTGCGGCTTAGACAAAACTCTTCCATATCTCACCTTTGAAGTTGGAGGGAAAACAAAAGGTATGAATCAAAGAGACCTGGACATGAGATAGTAGACAAGGCTCCTCTTCTTTCCTCTTAGCCGCTCAGGGCTATAAGAGAGAGAAATGAAAAATGCAAATGTGACTAGTGAAATTACCTGTTTGCTTGTGCTTATATTGTGATTGATTGGATCACTGTATTGGAATGCAGGGGTGAATCTTTGATGGGCTACATGAAGACAGAGATCTTGAATTTCAAGTGGGATGCCCTTGGCAACTCTAAAAGGAGATAAGTAGATGGTAATCCTATCTAAAATATGTATGACACATGGGCACAAAGTGTCCTTTTGTCGTGAAAAGATTGTAAATAATTTATTAATGACTAATATGAAAAAAAAATAGAATGTGAGCTCAGCAAAGAAAAAGCACCGAGAAGGTTTTTCCATACAGTATAATGTAAACAAATCATAAAATATATTTCAGCACAGACGGAGGTAATAGCCCAAAGATTACCTTGGGCTATTTGTCCTGAATAAATAAATACAAATATAGATGAATGGATGAGCAGAAACATATTATCTCTCTCTCTCTCTCAATAAATATTTTTGATGAAGAAGTTATTGCCTTTCCACAACTGTTACAGTTGCAATGGAAGTTGGCTTTACTGGTCTATTGGTCTACTTTATTTCGGGAAAAACAACTTTGGGTCTACATCGTTTCCCCATAAGTATGCATGTTCACATTATCAACATATATTGGCAAATATGACAAAGGTATGCAACACCTGAAAGCTCTCATTTCTACACTATAAACACACAGGGGAAAATGTTTCCCTTTCTCTGACATTCTGATGTAAAATATTTTTTTTTGCACACAGTCAGGTTCTTCCAACTAATTATCCCGTTTTTCTGAGTGACAAAATAGGTCTTCACTTGGCCCGAAGCGACATCATACCAGGTGGGAGATGAGCGCATATTTTATGCAAAGGAAGTACATTCCCACTTGAAACGTGCATTAGAGCGCAGACACCCGGATAAATTTGCGGGCTTTGCTCCTACCTGTGAATCGAAAAGTACCCGACACTTCGTTGCCGAGTAAAAATGTACAGTTGTTACCAAGGCCAATAGATTGTATTACTTTTGCACTAAAACGTTAGCATTGATTGTCCTCACGGAATCTGCTGGTCCATGGGTTTACTTTTCTGCCCAAGGTCTGGCTACATTCCATCACCCCCGGGCTGTAGTATCCTTGCTGCCAGATTAAAATCGCTGTGCTATTGGAATTTGGGTGTTTTAGTCAGGACGTGCTTGTCACCTCTGCCTCTGGTGTTTCAGTCTTGAATCTATCTGCCAGAGAGACGACTATGAAGAGGTTAACACATTTCATCACGATGTCTCTTCCCTCCTGACCGTGTAATCGAACTTTAGTGGTGTATCCAAAGAGGGGTTCAAATGACTTTTTGAGCATTTAGTGGGTGTGCTGAATCCTGCAGATTACGAACTCTGCAGGACATCCAATGAAAACAACAACACCTTAATTGAATTGGGGATTGGCGCCTCAGTTTTTAATTTAACGTTATTGTTTTTTTGAAGGACACTCATCATGACGATTCCATTATCTCGGACTCAACTAGCCCTGTTTTTCATCCTCCTGTGTCCGGTCAATATCATTGGGTTATGGTGGTAAGTCATGCTACAAACAATTAACATGTGCGTCAAGTTGAGTTGCTAATGTAAATAAGGTTTCTTAGAATACGGTGTTTTTTTGTCATCTGATGTTATGTAAAGGTTATGTTTTGCACGCGCCCGTGGTTGATATCTGGCTAAAGATTGGCATGATGTCAGGATGTACTCAAATACATGCAATTCTGAATTTGACTCTATTGATACAAGCACTATTCAAAGAGCCTCGTATTGACAAGTGTAATAACATGGTAATACTGTTGATGACCTTGACCGCACTGTGAAGCATTTCGTAATACTTAGCCTACAATTACATACTAATTAAACGTTTTCATTTTCTTTATCTATCACCACCTCCCTACTGCAAACTCACTCAAAACAATTGTAATGACTGATCAGACAATCTCTAAAAATGTCTTAACGAACCACAACATTTATTTTCAATAAAGCATTTTTTATTGTTGGTAACAAACTAATATCTAAAATGTGGTTAAGTAACTCAATGAAATCAACAATAAAAAAAACTAAAGTCCCTAATGTTATGACTCAGCTAGCCAAAAAAGATTCAGCTTCAGCTTGTGGAGGTCTGCAATTGCCTGTTGTAAAAACAGAGATATTAGGGAGGTCAGAGTTGGATTTTTTTTCCTGTGGACCTTGAGGCAGTGGATATGTCATCATAAAACAATTATTTGTTCAGTACTCTGAGATGTATGAGACTTAAAAAGACACAAGACAGATGATTTTTTTCCTGAAATATAATCAATTCATTTCAGACACGCACATCTGAAGAGGGATGTTTAACTAAATCAAACCTTTTCAAGTTTGAAGGCCAGCTATTAGTACTGCTAAACTGTGAACCTCTCTCCCCAAAGACAAAATTGGAGTACTCAGGTGAGCACACCTGGAGGTCCTGCAGTTTGACAGGACAAAGATGCTTTCTGTTGAGAGCTGTGCATGCCATCTCACTCCTGTCTCTCTGCCCCTTGTCTTTAAAAGCAAATGGTTGTCAGCCCAACCAGACAGACAGGATGCCATTTGTGGGGGTAGATGAAACGTCTCTGAGATAAACCTCTTCTTTCAGAGCTTCTTTGATTAGGCTCTAATCATTTTGGCAGAGAGCAGTGAAGACCAGAGAATTTGGAATGCCTTTGCAAGTTTCAGGACAAGTAAACTCCCGGTCCTCCTGGCTGTGTGTGGGTCATAGTCTGGCAGGCAGCCAGGAGTGTGGCCCACAGGTGTGCATATAGCGTGTGCCATTTCCACTCATCCGCTCCTGGAATGGGTTCTGGGCCAAGCTTCAGCTCGGCATCATCTGCAGAGAAGCACTTCATTATACCAGATCTTTATCGTTATCAAATCAAATCAAACATCACATTTTATTTGTCACAATGCCCCGAATACAACAGGTGTAGACCTTACAGTGAAATACTTACTTACAAGCCCTTAACCAACAATGCAGTTTTAAGAAAATACCCCCCAAAAAGTAAGAGATAAGAATAACAAATGATTAAAGATCAGCAGTAAATAACAATAGCGGGGCTATATACAGGGGGTACCGGTACAGAGTCAATGTGCGGGGGCACCGGTATCGTGGTAATTGAGGTAATATGTACATATAGGTAGAGTTATTAAAGTGACTATGCATAGATAATAACAGAGGGTAGCAGCAGCGTAGAAGGGGGGACAAAGCAAATAGTCTGCATAGCCATTTAATTAGCTGTTCAGGAGTCTTATGGCTTGGGGTAGATGCTGTTTAGAAACCTCTTGGACCTAGACTTGGCACTCCGGTACCAGCTTGCCGTGCAGTAGCAGAGAGAACAGTCAATGACTAGGGTGGCTGGTGCCTTTGACAATTTTTAGGGCCTTCCTCTGATACTGCCTGGTATAGAGGTCCTGGATGGCAGGAAGCTTGGCCCCAGTGATGTAATGGGCCGTACACACTACCCTCTGTAGTGCCATACCAGGCAGTGATGCAACCTGTTGACCTGTTTAAAAAGCTGGATTTCTTATAAGCTTCTAGGTTAGAGTCCCGCTCCTTGAAAGTATGTACGTACGGTCTCTGTGGGGACGACGTCTTCGATGCACTTATTGATAAAGCCAGTGACTGATTTGGTGTGCTCCTCAATTCCATCAAAAGAATCCCAGTACATATTCCATTCTGTGCTAGCAAAACAGTCCTGTAGCTTAGCATCAGTTTCATCTGATCACATTTTTATAAACCGAGTCACTGGTGCTTCCTGCTTGACTTTTTGCGTGTAAGCAGGAATCAGAAGGATAGAATTATGGTCAGAATTGCCAAATGGAGGGCAATGGATAGCTTTGTATGCATCTCTGTATGTGGAGTAAAGGTGGTCTAGAATTGTTTTCCCTCTGGTTACACATTTAACATGCTGATAGAAATGAGGTAAAACTGATTTAAGTTTCCCTGCATTAAAGTCCAGGAGCGCAGCCTCTGGATGAGCGTTTTCCTGTTTGCTTATGGCGGTATACAGCTCATTGAGTGCGGTTTTAGTGCCAGCATCGGTCTGTGGTGGTATGTTGACAGCTATAAAAAAAATACAGATGAAAACTCTCTTGGTAGATACGTGTGGTCTACAGCTTATCATGATATACTCTACCTCAGGTGAGCAAAACCTCAAGACTTCCTTAGATATTGTGCACCAGCTTACATGAATGCATAGGCCCTCGCCCCGTGTCTTGCCAGAGGTTGCTGTTCTGTCCTGCCGATAGAGTGTATAACCCGCCATCTTTATGTTCTTAATGTCGTTGTTCAGCCATGACTCTGTGAAACGTAAGATATTACAGTTTTTAATATCCCGTTGGTAGGATAAACGTGCTTTCTGTTCGTCCCATTTATTTTTTCCAGCGATTGAACGTTAGCTAGCAGGACGGAAGGCATGGGCAAATTAGCCCCTGGTCGCCTGAGTGCCTCACAAGGCACCTGGATCTCTTTCCGTGAAATCTCTGTTTCCTTCTCCATCGAATAACGGGGATCTGGGCCTGGTCGGGTGTCTGTATTATATACCTCCCGTCCGACTCATTGAGAAGAACTCTTCGTCCAGTTTGAGTTGAGCAATCCCAGTTCTAGACTAGACTAGACCCAGTTCTAGAATAGACTGTATCAGCAACCTTATGTACAAAACAAACAAAATAGCAGGGTTGGTTGAGATCCAATAAGACGGCAGCCTTCCCCTCTGGCGCCATCACAGCACTAAATCCAATCGTGCACAACACTGATGCACCGCTGCTGTCTGTCACACGTTTGTCTTGCAATAAGTGACAACGTGAGGTCTCATTCAATGACAAGGCTTGACCTGGGGCTACTATGTACACTGTTTCACCACAGAGCATGAGGCCTCCACCAATTTCCAGACATTGAGGTTTTTCAGTGCGCGCATGGACCTCATGTGGTCCTCACTTATTGCAAGACAAACATGTGACGGAGAGCGACGGTGCGTCTGTGTTGTGCAGGATTTGAGTTCAGGATTTGAGTTTTAGAGACGTTTGTGCCGTGGCTCAGCGACACGGACCAGAGAGCTGAACACAAGCCAATCTCCAGCTAGGGTTCCAGCCTTGTCATGACCGACTTCGTATCCACCATAGCCGGCATAGAGAATTAGGAGGATGAAATGTATTGTTTTGCAAAGTGAGAAAAAAGCCTTTATATCTATGGCCATGCACTTCATAATGTCACTTGAGGTCCACACAAAGCTCGACGAACAGCTTATCTCCAAACGATCATGATGGCCCACATGGAGACTAGATTATTTGGATACATGTCCTTTATCAGTGTTTCCCTTTCTATTTTGGTCTCTGGTTATCTCTGTGTTATTTCATGCGAGGCACTGTTTGGAGGGCTCTTGATGGTGTAGATGGTAGTGTATCCTCCTTTCTCTTGTGATAAGACTCTGTTTCAGCATTATCGTGTCCAGGAGCATTACCGTGACTGATAAAGGAGACGGAATAATGAACACATTGCATGGACGTGGAAGATTGATTTCTTATCTGATTTTGTAGTTCCGATATGTGTGCTTTTATAGAGATCCATATCCTTTCATATTCAACACGGATAACATTGTGTTCCTCATAGTGAGTGCTTTGTTCAGGTCGGTCCTGGTTTGTATTGACACTGGAACACAGCATGGTGTTCAAGACAGAGAAATGTCTTCATCATACATATTGCTGGAGCCATATTCAGACCGCATGATTCGTCCTTGCCAGTGTTCGAGCTGCTTCGGCTGCTCGTATGATATAAAAGCCTTGCTTTTGAATTGGGCGAGGAGGGTTTGCCCTTTCACTTTGACAATGACACAGGACTTGGAGAAGAAACTCTGAAACATGGTCTGATTCTTTTTCTTTTTTCTTTTTTTTTACGAGTCTACACCTCCTGCTGTAAAACCTGGTCCCTTTTTGTGAGCAGCTTGCCGAGCCAATTTCAAAGCTATGATCCTGGCTCGCAGATCCCCCCAGTTTTGACGATCCATGACACGTCAGATAATCAGGGGTTGTTAAGACTCGGTGTGTCTGCTAAGTTCTGGATCTGCCCATGTCACTTGCACATGGGTGTGGAATCATTGGATCTCAGATCTGTGTAGGTATACTATAGCGCGCCGGAGATGTGTTCCCCTGTGATCCATATCCATAGAGACGTTGCCAATACATCATCAGTAACTGGCAGTAGGATGTCAGGATCCCAGAAGTCGATGACGCTGGACTGTCGGAGTCAAGTTCTCACACTTCAGTGAAGACAGCTCACATTGTGGGCATTAAGCTACTGTTCACTCCCCTCTTTTAGGGCAGTGTGAATTATTAGGCTATCAATCATTTTTCTATACTTAATCTGTGCAGCCATTATGCTATTTTGTGTACAGTATGTTGGCAGTTACATTTTTGTTTTCCATGACGCTATGGCTAAAAAAGGTGCATCTAACTACAAATAATTGGTATTTTGATTGAATCACAGATATACAGTGACGTTTCAGACATTGATATATAAATGGTTTCGACTTAATAATGTAATTGACTTACTGGAGATGGGATGCATTGCATTTTAAGAGCAACGGTCCTGTGTCTCATGCTTCTTATCAGACCACAAATGCTCGGGATTGGCAAGAGTGCTTGTTTGACTTCTTAAAACAAACTCACAAGGCAGATGAATGTTATTAGTCAGGAAGATTAGCTGTGACACGGGTGAGTGAAAAGCAATGAGGTATTCTCACACACTCCTACTCCCACATAATGATAAAAACGGACCCGAGCTTTACGGATCACATCAGCTGAACTGGAGTCAGATGCAGAGTTATTGAATCGAGGGAACAGGGGGATAGGGCTGTTCTCACATTATGTCATAGCAACTGTCACGAGAAGGACTGGCGAGAGTTCACAGTGTTGAACCCGAGGCCCGTACTCCCGTTAGGAATTGAAATAAACAATTTTCCTAAGGGTAAACATACATCTGTCAACGCTAGGTAAGAAACCCGGCAATTAAGACGCAGCTCTCTAGCTCCTTTTTATGTTTCCACATCACTGCAGCTTTACTATTTCTCTCCACACCCGATGTCAAGTAATCAAACGGCCTAATAGAAGAACACATACATTTAGCTTTAGTGATACTTATATGGAGTAAGAGTAAGACACGGACACATCATAATGCTATGCCGCTGTAGTGTGAGTTGTAGTCACAGTCTATCTGTTGTATGCTTCCCTGTAGGGCAGTGGGGAGCCCTCTGGTCATGGACCCCAATAGTATCTGTCGGAAGACCAAGCGACTAGCGGGCAAGCAGGCTGAGCTGTGCCAGAACCAGCCAGAGATCGTCCACGAGGTCGCCAAGGGTGCCAAGCTGGGTGTGCGGGAGTGCCAGTACCAGTTTCGTTTTCGCCGCTGGAACTGCACCAGTCAAAACAAGTACTTTGGCAAAATACTCCAACAAGGTGAGTGAGTACTTGTCATTAAGGAAAATAGGACCCTATGATAATTTCCCCCTAATCTTTCCAATAACTCCACATACACACGGCCTGCCTGACATAGAAAATAATAATCTAAGTGCCTTTCAAATGGTTTAACAGTGTCTCACTTAAGACGTGACCCCTTGACCTTTGAGTGCACAGCCAATGGCCTCACTTTAACTTTACTCTGATCCAAAGTGCAGTGGAGAACAAGGCCAGCTGTTGTATGTTAACAAGACTGATTTACACTTGACTGCTCCTCTTTTGCATCAAATTGCAAACTCCAAATTACCTCCTAAATTGCTTCTCATATAACCACTGATCTCTACCATTGTCGGTGCTCTTTGAACTGAGTAATAAAACAAATGTAGGCCCTGCTACTATGTAATTATTGTCTTGCTTTTTGTACGTTGTCTCCTCCCGTTGCACTTTTCTATGCTTGCTTAATAGAGACCATTCTGTGTGTACCAACAAGGAAGTGTTTTGTCAACAAACCATCGTTTAGCTCCAGTATAGTGTATCCATTATTGGTTTTATCTTCTACTATCTAGCTAATGCATGCCTTCAGTTGTTGGAAGAATCTTTTGAGCAGGTCTTTCATATTCAAAACAATTAGAGTACCGTTGCAAGCATCCTGCTGGCGTTGACAGAATTCCTGTTCTTTACCGTCATTAATCTGACACAAGAAGTGTCCATTATAACTTTCCCTTCAAGATTTTGTCTCGAAGAACCGCCGCTCAGTTCTGAAGACGAAATTTGGAGGCAAAAAAAAATATCTCATGCTGTAGCCATTTAAGTCATTACAGATGAAGCCTTTAATCTCTTGAGGCAAAGCTAAGTATTCTGCAGGCGCTTCAAAGTGATTTTGTTCGCTCGGTGAGGAATATGTGGGTATTAGGATGATACCTTCTATAGTGCTAGATTACATACATCATCTTCCTTTAAACTGTGGCTTGCAACATTCCTGTTTTGCTGCTGAGAGTCAGCAGAGGGCAGAGTGCCTGTGGTGCGGTTAGTCTCCTCTGGTCAGATGTGAATCCAACCGTCAGATGTTGATCCAAGGAACATCTAGAACATTGATCTGACCTGGTTTTATGTGACCGCTCTTATTGGACTGGGCCCGGTTTCCCGATAGCGATGGAAATGATGCTTACAAAAGTGTTTTAACGATGCATCTTTCCTACAACGGCCGAAGATGTAACATGAGTTTCCCGAAACACCACGCAGAAAGAACGTTGGCGAAGTGCATCGTTGGACCATTTTGTCGATACTGAGAGGAATGAAAGAAAGGCAGCGCAGCTCCCTGATCAGCTTTCTCCATTCAAATCTTACCGTAGCTTTATAATTATTCCACAATACTGATGACAGACCTGCTCCTAGAGAGCTATCACCATGTGGCTGCAAGTACTGAGGTGGCTCATTCTAACGCTTACTCCATAATAATGCACTAAATCACAGATTAATTTGGCACTTCATTGCACACGTTGTTACACATCATGAAATATACTGAGGCGTTACAGACAGTGTAGCCTACAAATAGAACTCAATTGACTGAACAATACATATATATGTGTATTGTATTGTACTGTGTTTTGTTTTAATGCAGTCATCTCAGAATTGATTCTATGTTTAGCAGAGATCTTCTGTGTGTAAAGCGACGCGGAACGACAAAAAATAATCTAACAACTACCTTAGCTGTTCTATATTAGTGGTCTGAGACGGTCAGTAGATAACAAGTGTTTTCAAGTGCAACTTTACTTATGATGGTTTTGGGAAACAACTCGGATATTTAATGATGCTCCTACGAAGGTTCTAACAAAAACCAGTGTAACTAGATGTTACTATATGTAATCAAAAAGGTAATTTCTCCAAAAGTAATTGTTTATCGCGAGAGAGCCATAAACAATAACTAGTAATGCTGCATACTCTAAACAAAATGTTATAAATTGCTGAGGTGTACCCAATTTTGAGGACACAAGCTCAAGCACAGTACAAATACGATAAAAAAATACCTATGTATTTTGTATTCAACGAAACTGTATGAATAAGGCTCAAAATGACTTATACAGTGCCTTGCGAAAGTATTCGGCCCCCTTGAACTTTGCGACCTTTTGCCACATTTCAGGCTTCAAACATAAAGATATAAAACTGTATTTTTTTGTGAAGAATCAACAACAAGTGGGACACAATCATGAAGTGGAACGACATTTATTGGATATTTCAAACTTTTTTAACAAATCAAAAACTGAAAAATTGGGCGTGCAAAATTATTCAGCCCCCTTAAGTTAATACTTTGTAGCGCCACCTTTTGCTGCGATTACAGCTGTAAGTCGCTTGGGGTATGTCTCTATCAGTTTTGCACATCGAGAGACTGAAATTCTTTCCCATTCCTCCTTGCAAAACAGCTCGAGCTCAGTGAGGTTGGATGGAGAGCATTTGTGAACAGCAGTTTTCAGTTCTTTCCACAGATTCTCGATTGGATTCAGGTCTGGACTTTGACTTGGCCATTCTAACACCTGGATATTTTTATTTTTGAACCATTCCATTGTAGATTTTGCTTTATGTTTTGGATCATTGTCTTGTTGGAAGACAAGTCTCCGTCCCAGTCTCAGGTCTTTTGCAGACTCCATCAGGTTTTCTTCCAGAATGGTCCTGTATTTGGCTCCATCCATCTTCCCATCAATTTTAACCATCTTCCCTGTCCCTGCTGAAGAAAAGCAGGCCCAAACCATGATGCTGCCACCACCATGTTTGACAGTGGGGATTGTGTGTTCAGGGTGATGAGCTGTGTTGCTTTTACGCCAAACATAACATTTTGCATTGTTGCCAAAAAGTTCAATTTTGGTTTCATCTGACCAGAGCACCTTCTTCCACATGTTTGGTGTGTCTCCCAGGTGGCTTGTGGCAAACTTTAAACAACACTTTTATGGATATCTTTAAGAAATGGCTTCCTTCTTGCCACTCTTCCATAAAGGCCAGATTTGTGCAATATACGACTGATTGTTGTCCTATGGACAGAGTCTCCCACCTCAGCTGTAGATCTCTGCAGTTCATCCAGAGTGATCATGGGCCTCTTGGCTGCATCTCTGATCAGTCTTCTCCTTGTATGACCTGAAAGTTTAGAGGGACGGCCAGGTCTTGGTAGATTTGCAGTGGTCTGATACTCCTTCCATTTCAATATTATCGCTTGCACAGTGCTCCTTGGGATGTTTAAAGCTTGGGAAATCTTTTTGTATCCAAATCCGGCTTTAAACTTCTTCACAACAGTATCTCGGACCTGCCTGGTGTGTTCCTTGTTCTTCATGATGCTCTCTGTGCTTTTAACGGACCTTTGAGACTATCACAGTGCAGGTGCATTTATACGGAGACTTGATTACACACAGGTGGATTGTATTTATCATCATTAGTCATTTAGGTCAACATTGGATCATTCAGAGATCCTCACTGAACTTCTGGAGAGAGTTTGCTGCACTGAAAGTAAAGGGGATGAATAATTTTGCACGCCCAATTTTTCAGTTTTTGATTTGTTAAAAAAGTTTGAAATATCCAATAAATGTCGTTCCACTTCATGATTGTGTCCCACTTGTTGTTGATTCTTCACAAAAAAATACAGTTTTATATCTTTATGTTTGAAGCCTGAAATGTGGCAAAAGGTCGCAAAGTTCAAGGGGGCCGAATACTTTCGCAAGGCACTCTATGCTTTCTAAATATAGTATAATGAAATTATAAAATAACTAACTATAAGATTTCACCCTTCTAATAACTGTAAAATACATATTTGTATGTTTAGTGTTCGAGATCAAAACATCTGCCTCCACCGCTGTGAATGTCTCACCGAGCTCGAGCTTGGCTTCCTGAACTCCTTAGGAGTTCATCTCATCTAAGACAAAACAGAATGTGTTTTTTGTTTTTTTATCTCTTAATGTGCAGTTGTGATGAAATCACTCTCTCCTGCTGCACTATTAAATAAGGATTGCAGACATGTGCTTTGTCAGTGGCTGTGACGTAGGGTTCAGCCAGGAGTTGATGGACAGTCGGAAGAGCGAATTAAATGGTAGGAGGGACATCCCAGCTTCAAGTGGTTTCATATTTCACATACGCCCTACGTCACACAGGCAGACCAAATATACTATTGTGTCTGTAGGAACCAGGGCTCAATGCAAGCCATGTTGATCGACTGTGTCCACAGATCAATTCGCAATCCAAAAATTTGCTCGGAACCAGTACCAGAACAACGCAGACCCCTAAAACAGGGAACTTTACATCTAAGAGGTTTTAAGATGCTTTTGGGAACCCAGGCCCTGATTTGTTCCCAGACAGACGGATCTAAATAGCATCTTTGTAGCTTTCATTGAGTGTAAATTTAGTGAAGAGTTTTTGCTGTCAGTATAAGGATTACAACATTAGCTACTCCTTTCACTGAGAACTGGAGAACTCAGTGAAACTCCTTGCCAAAATGGCAATTAATCAAAAATTCCTCCATGTCTATAGGTATGGCTTAAGTGCTCCTATGTTTTGAAGCATTCCGAACAATTACCAAGATGTAGCTCTAATGACCATTTGTCAGTGCAGGAAGATCTGCAAGGACAGGTTCAGTTCCTCACATGCACGCGGCGGGCTGGGGGTGCTGCGCCAAGTAGCTTACATCTTTCTCCCTTTGCAAAAATAACTGGAGGCTTTTTCTTCCTATATTCAAACATATAAACCAGAGATGTTGTTGTGTTGACTTATCTATGCCAGGGGTTGCCAGGGGTTTGCTGTGAGCTATGCTGGCTGCTTCGACATGTTGTCTCATGGTTGTAATGAAGTAATTTAAACGTGCTCAGAGACAATATACAGTTGTGACAAGATAGAATAATCATAATTCTTCTTCCACCTCAGGAATGCAGCTCATTATTAGCTCTGTTAAAATGTTCCTGCTTCTGTCTGCTTCTCTGTCAATCATCATTTGGGAGCTTTGCATCATCTGGCCGGGGGGGGGGGGATTCTCCAGACTCCAGACTGGAGAGAAAACAAACACCACACATTTGAGGTCTTTCAGTATCTGTCCTTTCTAATGAATGTGACACACTTAGTCTATGTCCCAAATAGCACCTTATTCAGCGGTCAAACGGCCTCCACTCATCACTGTCAAGCGCTCCTTAAAACACTTCTGTGAGCAGGCCTTTCTAATTGACCTGGCCGGGGAATCCTGGAATGACATTGACCTCATCCCATCAGTAGACGATGCCTGGCTATTCTTTAAAAGTGCCTTCCTCACCGTCTTAAATAAGCATGCCCCGTTCAAAAAATGTAGAACTAGGAACCATGTAGTCCTTGGTTAACTCCAGACCTGTCTGCCCTTGACCAGCACAAAAACATGCTGATGTTCTGCATTAGCATCGAATAGCCCCCGTGATATGCAACTTTTCAGGGAAGTTAGGAACAAATATACACAGGCAGTTAGGAAAGCTAAGGCTAGCTTTTTCAAATTTGCATCCTGTAGTACTAACTCCAAAAAGTTCTGTGACACTATAAAGTCCATGGAGAATAAGAGCACCTCCTCCCAGCTGCCCACTGCTCTGAGGCTAGGAAACACTGTCACCACTGATAAATCCACTATAATTTAAAATTTCAATAAGCATTTCTCTACGGCTGGCCATGCTTTCCACCTGGCTACCCCTACCCCAGTCAACTGTCCAGCACCCTCCACAGCAACCCGCCAAAGCCCCCACCATTTCTCCTTTACCCAAATCCAGATAGCTGATGTTCTGAAAGAGCTGCAAAATCTGGACCCCAACAAATCAGCTGGGCTAGAGAATCTGGACCCTTTCTTTCTAAAATGATCTGCCGAAATTGTTGCAACTCTTATTACTAGCTTGTTCAACCTCTCTTTTGTATCGTCTGAGATTCCCAAAGATTGGAAAGCTGCCGCGGTCATCCCCCTCTTCAAAGGGGGTGACACTCTAGACCCAAACTGCTACAGACCTACAGTATATCTATCCTACCTTGTCTTTCTAAGATCTTCGAAAGCCAAGTTAACAAACAGATTACCGACCATTTCGAATCCCACCGTATCTTCTCTGCTATGCAATCTGGTTTCAGAGGCGGTCATGGGTGCACCTCAGCCACGCTCAAGGTCCTAAATGACATCATAACCGCCATCGATAAGAGACATTACTGTGCAGCCGTATTCATCGACCTGGCCAAGGCTTTCGACTCTGTCAATCACCACATTCTTATTGGCAGACTCGACAGCCATGGTTTCTCAAATGATTGCCTCGCCTGGTTTACCAACTACTTCTCTGATAGAGTTCAGTGTGTCATATCGGAGGGTCTGTTGTCCGGACCTCTGGCTGTCTCTATGGGGGTGCCACAGGGTTCAACCCTCGTGCCGACTCTCTTCTTTGTATACATCAATGATGTTGCTCTTGCTGCTGGTGATTCTCTGGTGCACCTCTACGCAGACGACACCATTCTGTATACTTCTGGCCCCTCTTTGGACACTGTGTCAAGTAACCTCCAGACGAGCTTTAATGCCACACAACTCTCCTTCCGTGGCCTCCAACTGCTCTTAAACGCAAGGAAAAATAAATGCATGCTATTCAACCGATCACTGCCCTCACCTGCTCGCCTGTTCAGCATCACTACTCTGGATGGCTCTGACTTAGAATACGTGGACAACTACAAATACCTTGGTGTCTGGTTAGACTGTAAACTCTCCCTCCAGACTTACTTTAAGCATCTCCAATCCAAAATTAAATATAGAATTGGCTTCCTGTATCTCAACAAAGCATCTTTCACTAATGCTGCCAAACATACCCTCGTAAAACTGACCATCCTACCGATCCTTGACTTCAGTGATGTCATCTATAAAATAGCCTCCAACACTCTACTCAACAAACTGGATGTAGTCTATCACAGTGCCATCCGTTTTGTCACCAAAGCCCCTTACACTACCCACCATTGCGACCTGTATGCTCTTGTTGGTTGGCCCTCGCTTCATACGTGTCGCCAAACCCACTGGCTACAGGTTATCTACAAGTCTCTGCTAGGTAAAGCCCCGCCTTATCTCAGCTCACTGGTCACCATAGCAGCACCCACTCGTAGCACACGCTCCAGCAGGTATATCTCACTGGTCACCCCCAAAGCAAATTCCTCCTTTGGTTGTCTTTCCTTCCAGTTCTCAGACTACCAATGACTGGAACGAACTGCAAACATCTCTGAAGCTGGAGACTCATATCTCCCTCACTAGCTTTAAGCACCAGCTGTCAGAGCAGCTCACAGATCACTGCACCTGTACATAGCCCATCTATCTACCTACTTCATCCCCATACAGTATTTATTTATTTATTTATCTTGCTCCTTTGCACCCCAGTATCTCTACTTGCACATTCATCTCCTGCACATCTACCATTCCAGTGTTTAATTGCTATATTGTAATTACTTCGCCACCAGGGACTATTTATTGTCTTAACTCCCTTATCTTACCTCATTTGCACTCACTGTATATAGACTTTTTGTTTTCTTTTGTTCTACTGTATTATTGACTATGTTTTGTTTATTCCATGTTTAACTCTGTGTCGTTGTATGTTTCGAATTGCTACGCTTTATCTTGGCCAGGTCACAGTTGCAAATGAGAACTTGTTCTCAACTAGCCTACCTGGTTAAATAAAGGTGAAATAAAAAATAAAAAAAATAAAATGCCCTATATGGTGTACCTCATTTGATCAGGACCCATAGGACTCTGGCCAAACTCTCTGGATGAGTTGAGACACTGTGGCATAATGTCATAATGTCAATGAAATGATCCCAGTTAGACATGGGATACATTGCACTGTAAAAAAAAATGTTTCAATTAAATGTGATTAAGTAACACTTTCCGCTGCCTTTCTTTTTGTTTACTCAACTTTTTGGTCAAAGTGTTACCTGAACTTAACAAATTTGGCTCCAACAATAAGAAAACATAGGCAAGAATTCAGTCAACTTCAAGTGATGGGTTTGCTGAAATGATCTCATATGTTCATTCAACTAGGGTAGCTGGAGTCTTTGACAATTTTTTCAGAGGAAGGTCCTAAAATAGTCTCCAGCCAGCCGGAGCTTCAAGTCTAGTCATAGACTGTTCTCTCTACGGCAAGCAGTACCGGAGCTTCAAGTCTAGTCATAGACTGTTCTCTCTGCTACCGCACGGCAAGCAGTACCAGAGCTCCAAGTCTAGTCATAGACTGTTCTCTCTGCTACCGCACGGCAAGCAGTACCAGAGCTCCAAGTCTAGTCATAGACAGTTCTCTCTGCTACCGCACGGCAAGCAGTACCAGAGCTCCAAGTCATAGACTGTTCTCTCTGCTAACGAATGTAATTCTTCTTTTGTTGAAGGAGAGTCCTGACTCTCATGTTTATAGTCATAGACTGTTCTCTCTGCTACCGCACGGCAAGCAGTACCGGAGCTTCAAGTCTAGTCATAGACTGTTCTCTCTGCTACCGCACGGCAAGCAGTACCGGAGCTCCAAGTCTAGTCATAGACTGTTCTCTCTGCTACCGCACGGCAAGCAGTACCAGAGCTCCAATTCTAGTCATAGACTGTTCTCTCTGCTACCGCACGGCAAGCAGTACCGGAGCTTCAAGTCTAGGTCCAAGATACTTTTTAACAGCTTCTACCCCCAAGCCATAAGGCTCTTGAACATCTAATCAAATGCCTACCCAGACTATTTGCAATGCCCCCCTCTTTTACGCTGTGGCTACTGTCTGTTATTAACTCTGCATAGTCACTTTAATAAATCTACCTACATGTACATATTACCTCAATTACCTCGACTAACCGGTGCCCCCGCCCATTGACTCTGTACCGGTACCCCTGTATATAGCCTCACTATTGCTATTTTACTGCTGCTCTTTAATTATTTGTTACTGATATTTGTTTAATTTTTTTTTTGGGGGGGGGATTTTTCTTAAAACTGCGTTGTTGGTTAAGGGCTTGTAAGTAAGCATTTCACTGTAAGGTCTACCACCGTTATATTCGGCGCATGTGACAAATAACATTTGATTTGAACTAGAAACTATTATTTGGACGTCTTAGGCTGTGGAACGAGTTACACACAGTGCTTTTAACATACAATGTTTTCAACGTACAGATTTGACACACATTTACATACTTGATTACATTGTGCATGTACACAATAATTAGTATTCAACATGTCCTCAACCTGGTATTTGAACTCAGAACCTCTTGGTTCACAGCATTACAATATTCCTGCTACATCATCATGTCTGTGTCATTTACTGATTTCACCTGTATTGCTACACTTTGCACTTCACTGTAAATCTCAGCTCTGTTAAAAGTACACTCAAGAAAAGCTATTATGTTCGTCATAGTGATTCAGGAGTAACATTAAAACAGAGTAATATGCTCCGCCAACATTAGAAAACTATACAGAAAAAACAAGAATCACTTAAATAAGTCAATCAAAATCAACGATGACAGAATAGTCAGGTTAAGTGAAAATTGTCCCAGACATGGTCGCGTAGCAGGAAGCTTGGAATGCCATGAACCAAAAGGTTGTGAGTTCAAATCGTAATTAGTGTATGAATGAACATGCGAAATGTATGTCAACGTGTGTCAACTATGTACATTGGAAACATTGTATGTTAAAAGCAGTGTGTGTGTGTAAACAGTTGAACACCCTTTTTTTTTAGTTAAGCTGCCCTCCAAAAACAAGTTTAACAAACACCATTTTTTGCCAAAGTTTTCTCAAGTTGGAGCTAAGTTTGGGCCAAATAAATGTTTTAGTTCAGGTAACACTTGGACCGAAAAGTTGAGTAAATTAAATAACGGCTGTGGAACCAGTTACTTAATAATAATTAGTTGAAACATCTAGATTTTTAAATATTTTTTTTACGGTGTGGACAAATATGAATGAACAAACAAAACGTTACGTACCACTGCGAACATTAAAGTCATGTACTATCCACTTGTTTTTTAGGCAATTACTGTTCTCGGTAATGATCTACCACCGTAATTGCCTTAATCTCTGTTGTGTTAGAACCGATTAGCCCTGAAGTGTTAATTACACAGGGCTTGTCCTGATCCTGTGTCAGGCCCTGACACTGATACGATCAAAGTGGAGATGTTGCCTCTTCTCTCCGTTCTAAACTCAGATAAAAGAGGGTGTAATGGCTTTGTTGTATCAGGTAACACCGTGCCACTTTAGATTACACTCTCACGGGTCCACTGGAGTTCAGCTACTGTAGCTAATCGTCTCTCGTGTTTCCACAATGTAATCTTTTTATTCACAGTAGTGTGCGTCCGTTGAACACCCGTGTTCAGCCACACAATCTTAAACATTCCTCTGGTTGTAAGTTGAGGGCTTGAGTGGGTCATATGGCCTTGGACTAGAAATCCAGGGTCCAGGAATGGCGGAAGAATTTGCAATATTTACCTGAAGCTTACTCCGCAGAAAGCACGACTGGGTGATCTGAAAAGTCATAGTCTATCGATCTATATTATAATGCATGATGAAAGAAATACTGTATGTGTTGATTGAGAGATCAACAGAGCAGCTGCATTTCGTCAATTTTCGGATTACAGTCAAATCTGTGCGATATAACGCTACGCATCATTTTTAAGGTGGAATGCGTGTCGTTTTGAGTACGTGCGTTTGTCTGCTTGATGCATGTTTAGGGATTGCTTGGTGTACTCACTGTTCTGTAAGTCTCAAGGTAACAGAATGGATTTCAGAGATGCAATGAGATATGTGCTGTACAAGACTTGAACTTCCCCTGGACTGTGGCACAGGGCAGCAAAATCAATCAACCAAAATGATTCACACTCATCAGGCTGTGTTACATGTACTGCTGCATAGAGGGGCCCTGGGTTTCCTCGATTCCTTTTAACCTGAACGCATGCATCATTGACTCAAAGATTGAGTATTATATTGTCTAATTCCTTGCGAAGCCCATTCTGGCACCAAGTTATCTCCCAGGCAGGCCTAGGCGTAGGCTGCTGGAGAATTTTGGGGGAATATTTGTCTCTGGGGAAAATAGAAAAATGGTGTTCAATCAAATCAAGATATTTAAAAAAATATTTTTTCATAACCTCATCTCTCTTTGTCATGTAAGCGTGTTTTTATTATCTTAGTCAAGGGGCTGGGCCACATGATACAACTGAACAGACGTACATTTGGATTGTGTTATAACGTTTCATTTCACTTCTATGAATGAAATGTCTTCTTTCCAATATAGACACGATGATTGCATTGCTCAGGATAAAGACGAGCGAGCCCTGAGGGACATTACTGAAACACCTATGACTGTAGCTTGTCTAGACATCTCCTCAGAGATTCTGTGGAGGCTGATTAGTTGTCTACGGTTCGATTTCTATTTGCATCGTTTTAATCTCCGCCTCTCCAACTGAAACAGTAAACAGGCGTGACTGTTTGACATTTACCCATAATCCCTCTATGGATGCGTCGCAAATGGCAACCTATCCCATATATGGGTGATTCAACAGAAGGGGTACATTGCTGTCCCACCCCAAAAACAACTATTAAAAAATAAAAAAATTATGCCTTGGAATGCTTTAATTCATTCCGAGGCCATAACAAACATATTGCTGCATTAATATAGTACAAAATCATTGTTTATACACCTATTTCTATTGAAACTTCATGTTTGAAAATAAAGCACATCTTGATTTAGGATATTTTCTTTTTACCCCTATTATTTCAATAGAACATGTTGAGTTGTTCTATAATTACATTGAAAGACACTGTTCTAATCAGTAGTTTTGTTCGTTTTTAAAGACCCCCCCCCAAAAAAAAAAAAAAATGCTGTCCCACCTTTTGATGACACTACCGAAACACACACATGAAAAGACTGCAGAATTAATTAAGTGATGATGCCCAAGAAGCCGGTGTTTGGAGGATATTGGCATGGGTGTTGTTAGGCCCGAGACAAAGTGCTAATATATCCTCCAAACACTGGCTTCGAGGGGCATTATCGCTGTTATACAACGGGTTATCAACATATTCAAATAATGATTGACATATTTTCATTAAAAACAATTTTTTGATTAATTTCTTCATACTATTTCATCCTTCCACAATATATAGTCCCAACACAAATCTAGGGTTGCTTCCCAAGCCAGCTGGTCATTCGTTCTATCGGTTCGGTTGCCAGAGACACAACCCAGTCATTCAGTCTTTTTGTTCTGTATCTATGGACGCGACCCAGTCGTTCATTCTAAATGTTCCATTGCCATACTGGCTGGTAACGTTCTTATCTCTTGCTTGCTATCTAGCCAACGACGGCTAATTTACAGCCACGTCAAAAAGTGCAGCCAGATTAACAGGCAATTAGCTGCATTTGCATTTGTTTAAGCTGTTTTCTATTGACATTTAATTGGATACATCCATAACAATGAGCTAATGAGGCACGATTTCACCTGGCATAGAACATTTGCTCTTTAGTCAGGACACTGTTGTTCAGAGGAGCTAGCCAACAACACAGCTAACACAATCGTCCCAACCACTTTCATTACTATAGGACAGCTGGAGATCGAATTTGAATATTGAAACAATGTTACAAATGTCGGAGAGACAGACAGCAAGGTTTATACAAATCTCTGCTGTTGAAAACGAAATGTTAGTCTAAAAGAAATGTGAGATAATGTCGAGATCAAGTTTATAAATTGCTTGGCTGGGCTGATGAGACAGTGAATTGCGCAGTCAGATAGAACAGAGTAAATAGGCATTTTAACGTCATAGATTTAGCCGGTGGTAACTTGTGGAATAGACACCGGCTGGAATGTTGTTTTAACCAATCAGCATTCAGGATTAGACCCAACAGTTGTATAATGTGCCTTAAGCCACACCCCTACAAATATCACCAGGTGATGGGATCGCACCTCTCTCCAGCATGGCCACATAGTGAGTAGTCTATGTGCAAACATTTTAGAGAAAATTAGTGAGAAAAATTGGTAAATCTTCATGTATTTTTAAGAAATGTCACTAGCGAACATCTAATATTTCAATAAGTATGGTTTTGGGTAGGAGTGTGAACGTTTAAATGTTAAAACGTTAAATGAAATTGGGATCCTTAACGTGAAGAAAAATGCCTGCCTATACTGTGCCCCTCCTCTCTCTCTCCGTCCCTCGCTAGCTTGCTATGAAAGATGCGTGAGTTCTCAGAAGTACAGCAACTGATCAGTCTCCTCCTTTTAAAAAAAATACTGAATCTTAAGAGTTGATTCCTAGTTGAAGATGGGATTTCTTTCTACGAAATGTTTTAGTAAGTCACAGTATTTAACTAACTTTGAAATTCTTTAAAATGGTGGAAGCCCTGAATTTCAATGTCCATACTTAAATGGGTCATATCCATCAAGAGTCCTCTATTTATCTCTATGATTGACACTTGATTGTTAGTCCGTAATGGGTCTGCGGTCAAACGACCACCCCTCATCACTGTCAAACGCTCCCTAAAACACTTCTGCGAGCAGGCCTTTCTAATCGATCTGGCCCGGGTATCCTGGAAGGATATTGATCTCATTCTGTAAGTAGAGGATGCCTAGCTATTCTTTAAAAGTACTTTCCTCACCATTAAATAAGCATGCCACGTTCAAAAAACTTTGAACCAGGAACAGATATAGCCCTTGGTTCACTCCAGACCTGACTGCCCTTGACCAGCACAATAACATCCTGTGTCGTTCCGCATTAGCATCGGATAGCCCCTGCGATATGCAACTTTTCAGGGAAGTTAGGAACCAATATACACAGGCAGTTAGGAAAGCTAAGACTAGCATTTTCAAACAGAAATGTGCATCCTGTAGCACAAACTCCAAAAAGTTATGTGATACTGTAAATTCCATGGAGAATAAGAGCACCACCACCCAGCTGCCCACTGCACTGAGGATAGGAAACACTGTCACTACCGATAAATCCACGATAATTGAGAATTTCAATAAGCATGGCTGGCCATGCTTTCCACCTGGCTACCCCTACCCTGGTCAGCAGCCCTGCACCCCCCACAGCAAATTGCCCAAGCCTCCCCCATTTCACCTTCAACCAAATCCAGATATGTTCTGAAAGCGCTGCTGTGTTAGACAATCTGGATCCTCTCTTTTAAATTTTGTATTTTTTTTATTTAACCTTTATTTAACCAGGTAGGCTAGTTGAGAACAAGTTCTCATTTACAACTGCGACCTGGCCAAGATAAAGCATAGCAGTGTGAACAGACAACAACACAGAGTTACACATGGAGTAAACAATAAACAAGTCAATAACACAGTAGAAAAAAGAAAAGAGTCTATATATATTGTGTGCAAAAGGCATGAGGAGGTAGGCGAATAATTACAATTTTTCAGATTAACACTGGAGTGATAAATGATCAGATGGTCATGTGCAGGTAGAGATACTGGTGTGCAAAAGAGCAGAAATGTAAATAAATTTTAAAAAGTATGGGGATGAGGTAGGTAAATTGGTGGGCTATTTACCGATGGACTATGTACAGCTGCAGCGATCGGTTAGCTGCTCACATAGCAGATGTTTAAAGTTGGTGAGGGAGATAAAAAGAACTGAAAACTGCTGTTCACAAATGCTCTCCATCCAACCTCACTGAGCTCGAGCTGTTTTGCAAGGAGGAATGGGAAAAAAATTCAGTCTCTCGATGTGCAAAACTGATAGAGACATACCCCAAGCGACTTACAGCTGTAATCGCAGCAAAAGGTGGCGCTACAAAGTATTAACTTAAGGGGGCTGAATAATTTTGCACGCCCAATTTTTCAGTTTTTGATTTGTTAAAAAAGTTTGAAATATCCAATAAATGTCGGTCCACTTCATGATTGTGTCCCACTTGTTGTTGATTCTTCACAAAAGAATACAGTTTTATATCTTTATGTTTGAAGCCTGAAATGTGGCAAAAGGTCGCAAAGTTCAAGGGGGCCGAATACTTTCGCAAGGCACTGTATACCTGCTGGAGTGCGTGCTATGGGTGTTGCCATCGTGACCAGTGAACTGAGATAAGGCGGAGCTTTACCTAGCATGGACTTGTAGATGACCTGTAGCCAGTGGGTCTGGCAACGAATATGTAGCGAGGGCCAGCATACAGGTCACAGTGGTGGGTGCTTTAGTAACAAAACGGATGGCACTGTGATAAACTGCATCCAGTTTTCTGAGTAGAGTATTGGAAGCTATTTTGTAGATGACATTGCCGAAGTCGAGGATCGGTAGGATAGTCAGTTTTACTGGTAAGGGTAAGTTTGGCGGTAGGAGTGAACAAGGCTTTGTTGCTGAATAGAAAGCCGACTCTAGATTTGATTTTAGATTGGAGATGTTTGATATGAGTCTGGAAGGAGAGTTTACAGTCTAGCCAGACACCTAGGTACTTATAGATGTCCACATATTCTAGGTTGGAACCATCCAGGGTGGTGGAAGGAAGGAGTGTTGTATGGCATTGAAGCTCGTTTGGAGGTTAGATAGCATAGTGTCCAAGGAAGGGCCAGAAGTATACAGAATGGTGTCATCTGCGTAGAGGTGGATTCAGGGAATCGCCCGCAGCAAGAGCAACATCATTGATATATACAGAGAAAAGAGTCGGCCCGAGAATTGAACCCTGTGGCACCCCCATAGTGACTGCCAGAGGACCGGACAACATGCCCAACATGCCCTCTGCTGCCTCCTGTAGTCCACGATTAGCTCCTTCATTTAGTTGACGTTGAGGGAGAGATTATTTTCACTCCGCCAGGGCTTTCACCTCCTCCCTGTAGGCTGTTTCATTGTTGTTGGTAATCAGGCCTACCACTGTTGTCGTCAGCAAACTTGATGATTTGAGTTGGAGACGTGCGTGGCCACACAGTCATAGGTGAACAGGGAGTACAGGAGGGGTCTGATCACGCACCCATGTGGGGCTTCCGTGTTTGAAGATCAGTGTTGCGGAGGTGTTGTTGCCAACCTTCACCAATTGGGGTCGGCCCGCCAGGAAGTCAAGGACCCTTTTGCACAGGGAGGGGTTCAGACCCAGGGTCCCGAGCTTAGTGATGAGCTTGGAGGGCATTATGGTGTTGAAGGCTGAGCTGTAGTCGATGAACAACATTCTTACACTGTAAAAAAGTGGGTGTAAGAATTAGTGTTGACTTATTTTAACCCGGGATGAGTTTTTTCAACATTATGAGGAGTCAATTACCTATAGTGTCGGAGTGTAAAATTACAGTGTAATTCAACTCAGTGTAATTCAACTCAATTCAGTGGAATGAAAAAACGTGCCAATCCTCTGCTGTGGTTGTGGATGATCATTATTTCAACTTACTTGTCAACGCAATTCTAAGTAAGGTCAACAACTAATAGCAAGGTTTTCACTTTGACATTTACTTAATTATAGAGCAATAGCCTATATATGTTAAACCAGTGTTATTACACATTTGTGTGAATTTTAACACCATTTTGAGTCAAATTCATTTTGAAAATGTGACACTACCTGTAGAGTAACTTTAACTCTATGTAGACTGGGACCAAATGTTATCTGAAACAGTGTTGAATTCAACTCTATTGGAGCTAAATTAACACTTTTATTTTTTTACTGTGCAGGGCAGCAGTGAAAAGGCAGAAATAAACAGAAAGACATTTATTGATTGTGATATTTATGTGTATCATATTTGATATGGTTTCAATTAAGTAAGCAATTAAGTTCCTAATTAAGTTCCTAATGTGACGCCTGGTCACTACCGAAACGCCTGATATTTTGCCACAGAGACAAAGTGACAATTGAAACATCGAACGAACATAACTAATTAGATGCATAAGTAATTAAATGAATCAATAGGTTTCAGATTCTGTCACGCCCTGACCTTAGAGATCCTTATTTATTCTCTATGTTTGGTTAGGTCAGGGTGTGACTCGGGTGGGAGAATCTATGTTTTCTATATCTTTGTTGTTTTTGCCGAGTGTGGATCCCAGTCAGAGGCAGCTAGCGTTGTCTCTGATTGGGGATCATATATAAGTTGTGATTTTCCGTTTGGGTTTTGTGGGGAGTTATTTTCTGTTTAGCTGTTTTGTTGCCTCACAGAACTGTGCGCTTTCGTTTTTTCTACTTTGTTATTTTGTTGCGGTGTTCAGTTTTATTAAAAATCATGAACGCTTACCACGCTGTACCTTGGTCCCCTTCTTCAACCCACGAGAGTCGTTACAGATTCATAAAATCAACATTGAACCTTTTATAGAGAATAATAGAGATTATATTTCTATAAATGAAATTGAAAGGTTTGGAAAATCTGGTTAAAAATCATGTTTTTCCTATTTTGTAAATGTTGTCTGCAAATAACATTTAATAAATGTATCTGTAATAGAAGGTTAATCAAAATGATCACTACTGTGCATGGTTCTCGCTTTGCTGCAACTATCACTATGTTTCAGTAGTGACAAATTTAGTGGCTTGGAGTTCGGTACATTATTTCAAATATGCAATACAAACAAAGTGTGTGAGTAGTAGATATCACAGGAGGTTGGTGGCACCTTAATTGCGGAGGATGGGCTCGTGTCAAGGGCTGGAGCGGAATAAGTGGAATGGTATCAAATACATCAAACACATGGTTTGTGTGTTTGATGCCATTCCATTGGCTCCGTTTTAGCCATTGTTATGAGCCGTCCTCCCCTCAGCAGCCTCCACTGGTAGATATGTCTATCTGACATACAGTGTGTTGTAAGACGTGCTTAAAGTTTTGGAGAAATAGGATACAAATGTGAGAAGAAAAAAACATTTAACCCCCCAATTTGCATCACTTCTGTAGAATGGCCCATATTCACTGAGATTACAACACATTAAGAACATTTGCTCTGTTAATGACACATACTGACCCAGTGAATCCAGGTGAAAGCTATGATCCCTTACTGATGTCACTAGTTAAATAAACGTCTCAGATGAAGGGGAGGAGACATGTTAAAGAAGGAATTTTTAAGCCTTGAGGCAATTGAGACGTGGATTGTGTGTGTGTGCCATTCAGAGGGTGAACGCAACTCAACATTAGGAAGGTGTTCTTAATGTTTTGTGCACTCAGTGGACCCTGGTCGAAAGTAGTGCACTATAAAGGGAATATTGTGCTATTTAGGACGCAACCTATATGAAACTTCCTGCAAAAGCAGACATGACTGGCCTGTCTAAGAGAAGTCTCAACAGAAGTTATGTCCCTTCTGTACGCTCAATTATCCTGGGAGGAGAACATTTGTTCCTCCCCCCCCAGATCTATTACAGCCTAAACCTGAGATGAAACAGGGATGGTGTGGGATGGGGAATGGCCTTCACAATGCACACGACAGGCAGGCAGGCAGGGAAGGGCTTTATTGGAGCAGTATGTGAGGAGAACTGTGTGTTCAGGTGCTGGTCCAAGCTGGGCTGGGGTTGAGGCTGGGTCTGGGCTGGCAGGGAGACGCCACACACACAGAACCGGCCTGTATGGAGCCATCAGTGGGTGTGCAGACGGACAGCTGGTATTAATATCACCGGGTGCTGGTCTGAAGGGCCCTCGCACGGCACCGATTCCGTTTCACTAGATTTAATGAATCCCATTCACTGAATCATGCGATATGGAATTGGCACAGGGCTAAGCGGTGACGACACGCTCATGTCTTCCAGCTCCAGAAAATAAATGTCATTTATTTCAGCTTCGACACAATGGACTGCTAACTGCCTACCTCCTCTTCTCCCCCATAGCAGCTAGGAACACTGCATAGACATGTTGTATTTTCCAAAGCAACAAAGGACAATACAAATTAGAATGATGTTGTGGTCCCTAAGATAAAGACAGAGGATCGATCTGCAGTTGCAGCAATACATCCCTCTGGGCTAGAGTGGTAAACTCCCCTACTACACAAATAGTCCTGCAGCTGTGTCCTAGCCCCCCCCCTATCTCAGATACCAGTGGTATCAGCACGGTATGTGACCTGGGTCACTGTTCTGACACTCCTCTGATGATACCCCTGTGTGTGTGTGTGTGTGTGTGTGTGTGTGTGTGTGTGTGTGTGTGTGTGTGTGTGTGTGTGTGTGTGTGTGTGTGTGTGTGTGTGTGTGTGTGTGTGTGTGTGTGTGTGTGTGTGTGTGTGTGTGTGTGCGCGCGCCTTTCAGACATCCGGGAGACAGCGTTTGTGTACGCCATCACAGCGGCTGGGGTGACCCACACGGTGACTCAGGCCTGCAGTATGGGGGAGCTGCTGCAGTGTGGCTGTGAGGCGACCAGGAGCAGGGCTCCCCCCCGGCCTGCCTCCTCCTCCACCACCACCTCTGGCGAGGGAGTCAAGTGGGAGTGGGGTGGCTGCGGAGACGACGTGGAGTTTGGCTACGAGAAGTCCAAGCAGTTCATGGATGCCAAGAGGAAAAAGGGCAAGAGTGACATCAGGACGTTGATCGATCTCCACAACAACGAAGCAGGACGACTGGTAGTGAATGAACTTTTCTTTTTTTAATAAGAATTGTGGGACTCCTTTTGTGCTTTTTAATCCTTTATTACAAAGGGTAGAGATAGAAAGGAAATGAAGCTGAAAAGGGCCCCTTGCTGCCAGCGGTACAATGTACAGTACACATGCTCCAGAGGCAGCAGCTTAGAACACTAGACCATCCCAGGCTGTGAATGACATTTTTATAATTCCCTCCAAACACACTCATCTCCTATCTTTTATTTTACCTGTGCCGATTTAAGCAAAAGTACAAGCAAGCATACATGTCAAATGTTTTTTATTATGCTCACTATCATCAAGTGAAATTCTTTCATTTATTTGTATGGCTTTTTTTTAGAAACAAAGTTGAACATTAGGGCCTAAGTGCTGAAAGTATTCATTATTTAGCTGAATGTTACTCTTTTTATCCAATGCATCATCCAAGACAGCCTCTAGCTGTAGTTCTGTAACAATGTAAACTGATATTTTAACCAGAATCATATTTCGGATAAAAGAAAACAAGAGTGAGTGTCAGTTTGTTTTCAAGGCTTTAAGGCAAGTAGCTGCTACTTTTTCTCCTTGTAAAACTTTAACTTTTTCAGGTCTTTGTTAAGGACTCAATACAGTACATGTATGTTAAAAATGTAAAATATTGGATTCACAATGGCCTCCTTGTTGATAGGAAGAGAGGAGCATTGCACTCAGTTAGGAGGTTGTCTGCTCTTTTTGAGAAGCCAATTACAGGTTATTGCTTTGAATTTCCTGGGACTTTGCTCACCCCTGTCAGTATTGCTTCATCACAGTATGTTACATTGGCACACAAGTCAAAACCTTTCCCAAGGGGTCAGAGACAGGTAAATGGGGAGGTGTGGCTATGCAGTTGGGCCAATTATAGTCTCAGGAAGACAGGTTTTGAATGAAACAACAAGAAGAAAAGGTTGCACACGTAGAAAAACAACAAAGTGAGGTTAAAGACTTAGGAGGTTAGAACTCTGCATGCAAAATGGGTTAATTACCTCAATTGTAACTCAATGATCTCTGTTCTGATGTCAAGGCCTGCGAGCTCTGGGAAGGCCAGAGGCCGGTTGGGGGTGGGGGGAGGGATACATTCCTTCTGAATAGTGTCTGCTTTAATCTCACCTATCTGTCTCTGTGTCTTTACTACAGGCGGTGAGGAATTATATGAGGACTGAATGTAAATGTCATGGCCTGTCCGGGTCTTGCACACTCCGGACCTGCTGGAAAAAGATGCCTCACTTTCGCGAGGTGGGTGATCGCCTACTAGAGCGGTTCAATGGCGCTTCCAAGGTGATGGGAGGCAATGATGGCAAGACCCTGGTTCCCGTAGGCCAGAACATCAAGCCTCCGAACAAACAGGACCTGATCTACTCGGCCGAGTCACCCGACTTCTGCTCGCCCAATAGGAAGACGGGCTCGCTGGGCACGCGGGGCCGCATGTGCAACAGCACAGCCATGGACGTGAGTGGCTGTGACCTGCTGTGCTGTGAGCGTGGCTACCGAGACGAGACGGTGGTGTTCGAGGAGAACTGCCTCTGCCGCTTCCACTGGTGCTGCGTGGTGCAGTGTAAGAAGTGCTCGGTGAGGAAAGAACTCAGTCTCTGTCACTAGCATTACCATAGTGAAGCTGGGTTGGTTTCAGGCCTGGCCTCTTCTGCCTCACACGAAAGATGCACTGAGATCATGCTCCCACAGTTCAGTTCAGGAGCACGCTGAGAGATTAGTATCTTATCTAGGATCATCTTGGACAGACAGCTGCAGTAACTCTTCTCTCAAGCTGTAGAACAGTCCAGAATGGCCGCTACTCCAGTGCTCACCACATAGAGCTCTATGACCCAGAAACGGAGGCTCTTTTAGGCTCTTTTTCTAGAAACACACTGGAGGAACTTACCCAACAACTGTTCCAGCTCTCCAGAGTGGAATATTGAAGGTCACATCTAAGGTTAAAAGTTCAAATTCAGCTCCGAGAACGCTCTAGAACTGAACGGTTTGGTCCCATCTCATAGAAGACCATCAGACAGCTTGGTACCATTCTCAGTCGTCGGTACGGAGGACGTTGCCTCTAAAGCAGTGGTTCCCAAACGTGTTTGCGCAGTGACCCACCTCAAGCCTTTATCCATTGAACCAGAAAATAGCATAACAACTGTTTCTAGCCTCAAACCCAATGCCAACGCCCTCTAGGAACATGCTACAACCCACAATTAGGGAAACACTCTTCATAGTCAGTTAACCATGTAACTACAAGTGAGGACTATTGTAACAAAAGCATAATGACTTTTGAGTGTAGAAAATAAGACTTATGGTCTTGGTAACAAGATAGCAAGCACATCAGCATGCTACGTTTCTACACACGGTAACTGGAATGTTATGGAAGAAAGGAAAATGGACACGCACAACGTGGAATACAGGTATCAAGCACAAAATGTATGAAAAAGGGAAATCTGGGGATTTTTTTGTTTGGAGGACGAACCCCATCACGTTTCACGGTGAGGAGCTGAACTGACACCCGAGACTATTATTTATGGACATTTTATGACAAGACTACTCATAGTGATAAGGTGAGGAACGTGCCTACCGTCTCTCTGAAAAGCACTTTGGACATGGGAGCTATCTCTTGTGAACCATATGTTACATTGGTTGTTGTTTGAGTAGTTTGCAAATGGAGACACGTGTTACAACTTTTTTTGTTTTTCGTATGAGGTGCAGTATCGAGAAAGTATAATATTCTGTTTATCTGTTTAATATACAGGGCTTTTGTAATGCACTTTTAATTAAAGCATTTGCTGCGTATAGATTTGTTACATATAGTCATGTTGTGCAGAATGGCCATTCCACAATCACATACAATGCTGACAATGAATCCATCCATTTGTCTCTTTGATAAGTCAACTCGCTGAAGTGAGTTGGACGTCAGGAAGCCCATTTCTTTTGACTCTCTGCCTACGGGGGGGGGGGGGCAATAACAATTACTTACGAAGCGTGTTGTACCCAAACGCGCTGTACATTTTCACTTTTTACGTGTATAGGTCGAAGGTATTCAAGTGTACTGTGTCTTACCCCTCCTTTAGAGTATGATTTTGTTGCTACTTACCTTTCAGGGATCTGTAAGATCTTTTGTTGGGCAAAAGAGAGAGAGAGAGAGAGTACAATGAGGGATGACATCGCTACAATTTATTGCCAATATGCCATGGTTTATGACCAGATTATTCCTTGCCAGAGGGTTCATCGTTAATATTGTTACCATGACAATGGATACACACTGCACAGGATTACTCTGTCCTCGGAGCTACTAGTCCTGTCTGTGGAGTCAGCACCATTCGATTTTTCATTTACCTAAATGTAGTTTTTGTACAAAAGCATATCACGCTAAGGGATAAAAACTTGGTATAGTGGAACTATCCTGACTGAGCTCTGGCATTCTTTACATAAGCAGTAGAATTGGCCACTTTACCATGTTAAGTTTGGTTTGCAGTCAACCAAATCAGAAAATCAGATCAAATGTGGCAATTCCTATGTGAGACACACTCAGTGGCCAGTTTATTAGGTACGCCCCGTTCACGAAAATGGTTCGCTCCTACAGAGAGTGAGTCACGTGGCTATGGCTTGCTATATCAAGCAGGCAGACGGGCATTGAGGCATTCAGTTACTGTTCGATTGAATGTTAGAATGGGCAAGACGAGTGACCCAAGCGACTTTGAGTGTGGCATGATCGTTGGTGCCTGGCACACCAGTTCCAGTACCTCGGAAATTGCCGGCCTCCTGGGTTTTTCACCCACAACAGTGTCTAGAGTTTACTGAGAATGGTGTGACAAAAAAAAAAACATCCAGTCAGTGTCAGCCCTGTTGGGGAAAATAGCTTGTTGGTGAGAAAGGTCGAAGGAGAATGACAAGAATCGTGCAAGCTAACAGGGGGGCCACAAACAGACAAATACTGGTGCAGTAGAACAGTGGTGTGCAGAACAGCTGACCCAGTACTAGATGGGTGTACCTAAAAAACTGGCCATTATATTTTCCCCATAGAACAACTTTAGGACTTGTTGGGCTGCCAGGAGTTTTTCGATGTTACTGCATGTATGTTTAAACAGCTCTTGTCAAAATGGAAGACAGCTGCTTTGACGGTTTGATTCATGCAAGACCCAATTTCCAGGTTTTGAAAACATCATTTTGTCAGGGCATGTTGAATGATCTAAAGAGAATTCGTCAGCATTTGTTTGGATTCAGAGACAGAATTAAGACTTCCATAATTGCTTGTTCATTGATTAAACTTTTGTATTCTACAAAGTTAGTTTCATATCCATTTTGTTATTTTCCAGTTACGGTATGTGTAGAAATTGGAATGAATTGACAAGTGAGTTTCTGCATTTACTATACAAATAAAAAGTCAACTGTTCTCTCTACTCTTGATTTTTGGGGGTATTTCATTTTTAAAATATTTTTGTTTTATTTGATGTGAACTACATCAACTAACTTTTTCATACCAAGATAAAGCAGAGCTTTAGATTCATTACCCTTGTATAAACTGGTAGATTTATAGAAACTTATGTCACTTTTTCCTTCCATTGACCTTCAACACATCGTGTAAGCGTTATTCTAACTGGTTGACTTCATACTGGGTCAGGGTTGAGGGTTTCACCTCACTCCCAATGACCATTCTCGAAAAGATCTTTTCGACACTTCTGCTTCAACTATATCCTTTTGCCACTCAGCAACAAAGGTGTTGTCTTTAGTTATTTATGGTGTTGGGGGGGGGGGGGAACTCCCGCTGTATTAGTTTGAGCCTTGCAAGTCGACACAAGTTCATATTTTCCAGGAATTCACATTGCAGGGGAGCCAGCAGTGTTGAAGGCAGAGGTAGGCCACAGACATGGAGAGCGCCTGAGGCTCTCTCTCCTCGAGCTGCCACGGCTCAGCAATGGTAAAGTCAGAGAAACTGCATAGACAGTGGATAGATTTATAGAAGCTCTGGTATTAATGTGGCTGCCTCTCTCGCTCTCCCTGCCGTGTTTCAATGAAGAGGTTGTACTTTTCCACATGTCCCCCTCCAAACAGTGCCCCGAGGAATGCGGTGTATTCGGAGATCTGTCTGTCTTTGCCCGCTGATTGTAAAACACACAGAGACATTAATGAAGGCCTGCCACTGTAAGTGGATATATGTCATGAGGCAAGACAGTCATTTCCTTGGATCAATCAGACCAATAGGAGTCCTCTTGGGGTAGCGTCTGGTTATCGTAAAGGGCAATGAATGAACCCCCGGTGGTCTAGTCACTGAGCTTAGAGGTTATCGTTAAAGGTGCATACTGTAGGTCTTTAGATACTACAACTTTTGTCTTATGTCCCAAATGGCACCCTGTTCCCTATCTAGTGTACTACTTTTGATCAAGACCCATATGGACTCTGGTCAAAAGTAGTGAGTGCACTAAATAGGGAATAGGGTGTCATTTGGGAAACATGTTTGTCACAGAGAGTAGGTGTCAATATGAAGTCCTCTCAAAGCCAGTTGAATTGACTTAAAGGTGAATCTCTTCTTGTTCGCTCCTTTAATCAAGAAGACCTTTCTCTGTTGTCAGGCAGTTTGACTCGTTGCTAAGAACAAAGGAGAGAGTGAGAGCTAGAGTAACTGTTACAACATAACACCGTAATGTTCTGTGAACTTTTGTGAATTTCTCTTGCTCGTCACTGAGATGCTATCGACTATAAATCTACTCACAAACGTTGTGTGAGATTTGATCCGATCCATAATCAATCTAATTATAACCCACAGAGTGTAAACCTCCGTTCTAGCAGTGTGTGAGCGCTGTGTTTGGATGAAACAATGATACTCACGAGTGAGACGTCCCGCTGGAGCTGGAAGTTCAGCTGTTGTCTGCGTGGTGGACTGACTGAGAGGGGCCCACCATGGTCCACGGCATTATACTATGTGAGTAACACAATTACCTACAGTGTATCATTACTTTGGCTGGATGAACATACAATTGAGCACTCTTTGTTTAGTAAAAGTAGACCTCCTTGTTATCCTTTGCAGTAAAAACATTGCTGCTTGGTTGGGGGGTGATTGAGGAACCTGCTGTTTTAGGTTGACTTGGCAATGCCTGTTCAAAAGAAAACAGGCTTCAGGACAGTCACTCCAGGACTGTGTCAATAAACAATGTTGTTTGCGAACACTCCATACGGGAATTCCCTAATGTAGTTGTCTCTGTCTGGAATCGAATGTTGATTTCACTGTTTGAGTACATCCCTCTTGTTGAGTATTTATGATACAGTATATGGCTCAGTTTCTCTAGTGTCCTGGGGCCGTATGTGTCATGCGTCTCAGAGCAGTAGTGCTGATCTAGGATCAGGTCCCCCTGTCTATGCAATCTTATTCATTGTGATCGAAAAGGCAAAACACCTAAAATCGGCACTGAGATTCAGGGCCAATTTAGAGGAGAGTATGATCTGTTGACACAAGATGGCGCTGTTTGAACAGGATGTTTTTTTCCCTCTCCCATCTGAGCCATGCTTCAAAGACAACTCCTCGAAATGTTGCGTCATGAAATGGCTGGTTAATTGCATGGATGACTTGCAACACCAATACCTATGGGTTTGGAGCTTTTTGTTGACTGTGTGGCTTTCAAATCCTCCACTCAGTATAACTCTCTGTTCAAGGCCACTGGCCAGCCAACGTGATCTGTCGCCTGGTCAGCCTGGTCAGCTCAGTGCACGAATGTCTCCGTCCCAAATGGCACCCTATTGCCTTACATAGTGCACTACATTGAACAGAGCAGCCCCATGGGCCCTGGTCAGATGTAGTGCACTATACAAAGAATAGGGTGCCATTCGGGATAGAGACACTCGTGTACTGAGCTGACCAGACCTAGTGGGCCAGGTGCTTCAACAGACTGAAATCCCTGCTTTCTCATCCTTATCTTCATCTCTGTCACCTGAGATCACTCCACTTTAAAGGTTTTGAAAGATGCCCGGGCCCAGCATATCTTCAGATCTCTATCTTCACCCCGTTTCTCCCCTCAGATTGCTCATCGATAATGCCTCAAGCCACTTCTTTCTCCTCTTTTCTGGGGTTTATGTGCAGTTTACGTAAAAGTTGTAAAAGTTCCGCTCCGTAAATTGTTGCGATCCTTTGTCTTGATAAACAAGACATTGGTGAATGATTCACAGGAGGCCATGGAGAGAGACAGTCCAGATGATTGGGTCAGCACTGCCTATGAGAGAGAGAGAGAGAGAGAGAGAGTGAGAGAGAGATCCCACTACAATATTCCCACAGTAGAGCAAACAAACAGCAGATATTTCAAAATGTGTATTCTATCCCAGCAAACATGACCACATTGGCACGATTTGGGCCCAATGCAGGAAAAAATATTGGCCCCATATCGGCTGCCAACATTGGGCCAATGCACCTTTGCTCATTGGCTGGACATTAGCCCCCAAGGCATTTGCCACGTGTGGCCTTGTGTGAGTAGCCCATATCTGATGAAGGCAGCCCTCACTTTGTCTGAAATAAGCACACAAAAAAATACTAGCAAATATTCCCAAATTGGCCCAATGCAGGCTAAAATATTGTCCTCGTGTAGGCTGCCCACATTGGACCAATGCATCTTTGCCATTTATTAAGAATTTAATTCAATGCATAAATTGCATAATTTCCAAGTGTTAAAGGTTTTTATGGAATGTGATATATTATTGTATCAGAAAGACATCTGTAATAGTCCTATGTGTAGCTGGTGTAGAGAGTCAGGCGCAGAACAGCAGATATGAGCAGATATGAATAATCAACGTACTTTACTCAAAATACAAAAATACACAGCAACATAGCGAGCCCACAAAAACGGACCGATATACAATGATCAATCACTCACAAACAAAACATGGGCAACAGAGGATTAAATAATAAACAAGTAATTGGTTGAGTGAAGCCAGGTGTGAAAGACAAAGACACAACAAAAGGAAAATGAAAAGTGGATCGGCGGTGGCTTGAAGGCCGGTGACGTCGACCGCCGAACGCCGTCCGAACAAGGAGAGGGACCGACTTTTAAGTTTCCCATGTCACATGCACTTTTTGAAGTCTTTTTAAAGACTTCATTATTGGCAGTGTACAAGATCCCAAAAATTCACAACATAACGCTAAAACTGGAACGACACTCTCAGTAATGGTCGCATAAAAGTAATTGTGTGCACACCACACAATAATCGAATGAGCCCCCTTCTCTAGCTGGGCTTAGTATGGGCTAGCCTGTGTTGGACTTTGTGTGGGCTAGCCTGTGTTAGGCTGGTGTGTTCTTTCTGTGGGCTAGCCTGTGTTGGGCTGGTGTGGGCTAGCCTGTGTTGGGCTGGTGTGGGCTAGACCTGTGTTGGACTGGTGTGGGCTAGCCTGTGTTGGACTGGTGTGGCTAGCCTGTGTTGGGCTGGTGTGGGATAGACCTGTTGAGCTGATGCAGGATTGCTGTGGGCCTGGTGTGGGCTAGCCTGTGTTGGGCTGATGCAGGATTGCTGTGGGCCTGGTGTGGGCTAGCCCGTGGCCACCTTGCCTAACAAGTACCCACATGGGGCCAATGGGGTCATGTTTGCTGAGATGTTTTCTGTCTTACATACTGCTCTGGTCGTATCTCCAGCATTGCACAAACATATGTTCTTACACAATAACAATATCAAACAAACATGTAATTATGCCCAATTAGGGATACTCAGGAGTAATTCAAGCGGTAATGAAAATAAGCGACGTTCTGATTTTCCTCAATGAGCTCTGGAGAGCCAGAGCCAGCTGATAGGTAAACACCAGCACAGAAGATTCCCTGCTTATTGCCCTCCAGGAATTAATAACACATCCAATGCTTCGTTCAAACCATAAACTACCTGGTCACGGAATATCTGGGAATAACTGAGGATACCCAGACAGTAGAAAATAGAACGGAATATAATAGAATGCGGTAGAATATAATATGATGGAATAGAATCGTGGACATTTGAGCTTTTTTGTTTTTAAGAGAATTTGACTTTACCAGCATGAAAATCCAATCCACACAGGACATGATACAGTGGAGCGTCATGGGGGGGGGTCATGCAACGCAAATATCTGAAGTGGCACACAGTACGTGAGGATGGCTGGAGGTGGTCCGTGGTCCCTCTGTCACGTTCTGACCTTAGTTCCTTTGTTTTTGTCTTTGTTTTAGTATGGTCAGGGCATGAGTTGGGGTGGGCAGTCTATGTATGTTTTTCTATGTTGTTTTTTGTGTTCGGCCTCGTATGGTTCTCAATCAGAGGCAGGTGTCGTTAGTTGTCTCTGATTGAGAATCATACTTAGGTAGCCTTCTTCCACCTGGGTTTCGTGGGTGTTTATTTTCTGTTCAGTGTTTTTCCAGCACCATTCAGGACTGTTCGTTTGTCCTTTTTTTATTGTTTCAGTGTTCAATTACTTTATTAAAGAATATGGACACTTACCACGCTGCACCTTGGTCCTCACCACCTTCCACCTACGACGACGCTCGTTACACCCTCTTTCAGGAAGTTGGAGAATTTTGAATGTTTCAAAGACATTAAACAGTTTTTTTTCTACAATCTAGAGCCATAATCATTATGCTTAATTCTATGTTTATTTTTCTGCGTATCGAAGCATACCTCAAACTGTCTGTACCCTCCTGACTAGTAGTTATTTTTTTTAAAGAAATGAAATATGCTTCTCTTCATCTCTGCTAAAAATATGGGTTAAAGATTGAAAGGAATGTGAGTCATATTCAGTACATTTAGTAATTGCTTGCTTTTCTAAAGTCTACCAACTTTGCCAGAAGGTATGCCAGATAAGATAGTTAGACAAGCTAGCTGATTGTTGTTTGGCTGATACCTGATCCTCCTTTATAATTTAATTCTGAATAAAAAAAATCAACATCACACTTGGTGTGAACCTTTTTACTACGCTTTCACCATCACATTGAAATTATACTGTGAAATTAATTTTCATTAAATCTATTGAAATTTGGAAATTATTCCAATGTCTCGAGTATTATTTACCTTTTTTATGAAATAGAACACATTGATAGATATTAAGTCAACTTTGAATAAGGCAATAATTTAAACTGTTCAGCCAGCAGACTTTTATTGAAGACTACCTGTTCTGAAGGATATCAGCAATTTATTATTTTTATTAGGATCCCCAGGGGCGTTGCCAGAATTGAAGAAAAAAAAACTACCGGGCCCCTAACATAGAAATTAGAACATTTCAGATTAAAATAATTCCTAATGTTAACAAAAGCAGTCTGAGTCATGCCATTTTTATGATGCTTTATTATAAATAACTACACAATTGGTGACTTTAAAAAAAAATGGTATTGTAGTCAGTTTTAATGAAGAAATTACCAATGATCCATGTTTCAGATTAACGCTAACCCTCTTCTGCCCTACGCATAATTCCTAAATATATGCCTAAATAACATATCCCAAATAAATATAAATGTCCTGAACGATGTGGACTGCAGGCATAAATGTGGTATCTACAGAGAACAAGCATCTGTGTAACTGCAACTGTAGTGTCAAGACATGATGTGGGCATTCCTGAGTAAATTCAACAGGAGATAAACCATAGCAGATAATACTCTGAAACAGTATTTTGCCCATCCCCGGGCAGGCTTGGGTAGGACAGGTTAAGGCATTTGCCCTTACGTTTGTTACCTGTAAACAAAACTCAGAGCTTACACTGCACCAAGAGCCCAGCGTCGAGCCTTCTTGTGAGCAAACTCATTCATAATGTCTTTAAAGTTACATTTTCTAGCTAACTGGTTTTCAATTGAAAGGATAGCAAGGATGTCCAACCTGTCTTGGCACATCGTAGATCTTAGACAGTTCATTGTAAGTTTCAGCTTACTGAAGGCACGTTCACCTCCAGCAACTGTTACAGGTCATTGTACAGAAGATTCGCGGTGCAACGCACACCTCTCCAAAAATGCTCTGTCGCTGCATCTTGTGGATGGCATTTAGGATCTCTACAGGAGAAAGACCATCTGAAAAAGTGACACCATATATCGTCTTTAGACGCCGCACTTCATTTTCAAATCCATCTGTGAGATCTTTGGAGTACTTGTTTCTCAATTTGTGGCAAGATACACAAATGTGGTTTTCAGTCAATTTCCTAAATGTAAGTATTGGTGAAAGCTCCTCGCATGTAGCTGTAATCGTGTGGAACCGCACATCTAAATGACTGATTATACTATCCAGAGCCACATAAAACACTGTGTTGCGAAATCCAGTGTCTGACGGTTAATTTGCTCTGTCATCTTCGGTCTCGTCAGGGAAATGTTTTCTTTTTTTTTCTGGCGGCTCCTCTGTTCACTGTGAAACTGAGTAGTTACACCCATTTTATTTGCCACCGTGGAGGCTTCTGCCAGAAGAGCGTTAAATTGATTATGCAGAGCCTGTATTTCTTCCTGTCGTGCCTTATTTTGTGTCCAGATAAATATTTCCTGACTGAAGAATTAGGCTTCTATTCTCAAAACGGTGCAAAACGTTTACCCAGAAAGTGAGCAGGAAGCCTTGAAAGACATGAAGAATTACTAAACACAGCTGCTAGAATCTTGACTAGAACCAAAAAATGTGATCATATTACTCCAGTGCTACCCTCTCTACACTGGCTTCCTGTTAAAGCAAGGGCTGATTTGAAGGTTTTACTGCTAATCTACAAAGCATTACATGGGCTTTCTCCTACCTACCTTTCTAATTTGGTCCTGCCATACATACCTACACGTACGCTACGGTCACAAGACGCAGGCCTCCTTACTGTCCCTAGAATTTCTAAGCAAACATCTGGAGGCAGGGCCTTCTCCTATAGAGCTACATTTTTATGGAATGGTCTGCCTACCAATGTGAGAGACGCAGACTCAGTCTCGACCTTTAAGTCTTTTCTGAAGACTCATCTCTTCAGTAGTATAGTGAAGTGATTGAGTGTAGTCTGGCCCAGGAGTGTGAAGGTGAACGGAAAGGCACTGGAGCAATGAACCACCCTTGCTGTCTCTGCCTGGCCGGTTCCCCTTTCTCCACTGGGATTCTCTGCCTCTAACCCTATTACAGGGGCTGAGTCACTGGCTTACTGGTGCTCTTCCATGCCATCCCTGGGAGGGGTGCGTCACTTGACTGGGTTGAGTCACTGACGTAATCTTCCTGTCCGGGTTGGCGCCCTCTCTTGGGTTGTGCCATGGGGGAGATCTTCGTGGGCTATACTCGGCCTTGTCTCAGGATCGTAAGTTGGTGGTTGAAGATATCCCTCTAGTGGTGTGGGGGCTGTGCTTTGGCAAAGTGGGTGGGGTTATGTTTGGCCCTGTCCGGGGGTAGCGTTGGACGGGGCCACAGTGTCTCCCGACCCCTCCTGTCTCAGCCTCCAGTATTTATGCTGCAGTAGTTTGTGTCGGTGGGCTAGGATTAGTCTGTTACATCTGGAGTATTTCTCCTGTCTTATCCAGTGTACTGTGTGAATTTAAGTATGCTCTCTCTAATTGTCTCTTTTTCTCTCTTTTTCTTTCTTTCTTTCTTTCTTTCTTTCTTTCTCTCTTTCTTTCTCTCTCTCTTTCTTTCTCTCTCTCTTTCTTTCTCTCTCTCTCTATCTCTCTCTCTCGAGGACCTGAGCCCAAGGACCATGCCTCAGGACTACCTGGCCTGATGACTCCTTGCTGTCCCCAGTCCACCTGGTCGTGCTGCTGCTCCAGTTTCAACTGTTCTGCCTGCGGCTATTGAACCCTGACCTGTTCACCGGACGTGCTACCTGTCCCAGACCTGCTGTTTTCAAATCTATAGAGACAGCAGGAATGGTATAGATACTCTGAATGATAGGCCATGAAAAGCCAACTGACATTTACTCCTGAGGTGCTGACCTGTTGCACCCTCTACAACCACGTTGATTATTATTATTTGACCCTGCTGGTCATCTATGAACATTTGAACATCTTGGCCATGTTCTGTTATAATCTCCAACCGGCACAGCCAGAAGAGGACTGGCCACCATTCATAGCCTGGTTCCTCTCTAGGTTTCTTCCTAGGTTCTGGCCTTTCTAGGGAGCTTTTCCTAGCCACTGTTTTGGGTTTTAGGCTGGGTTTTTGTACAACACTTTGTGACATCAGCTGATGTAAGAAGGGCTTTATGAATACATTTGATTGATTGATTGATTGATTGATTGAAGTAGCTTTTCAGACGCTTTGTCTCAGATTTGTCTTCGTTTGTCAGGCTGCAGGTAGCAAGAAGCATGTCTAGGGCCTTGATGATAGACGGTAAATGAGTTGCCACCGGTCGGACCGCAGCAATACACACACTCCATCACGTGTCTTAAAGGCGATTAAGACAGCAGACATTTTTTTTTACTTGAGGATGGCCCATCGCTCTGGGCTGGCACTGAACAGATTGTAAAGACAATTCACACAGTGAAAAAAGGTTGAGAGCTGCAAAATTTGGACTCGTACAAATCAACTGGGCTAGACAATCTGGACAACGCCTTTCCTTCCAGTTCTCTGCTGCCAGTAACTGGAACAAATTGCAAAAATCACTGAAGCTGGAGACTTACATTTCCCTCACTAACTTTTAACATCAGCTATCTGAGCAGCTAACCGATCGCTGCAGCTGTACATAGTCCATCTGTAAATAGCCCACCCAATCTAACTACCTCATCCCCATATTGTTTTTTATTTACTTTGCTGCTCTTTTGCACACCAGTATCACTACTTACACACCATCATCTGCTCATCATCATCTGCTCATTTATCACTCCAGTGTTAATCTGCTAAATTGTAATTACTTTGCTACTATGGCCTATTTATTGCCTTACCTCCTCATGCAATTTGCACACACTGTATATAGACTTTCTTTGTTTTCTATTGTGTTATTGACTGTACTCTTGTTTATTCCACGTGTAACTCTGTGTTGTTGTTTCTGTTGCACTGCTTTGCTTTATTCTTGGCCAGGTCGCAGTTGCAAATGAGAACTTGTTTTCAACTAGCTTACCTGGTTAAATAAAGGTGAAATAAAAAATGTTTTAAAAAATGTGGCCAGTGGATTCTTTTCCAGTATGTGTGCTTGAACTCCCTTCCCTTTCCCTGACATACTTGCACCATTAACAAAGCCTTCACCACAGCAATCTGCTCTGCAATGCCAGGCCCTCCCAATGCACTCAAAATCATTTCAGAAATTTCACTGCCTGTCTTCCTAGCAAAGTCTTTAAATTCAAGAAAACGTTCAATTATTTTCCATTTACCTGTTCCCTGAACTTTATCGTTGTGGACGTATCTCACCAATAATACATTTGCCTCAGTATGGGAAATGTCTGGAGTTGCGTCACATATAACCAGTAGCGTGCCGTGGTTCTGGGGCCTGGGCCTTCAGTGAAGTCCTACACAGTCTCACCCGAATTAATCCACCTCTTATTACCATCATTATGATGCCATGGCTCTAGACACTATACATTTAGACAGAAACGCAGTATAACCAGGCGTTGCGTCACCTTGAAATTGACATTTTTATTCAGAGAATTGCAGGGGAAGAGTACAATACCTTTTCATTGTGCAGCTTCGTTGCCCTGCGCGCTTGTTCGTTGAGCTGTAGATCCACTCGGGTGTCCCCAAAAGTTTTCAAAAGCACCATTGTTTGTAAGTGCCCAGTCGTACTTTGGTGTCTTGTTGCTGCCTTGGTTAGACAACTCAGGTTTGCAAAGCCAGTGTGGCTCCAAACACCAAATCGATCACTTGCAAATAATAGGCATTCCCAGCAGTACAGTTTGCAGTGCTTCTCGGAGCCTGTCTTTGTAGCGTCGGCTTTGTAGCGTCGGCGTCTACCTCTCCTGACAATGTCTAACTTTTCTTGAAAAGTTTGTCTTGAGAATGGCGTTATAATTATATCCTCGACCAAATCAATATCTTCTCCTTCCGCCATTGTGGGTTGAAAAAACAGTTTAGTAGTATGCAAATTAATTAGTTGATCAATTTCAGTTTCCTAGTTCCATATAGGACCTGCCTCTCAATATTGGTAATCCAATCAAAAGACGTGCAGGCACTACACCTGCTAGCTGGCTCCTGTGTAACACTGGAGCAAGCCAGCAGGCGTACAATAGCCAACTCTAAAGCTGATTGGTTGACACTAAATTTTAATTTCCATTCACTTTAAGCTACAAGCGCCCGCACTGTTGATTCTAAAGGCCTGAGGGCAGATTTTAGACCCCTGGCAACACATGATGGCTGAATATGATTGGATAAAATATCTAACATAAAGACCAGCCCTCCAAATCTCAACCTGGGGCTGGAAGCAGTGCAACCAAGAGGAACGCTATGAAATGAAGAGTGTAACTCTTACTCTGGGGAATAATTTAATACATATTTGTGGGAAAATATATTTAAAAAAAATTATATTCTGATGATGTTTAGGCCAGCAGAGAAGGCCTTGCTGGCCCTGACGGCCCACCACTGCATATAACCGAGTAATAGATCGCATCTTCTCTTTCATAAAGTATTGTTTTCAACACCCTTTGACCACATATTCCTATGAACACGTTTTGGCTCTCAGGGCTGAGGTAAAGAGTCAGTCGTGCTCATGCTAAGTACAGTGTCCCATCCCAAATCCTTTCTTACAAGTGCTCTGTTTTTATACATTTCTGACTGGGTTTGCTTCTGCAGCTGACTGTCTATACCTGTAGCTGTTGTTACTGTATGCTGCAGAGTTGTTCATTCCCAGTAACAGTTTCTTGTGAGACACACCGTCTCCGTGCTCTGGTGGATTCTCCGCCATTTCAGTGATGATATCTTATAGCCATCCTTACTATTCAGAGAACTAGGTGATGGTTCACTTTGCTCATGAGAAAAAATAACACATGGAATGCAATATAATGCCTTTACACTCTAACTATAAATAAGCCAGTCTCTCTGCACCTTTTCTCTTCTGTTTTGGTGACTTACTGTACTGTAAATAGTTGTGGAATGGCTTGCCTTCTGAGTCTGGGGGCATGATTTTATACAGTTCTGTCTCATCACCACACCTGTTGGCTAGACTGCGAACGATAGCTTTGAATCTTCGAATCTGTCCATACTCTTCCTTTCCCTTATTTGTTCAAATCTCTTCTGTCACCCCTTCACCAGCACTGCTGCTACTCTCTCAACTCCTATTCCTCCTCCCTGCTCTCCTCTGCATCAGAGTCTGTCTGACAGCTTTCTGCTGAGATTCTGCCTACCTGGGGCTCTCTAGGCACTAGGAAGTGAGTTAACAAAGGGAATTTTAGGTTTAATGTTTGCTCCTACAAATATTACCATACTAAACATGTACTACTGAAGAAATACATTTTTTTTAATGGTATACATATCAAATAGAATACGTATTTAAGTCTGTCTAAGTCATCATGTGCCTAACTTTACAATTTAAAAATGGTCTAGTTATGCTACTGCTGCTACAAAACAACTGCCTCGCCTCCAAGGTCCGCTGTTTCAACTTCATGTAGTAGACACATGTTGGGATCTTTGTCTACAGCAGTAGTAGTAGTAGCATCTACAGTATGGATAGGTAGTCTACATGTTAGGTTTTAATTCAAGTCTAGCTAGCAATCAAATATCACGCAAATAGTGGGGAATACAGTTACAGTTGAAGTCGGAAGTTTACATACACTTAGGTTGGAGTCATTAAAACTCGTTTACATACACTTAGGGTTTACATACACTTAGGTTGGAGTCATTAATACACTTAGGTTGGAGTCATTAAAACTCGTTTACATACACTTAGGTTGGAGTCATTAAAAGTCGTTTACATACACTTAGGTTGGAGTCATTAAAACTCGTTTACATACACTTAGGTTGGAGTCATTAAAACTCGTTTACATACACTTAGGTTGGAGTCATTAAAACTCGTTTACATACACTTAGGTTGGAGTCATTAAAACTCGTTTACATACACTTAGGTTGGAGTCATTAAAACTCGTTTACATACACTTAGGTTGGAGTCATTAAAACTAGTTTACATACACTTAGGTTGGAGTCATTAAAACTACATACACTTAGGTTGGAGTCATTAAAACTCGTTTACATACACTTAGGTTGGAGTCATTAAAACTATTTTACATACACTTAGGTTGGAGTCATTAAAACTCGTTTTTCAACCACTCCACAAATTTCTTGTTAACAAACTATAGTTTTGGCAAGTCGGTTAGGACATCTAATTTGTACATGACACAAGTAATTTTTGAAAAAAACTGTTTACAGACAGATTAATTGTGGGGGTGTTTTGCTGCAGGAGGAACTGGTGCACTTCACAAAATAGATGGAGTCATGAGGCAGGAAAATTATGTGGATATATTGAAGCCACATCACAAGCCATCAGTCAGGAAGTTAAAGCTTGGTCACAAATGGGTCTTCCAAATGGACAATGACCCCAAGCATACTTCCAAAGTTGTGGCAAAATGGCTTAAGGACAACAAAGTCAAGGTATTGGAGTGGCCATCCCAAAGCCCTGACCTCAATCCTATAGAACATTTGTGGTCAGAACTGAAAAAGTTTGTGCGAGCAAGGAGGCCTACAAACCTGACTCAGTCAGGAGGAATGAGCCAAAATTCACCCAACATATTGTCGGAAGCTTGTGGAAGGCTACCCCAAACGTTTGACCCCAGTTAAACAATTTAAAGGCAACGCTACCAAATTCTAATTGAGTGTATGTAAACTTCTGACCCACTGGGATTGTGATGAAAGAAATAAAAGCTGAAATAAATCATTCTTTCTACTATTATTCTGACATTTCACATTCTTAAAATAAAGTGGTGATCCCAACTGACCTACGACAGGGAATTGCTACTAGGATTAAATGTCAGGAATTGTGAAAAACTGACTTTAAATGCATTTGGCTAAGGTGTATGTAAACATCTGACTTCAACTGTATAATAATAATATCTAAATAATAGCTAATTAGCTAGCCATAGCTGGTAGTGGTAGCTCATCATCATCATGTTAATAATTACTGCTCTGACCGAGCCGAGTGAGTCCAAGGAAGGCAGCTACCTATAGCTAGCAAGTTATCAAGCTAGCTTTATTGAGATGTTTGGGTAGAGATGCCTGATCTGATTATGGTTATTCACTTTAATTTTCATCACAGATTTCTTTGTCTAACATTTTTTAAGTGATAAACAAATCATTTTCTAAACATTTAGGGGCCCATACAAAGCTAGGGCCCCATGAATCATTAATGCCCCCCCTTAACAACACCCTTGAGGATCCCCATTAGCGCCGGCTAAAGCAGCCTCTACTATTCTTGGGGTCCACAAGATGATGCTGACAGGCTTAAATAATACATTAACGTCAAATCAATTACACTAAGTTGTCTTTCTTTTTGTTTGCTATCACAGTTTATCATTAGGTGTAACAAAGTACCTACATTTGTAACTTAAGAGGTTTAAGTATAGATTTTCAGTACTCACCTACCTCTGCAAACGGGACATTATTTGTTGTTTTACCTAAACATGCAAACACCATCAGATAGAATTCATAGCAAGCAGTGCACTGGAATGACATTCATATGAACAGGAATGACATTCACTCTCATGGGATGGGTGGCCAAAAATAACGAACTGAAACCCACACCCCCAATAAGCTATGAATATGACCGCATTGAGGCATATGTTTCTACAGCTACATGTATATGCAACATGCCACTGCCTACTGTACTTAATTTTTTCATTTAACAAACAAGATAGCTCATAATCCAGTGCCTCACCAGTGCCTTTATCACAGTCAACAAACCAATAGCTTTAAAACGGCAACATTTTCTCCCAGCCTCATGGCAAAATGTGTAGAATAGCAAGATTAACTATACAACTGCAAATGTTCATCTCTGCCCCATGGCAAAATCTGTAGAATTGCACAGAAATGTAACTGTTTCTGCATCCCCCCCCACCACCACCACCAACGCGTTTCTCACTACGCTACTGATTTGTTTCCTCTCGTACTCCAATGCATGTCAGATATCAGAGAGAGGCTGAGAGTGGCAAGTTTCATCCAAATGGCACCCGATTCCTTATATAGAGCCCATAGGACCTCAGGCGGAGACAGTGAAGGTGCATCAAAGCTGGGACCGAGAGACTGAAAAACAGCTTCTATCTCCAGGCCATCAGACTGTTAAACAGTCACCACTAGCCAGCCTACGCCCAGTACCCTGCCCTGAACCTTAGTCACTGTTCTAGCCGGCTACCACCCGATACTCTACCCTGCACCTTATAAACTGCTGCCCTATGTACATAGTCATTTAACACTGGTCACTTTAATAACGTTTACATGCTGTTTCACCCACTTTACATGTAGATACGGTATTCTAGTCATGGCTCATCCTCAACTTATTTTTATATTTTTCTGGATTATGTGTGTATTGTTTTGTTTTTTATTGCTAGCTGTTACTGCACTTCAAATCTGTGTACGTGACCAGTAAACTTTGATTGATTTTGATTCGATTTTTAGGACTCACATTTAGCGCACTACATAGGAATAGGCTGCCATTTACGACACACCCTATTTCAGCCTGACCTCCAGTATGTCCTTTCCAGATAAATAAACATGTAGAGTAGTGCATAGACACCACACTCTCTCTGGCTCATTTCACCACCCTTCCCGACTCTCTCGCTAACATCGAAACGAAGCCCGGCCCATTTTTCAACAGCCCACGAAAAGTTTTGCTAAATTTAAAGTCTCCCCTAGGCGACAGATTAGTGTACCTTCTGTGAGTCGTTAATGACGGTCCTAAATAAGGTTTCACTCATCCCCAAACTATTTTTTGTTGTACCGCAATGACTCGTTAATTGATTAAAACCATACTGTTCTTCCACCCAGAAGATTGCAACACAGATAAAAAGGAATAACAAGGTCGGCCTAACCTTTCTGTTGCACCTTGCATCAGTTTAACAGTGCAGTTTCAATAATCAACATGTTTACAACATTTTTTTATAAGGTCTTGGCTTAAGACTTTAAAGAAGTTCATTCCCGGCATTACAGAACCCTGGTATACTGTAAGTCTCTTTTTTTTAAATAAAAATTCAGCACAATCTTTCTGTACAACAATCACTACATTTCTATAGTGGTTGTTACTATGGAAATAAAAACAGGCAGGCAGAAGTATTGACCAAAGTACTGGTCTGGATCTAGAGCCCACTGCAATTGTCTGAGATGTAGAAGTGTATTCCTATTGTAGAAGTGTATTCCTCAATCATCTAATAGTTCTGCATTAGCCCATAATTTCAATCTCAGGAACCGTGACTTTCTCTTATTTTGATTCAATTGTAATAATACCGATCCATTCCAAACACTGATTATTCCTCCAACTCTTAGCTATTATTTGTCTGCATGCTCCTATAAGTGGAGAGTGTTCTCTGTTTTCATTTCGACATAGTTTGTCTTGTAGTTTCTCCACCTCTCTGGATGTACTCTCAAGTATTTACCTATTAGTCTGTGAAATTGTTGTAATTGGCTAACCTTCTTCTCATTCCTTTACAAAACTCTCCAAGAAACATGAACTTGGCATGAGGTTTTGAGCTGTCGGCGGACAGTTTTCTCAGCAATATAGTGCTGTATATATCTACTAAAACTGTTAATTCTGTGAATACAGTATTGTTAATGTACATGTAGTGCAAACGTAATGTAAATCTATTACCATAATAAGGCTTAGGTTTGGGGTTAATGCTATTCAATTCAATTCTAACAAGTTATCCTATTCAAATATGTTTATTTTTTCACATCTGCCAATTTCCAGACGGGGAGGGAGATGATTTTGAGAAAAGAGACATTCGATAGTGAGAGTTACCATAGCATCCTTTCTGCTATCTAAGCAACATTGCAGTACAACCTTCCACTCAAAGTTCATGGGAGACCCCCCCCCCAAACTAGACACTCTAATGTACTTGTTCTCTTGCTCAGTTTCTATTCTGGTTAGAGACAGTTTGCGCTGTTTCAGAAGAAAGGTCTTTGTTTCTGGCCATTTTGAGCCTGTAATCGAACCCAGAAATACTGATGCTCCAGATACTCAATTAGTCTAAGGAAGGACCGTTGTATTGCATCTTTAATCAGAACATCAGTTTTCATCTGTGCTAACATAATTGGAAAAGGGTTTTCTAATGATCAACTAGCCTTTTAAAATGATTAACTTGGATTAGCTAACACAACATGCCATTGGAACACAGGAGTGATGGTTGCTGAAAATAGGCCTCCGTACGCCTATGTAAATATTCCATAAAAAATCTGCCATTTCCAGCTGCAATAGTCATTTAAAACATTAACAATGTCAACACTATCTCTGATCAATTTTATGTTATTTTAATAGACAAAAAATAGCTTTTCTTTCAAAAACAAGGACATTTCTAAGTGACACCAAACGTTTGAACGGTTGCGTGTATATATTTAAATGAGAAATACAACAACAACAAAAATACTAATAAAAATAACCATTAAGAAGGAAAGAAATTCCACATATTAACTTTTAACAAGGCACACCTGTTAAATGAAATGCATTTCCAGGTGACTACCTCATGAAGCTGTTTGAGAGAATGCCAAGAGTGTGCAAATCTGTCATCAAGGCAAAGTGTGGCAACTTTGAATAATTTGTTTTACACTTTTTTGGTTACTAAATTATTCCATTTGTGTTATTTAATAGTCTAGATGTCTTCACTATTATTCTACAATGTAGAGAATTGTTAAAAAATAGTAGGTGAGTCCAAACTTTTGACTGGTACTGTAAGTCAAAGCTGGAACTTTGGTAAGTATTTCCAGTGTATATTTGGCCTTCTGTTTGCAGGTTATTGTCCTGCTGAAAGGTGAATTTGTCTCCCTGTGTCTGTTGGAAAGCAGACTGAAACAGGTTTTCCTCTAGGATTTTGCCTGCACTTAGCTCTATTACATTTATTTTTATCCTAAAAAAAACTCTGTAGTCCTTGCTGATGACAAGCATACCCAAAACATGATGCAGCCACTACCATGCTTGAAAATATGAAAAGTGATACTTAGAGATGTGTTGTGTTGGATTTGCCCCAAACTCAGGACAAAAAGTGAATTTCTTTGCCACATTTGTTGCAGTATTACTTTAGTGCCTTATATTCTGTGCATGCTTCCTTTCACTCTGTCATTTAGGTTAGTATTGTGGAGTAACTACAATGTTGTTGATCCATCCTCACTGTTTACCTATCACCATCTTCAAAGAGATATTTATTGTCTACTTTTTTAGTTTTACCCATCTACCAATAGGTGCCCTTCTTTACGAGGCATTGGAAAACCTTCCTGGTCTTTGTGGTTGAATCTGTGTTTGAAATTCACTTCTCGACTGAGGGACCTTACAGATAATTGTATGTGCATGGTACAGAGATGGGATAGTCATTCAAAAATCATGTTAACCACTATGAGTTCATGCTACTTATTATGTAACTTGTTAAGAAAATGTTTACTCCTGTACTCATTTAGGCTTGCCATAACAAAGGGTTGAATACTTATTAACTCAAGACATTTGAGCTTTTCATTCCCAATTCATCTGTAAAAAATGTTTTAAACTAAATCCCACTTTGACATTACTAGTGTGTCGATCAGTGACACAGAATCTCAATTGAATCCATTTCAAATTCAGGCTTTAACGCGACAAAATGTGGAGAAAGTCAAGGGGTGTGAATACTTTCTGAAGTCACTGTAACATCAAGACACTGATAGGTGGACAGAAGAGGTGGGACGTGTCATTAGAACTGGCAATAAACAATATTGGGGAGTATTCAAATGAGTGAATATATAGGGCCTATCCTGCAATATGAATACAGTGTCAGGACAGGACACCGACGATTTCAGGAAACCGATTGCCTTGAGTCATTTGAGTAAAGCAACTCATTTTGTAAAGTTAAGTACACTTGGCTGAATTAGGACAAAACCATTTTTTTCTCCCCATGTCACTTATGATACATTTAATTGAACAGGAAATGTATTACCCAGTGAACAATGGGAAACAATTAGGCTCCGTGTGTTAGAATCCTGACAGCAGTTCTGCTTGGCAGAAAACCCCAGCTCACCAGATGGAAGCAGTATTTTTTTGTTTTTCTTGAGCTTGCAACATCTTGCTATTCATTCTCAGAGAGGAAATGTGTCCACTGTAATGAATCTGACCTGAGGAAAGCAATATATATATGAGTAATATAGCAGAATAGTGACTCAGTTGTGGTGGTTGACTGCAGCAGTATGAAGAAGATAGTGGGATACCTTTGCAATAGAGTATAACTACCCCCAGTCTTATAGAGCCCCCCTAGTTCAGACCATATGAACTCATGTTGTGACTTCAATTGCCAGAATACACTGGTGGCTGAATGTTATTATATATATATATATATATTTCCACTCTTGTAAAAGCCCAAGATGAGTAATGTCACAATGGCTTTGAACAACCACAATTCACAATTTAATATCCAGTTTGTCTACAAATGAACAATCGAGACGTTCAATTCACGTCTCCATCTCGACCAAACATTAAAGAATAGGACCAAATCGAACAAAATCAAACTTTTAAATGCACTTTTAATCAAGTTTGATTTGAATAAGTCCTATTCTTTAACTTAGATTTGTTTTAGCTGCGATGGAGACCAATCCAACACATTCAATGTTAACTTGAAGATTACATTTGAAATCAACCTTGAAGCTTGAAATCCTTGGCCTATATGTTTTGTCTATTTTTAGTTGAACCCTGAGTTGAATTGAAGCAATAGCGGTTGATGACTTCGCAAATGCTATTCATGGGTTGCACCCCCATCACTCGGTCGCATAGTTGCCAATGTTATCAATATTCTGCAGACTACGCTAGCACATATGATGCTCAAAAGTAGAATGTGGGCTAATGGCTGTGTTCTCTAAATTACATTATAGGACCTCGGGGACTACAATGACCTTGCTGAAGTAGGCACATATTTAGCAGGAAACAACTTTGCTGTTATCATCATGTTGTCAAATGTACTTCAGACAAATGGCAATGTTGTCTGTCATTAGCTAGCACATTTCTCAGTGAAAATCCATGAATATAGGCCTAAATAGAATAATTGATATAAGACTTATACGTTCTTAGATCAACTCTCCAGTAGGAGGTGCTGCCGAGCCTATAGTTTTTTTTCTGATAGTGGATATAATGTTCCAGATCTGACATTGTTTCAAATTTACCCTCAAAACAACATGTTGAAAATTGGTTACCATGATGACATAACCCTGTGGTTGAAATTTCACCCTCAAAACAACATTTTAAATGCATGACGTTTTGCAAATCCAATGTATTTTCCATGTCACAATACATTAACAAATTAAAGTTGAAACAACGTTGATTCAACCAGTTTATGCCCAGTGCCTACTGGGCACAGACATACATTCAACATCTATTCCACGTTGGTTCAACATCATTGTGTTAAAATGATGTGGAAACAACATTGATTCAACCAGTGTGTGCCCAGTCGGTGGGTTGTCCTCCTCTGCCGCTATTAGTTACTCTGAGTGACGTAGAGGTGGGCTGGCAAAGTGCTAAGTGGTGTAGTTTAGAAATGCTATCAGTATAATCAAATCATCACAAGTCAACGAGACTCCAGATAGCGCGCTGTTAGTACACCCACGACTTTCGGATGTATTCCAATGCAAATATCTTGGCGGAGCTGTCGTACAATTGTGCAGATGTGCGATAGCATGCAAGAGTGTTTAGTCGTCTCTCTTCCAACGTATTATCTTCATTCAATAAGTTGACAGATGCAGATGCAGTCAAACTAGTGTCGTTCTTTGAATGACTTGTCCTGCAGTCGTTAGGTACGTCCAGCACTTTGTCAGTCTTGTATCAGTTCTCAAATCAGATCCATACTTGAGCTCAAGACCTGTCATCCTCAAAGCGCGTCCCCCGGAACTCTGGAGTGGACAGATATTAGAGGGACATATAACTTGTTATACACCGCTCTATGTCATTTCTTATCTTTTGTAAAAAAAAAAACAAGCGACACAATGGATTTCTCGTTCTGCCGCCTAATATGTCTTGTGATTGCCATCAGTATGTTCAATCAAAGGTGAGTTGAGAAGTTTAATTTGCTTACTTCAATATTTTTTACCTGAAGATTTCTTTGAATAGTCGTCTTTTACTTTTGCTGGTGTAGTCATTCATCTTCGATATATACTCACAAGTTAATGAAATAGTGAATGTTCCCGAGTTTATCTAAAGTTTGCACCACAATACAACCTACAGTTGCAACATTATTTTCGGCTGTGATTTTATTTACATTTTGCAGCACCTAGCTACAGTTTACACTCTACTCTAGTCTATGTTGGCACAATCACTATAGGTTCATTGTAGGCATTGCTCTTGTTCACAAATTATATTGTGCAATTAAGTACTGTACAATAAATAACTTAGAATAACTTTAACTTCACAGATCATGTTAATTTAGCATCATATGAGTTTGTCATAACTGAATAATACGTATCATATTATTGACGTGGTGACTAACTTTACTGTCATAAAGATCAGACTCTTTGCATGATAATGTAATGCACATGGAGATTTTTAGGAGATGTCAGCAACGACAACAAAAAACGATCTTTGTTCCACACTGGGTCAGTGTAGGTATCCTGCTTAGGCTATTGTCATAACCCAAAGTTGATTTAAAGGGATATCAAATGTTTACTTCTGCGTAACTGTTTTACTGGTGAGGATGCTGTATCACAGACAGACTACATTTATTTCATGATTTACATAAATGTTCCCAAGTACTTTTCTACTCAGAATCAAAGTGATGTGAATTTGCTCTTAGGATTTTTCAATGACTCTAAAAAGTTATCCCACCACGTTTGAACTGAGTGTCTATTTTCCATTCCTGTTAACATGGTGTCTATCCTCTCTGGTGACATGCCCCTTCATTCCATACCAGACTGCGGGACTTAAGGGTTGATGTCACAGAGTGCTTTGAGACATGGCACAATGAGTTGTAGAAATGCAATCTGTTATTTTATCAATGACATTTCAGAAACATGTTTCTTTGATCAGTCCTGGCATTACAGTAACAACTCTGCCAATATGAATGGTTGCACAAATGGATATTTATGTAATGAACTTCCTGAGATTGACTGGTGTGTGTGCTCTCGCCCCCATGTGCGTATGTGTGTGTGTGTGTGTGTGTGCACGTGTGTGCTTGTGTGTGTGTGTGTGTGTGTGCAACAGGCAATATATTTTAGAATGCATAACAATAAAATCATTAAAACTGAATTTTTCATTTCCTCAATGTACAACGTGACACTTTTCGACCTTCGACTACTTCATGAGTCAATACTGTCAGAAACAATTTACAACCATAAACTCTCAGAAGTGTAATACTGTAAAACACCCGACTCCTGTCATGTAAATGACAGTTGTTACAAATGATTTACATAACACAGAAGTATCAATCATGTGCTACAGTACAGACACACCTTAACATCAAACCTTCTGTGTTCCAGGGTAGATTCCAACAAGATTCTTGGGCTGAAGATCCCCAATATCGACCCCATTCTCAATGCTAACACCGTGTGCTTGACCCTGCCTGGACTGAACCACAGACAACTGGAGGTGTGCATGAGAAACCCCGACGTCACCGCCTCGGCCATCCAAGGCATCCAGATCGCCATCCATGAGTGCCAGCACCAGTTCAGAGGACACAGGTGGAACTGTTCCAGCCTGGAGACCAGGAACAAGATTCCATACGATAGTGTGGTTTTCAAACGAGGTGAGTCACCTAACAGACAGTACGGGGTAGGGACCCCTCCTGAGTTAAAAAAAATGGTGCTTCTGATTCCCACACCTGCATCCCAAATGGCACCCTATTCCCTATAGTGCACTATTCCCTACAGTGCCCTTACTTGTAAAACGTATTACCCTATGAAGGGAATAGGATACCATTTGGGACCTATCCCACACGTCCCCTTTTTACTCATTCACTTTACACACAGCGTTTGTTGTTAGATCTCTGGCGTTTGGTTATGGATGGGTATGTTTTGCCTGAGGCAAAAACAAACATTTTCAAATGAGTTGATTCATCCGCTAAGCAATGCATACTTTGAATGAACATTTCGTTACATGGTTGCATTATATGAAATATATTTTCTTGCACTACGTCAACAAGTCATACAGTAGGAAAAACAGTAGTGAAACGACAGATATGACACTATTAAGCTAATAAAAGTTTTAGTTTAGAAGCTTTTATGAGTGGATTTTGCGAATGCAGCATATTATGCATGCTCTATCCAGTTGTTTGTTTGGATATCTAATTTTACTACAGGAAACATATCCTCTTTACCTCAAACATGTATCTGCTTGTTGATTTACTCTGACATACTTTATGGGGCCATATTTCTATGTTAGTCTGAATTAAAACTAGGCAAAAAAGCCAGTGAGACACATAAAGTGAGCCCGGCTAATGCTTTTACTCTCTGTCAGTGCAAGTGCTGTGAATTGGCTCACAGCACTTTCCCAACTCTCAGTGGTAATACATAAACCTGTTTAGTTGGTTTCTGTAACTCAAAGTGACAGTTTTCTTTAATCTTTCATTCATTTTCCCACTTCCTCAGCCATCAGTTCAGCCGGGCGTGCCTCTCACTTTAAATTATTTGTTAGATTGATTTGTTCCAGGTCTCTCGCCTCAGTCTGCAAGGGAGGAAATCTAAAACAGCATTTTCATGTCTGTGTCTCTGGGCTGCATCTAAGTGCGGTCCTCCGTCCCCCATGGAATCATGGGGAGTTGGAGAGGCGGAAAAAACGACTGTGTGCATGTGTACGTGCGTACGTATGAGGGAGTGAATAGGGGATGATCAGTGGAACATCATCGACTGTATCTTATCTATCCTCTATACACTTGGGATGCTTTTCTTTAAGGCTTTCTTTACAAGCCCCAATATGCATTGAACTGGGGTCATGGCCAGTTTAGGACTACTTCAAACTTCGACATCTCTACAACAGTGACAAATTTGGACTGTTTGTAGTAATATCATTTCCCCCTCAACTGAAAGCAGTTGAATCAATCCCAAATCGTACTCCCTAATCCCTAATCCCAAATCGTACTTTTGCACGCCCAATTTTTCAGTTTTTGATTTGTTAAAAAAGTTTGAAATATCCAATAAATGTCGTTCCACTTCATGATTGTGTCCCACTTGTTGTTGATTCTTCACAAAAAAATACAGTTTTATATCTTTATGTTTGAAGCCTGAAATGTGGCAAAAGGTCGCAAAGTCCAAGGGGGCCGAATACTTTCGCAAGGCACTGTATGTATTTATGTGGGCCTACTTACAGCATGTGCTGTCAAGTGCTGCAAGATTCTGGTAACTTTCCCAACCTTTCCAGGTTTTCCAGAAATCCCCGTTGGAAGATTCCCGGAATCAGAAAGCAATAAGCAGGAAATCCAAAATCCTCTAACCTAGGCTTTCTGGGGAAAAAAATGTAATTTTGAAACCCTAGTACTGGTAACTTTCTGCTATTTCTTTTTGTTCCGCCTTGCTGCGTCACCCATAACATGCATGGCATGACAGAGCAGCCCATACTGGCCTGATTAGGGCTGAGACGCCGTTCGGCTGCTGTGTGTGATTTGGCAGGCAGATCAAATGGTTTCCGACAGTAGCCAGGTTAATTGTAAACATGCTGGAGAGCTCAATAAAGGGAGAGCTTTAAAGGGGATTAACAATACGGAGCTCACATCTGCTGCACCACCACCGGCCACTTCCAGCCCTGTTAATGATCACTGTCAGATCCTTATGTTGAAAGGATGGTGGGGGTTTGTTCACTCTCAGCCCCTGGGCCTGGAGACATGCTAGTGTTTGGGTTTAATTGCTGTTGTCCCAGATGTTTCTGCCTCTGTTGTGCTGTGAGGTAGGGTGGGGGTTTATACTGGTACTGCAGTGTATCTCAAAAACCCATCAGGGCTCATTGGACTTCTGTATAGCTCCACAGATAGTCATCTACTGCGCTGTACTGTATGTGCAGTAGGAATCAAAAGGACTATAACAGGATAGTATCTCTATTGTTAATCTTTTCTTTCTCTTCATCTCTTGTAGGTTTCCGAGAGAGCGCCTTTGCATACGCCATCGCGGCAGCGGGCGTGGTCCACGCCGTGTCCAATGCCTGCTCCATGGGGAAGCTGAAGGCGTGCGGCTGCGACGAGAAGCGGAGAGGCGATGAGGAGGCTTTCCGCATCAAACTGAACCGGTTGCAGCTGGAGGCCATCCACCGAGGGAAGGGCATGGTGCACGGAGTCATGGAGCACTTCCCTGCAGACCTGCCCGGGCCTCAGGACTCCTGGGAGTGGGGAGGCTGCAGCCCTGACGTGGACTTTGGGGAGAAGTTCTCCAGGGACTTCCTGGACTCGCGCGAGACATACAAGGACATCCATGCCAGGATGAGGCTCCACAACAACAGAGTTGGCAGGCAGGTGAGAGGAGGCGTTTCAGCTACTGACGAGGGCTGTTTGGGGGTGGTGGGTGGTAGGGTTGCTATGGTAAAAAGTAGTGCACTTTATAGGAAATAGATTGTAATTTGGGACGTATTCTTAAATCATTGAGGATTTTTGAATGGAAAATAATTATTGGGGTAATATTTGATATACCGTAATTTCCGGGCTATAAGCCGCTACTTTTCCCCCACGCTTTGAACCTCACAGTTTATACAATGACGCGGCTAATTTATGGATTTTTCCCGCTTTCACAAGATTCATGCCGCCAAAAAACTAAGCACCGTCACATAATGTGACGTAAATCGAGCGCGCTCAAACTTCCCATCATTCTGATTACGGTAGTCATTTTGTCACCCTCATCATGGCAAAGACACGGAGAAATGCATATGATGCAGCTTTCAAGTTGAAGGCGATCGATCTGGCTGTTGGAAAAGGAAATAGAGCTGCTGACAGCGTGGAGCATTGTCAAAAAATCCACTATCATCAACGGGTTTCGAAAGGCTGGACTGCTGCGTGTTGAAGAGGGTAGCGATCCAACATCGGATGAAGCAATTCTGAGGCTATTCAACTCCGACACCGAAGGAGATGACTTCAGTGGTTTCAGTGCACAGGAGGAGAAAGATAGTGACCAATGACTTTCTTGGTAGGCTACTGTTTACTGCTATTTTTTAAATTTTTGTTCCAAGCCGTGTTTCGTTAAAGCCTATTTATTTTTGTTAGAAGCCGTGTTTCGTTTAAAAGCCTATTTATTTTCGTTTAAAGTGTAAAGTTCATTTGTTTCAATGTACCGGTAGGCACCTGCGGCTTATAGACATGTGTGGCTTATTTATGTACAAAATACATTTTTTTATTTTTTTATTCAGTGGGTGCGGTTTATATTCAAGCGCGCTTAATAGTCCAGAACTTACGGTATATGCATTTTATATATACAGTTGAAGTCGGAAGTTTACATACATGTACACCTTAGCCAAATACAGTTCAACTCAGTTTTTCACAATTCCTGACATTTAGTCCTTGTAAAAATTCCCTGTCTCAGGTCAGTTAGGATCCCCACTTTATTTTAACAATGTGAAATGTCAGAATAATAATAGAGAGAATGATTTATGTCAGATTTTATTTCTTTCATCACATTCCCAGTGGGTCAGAAGTTTACATACAATCAATTAGAATTTGGTAGCATTGCCTTTAAAATGTTTCGGGTAGCCTTCCACAAGCTTCCCACAATAAGTTGGGTGAATTTTTGACCTATTTCTCCTGACAGAGCTGGTGTTACTGAGTCAGGCATGTAGGCCTCCTTGCTTACACACACTTTTTCAGTTCCACCCACAAATTGTCTACAGGGTTGAGGTCAGGGCTTCGTGATGGCCACTCCAATACCTTGACTTTGTTGTCCTTAAGCCATTTTGCCACAACTTTGGAAGTATGCTTGAGGTCATTGTCCATTTGGAAAACCCATTTGCGACCAAGCTTTAACTTCCTGACTGATGTCTTGATATGTTGCTTCAATATATCCACATAATTTTCCAGCTTCATGATGCCATCTATTTTGTGAAGTGTGCCAGTCCCTCCTGCAGCAAAGCACCCCCACAACATGATGCTGCCACCGTGCTTCATGGTTGGGATGTTGTGCTTTGGCTTGCAAGCATACCCCTTTTCCCTCCAAACATAATGATGGTCATTAAGGCCAAACAGTTCTATTTTTGTTTCATCAGACCAGAAGACATTTCTCAAAGAAGTATGATCTTTGTCCCCATGTGCAGTTGCAACCCATAGTTTGGCTTTCTTTATGGCGGTTTTGGAGCAGTGGCTTCTCCCTTGCTGAGCGGCCTTTCAGGTTATGTTGATATAGATACTTTTGTACCTGTTTCCTCCAGCATCTTCACAAGGTTCTTTGCTGTTGTTCTGGGATTGATTTGTACTTTTCACACCAAATAACTTTCATCTCTGGGAGACAGAACGCGTCTCCTTCCTGAGTGGTATGAAGGCTGTGTGGTCCCGTGGTGTTTATATTTGCGTACTATTGTTTGTAAAGATGAACGTGGTACCTTTAGGCATTTTGAAATGGCTCCCAAGGATGAACCAGACTTGTGGAGGTCTAAAATGTTGGCTGATTTCTTTTGATTTTCCCATGATGTCAAGCAAAGAGGCACAGAGTTTGAAGGTATGCCTTGAAATACATCAACAGGTACACCTCCAATTGACTCAAATGGTTTCAATTAGCCTATCATTATGTCATTTTCTGGAATGTTCCAAGCTGCTAAAAGCCACAATCAACTTAGTGTATGTAAACTTCTGACCCACTGGAATTGTGATACAGTGAATTATACGATAAATAATCTGTCTGCAAACAATTGTTGGAAAAATTACTTGTGTCATGCATGAAGTAGATGTCCTAACAGACTTGCCAAAACTATAGATTGTTAACAAGACATTTTTGGAGAGGTTGAAAAACAAGTTTTAATGACTCCAAGCTAAGTGTATGGAAACTTCCAACTTCAACTGTACTTCACTTGCGACCCGTGATAAGACTATGCACTTTGTATGTTAACAAAGCCCATTGTTAATCTGACTCCATCAAGACTATTCAGCAATATGCAAGAGACTATAGTTTAGTTACAGGAATAAAGCAACAAGAAAATAATAAGAATTGTCTATCAAAGGCAAATAGATGTAATTACATTGTAGAGATGAATGATGGCATTAGCTTAAGTTGCAAAGCATTAACAAGCATTACAAGACATTATTCTAGGCATGATCAGAGAGGGAGAGAGAGAGAGAAGTCAGCCTGAAAGGTCATGCCCCAAGAGTCCCAGAGGATCGAGAGAGAAAGAGAGAGTGTATCTCACCGGCGCAGGTGAAGAAGAAAGAAAGGAAAGCTAAGACCCTTTTATAAGCGTCTGACTTCAAAATCTGAGTTGTTGACTAATTGCATTACTGTTCAGTTAACGTCCAACCAGACGTCAGACCTACAGAATGTCAGGACAACAGAACCGCTGCTTCCCAGAGGTGTGACAGAGTGGGGGTTGGTGAGATAATGCAGCTTTCCTAAGACAACACAGAGGAAACCTTGCATACTGTTGATAAGAGTCACCTTAGGGACTGGGCCACCCTGCAAAGACACATTAACCATGAAAGCAGGTAAAGAATGAGATGATTATGACTTGAATCCTAACGGTCACGTCATTTTGAGACACAGTGTCTCATTTTATTGGCCCAGAAGTCAGTAGTTGACCTATCAATACAGATGACTCACTGATTTTCTTCACATGATGCAATTGCCTTGCGAGTGTGGTCTCTTTGAGTCAGGCCTCCAATCCCACTGTATTCTTAGTAATGTTTGTAATCTGGCTGTTACAATAACACCCAAGGATGCAGCTGCGTATTGTGTTCGAAAGTGCTCATCGTCGTAGTATGGTTTTGAAGATATCTATATAGGTTGATTGATATGAAATAAATATCATAGCTGACATTTATTGGCAAATTCAGTGTCGTCACCACACCTCACCTTCATGCATACATACATTTTCCGGTCATTCTTACGTTTCAAAGCAAGGTGCCCCCTTATTCTTGTTGTGGATGTCTTTGCCATAACTCTTGTTCAAGTGACTTGGATCTTGCAATTTATGAATGCTCTATTTAATCAACGTTCTACTATGGGCTTTCCCTGTGTAGCATGTGGCTAATGACGAAGCTTGGTTATGATGGCCATATAGCATTGGTCTGGAATGCGAACAGTTTCCTTCATTGATGTTATGATACCATATGTGATCAATCGAATAATATAAGTTTGGTGTTCCATGGGGATTTTCCCAGACAATGTAGTTGAATTCATGGACAGATGCTTGGTGTTGACAATGGTATTATTGCTCTGGTGTTGGACTAAGTGGATGATTTGTGTCAGATTTGTGTTGCTACAGAGATGACAGGAAGTAGCAGTATCAGGGGATTGGGTTATAGGTTAGTTCAGTATGTTTTATGAAAGAAACAAAGAAGAGAAAGTGCCCATGCATTACAGAGTTTATAATAGAAATGATCATATACTACTACTACTACTACTACTACTACTACTACTACTACTACTACTACTACGACTCCTTATACACTATTACAAAAACAACGACAACTAATACTACTACAAGTACAACTACTTATACTACTACTAATACTCCTACTCCAACTCCTTTCACACTATTACAACAATAAAAACGTTTACTACTACTACAGCTTCTACTACTACTACTACTACTACTACTACTAATACTAATACAATTACTGCTACTACTAATACTATTACTACTACTACATCTAACTCTACTACTAATACTAATATTGTTTCTACTCCTACTCCTTCTACACTATTACAACAATAGCAACTATTACTACTTCTACTACTACTACTGCTCATACTACTACTACTACTACTACTACTACTCCTTCTACACTATTACAACAACAACTACTACTACTACTCCTACTCCTTCTACACTATTGCAACAACAATTACTACTACTATTACAGCTGCTACAACTACTACTACTACTATTACTACTACCACTACTACAACTACTACTACTACTACTACTCCTTTTACACTATTACAACAACAACAACTACTACTACTACTACTGTAGCTACTAGTAGTACTACTACTGCTAATACTAGTGATACTGCTACTTCTACTACCTATTGTTTCTGTTGATGCACTGGACGCTGATATTTAAATGACAGCGATAAGTTCTGTATGCTCCCAGGCAGCACTGTAGCCATAAACAAAAGGAGTAGTAAATTGCTCATTGTTCTACGCTTCCTCCTCAGTAATTCGGTCTTGTATCTTTCCATCAGTTTACTTCTGGTTTCCTTGATTATTCAGACAAAACACAATTGTGGAGTTACTTAGCGAAGCAGGGAGAGAGAGATAGATAGAGAGCCTCAGATGATAGTCATGCTTCTCATGTGCAGCATGATAAAGCCATGCTCGGCCCTACACAGTGACCCATGAGTTTGTCCATAGCATAGACACAATAGGCCATGACACCATTTGCTTTTCAAGAGGCCAGTGATATACTGTACAATCAGATGACATACATTGAAAACACGAATAAATCATTTCCAAATCAATAGTCAATTTAATCCTCTTCTTAAGATTTTCAGAGTTTCTATGTTTGCGTATTACGAGGCTGCTGTTCTTAGTTGGAGCCCAAGATTAATGATATATGATCAATGTTACGCCCTTTGGTTTTCGGAAGTTGCAGTGTTATGACAAAATTCTGTCAATATAGGGAAGATAGAAAGGCATAGCTAGCTACTGACTTTTGATATATTCGACACTCAGGGTGAAATGTTGCAGGGAAGATCTCATAGTTTGGGCACATTGAAGCTCTGTTTTTGCCAAGAGGCCTATTTGGCAACAGTAGCTGATTGTGTTAGAAACGTTACCTGCTGCTACTGGGAAATGCTTTGAAACTGTCAAAACCGCTTTTTGGAGACAGCTTCTTGGATCACACGGGGAGCCAAGAAAACCGGCACTATTAACATACATAAGTTGAAACAAAAACTTCCATTACAAGTAGATTCACGAGAACGTCAATCAGCAGTTGCACTGTGTAATTTAAAGGAGCTGTGTCTTCAAATGTATTTCTGTAAAGCTCTGTTACATCTACTTGGAATTGAGTTTATTGTGTGCAGTGTCAATGAACTCAGTGTAGAGTACCTGAGCTGTGTTTTGACACAGATATGACCAGCGTTACATTGCTGCAGAGTCTGTGCATCTGCTAGTAGTCTCTCAGATCAGGTTGCACAATTCTCTGGGCGTGTGGAGTGCAGTTCTCTTAGCACACCTCAAAGTATCAATGCTTTAATGAGTTCTACACTGGGAGAAGAAAACAATTGAAGGTGTCAATGTAACATACTGAAGTAGTGTACAGAGACAGCAGAGGTACAGTATGACTCAGGGAGCGGTGCATCGTTAGATGAATGCAACCAGGGCAGTGCCTTGATTACTTCAAACAGAGCAGAAAGCCCCCCAAATCAAAACGAAAACACTGACAGGTGAGGTCTCAAATAATACCTCATACCCTCTACCACGTCCCCCAACACCTCCCCTAAAACAAAGTGGTGTATACATGTCGCCTCATGCCCACCCTCTGGCTCTCACGACGTTCAGTCTTGTTAAAAGCTCTAATTAGTGGCTGCTGGCTGTTTGGAAACAGATGTTTAAACCCAGCAAAAGATTTTAGACATCAAACAGGGCGGAAAGTAAAGAGATTCGCCCTTCCTTCCCCACAAATACAGATTTCAGAGTTAATCAGGGGAAAAAAAGTTTGTTGTTTTTTTTATTTAAAAAAAAAGCACATCCCTCTCATTCTGACTAATTTCTTTTTTCTTTATTTTAAACAAACGTTTAGCAAAATTTACTTCGCAGCAGCAGGTGTGTAACTTTCGGGGTAAGGGGGGTCGTGACCCCCACCAATATTAGTAATAGGTCAATTTAACCCCCCCGATAATATACCATGATGAGTTTAATTGATTGGAAAACACTTCCCTACTGTAAAGCGCCAGGCAGCTACTGGATTTATGTGGCTTTGCACAACAGTGACTCAGTTCCTCGTTTTATGATTGGACCCCCCCCCCACCCCCCACCCCCACACTGCCAAATACCATTTTGGTTGGTCCCCATAGGCAGCTGGCCGGTTCATGGTAAAGGGAAAAGAGTTGAGTACTGCTTGTAAGAAAAACAGAAATGTGCAATTTCTCTTAATTTCCATTTTCATCCGTCTGCATTTTATTTATTTGGTCTGCAGTAACAGCTCAGCACCGCACGCTCCCCTCGCACTCTTTCTCTTTGTGGTGTTTGCGCTCCAATGTATGAATGTTTAGAAAGTTTCAATTGAGTAAAAGTTCATGAACATTTCATAAATGTATTCCTCCGTTGTTGTGTAACTAGCGAACTATTGGTAATTACATAATTTTGTGTAAAAATGGTTTCATACCGAGTGATGCAATGTGAGGCTGGCTATTTTTAGCTAGGATAACGTTATCTAGCTAGTTAAGCTAGTACCAAAGCTAGCACCACAGTATCTGGTCTTTCCCTTTTCAACTATAGTTTTAGATGAGCAGCACTCAGTGAGTCAATGTTCAGTCTAGTGAAACAATTGCTGGTGCCCTTAATAGAGGTGCCAATGCCAAAGAAGAGAAAAGTGCAGGACATACGATTTTGGGGGGCAGTGCAGAGGACTGTAAGTAAATTAAAGAATGGCTACATAGCTAGCTAGCTACTGTACCATTAATAATAGACTGGTACTATGTAGTCAGCTAGCTAGCTATACCTATTGCCTGACAGTAAATACATAATTTAGCTAATAAAAGCAGAATATAATTAATGTTAATAAGCTAACCCCATCATTGTTAAGGCTAGCTATTTGTGTATATGATAATGGTATTTGGTCATATGATTATTGCAGGGTTCAAAGACAGTCAATAGAGAGAGTGAGAGAAGGAGAGCACTGCCCATGTTGAGGCAGGGTGAGGATGAACAGGTCATTAGGTGAGAATTTGGAATTCTTGTTATAAGACAGTCTGGTAAAGCACATTGCACAGCAATTTACATTGCACACAGATTGGAACTTTCGGTTCAACTCCTCATCTATTCTGACTGTATCCCAAGTGATATAACAAATGCTGTTGCCTGCATTCTGATTTCATTTGGTTGTCATTTGATTGTGAAGACGTGGCTGTGCTCAACAATGACACAAAGCAGACTGAACCATGTTCTCGTCTGTCATATCCACCAGGAAAAGCTGGATTCCAAAGATAGGAAAACAATATGCCAAAATTGAATTTCTGTCAGTGACAGGCTAAAACAGGTATTTGGCACATTTAAGTGAATTGAGACTGAAGATCTGACCCGTGGTGAAGGGTACACAAATATAATAATGGGTTTTGACATTTAAATGTAGTTAAAAAAGAAGGTGTGTGGTAGGTATTTTCTGAACGGTTAAGAGTAACAACACAGTTTAATGTAAAACAGAAACATATTGGTATTTCAGTTGTGATTTGGGTATATTGACCAAATTATCAGGACATTTTTGGATGTATTTTACCTTCAAAATTCAAACAATAATTTCACAACTATATATATGTAAAATAATCTCCCGGGGTGCATTGCCCCCAGACCCCCCTAACGGGGAACCCATTGACCTTGAACCTGACCCCTACCCCCCAATATCCAACACAAAGTTACGCCCTTGCACAGCAGTATGTTTGTGTATAATGATGTCACGATTGATCGGAACATAGTTTTGAGGTTCCCGCTGCATGATTAAATGTTTACAGTGGCTGTCGACAACATGGAGACATTTGCAATGGTAGTACATTCCGTTCAACAATATGTTCATTGGAATCACTCAATTGGAACTGCACACCCACCACAAATGCTGACATCATTTCACATAGCATGTCTGTATTTACAGCTACGAGCCCGAGCAATGTGCTAAGATTGTAGATGGACACATTTACATGTAAATGCAGGTAATTTCATGACAACGCAAACGGAGCTTTTCTTTATACCTTCGGGATAGCTTCTTTGAGCGGCTGGTGCTGTGGGTGACAATCATCTTTCTGCTTTTATGTTGTATATTTAGATTAATGATGCTGTTTTTTCCTCTCTCTCTCTCTCTCTCTACTATGTAGCAGAGCTTATTACACCTTGACTGTGCATTGTGACTTTTTGGTCTGGCCTTTGTAAATCCTTTATGGTTGCCTGTCAGATCTCCATTAGAGGCATGCAGCATCATCTGAGGAGAGGGAGCATTCCATTGGCCTCCAGAACAAATGTGCACCACTGTTAAAGCATGGCAGGTGGAAACTGTTACGGATCATTTTTTTTTACTAGAAAGGCCAAATTGGATCGGTGAATGTTGTGTACAATTAACGAGAGAGTAATCCTGCACATGATTGGCGTGTAGTGAACGGTTCTCATTTGGTCTCCTTATTGCTTTGAGGTGAAATGATTGTTTAGTGTCAATTGTTGCATGTCTCCATCTTAACCGTCCTTTGATGACTTGTGTTTGATTTCCTTAAGTGATGCGGAAACTTAATACGGCGTGGGTTTGTTTATATTCTTTGGAATCGTGGCTTCACATCCCTTTATGGTTTTGCTGTTACGTGTCTTTGAATGGAACAACATAAAGCAGTGTGCAAACTTTTGTTCGTAAAAAATGGCGGTTTACAATTCCAGGGCAGATATATTTAGCACAAATATCTTAGTGGTTGTCGCGAGCTTCATAATTTCATGTCATATTTGCTAAACATTGAGTTGTTATCGTACTGTTAATCCCATTGAAGACAGACAACATACCAGTAACAATTCACAAGTAAGACAGTCAACAGAAGTCATTTAGGTCATAACATTTTAATAGACAATTAAACCCCATTTTTAATGACACAATAAGGATGACAGGAGTGAGGGACTTAAGAATGATGACAATATTAAACAGACACAGCATTTGATAAAGGAAGGAGCAAGGCTTGCGTCACAAATGGCACCCTTTTCCCGGTAAAGTGCACTACTTTTGACCAGGGCCCTGCGCTGTATTTGGGACAGAGAGATAGTGAAGCGTTTGAGTCCTCTGCAGACCATGTAATACCTCGTTTTGCCTGTGGTCCTACTCTGCTACTAATATGTCTTATTTGATCTCCATCTGAGGCTGGTTTATAGAGGAGTCTGTCACACTCTTCCCCAATTAAAACAGCCCAGATGTGTGTTTCTAACGGTGGTCTGCCAATGAATTTGGGGGCAATTACTTCAAAGTACATTTTTTTTATTTTTTTTTATTCTTTGCATAACTACAGTTTATAAGACCTACATATGTAACACACAATCTTCAGTGAGACTGACAGTCAAAGGCCTGAGATAGAGGTCTTTGGAGGATATGACCATGTGTAGTTAGACATTAATGTTTCCTCATATAAGAGGGCATTCAAATCGAGGCAATACACTAGGAAAAAGACCCTTTGAAGAACCCTTTTGGGTTCAAGGTAGAACCTAATGTGGAAAGAAAGGATTCTACATGAAACGAAAAAGAGGTTCTACCTTGAATCCAAAATGGTTTCTTCAAAGGGTTCTCCTATGGGGACAGCCAAAGAATCGTTTTATAAGATGATACAGATGATAAGATGATACCGTTGTAATACAGAGGTAGCAGCCTTTGGTATTACTGTAAATACTGTATGTATTGTTTGTTTATATCATCTGACAGTGATTACCATGTATAATATAGTATGTGTTGTAAACATGATGGATTATTGTGTGAATATAATTTAGAACAGGGGTCCCCAATTAAATTCAGCCTTGGGACGATTTTTCCTTGAGCGGAGTTTGGAGGGGCGGAACATTGTTATAAATCATTTGTACACCGCAAATTGACAGCAAGAATCCCAAACAGATACAGTGCCTTCACAAAATATTCGTAACCCCTTGACTTTCTGCACATTTTGTTGTGTTACAAAGTTGAATTAAAATGGATTTCGTTGTCATTTTTTTTGTCAACGGTCTACACAAAATACTCATGAAATAATGTCAAAGATGAAGAAAACGTCAGACATTTATTAAAAGAAATTATGAAAAATAAAACACAAATATATATTGAATAGATAAGTATTCAACTCCTGAGTCAATACCTTACATGTTAGAATCACCTTTGGCAGCGATTACAGCTGTGAGTCTTTCTGGGTAAGTCGCTAAGAGCTTTCCATATCTGGATGGTGCAACACTTGCACATTATTATTTTCAAAATTCTTCAAGCTCTGTCAAATTGATTGTCAATCATTGTCGGCAGATCTTTTCAGGTCTTGTCATTGATTGTCAAGCAGATTTAAGTCAAAACTGTAACCCGGCCACTCAGGAACATTCACTGTCTTCTTGGCAAGCAACTCTAGTGTAGATTTGGACATTTAGGTTATTTTCCTGCTGGATGGTGACTTCATCTCCCAATGTGTGGTGAAAAACTAGGTTTTCCTCTAGGATTTTGCCTCTGCTTACATGTAGCTCCATTCCGTAAATGTTTTTATCCTGAAAAAACTCCAAAGTCCGTAATAATTACAAGCATACCCATAACATGATGCAGCCACCACCATGCTTGAAAATATGGAGAGTGGTAATGTGTTGTATTGGATTTGCCCCAAACATATTTTTTTGTATTCAGGACAACAAAAACATTTTTAAAATTACCATATGTTTTGCAGTGCTACTTGAGTGTCTTGTTGCAAACATGTTTTGGAATATTTGTATTCTTTACAGGCATTCCTTCTTTTTATTCTGTCAATTAAACTAGTATTGTGGAGTAACTACAATGTTGTCGATCCATTCCCAGTTTTCCATCATAGCCATTAAACTCTGTAACTGTTAAAGTCACCATTGGCCTCATGATGAAATCCTTGAGCGGTTTCCTTCCTCTCTGGCAACTAAGTTAGGAAGGACACCTGTAGCTTTGTAGGGACTGGGTGTATTGATACACTATCCAAAGTTTAATTAATAACTTCACCATACTCAAAGGGAATTTCAATGTCTGTTTTTTTTTACTCATCTACCAATAGGTGCACTTCTTTGCGAGGCATTGGAAGACATCCATGAGTCCATGCAACTTATTATTTGACTTGTTAAACCAATTTGTTTTTTCATTTTTTATTAATTTGTCAAAAAAACAAAAAAACAATTCCACTTTGATATTTTTGGGTATTGTGGGTAGGCCAGTGACCCAGAAAATCTCCATTTAATCCATTTTTAATTCAGGGCCTAACACAAGAACATTTGGAAAAAGTTATTTTACTGTCTTTTATGTCCAATATGTTTTAATTAAATAAAATCACCTGCGGACCATCTCTTGGGGAACCCTGCTATAGAGTGAGACCTGTACAAGACAGGCAGTTTTAGCAGTGAGCGTCAGTAATAAGACCAGAGTTAGGCTAGGTTGGATTCCAAATGGCATCCCTATACAGTGTAGGCCACCAATACTCAACTGGCGGACCGCGGACCGGGTGCAATACGGATCGCGGGTACCCCCACAGGAATGCACAATTTATAGTCCAATATTTACACTTGTTTTGGGGAAGGGGGAGTCTGATAGGAACAGTTGTGATGTGTAGTATATATGTGTGTGAGTGTGTGTGTCACAGGAGGTTGGTGGCACCTTAATTAGGGAGGACAGGCTTGTGTTAATGACTGGAGTAGAATTAGTAGAGTGGTATCAAATACATAAAACACATGGTTTCCATGTGTTTGATGCCATTCCATTTGCTCCGTTCCAGACATTATTTTGTACCATCCTCCCTTCAGCAGCCTCTACTGGTGCATGTGTGTGTGTGTGTGTGTGTGGATGAGTGTATATCTGTGTGGGTGTGTGCGTGATTGAGTGCATGTGTACTAAAGTGTGGAGGGTCAGTGCAGGTGGTCAGTCCAGTTCAAGTGTTCAGCACTGCGATGGCTTGTAGATAGAAACTGTCTCTGAGCCTCTTGAGAATTGCAGAAAATGTACTTTAAAACTGCAAAATGTTCTTTCTGCCAAAAAGAGGGGGTGGGAACAGTTTGGGATTGCATGCGTCGCAGGGTCGCAAGGAGGGGGTTTGTTACAACGCCGATAAATGACAATATCCATCCAGACCTTTGCCATCTAGGAAATATTTGTGACCTCACTTTTTCAAATCGTACTTTAGTATACCTGCCATAGGCCATACTGCTTTGGTCAAAAGTAGCGCACCATATAGGGAGTAGGGTGCCATTTGGGACTCAGATTAGGAGTTGCTAATCAGTGGATGGCAGACACAGGCATGAGCATCAGACAGTTCCTGTACTCTGATCTATGTTCTCCTCTCCAGGCTTGTCTAGCCGCTTGTCCTATGAGTGAGATTCTAAAACCCAGTCAGTCAGTTCCGTATCCAAAAGGGCTCCTTAAATCACTGTCAGCGTCTCTCGTCAGTCAGTCACCTGTCGGAGAGCTCGGCAGGCACCTCACACATGCTTCCTCCCGGTGCCACAGGCACGTGGACTCAGCTCATGCTCCCAGGTGCACGGTTGGACACGGCGTGGAGTAAAGGGAACAAGCTGGCAGGTCCCATTCCCTAAACTGTGAACAGCGCTGAGGTTTTACACCCGTTTTGGTTTCAGTCGTCTCTCTTTTTCGTGTGCCTTTTTTTGCGTTCTTCGCTTACAGGTTCCAAGATATCACTTCATCCAGATGTTTTTTTGTTTGTTGTAGTTAACAAATCTCCTAGATAGACAGTTGATTGTGAGAATACCTGGGGGAAAAAACTACAGTAGGGATACAATTAGACCGGCCCCTTCAGTGTGTATCTAAAGGGTTAAGTGGATAACTGTTGTGTAATTACAGGGTGTATGTAAAGCCAGAAGGATGCAGTTCAGGGACCCAATGCGATGATGTAAAAACGAAGCATAAAAGTATTTAGCCAGGTTTGTGATATTTGGTCTGAATGGGCTGTGATCAATAGTTGTTAGCTTTGGCCCCAGTGAGATCAGGTGTTGTTTCTCTTTCCGTATCATTCCTAATGGATGATTCAAGTGGGTCAATTTATCACTCTCCAACTCTCATTCACACAGAATAGCACTTTCTCTCTATTCAATGGAAACACCTACAAGAGGCCCTGAAATGGAAACCCACAGCACACAAACCCAAGTCTTCAAAAAAAGATTGTCCTGCTTCTCCACAAAGTAAATCTGCTTTTGGCAACTGTTCAAAATGACCTTTAGTCTTAGAGTGGTTATGACCATGTCCTCGGCTCAAACCGTCAGAACGCTCTGTTTAATGGATCAGAACACAGCGGAATAATAAAGTTGGGTTTCAACTCGTTTCTAACCAAAGGGAAAACACGTTTCGGGATCTCCTCGGTCTTCAGCGGATTCTATCTCAAAACAAAGAAAGAGAAGCCAGCACATGAAATAGTCCAGTTTCACCCCAGCTCGTTTCATCTGTGACTCACATACTGTACTAGTAGAAACCTAAATCCTTTGGCTTTCAGCAGACTAAACTTGTTTCCAATCGTCTTCATGTGTGTGTGTGTCCCAGGGCAGCTGGTTAGAAGCCTAGGAGAGAGTAGAATGTGTGAGTGCTGAAGGTGTGTGTTTGTGCTTGTGCTGTTGATAGGGGTGGGTGTAAGGAGCATCTGTCAGTGCTGAGGGTGGCCCCTTTTCCTGTTGGTAATTGGATCTAAAAGTTTATAACTCAGGCTGACAGATGAGTGCGTTGTTGAGAGAATGGGAGGTCTGGGAGTGTCGGAGGGACATCCTCAGTCGGGATGTGAACTTGACATTGTCATGAAAAACGTTACTACAGTTCAGCGCCGGCGAGTCAGTTATTCCACGCAAAACCACTCAATATTAGGCTAGTGCTACTGTACCGACATGTTTGTGATGCCTGTCATTTTTTGTTGATGCCTAATTGGTTACTCAGCAATGTGAAGCACACACACACACCTCATTTTGGGAGAGGGGGCCAGGATCAAGTGGAAGGGAGTTCCACCACCTTAGAGTGAGAAATGGTGTACATAAAGTTTGTTTTCTGTTGAACATTATTGCAGAAAAGTCAAGCCAATTATTTTAGTGACAATAATTCGTCCAAAGTGTTGCCAGTTGTAGAGTGAAAGAGGAATCTAATCACAGTCTAGTTCATTTGCCTCATTTGATTGACTGAATGTGTGTCCTGCTGCAGGGATGGGATGAAGGAGGATGTTAACGTGCAGTTCCCTGTTCCCCTCTGTGCAGGTGGTGATGAACCACATGAGACGAAAATGCAAATGCCATGGGACATCAGGAAGCTGCCAGCTGAAGACCTGCTGGCAAGTCACACCGGAGTTCAGGGTGGTAGGCTCGCTGCTCAAGGAGCGTTTCCACATGGCCACCCTCATCAAAGCGCACAACAGGAACACGGGCCAGCTGGAGCACGCACACCACCCCACACACAGACGGCTCAACGAGCTGGTCTACTTTGAGAAGTCCCCGGACTTCTGCGAGAGGGATCTGCGGTCCGACTCGGCCGGAACGCAAGGGAGGATCTGTAACAAGACGAGTCACGAAATGGACAACTGTGAAAGCCTCTGCTGCGGGCGAGGCCGTAACATTTTACAGCAGACCCGCAGTGAACGATGCAACTGCAAGTTCCACTGGTGCTGTTACGTGGTCTGCGAAGAGTGTCGAATAACAGAGTGGGTCAGTGTCTGCAAATGAAGAAATGCCGAAATGTAATAATCTACCTTTTTTTAACAGAGAAAGACTGCAATGCACCCCTTCCCTTTGCAATGGACTGCCATTTCCATTAATAGAATGGATCGCACGAAAACAAGACTGGAATATAGCCAGTTCAAAGAGGTGCACAACAAATGTGTGCACAGCATGTGTCCAACCGCCACAGTTCCGAGACTCTGGATCTGCACTGCCTTTCATCTCGGAAAGTGTTTTTAGGATACATTAGATTAAAGATAGTGAGATACTATGGATGGTATTGATAACTGAGCACTCATTTATTTAAACAAGGTGTCCCGAAAATGACAAATGGCGGATTTTGTTATCTCTAGACTAAAACAACTGCATGGGATCCCTGTAATTTAAGAAGAAGAAGAAGAAGACAAGCAGCAGTTGGGTAAAAGCTAGAGATTGTTCCAGAATGTTACATCTACTCTTGCTATACTCAGAGCGACAGGTTAACCATGTCAACTCATTTCGAAAGTTTTGTAATGTTTCAGGTTACAAAATGTGGCAATTCTAGATGTCACTCTGCAAAATGGCTACCTTGTCCCTCACAACAGTACATTTGTCCATACTGGCAAAAAAAATAAATAACAGGAAATGTGGACTAGAGTGTTGACTGTTGCGGGTGTTCTCTTGCAAGGATGGAGTTGGGAAGACAGAGGATCAGATGATCAAGCGATAGAGACATGAGTAGTTACAGTACACAGAACGGACATGAGAAACAGCCCGAGGGCAAATGGTGGAGCTGATTCATGTCTGGAAGGCTGAAACGATGAAAAGACTGGGCCCGTTGGTTGGTCTATGCAAAATAGGGTCATCTATAGCCCTGCCTTCACACGACTAACTGTTGACATGTAGTCAATGTTATAAAGCACTACCGTTATCTCATAGGTTTGACTCAATGGACAGTTAGAAATTGACTGGGTTGTGGTGGTGGTCCAAAAAAGGGGAGGGGTGTTTTTCTATTGGGCACAGGGGTGGGTATAGTGCGTTTATTCTCTGGTTTACATTCGCCATTTTGCAGATTTTAATATGTGATTTCTTCCATCCTAGCCAAATGTCATCATCTTCTTGTGCTTCCCCTATCAAGGTGTTTTGGTACTTCCCTGATGCACTGCGCTTTTCCGCACCTTAATTATACCACAGGTCAATATAGTCTACCAGTCTAACTGTCTATACTGCTATCTATCCACCATTCATAGTGACAATAGTGGAAGGTGGATCGTTTGCATGTTGACGTATATTGTCTCGTCCTGAAGGCAGAACTGAGTGATGTCCCCTTAGATTGGCCAGCTGGCAAATTCAAAATTGGCTATATTGTAAAAATGTATGAACAGAAAATGCTTTTTGGTCTTCATTTTAGGTTAGAGTTAGGTATTAGGTATAGCAGTGTAGTTAAGGTTAGGGTTAAGTTTAGTTTTAGGTTAGGTTTAGGTTAGGTTAGGCTCTGCTAGTGCAGAGCTAAGTCCAGAACAAGATTCATGACAGAAAATGTTAACCTGCGGCTATTTTATCCAGATCTGATACATGCTAAGTCGCAATCATACCACACATAAAATCATTCAAATTGGCACCAATTTTCAATATAAGCGGAGATGCCAAGTGCATGAAAGAACAGTGAAGACATGAGACACGCAACTCTAAAAGCTCCCGCATTTATCTTTTTTAGGGACAATACTATTATCCTACCTAAACTAGCCTACAACACCACAATTTCAAGTGAGTACAAAATTCATGCTCTAGGCTTTAAACTGCAATGAAAATGTAACTTGAAAAAGCCTTGTTCTTTGAACATTTCATTCCATTAATTCCATTGGATCATTTGTGGGTTTACTCTCAATGCGCTGTCTGTTGCATATCATCATTCTCCCAAGTTGTCTTATAATATTGGGGCCACATATCCTCCCAACAGGCCCAGTTATTCAGGAAAGCTGAAAAGGATACTTCGGGATAGACTTCCAGTCATTGTGCTAACGCTAGTTAGCTTTGGGTCGCAAAACTACCTTTAACTTCCTTCAAACTGGACACAGAGACATACAAGTGGTTCCTCTGACTCTGGTGAAGTATATAATGGGCCTCATTGCCAAAATCCCAATGTGTCCCTTTAACACGGCTCTGCCTTCTCTCCGATCTGAACGACTATTCCTCGCGCTCCTAGAACCTAACGCTTCAATATAGCCAAAATATTTGTCATTTCACTGTTAAAATTTTATGTGTGGCGTAAACACAACCGGTCACAATGTTTTAATCCGGTTAGGCTACTTCAAAAAGCCTCCTTTAGGCTACTTTCGCATATTCGTCCAAAATATAATTCCAGCATCCAAACTGCAGATTGTGGTGTTAAAATTGCAAACCAAGAAGTTGGTCTACTTTGCTTATTGGTTGTGGTGCATTGGTACAAAAACCTGTTTGTGAAAAATATATATATAGAGAGAGAGAGAGAGAGAGAATTATAAATATAGCATCAAAATCTTGAAAATCGGATTTCCCCCTAGCTGATCATTGTCTGCAGCCGGCTCTGATCGTAGTGCAGGTCTAATGGAACAGGCAGGGAGAGTTAGCTGTCCGAGGTGTTCGTCAAACCCTCAACATTCTGGCCCTTAGCCCTGCGTGGCACCGACTGTGCCACAAAAGCATGCAGAAGTGGCAAAGTCGATATCCACGTTTATAATCACAGATATTGTGATTTTGGTCATAAACATCATTTATTTGTTAATTCTGTGCCGGGGGAGTGCATTTTATTTTACAGTACAAGGCGAGGTTTGGGTGAAAATATTTCAAATGTTGCGGAGGTGGGCGATTCTTTTCTTTCTATGACACCTCAAGTTGGACCAGACCCCCACCCCCAGTACATTTCTAACTGTCCCCAATTAAGTTAGCTGTAAACCACCATTTTGTACAGATGAATGGTCGATGTAAGTTCTTCCAAACCTAAAACTCAATGCAAATATATGGTTGTCTATATTCTGTAAAAAATAATAATAATTGTTGTTTCAACTAAATATTATTATGTAACTGGTTCCACAGCATTTCTTTGTGTGTCATATTCAACTTGTCCTCTGAACTCACAACCTCTTGGTTTACGGCACGTTAATCTTCCTGCTACATCATCATGTCTGTGTCAACGACTGATTTCACCTGTACTGCTACCCGTTGCACTTCAGAGTAAATCTCAACTCTGTTAAAAGTACACTCAAGAAAAGCTATTATGTTCGTCATAGTGATTCAGGAGTAACATTAAAACAGAGTAATATGCTCCGCCAACATTAGACAACTATACAGAAAAAACAAGAATCACTTAACTAAGTCAATCAAATCAACGATGAGAGAATAGTCAGGTTAAGTGATAATCCACCAAGACATGGTGGTGAAGCAGGAGGATCGGAATGCCATCAACCAAGAGTTTGTGAGTTCAAATCCCAGGTGAATATATAATCTACCTGTAAATAAACATGCACAATGTAATTATGTGTGTCAAATATGTGTGTTCAAATCACTGTCAGTTGCACAGACTTTTCTTTTAGTTAAGATGCCTAAGTAATGTCTAGTTGTATGAACATATGAGACAAGTTGAGCAAACACGTCATTTTAAAAATGGACAGCATTTTTGTCAAAGTTTCCTCAAGTTGGAGCTTAAGTTTGGGCCTTATATATACATTTTTTGTTCAGGTAACACTTGGAATGAAAAGTTGAGTAAACAGAAAAATGTCTTTGGAACCAGTTACTGAATAATAAGTTGTTGAAACAACTAGATTTGTGGGTGTTTTTTACAGTGCATCCTTGTTTGCTAATAGGTCCATTGTTTGCTAATAGGTCCATTGTTTGCCTGGATGTGTGTTTTATTATGAAAATCGAATTTCTGCATAGAATATATCAAAATGCATTTTATCAAAGAACCGGTCAGTTAGGGTAATTTATTAATAGCAAATACATTGGGTCTGTGTTTTAAAAAAACCACATGATATGTTACTGGTAAAATGTTAGATTATTTTGATGCAGATTTAGTAGTTTGCACATTAATTTTGTTCTGGAGAATGTGTATTTTGGGGATATAATATAGCAATATTCATTTTGTTATAAATGTATTATTTTTCATCTTCGTTGGTCCTGGTTATTTTCTAAGTTATTTTATTTTTGTGGACGACTTAATATTTGTAAAACAATAAAGAACTAAAGTTTTTTTTTTTTAAAGGGACTTTAATGTGAAGACAAATGAGAAGAGTACGTTTAAAAAATATTTAAAAATAAAGTGCAACAATGGATCTGGTCACGAGTCAGCAACTTTACTGGTGATGCACATCATTCCGACTCTTTTGCCTTCCCATAGATGTTGTTGTTTGCGTGCAGCTGCAGATAACAGCACCGGGGCATCCTGGCTTAGTGATGCATTCTCAGTTCCCTAGTGTAGGATGAAGTGACCAAGTCAAGTGTAAGAATGTGAGAGATATGCTTTCAAAGTCAATAGATGTGCACTATTAATGTGGAAAAGTCATACAGACCTATTCTTATCTAAACACACAAGCTGAGAAAAAAAAGAAGCTCTCCCTCTTTACTGTCTTATAATAGTAGCTTGGCATCCAGTATTAGTTTGGCTCATTTTTGCCTTGGTAAGAGCTGCTTGAACTGTGAGAACATGTCGTGCCTCAAACCCTAGGTTGACATGTAGCGTTTGCAATCCGCACTGAGATGTCCCCAGGCCTTCTGTCAGCCGACAGTGAGCTTCATCAGCAGCCAAATTGCAGCGAGTTGATCATTTTTGCCTTATATAAACAGGCAGTACCAGAAATGAACAAACAGTACTTGCGTAAGATGATTTTTAAGCGCTTCCCTTTGATAATTCCTTCTGTCTTTCAAAAAAAGGAGGAATTTCCATTTGAATCATGAATAGGTATAATCACCCAGATGAATACTTTAAAAAGAAAGCAATCAATTGTTGGCCATCACTGGTGCATGCATCCCTGTCTGGACTTTTAGTTCATTTGAATAGTATCTCTTATTGATCTTGAGAGTATGTCCCAAAGTTATTCTAAACGTAAAGAGTGACTGCCTTTAAAAAAATAAACAAATTCCTTTGATGTGGCGTCTTCTGTATATGAGTCAGAAACAGTGATTCTAGTGTCAAAGTTGACAACGAAGTGTATTTAGGATAATTTTGGTCAGAAAGTCAGTCTCGCCTAAAAAATAAGTTTGGAACATCCGTGGGTCGTAACAGGTAAATGAAAGTTGGGTTTTGATTGGAGGATGGTCCATTTGCCCGGTAACATGGGGTGAACAGCTGCGGTGATTGCTCTCCATCCAATACCATAGACAGTGAGACAGACCTGCTCAGCAGCTCCGACTTTGTTTACATAAGACATTTTCTTTAACTTGAGAAATACTCCACCAAATAACCTTAGTTAACTAAAACGTCCTCTGCAAAAACGTCAAAAGGAATGACAGATTTCTTGAGTTATCTTCGATTCATTCCGGGGATTTTGAGGAAGTGAAATAGGCTGCCATGTCTACGGTGTCCCACGGGGGACAGACACCATCAACCAGCCACAGAATCGGTTAGGAAACACAACTCCAAGACTGAAATCTCATTTTTTCTAATGAGTAACAGACAAAACACGTGCCAAGCGAAATGTTCAGTGGCTCTTAAAGTACCTAACATTAGGTTGGTGATTGAGAATGAGATGTTTAATCCTGTTGCATGAGCTGGCAGGTGTGGTATAAACCTCTTTATACAAAAACAAACATTCAAATGCTGCAATAATTACACGAGGACACACTTGGACCTACATTGAACAAATACTTATCGTTGCACGCACTCATTATCCAATAGCACACCCTTTTCCAGCCCAGTCCCATGAAATAGCAGAAAAACCTTCCATTTGCATTTTAATCAGTGTTTTTAAATGTCAGAAAACACTGCTGCCCGATGTCTGACCTTGGGGCATAGAACCTACATGCTCTGAATTAAAAACCATGAACTGTTTCACCAGTCATATATTTAAAGAGTTGGTGACCAAAAATGTAAGCAGCTGAAAATGCTAGTTCATTAGTCTCCACAAACAAGCGTTGCTCTTTGTGGTGTAAAGACGGCAGGGAAAGCCACTCGCCATAAAGAAGAGCAGAGCAAGTCTCAGAGCAAGCAGATGGAAAACAGTCTGCACTGCCAAAGCCTGATTTGGAATAAATGTTCTCTGTGCATTTTTTCCCCCCAAGGGTGGATCGCCTAAAGCAGATTCAAGGGACCAGTCCATACAAGCAAGGTCCCAAACAGAAGAGAGTACACACAGCACAGGTACCAAACAGAAGAGAGTGCACACAGCGCGTGAACTTCTGAGCAACAGTTTTTATTGCAAGAAGTCTTCCTGATTGCCTTTGTTGAACGCAAACACACTGCAATTCAGGGTTAATAACCATAGCATGTTTATTGAAAGTGTTACATGACTCGTTTATGCTTGTTTGGCCATACTCGGAAAGAGGATTTATTATTTGACATTATCGTCAGCACGAAGACCACACGTGAGTGCTGTTATAAGTGTAGGATTACTGGTCTGTTTGACGTGTCTGACAGGAGCAAGCTCTGCTGAAGGCTGACAAACCATGAAGCATAGTCATTATTGGTTTATTACAATCCAACAGAAAACAACCACTTTTCTCATGTTTTGACATCCAGTGCGTGGCCTATCCATCATAGCTTAGCACAGGTAGGGTGTCCATATTAGGGGGTGTCCTAATATGGACACCTTACAGAGGTATGCTACTGTGGCTGCAGTTAGGGAGGTGATCACGAGGCAGTGCTTCTTGCTATCAGTACCATTCATCTGGGGAAGGGCTTGGTGATTACCAGACCCATTGTTTACGGACTCCCTTCCTATGGGCACTCAGCCTGTGGTCCTGACTTTTGTGGCTGAACGGGGCCACAGGACACCTCCTCTAGAGACACACACATGTTTGTAAAGGAGTGTAGCGAAACAATCGTTGGGCCACTTTTTGATAATAATTCACATAATAATGGACCATTCCAGTTGCGTGATGGTTAATCACAGACCAGGGTTTCAAAATTCCAGTAGACTTCTCCAAATTCCCAGGTTTTTTTCGGAGATCCTGGCTGAATCTTCCAAAATCCTGGGAATTTGGGGAACGCTACCAAAATGTCGCAGCCCTATCACAGACCAAGCTCAGAAGTAGCAGTGGGGATTAACAAGAAAAAAACACACGTTTTCTTACTTGACAATGTCAAATTTGATATTGTGAGCATTGGAGTGCTGCCCCGTTGAGTTATATGGAACCCCCCAAGCAAACATGAGTGGGCTGTAGGTTCCTTATAATGGGATATATGAACTATCCAGATGGTTCAAGCTTTCTGTGTAACACTAAGTAGTTGGTCATATTAGAGAGTTAGCCACACATGCTACAATACTTTATAGAATTCTAACGTCTTAGCGGGTGATGTTCAAAGACATTCATGGGATGGGCGGTTGAGTGAATCGGCCTGATGCTGCTCTAGGTGACTACGGACTGTAGCCTACTGTAAGTGACCAGTGGTCTGAGAGACGCCACAGTCAGTATGTCAGCAGATATGTAAGAGCAGATATGTAAGAGCAGATATGTAAGAGCTCAGGTCAGATCAGATGAGAACTCACATACAGACGTTTAATCCCATCCAGGCCCTTGTTCTCCCTCAGGTAACACTGTGATCGATCACTTTTGACGCGCCTTTATTGTCGGATTTGTTCTGTGGTCAATATGATAACACTCTGGACTGTCATCCGGCTTTGGTGAAAACATCATATTCCCGACTTCTTTTCGATACTCAGCTCGAGTTTGGAGAAATGCTTTCCCCCACTCAGGTTCTTGGCTGTCATTGGCGGAGGGCTCCATCGTTGATATAAGAAAAATTGTGTTTTTTTTTACGTGTACATGGCTTTTCCTACTTTTATTGAGGACAAATGGACTGATGACGGCTGTGAAATGCGGTTGTCTCACCTAGTTATCTCAATTAAGATGAATGCAACTGTAAGCCGCTCTGTAAAAGAGTGTTCATGTAACGGGTTTCTTCCATCTCCTCCTCTGACGAAGAGGTGGAACAAGGATCGGACCAAAATGCAGCGTGGTTCGTTAGATACATCTTTAATGTTGAAGAAAACACGAACAATACAAAACAACAAATGTCGAAAACCGAAACAGCCCTGACTGGTGCAACAAACACAGAGACAGGAACAATCACCCACAAACACACAGTGAAACCCAGGCTACCTAAATATGGTTCCCAATCAGACACAACGATAATCACCTGACTCTGATTGAGAACTGGCTCAGGCAGCCATAGACTAATCTATACACCCCACACAACCCCAAGACGAAACACACTACAAATAAACCCATGTCAGACCCTGGCCTGACCCAATAAATGAAGAAAACATAATAAATATAGACCAGGGCGTGACAGTCCACTAGATGATTAAATGTAAATTCAACTTGATGGGTGCAGCATATTCATTGTTATTTTAGTTCAAATTGAGATTAAATATGAAAGAAAATACTGCAGCGCCAGCATAGGTAAAATATGCGCTACAAACACATAGATACATACGATACCTCACTGTACATACAGACATACTGCACCTCATACATACACTACCGTTCAAAAGTTTGGGGTCACTTAGAAATGTCCTTGTTTTCCATGAAAACATACATGAAATGAGTTGCAAAATGAATTGGAAATATAGTCAAGACGTTGGCAAGGTTAATTGAAATAATAATTGTGTCCTTCAAACTTTGCTTTCGTCAAAGAATCCTCCATTGCAGCAATTACAGCCTTGCAAACCTTGGCATTCTACTTGTCAATTTATTGAGGTAATCTGAAGAGATTTCACCCCATGCTTCCTGAAGCACCTCCCACAAGTTGGATTGGCTTGATGGGCATTTCTTACATACCATACGGTCAAGCTGCTCCCACAACAGCTCAATAGGGTTGAGATCCGGTGACTGTGTTGGACACTCCATTATAGACAGAATACCAGCTTACTGCTTCTTCCCTAAACAGATCTTGCATAGTTTGGAGCTGTGCTTTGGGTCATTGTCCTGTTGTAGGAGGAAATTGGCTCCAATTAAGCACCGTCCACAGGGTATGGCATGGTGTTGCAAAATGGAGTGATAGCTTTCCTTCTTCAAGATCCCTTTTACCCTGTTCAAATCTCCCATTTTACCACCACCAATGAGCCCCCAGACCATCACATTGCCTCCTCCGTGCTTGACAGATGGCGTCAAGCACTCCTCCAGCATATTTAAATTTTTTCTGCGACTCACAAATGTTCTTCTTTGTGATCCGAACATCGCAAACTTAGATTTGTCCGTCCATAACACTTTTTTTTCCAATCTTCCTCTGTCCAGTGTCTGTGTTCTTTTGGCCATCTTAATCTTTTCTTTGTATTGGCCATTCTGAGATATGGCTTTTTTTTGCAGCTATGCCTTGAAAGCCAGCGTCCTGGAGTTACCTCTTCATCATTGAGGACATGTGAGGCGTCTGTTTCTCAAACTAGACACTCTAATGTACTTGTCCTCTTGCTCAGTTGTGCACCGGGGCCTCCCACTCCTCTTTCTATTCTGGTTAGAGACAGTTTGCGCTGTTCTGTGAAGGGAGCAGTACACAGCATTATACAAGATCTTCAGTTTCTTGGCAATTTCTCGCATGGAATAGAAATTTCTCAGAACAAGAATAGACTGACAAGTTTCAGAAGAAAGTTTCTGGCCATTTTGAGCCTGTAATCGAACCCACAAATGTTGATGCTCCAGATACTTAGCTAGTCTAAAGATGGCCAGTTTTATTGATTCTTTAATCAGTACAACAGTTTTCAGCTGTGCTAACATAATTGCAAAAGGGTTTTCTAATGATCAATTAGCCTTTTAAAGTGATAAATTTGGATTAGCTAACACAACGTGCCATTCGATCACAGGAGTGATGGTTGCTGATGGGCCTCTGTACGCCTATGTAGATATTCCATAAAAATCTGCCATTTCCAGCTACAATAGTCATTTACAACATTAACAATGTCAACACCGTATCTCTAATCAATTTTTATGTTATTTTAATGGACAAAAGAATGTACTTTCCTTTCAAAAACAAGGACATTTCTATGTTACCCCAATCTTTTGAATGGTAGTGTACATACATACATACATACATACATACATACATACATACATACATACATACATACATACATACATACATACATACATACATACATACATACATACATACATTCTGTCAGCTTCTTTACAAATACTTGATCTGTGCTAACATTATAGTTTGAACTTTATTACTTTTTAATGGCCTGTACCAGCATGAATGCTATCGAGGAGGAAAGAAGGATAATTTGTGGGCCATATTCATGCAATATTTCAGAGCAGGCCAGCAAGTACATGCTTTTAACACCATTTGCAACATGTTCTGGGTGACCAAAGCCGACACCACGAGTAGCTTTAGTTCCATTTTCTTGAAGGCTTTGCGAAAAGGGTTATGAAGCCTGCTCACCCAAGTGACTGTTCCCAATTTACACGAGCTTAGGCTCTATGGCCATGTCTTCACCAGGCAGGAGATTAGAGTGACACAAGGAGCAATCCACTGAAATATTGATTAGCGGGGTTAAATATTTCCTCGCCACGAGTGCTATAAACGGATAGGAACCACAAGCTCTCGGCCCAGCTAGGTCCCTAAGAGGGAAAGCTTTCGACTCACAGCCAGCCCACTCCACCTCCCCAGGTCCCCGTCTGTCATTAGATCAAATCTGTTCTCGTGCTCTGTTGTGACGTCCTAAATACTTCACGAGTTCTCTTTTAAAAAGGGCTCATTGAGTCACTTGTTGCATCCCTCATAGAACATCATGTCCTTTGGCGCTAAAGGGGGCTGAAGATGATGATCTAATGGACTTCGTGCAGTTTTGGGAACATTTTGTCAGTTAAGAATGAGTTATTTCAAGAGAGCGTGTTTGAAACATACCTAATGTCTTGAAACTCTGGAGTGAATTGGGGCAGTCCACAGATTTTCCCAACTAACTAATGGAGTTTAAAAAAAATGAAAAATGTCATCAAATAGTCATTTTATCCTGATGGGTGGCATTTTTATACAGATGCTATCTTAGCCTTCGATATCATTGGCCTCTACTCAAGGGCCAAGAGTTGTTTTAGGTAGATTTTAAGACAGTTTCATCCATGGTTGCCTTTAAACATAGGAATGTACTTAAAACACCATTAGAAAACAATCTTTTATCTGTGCTAGGATGCATATTTTGGTCATCTGTCTTGCATTCTCAGGAACACAGACAGCCCCTGGTGTAACAGCCCCCTTTTTGCCTTCAAGAGAATTCTCCTGGAGAATAATATAGTGTTTCAAAATGTTTACACTTGGGGCTGGGTTCAATCTGTATCGCTGAAGCGTTGCAGATTGAGCAATCAAAGTTTTAAGGTAATTTCCAAATGAGAAGACATATTGCAGCGTTTACATGAATGCAGTGTCCGCTCACACGGAACCATTGCCTTTAAACTTCAATCACGCTTTAACACTGAACTTCAGCGATGAAGATTGACTCCAACCATACAGATTGACTCCAGCCCTTGGTCATCATGGGAATAAAATGGTACTCCCTGTGTCCCTGGAGATACCTTCGAAAACCCTGGCACTCTCCCACCCACTGACCCAGGGCTCTACAGCTTTGATCAAAGTGATCTGCACTAAATGAGTTAAATAACTGCATCATCGAACCGACCATTCAAAAGTTCTAAAGAATATAACTCGCAATTTCAGCATTAATAACATAAAACGTACAAGCAACGTTACCCTTTAATCTTATGCTCTTCAGATTATTATAGATTTTTTTTTTTTTGGGGGGGGTTATTGCTGACCCACAACAACCCACAAGCCGCAGTTTATGATCACATAATATTAAATCACAGAGCTGTGGATAGTAAAGTGTTTTTATTAACCGATATGAGGGGCGATGGTTGAACAGAAACGGAGCCAAGCACTTGTGAATAAATTGAGGAGCTGAACTGTCGAAGTGAAAACAATGTTCCACAGTCATTTGAAGCATCTGGAGAAGATTCCAGACAACCAGAGATGGGAATAGGTACCACAGCTACAGGAACATGTGTGATTTTGTACTTGAATGATTTTATTTATTTATTTTCTGTTTTGTTATAAACTACGGAATGTTTTAAAGGGGCAATCAGCAGTTGCAACGTCCATTCTTGGACTTGTGAATGTATGATGCTGTATGTACTCATTTGTTCTTAAATAATATAACTTAGTAATGCCTCATGTGCTTAGTTCAACTCATCAGAATCCAACATATAAGCTTTACTCCAATGTTTGTTAGCAAAGTAAATGTAAACAAACACTATATAGCCTAAAACATGGTTCAACAATCATTTTGACATTATGGAGGGTCCAACTTTTCAGCCACAGCTCTGTCATGTGGCTCAGTTGGTAGAGCATGGTCCTTGCAATGCCAGGGTTGTGGGTTTGATTCCCACGGATTGACCAGTACGAAAATGTATGCACTGTAAGTCGCTCTGTATGTTATATTAATTTGACAGTTCTTACATTTCTCCAGCCCCATCCCTCAGCTATTTATTGAAACAGGGGCAGGGAAGCACTTTGTTATTGTTTCAGCTGCTGATTGCCGCCTAAAGGAATTCTTGCAATTTCAGTACAAATCTTTACCATCTACACAACTGCATGGCCAAACGGATGGCTATTATCTCAAGTCTTTCCAACTGCAAAGACGTAGCTCTTCAGATGAAGATTTATAATGGGACCAACGTAATGGACACACTTTGGTGCCAAAACCTGCATTCCTCTACTGCGGTCACACTTCAAAAAGGACTTCAAAACGGACTTTACCGTAAAGAATTTGAATGAAAGAACAACAAATCACCAGGTATGCCATTGCCACTCATTGGCTGACCATTAGGCCCGGGATGAATCATTTATACCTCTGAGCTACAGCATGTCTGACAATGAGGACGGGGGTGGGGAGGAAAGGTTGGGGGATGGCATAATACACGGTCCAAGCAGAACACAGAAGTTCTGACAAGTATTCCAAGACAAACAGTAGAACTACGGTTTCAAAAAAGTATGCGCAAACTTGTTCCATACGATTTATTTACCTCGTAAAAAAAAACATCAGAGGGTATTTATTATCAATAAAACATTGGTAAAGGGACATGACACTGGGCTACGTGAGGCTAGAATATAGGCTAATCAATAACAGCTCTTTGTTCCGAAAAAGACAAAGCCCCAGGGCATTTCTGCTACCTTAAACAAAAGGTCAACATGCTCTGCACAGACCTGTAGTACTGAGTTCAGAGATCATTCCAGAAATGTTTCCCTCCTTCAACCCTGCAGATCTTTCCCAGTGAAATATGTCTAATACCGCTTGTGGCACACCATACAAGTATACTGTGAACCAGTTGAATCAGCTGTATACATTAACTGTATCCATGGAAGGCCTGGACAGGAATGTACTCCACTGTCACGCTCGACGTCTCACGGGTGCCTCGTGAAGTCAAATGAAAGTGTGTCAGCGCTAGGGTGTCATCTACCACCACCCCTCCCTCTCTCGTCTTATTTGGTATGCTGGAGTCGTCTTAAGCAGCGCTAGAAATGACTTGGGAGAGACAGATTGGGACATGTCTGAAGGGGAGTGTCGAGGCTTCACTGTTCCCTAATGTTGAAACCTGCCTGCTGATGTGTGTGTCAGACATTACCTGCGCCAAACGCGACGCCTGAATCAGATGACATAACCTTGGTCATGTGACATCAGCATCCTACTACAGTACGCACACGTCTTGTTCACAGCATACAATTTTTTAACCCACCTGACTTTTGAAATCCTCGACTCCGTACCTTTTGGAGGGGTAGGGGTGGCGGTGGGAGGAGGAGGTCCCGATTGATGTCTTTCCTCTGAGGTGTAATTCTTCTTACGTGATCTGCCAAGATAAGTGACAGGTGGCTTTTTAAAACAACACAGGGGTGACATCTGGAACAGGCAACCTTTATAAGGATTACGACATCAGGGTGTTCTCCTCCAGATAAATAAAAAAACAAGAGGTGGTAAATGGGTGGGTACCTTGCAGGCGCTCCAAACAGCCAGAGTTATAGTTATTTTCCTCATCTCAATGTGGAAACCACAACTGAGCACCTGGGAGGCTTCTGTGTCATCTGACTGATGGAATACACTTAGCTTAGCTTAGCTTAGCTTAGCTCAATTGACATTGGAGTCGGTGGGCTATGGAATCAAAGTCAGCTCTGATATTGAACAGCATTGCTGTATTTGTATCAAGAAAAGCCCCTTTTACTCTCATTCACCCTGGTTGAATGTTTGATGTTTGGCACTTGACATAGAACCGACAGCTTCTCTAGGCACTTTAGTGAAGGAACGATTGTGTGTTATACAGAAAACTATTACAGAGCAAATGTCTGCCAGAGATAGCTAATTGTCCAGTCTTCTCCAAGCAGGAATCCCTCTCTCCTTCTCTCCTTTTCTCTTTTCTCTGGCATTGATGCCAGGTTGGCGGTTTCGAATGAAGACAAGTGAGTCACTCACTATACACTCTTTCGAAGCTCCGTAAGAAAGAGCCTATAATGACATGCTGTATGTATGAGACAGCCATAGAACCAAAACAAGGAAAAGCATGAGCCCAGTGCCGACTCCAAAGAGCCCTCTGTGAAATGTGTTGTGAAGCCCTACACAGCTGAGCCTTTGATGATTTTAATCAGCAGCAAAGCACTGTCAAATGAACTTTAAGGAAACCTTAGGAATCCCACAAGAAAGACCTGCACCGGTGGTGTGCTCTTCCCACTTCCCGTTGACTGCTGGAGATCCTCATTGTCCTGCTGCTACTGTGTAACGTGATATTAGGTGAAATACTGTATATTCATGCAAAAATAACCACAGGGGAGCTTTTAAACAGACAGCTGAATACAACTGTCAGCCACGCAGGGACCAAACTGCATTACAGTAGATGCACCATGCATTCATTAAACATTGTGGTTAATAGGAATACGGCGTCCATATTAGGACTGCCTTATGAGAAAGGTGAAAGGTGTGCAGCAGGTGACATGGATGGGTTGAGGGTCTTTCAGGGCATTGGGCCTTTATTGAGTGGCCAGCCATCCAGCCAGGACGGTGACAGAGGCCAGAAAGAGGCACACAGCGTGGAGCGGAGCGGCAGCGCCGAGCACATCACTTAGACGGGCAATAAACGCAGGTCTTTAATCTGGCTAGACCAGCTGTCCGCGGCTGACAGCACCGAGGTTCTCATTACCTCCCTCTCATGTGGTCATGCAGCTGCAAGTGGCGTGCCTCCACTACATTGCTCCCAAACAGGGGGACTTTCCAAGTAGAGGAGAGAGAGAGAGAGAGAGAGAGAGAGAGAGAGAGAGAGAGAGAGAGAGAGAGAGAGAGAGAGAGAGAGAGAGAGAGAGAGAGAGAGAGAGAGAGAGAGAGAGAGAGAGAGAGAGAAACATCCTAACTTTGGAGTAACAGTACACACTTTGCAGAGTCCCTTGGTTTCTACACTTGAGCGTAAAATAGACAATTTAGCTAAGCAAGACTGTGCAGAATCAGAAGGCACCATTTTGAGATTTGAAGTGGTTTGCCGCCTTTCATTTACAACCTGTTCATGTCACAGCAGGGAGCTATCAACATAGTAAGAATGAGAAGTTCTTCAAGGTAATGTCTTTGGAGGTGGTGTCAACGTGAGGGTTTGTCATGTGTGCATCATTAGGTTACACGGGGGTTGAGAGGGAGATACTGTGCTGCAGCTAAAAAATGTCTCCCGTACAAATGTGCCCCAGGTGATCGGTGGCCACAGGGATCGGTCTGAGGAAAGCAGTTTACCTCACATGAGAGGAATGCGAGTGTTTACCTTACACATGCAAATAAGTTGTGCTCTGTATCAAAGTTCATGGGATAACCGACCACACCTTCAAGAGCTTTCTGATATGAGATAACACAGTGAGGTGCGGTGGACACAGGACCTTTTCATCAGCCATGAAGTCTGGTCAAAACTGACAGGAGGTTTCATGTCCTAAACTGAATCAATGGAAGCAATCCGATGACAATAAATAGACACGGAAATAAATAAATAATAGTGAATACATTCACGGTGTGTATTTGCAGCCAATTATTATTATAAAGGAAGGACATGCAGGTGTGGTCTTTCCTGCTCTACGACTCATGCATGATGCATCATGCACGAGTATTGCTACTGTTTTTAATCTTTAGTCATTTCCAGAGGAACATGTAACGTCTCTCTATGATAATGATCTGTCTCTCCCAGACCCAGTCCCCACATTGATCCTTATCTGAGCTTCCATGACTAATGGGGAGGTTTCCCAATCACTTAACAGATCTAGGATCATAAATCAAAGTGATTATAAACGCTAGCCAGTCATAAGAGAACAATTTCATGAATTTGAAGCAGTAATTCAGTAATTCATTCGAATCCGATCATTAGACCTCTCACGGCAGGCTTCAGTCATACAAAAGTTATACTTAAATCTGAACTAGTTCTCTAGCAGATTAGTAAGAACGTCTCAAGAATGTCTCCCAGGTGGCGCAGTGGTCTAAGGCACTGCATCTCAGTGCAAGAGGTGTCACTAGAGTCCCTGTTTCAAATCCAGGCTGTATCACATCCGGCTGTGATTGGCGAGTCCCATGGTGCAATGTAGATTGCAAAATAGTTGGGAAGAGATTTTTGATGTAATGATTCCATGGAACATGATTTCTGAGCTGGTACACAAAATGACTATCAGGTTTGAAGGTAAGACCCAGATGCAGACTATGTTGGAGTAACAATGTTTACTACAGCAACAGGGCAGGCAAACGACAGGTCAAGGCAGGCAGGGGTCGATAATCAAAACCAGGAGGGCGAGAAAAAGAGAGACTGGGGAAAAGCAGGAGCTGAGACAAAATACGCTTGTTGACTTGACAAGACAAATGGGCAACAGACAAACAGAAGACAAAGGGCTGTGAGACATGGGTTTAACTCTGGATACACGAAAGGTGGGATGTATACGAAGAGTAGAAGACAGCAGAGGGGCTAATCATCTTGTCGATAAACCGGGGGGAGAGTTTGCGGGATTCCACCCGGAGGGACAGATCCCGGGTGGATAGCCATACCGTCTGTCCCAGACAATACTGGGGATCCTCTTGTCGTTAATAACCGGAGGTGGTCTTGAGGGGGGTAGAATCCGGAGGACAGGCTGGCCGACGACCCTATGAGGGTGTGGAACGCCTTCCAAAACCCAGATGAGAACTGATGGCCCCGGTCAGAGACCATGTCAACCGGTAGTGCCATGGATCCAGAAGACTTGCTGCACCATGAGCTGGGCCGTCTCCTTGGAAGAGGGTAGTTTGGGGAGAGGAATGAAATGGGTGGCTTTGGAAAACCGATCCACCACAATCAGGATGGCGGTGTTGCCATCAGATGGGGGAAGACCCGTGACAAAGTCCAGGGAGATGTGGGACCAGGGACGCTGAGAGACAGGCAGAGGTTGGAGGAGATCAGCCGGAGCTTGTCGAGGAGTCTTGTTTTGTGCACACACCGTGCCAGCGGCAACGAATGCAGAGACGTCATAGAGGCCACCAAAAGCATCCTCACACAAAAGCTAGTGTTGTGACGTTGTATTGGTTAATGTGACAACTGTTGCTCATCGAATGATTGCAAGTTTTTATTTACGTGATTAACTGAATCAAGCAATTATTAACTCATTAACCTGGGGCACCATGGGAAAACTATGTTTTTATTGAGTTTCTATTTCCCAAATTAACTCAAAGAATATCAGAATATCGATTTTACAACAGCCGCTAATTAACCAGTTTCTTCTGTCTCATAATCTGAACGTCGTATAGCCCTTGCATCTGCACGGACCCGGGTCCCACTAATGAATTCGTACCACACCAATCTTAATTGAATAGTTATTTACTAAAAAGCTAAAACAATGATAAAAGATACACATAGACAAAACACATTATAGGCTATTGATTAGAACTTAGTAGTAGTATTAGTATTAGTATAACGGGCCATCACACTATGGTGTGTGTTACCCACAATGGGAATTTCAAAAGAGAGAGAAAAAAAGAGTACACAAGAGAAATATACATTTGGGTGAATTTGTCAGCTATACTATTCTAACCCTAGCCTTGCCTCAAACTGCCGCTCTTATGGGTCAGAATATATAATGATGTAATTATGTGGGGTGTGATCTCCGGGGATTCTCTGCGTGGACCGTTCCGTTGTTCGATGACGCACTTCTCCTGCGCACCTCGTTGCTATTCCTCCCGGTGTCCGTGTCCCTTTTGGCTTAGGAGTCTGTTACCTCACCCCTTTCTCTGGAAGGGGTCTTCTGAGGACAGACAGCTCTGTAGCTCAGAGCTCACAGCATAGGAATGAAACCCTTTAGATACCACGATTTGATGGGAGATGGAGGCTAGGTGGTTCGACTTGAATTCACCCGCTTAGACACAGCTACTCATCCGTAGCTTGGGTAGAAAAGGATTTCTTTGTCCTCAAACTTGTGTTGCGTTCAGGGTTTGTTGACTTTTTCAGACCCTGCTGCAGCTGGGGTCACGAAATCCTGTCGTAAATTCTATACTCACAGGTTTTATACCCTTGGGTCAGAAGTGGGCGTGCCCGCCTTTTGGGCAATTCTCTGGGCGTACCAAGTAAATGAGGCAAGGCTAGATTTTCTCAAATCTCATTTTAGACAACTAACTTAACATTTCATCTTCCCCAAAACATTCTCTTTGATTTGGATATTTTCCATACAACGTACAATGTGTAAACATCACACATATATTAGGAAAACCCTTCACATTACAATGTTTTCGTAATAACGTCATCTATTAACCTTTAATAACAGAACAAAAATGACATACATTTTCATAGTCCACCTATCGTCATGACCACCATTGTGGCTGAAGGAAACCATTGTTCCAAAGTCCCTTTATTTCATGTTTAATGTTCTGAGGCTGATTCTCCATAGTGACAGGACAAAGGAATTTGTCTGTGGCCTGAGATTTACAAGGGGCGTGGGGCCATAAAACTCCCCCACGTCTTCAGACCCACAGATCTCTCCTGCTCTGTTGGGGTTGAGAGATAATCTTGTAGGGTTGTGGTCTCCTGTAACCTGACACCAGGGTCCAGTGGGAGCCCAGGTAGCACACCAGTCTGAAGGAGTGGGCCACTCCAGGACCGCGAACCCCCGGGGTTCGGCTGGGAATGCTGTGCCTCCCGGACCTGTTTCCCTATAGTTTCCCTATACCCCAGCTGAGTGCCGTCGCCAGGCACAAGGTGGGAAGGATGGTCACATGCTCCAGGGTAATCTGGCTTGGCATTCTAGGATCTCGGCCGATATGAGAGGAAGAAATTGAACCGTGTGTACAGCAGGGCCCATCTATCTTGCCTGGATTCGAGGTGCGGAGATACTCCAGATTTTTGAGGTTGGTCCATATGTTGAACGAGTGTTCAATTCCAACCAGTGCCTCCATTCCTCCAAAACCATCGTCTCTGTGAGAAGCTCACAATTTCCTCATCATAGTTTTTCTCCGTGGCGTTGAGCCGATGGGAGAAGGGGCAGGGATGTAGCTTCAGGTCCAGGGCAGAACGCTGGGACAGGACCTCCCCCACTCCTACATCCGAGGCATCGACCTCCATCACGAACTGACAGGACGGGTCAGGATGAACCAGGATGGGAGCAGTGGTGAGGAGGTATTTGAGGTCCCGGAACGCCCGGTCAGCAGCAGGGGACTACGTGAAATTGAACCTTGGGAGAGGTGAGTTTGATTTCTTTTTATTTCACCTTTATTTAACCAGGTAAGCTAGTTGAGAACAAGTTCTCAAAACATACAGTCAATAATACAGTAGAATTTTTTTAAAGTCTATATACAGTGAGTGCAAATAAGGTCAAATAAGGGAGTTAACCTGTTGATGCTCTGGGGGCGCTATTTCATTTTGTCACAAAAAGATGCTCGACTATGCATATAATTGATAGCTTTCGAAAGAAAACACTGACGTGTCCAGAACTACCAAGATATTTTCTGTGCGTGCCCTAGAACGTGAGCTTCAGGCAAAACCAAGATGAGACGGCATCCAGGAAATGAGCAGGATTTTTGAGGCTCTGTTATCCATTGTCTCCTTATATGGCTGTGAATGCGAGAGGAATGAGCCTGCCCTTTCTGTCGTTTCCCCAAGGTGTCTGCAGCATTGTGACGTATTTGTAGGCAGATCATTGGAAGATTGACCATAAGAGACCACATTTACCAGGTGTCCGCCCGGTGTCCTGCGCCGAAATTGGTGCGCAAAAGACAGCTGCCAGTATTTTTCCATGGGATACAGAGAGGAAAGCAAGCTTCCCACGAACTGCATATCAATGAAGAGATATTTGAAAAAAACACCTGAGGATTGATTCCAAACAACGTTTGCCATGTTTCGGTCGGTATTATGTAGTTAATCCGGAAAAAGTTTTACGTTGTAGGTGACTGAAGTTTCGGTTCGTTTTCGGTAGCCAGACGCAATGTAGAAAACGGAACGATTTCTCCTACACACAGACGCTTTCAGGAAAAACTGCGCATTTGGTATGTAACTGAGAGTCTCCTCATTGAAAACATCAGAAGCTCTTCAAAGGTAAATGATTTTATTTATTTGGTTATCTGGTTTTTGTGAAAATGTTGCGTGCTAAATGCTACTCAAAATGCTATGCTAGCTTTGCATACTCTTACACAAATTAGTCAATTTCTATGGTTCAAAAGCATATTTTGAAAATCTGAGATGACAGTGTTGTTAAGAAAAGGCTAAGCTTGAGAGCAGACGCATTATTTTTATTTTATTTGCGATTTTCAGAAATCGTTAACGTTGCGTTATGCTAATGAGCCTGAGGATTTAGTCACGATCCCGGATCCGGGATGGGGAGTTCCAAGAGGTTTTAAGGCAATAAATAGGCCATGGTGGCGAAGTAATTACAATATGGCAATTAAACACTGTAATGGTAGATGTGCAAAAGATGGATGTGCAAGTAGAGATACTGTGGTGCAAAAGGAGCAAAATAAATAAATACAGTATGGGAATGAGGTAGATAGATGGGCTGTATACAGATGGGCTATGAACAGGTGCAGTGATCTGTGAGCTGCTCTGACAGCTGGTTCTTAAAGCTCGTGAGGGAGATGGGAATCTCCAGCTTCAGTGATTTTTGCAGTTCGTTCCAGTTAGTGGCAGCAGAGAACTGGAAGAAAAGGCGACCAAAGGGGGAATTGGCTTTGGGGGTGACAAGTGAGATATACCTGCTGGAGCTAGTGCTACGAGTGGGTGCTGCTATGGTGACCAGCGAGCTGATATAGGGCGGGGCTTAGGGATAACCTGCAGCCAGTGGGTTTGGCGACGAGTATGAAGCGAGGGCCAACCAACGAGAGCGTACAGGTCGCAGTGGTGGGTGGTATATGGGGCTTTGGTGACATAGCGGATGGCACTGTGATAGACTACATCCAGTTTTCTGAGTAGAGTGTTGGAGGCTATTTTATAGATGACATCGCCAAAGTCAAGGATCGGTAGGATGGTCAGTTTTACGAGGGTATGTTTGGCAGCATGAGTGAAGGAAGCTTTGTTGTGCAATAGGAAGCTCATTCTAGATTTCATTTTTGATTGGAGATGCTTAATGTGAGTCTAGAAGGAGAGTTTACAGTCTCGCCAGACACCTAGGAATTTGTAGTTGTCCACGTATTCTAAGTCAGAGCCGTCCAGAGTAGTGATGCAGGATGGGCGGACAGGTTTGGGCAATGATCGGTTGAATAGCATGCATTTAGTTTTATTTGCGTTTAAGGGGAGTTGGAGGCCACGGAAGAGGAGAGTTGTATGGCATTGAAGCTCGTCTGGAGGTTAGTTATCACAGTGTCCAAAGAAGGGCCAGAAGTATACAGAATGGTGTCGTCTGCGTAGAGGTGGATTAGAGAATCACCAGCAGCAAGAGCAACATCATCGACGTATGCAGAGAAGAGAGTCGGCCCGAGAATTGAACCCTGTTGCACCCCCATAGAGACAGCCAGAGGTCCGGACAACAGGCCCTCCGATTTGACACACTGAGCTCTATCAGAGAAGTAGTTGGTGAACCAGGTGAGGCAATCATTTGAGAAACCAAGGCTGTTGAGTCTGCCAATAAGAATGTGGTGATTGACAGAGTCGAAAGCCTTGGCCAGGTCGATGAATACACCTGCACAGTAATGTCTCTTATCGATGGTGGTTATGATATCGTTAAGGACCTTGAGCGTGGCTGAGGTGCACCCATGACCAGCTCTGAAACCAGATTGCATAGCGGAGAAGGTACGATGTGATTCAAAATGGTCAGTAATCTGTTTGTTAACTTGGCTTTTGAAGACGTTAGAGATGCAGGGTAGGATAGATATAAGTCTGTAGCAGTTTGGCTCTAGAGTGTCTCCCCCTTTGAAGAAGGGGATGACCGCGGCAGCTTTCCAATCTTTGGGAATCTCAGACGATACAAAAGAGAGGTTGAACAGGCTAGTAATAGGGGTTGCAACAATTTCGGCAGATAATTTAAGAAAGAGAGGGTCCAGATTGCTGTCGAAACCGGAGACCAAGGCTCGTGCTGACAAGGGGGAAGCCAGATTGCTGTAACCCCAGATGAAGCTGCAATAGAAGTTGGTGAACCCCAGGAAACGTTGCAGCTGCAACCAGGACGAAGGCTGGAGCAAATCCACCCCCGCTCTCACCTTCCCGGTATCCAGCGGAGATGATGTACCCCAGAAAGGGGATGGTGGAGCGATGGAACTCACACTTCCCTGCCTTAACTTCTTGCGTCGAGCAATCCCGGATCCGGGATTCTATTTATAGCCTCAAGCTCATTAGCATAATGTAACGTTAACTATTCATGAAAATCGCAAATGAAATGAAATAAATATATTTGCTCTCAAGCTTAGACTTTTGTTAACAACACTGTCATCTCAGATTTTCAAAATATGCTTTTCAACCATAGTTAATAAACAAGCATTTGTGTAAGAGTGTTGATAGCTAGCATAGCTATAAGCCTAGAATTCAGCCAGCAACATTTTCACAAAAACAAGAAAATCATTCAAATAAAATAATTTACCTTTGAAGAACTTCAGATGTTTTCAATGAATAGACTCTCAGTTAGATAGCAAATGTTCAGTTTTTCAAAAAAATATTATTTGTGTAGGACAAATCGCTCCGTTTTGTTCACGTTTGGCTATGAAAAAAACCTGTATCCAGTTATAGCCTCAAGCTCATTCGCATAACGTAACGTTAACTATTTATGAAAATCGCAAATGAAATGAAATGAATGTGCTGGCTCTCAAGCTTAGCCTTTTCTTAACAACACTGTCATCTCAGATTTTCAAAATATGCTTTTGAACCATAGCAAAACAAGCATTTGTGTAAGAGTATTGATAGCTAGCGTAGCATTTAGCGTAGCATTTAGCGGGCAACATTTGCACAAAAACCAGAAAAGGATTCAAATAAAATCATTTACCTTTGAAGAACTTCGGATGTTTTCAATGAGGAGACTCTGTTACATAGCAAATGTTCAGTTTTTCCTGAAAGACTCTTTGTGTAGGAGAAATCGCTCCGTTTTGTACATCACGTTTGGGTACCAAAAAAAAACGAAAATTCAGTCATCAAAACGGCGAACTGTTTTCCAAATCAACTCCATAATATCGACTGAAACACGGCAAACGTTGTTTAGAATCAATCCTCAATGTGTTTTTCACATATCTCTTCATTGATATATGTTTGTGGTAGTCTCCTTTCTCCGGTGAATCGCTTGGAAAAAGACGTGCAGTTGAAGATGACGCACCAATTTCGACGGAGGACACCGGGTGGACACCTGGCAAATGTAGTCTCTTATGGTCAATCTTCCAATGATATGCCTACAAATACGTCACAATGCTGCAGACACCTTGGGGAAACGATAGATCGGGCAGGCTCATTCCTTGCGCATTCACAGCAATATAAGGAGACAATGAAAAACAGAGCCTCAAAAATCCTACTCATTTCCGGGTTGAAGTTTCATCTTGGTTTTGCCTGTAGCATCTGGGGCACTCACAGACAATATCTTTGCAGTTCTGGAAACGTCAGAGTGTTTTCTTTCCAAAGCTATCAATTATATGCATAGTCAAGCATCTTTTTGTGACAAAATATTAAAACGGGCACGTCTTTTTATCCAAAAATGAAATAGCGCCCCCATAGATGTAACAGGTTAACAAACAGCTGGTTCTCCAGGAGGCACTAAAGAACCTGTCGGACGTGAAGCACATGTTCTTGCACATGTTCTTGGGGGGAGCGGGAGAAGACAATGATGTCATCAATGTAGATGAAGATGAAACGGTTCAATACATCATGGAGAACATCCTTTACCAGAGCCTGGAACACAGCAGGGGTGTTGGTGAGGCCAAATGGCATGACCAAATACTTGTAGTGGCCGCTGGCCATATTGAAGGCAGTCTTCCACCCATCCCCATCCCATACCACGCCAGGTGGTAGGCATTCCGTAGATCCAGCTTGGAAAACACGGTGGCCTCCTGGAGCGGCTCGGAGGTCGAGGAGATGAGTGGTAGAGGGTACCGGTAGCGGTCCCCAGTAGTCGATGCATGGGCGCAGGGTCTTATCCTTCTTTTCCACAAAGAAGAACCCTGCGTTGGCGGGAGAGGACTAGGACATGTAAATCCTGCAGCTAGCCTTGGTCTCTGGTTTCAACAGTGAGTACAGTCGTCCCTGGGGCGGAACGGTGCTAGAGAGAACGTCAATCCCACAGTCATATGGTCGGTGCGACAGAAGTGAAGTGGCCCGGGACTTGTCAAACACCTCCCGAAGGTCCTGCTACTCCCGAAGGTCTGGGGACCTTCCGAGCCCCCAGGAAGAAGTCCCGGGCTCCCCAGGAAGAAGTCCCGGGGCAGGTGGCACTGAATTCAGACACTGGGCATGGCAGAACAGATTCCAGCCCATGATGGCACCAGTAGACCAGTTGATAAGTGCATTGTGTCGCTGGAGATAGGAGAATCCTAATACCACGGGTATCTAAGGAGACTTGATGAAAAATAATTGAATAGTCTTGCTGTAATTCCCCTGACACCCGTAGGTTGATGGGAGTGGTAATATGAGTGACTCGGCCCCAGAGTTAATGAGAACCCGGAGAGATTTAGACTGGTTTCCCCACACCAGAATGGCATGAAAAGGGGTGCGAGCAAGGGAAGCAGGAAAGTTCTCCAAATGGCCCACGCTCCTACCAGTGAGCCTGATATTTTTAAAGGACAAGAGGACCCAAAATTCTACAGACAACTCTTCATGTTGATCCTGTACTGCCGTTCCGCTGACGATAGCCCAGCTCTACCTAGAGCTTCGGTGACTCTCAGGGATAGGCTCAGGTAGCAGTGAATTAGTCATCTTTGGTGACTCTCAGGGAAAGGCCGGGAAGCTTCGGGTTCTCTCGGCAACGGGATCGTCGTGGACTTCTGGAATGACTCCGAATCCCTGGACGTGCGAGCGAAGTCGAATTTCCTCTCCCTCATTCCCTCATCCCCGTAGTCACCCATCGATCCAAATGGTCAAATCGATGAAGGAATCGAGATCTGTAGGTAACTCCTGAGCAGCAAGCTCGCCCTTGACCTCCACCGAGACGCCATGCAGGAACATATTGAACAGTGCTTCCTGGTTCCAAGCACTCTCCGCTGCTAACGTGTGGAAATCCACCGCATAGTTGGCCACACTGTAGGAGTCCTGCCGAAGCTGGATTAGCTTCTGGGCAGCTTCTCTCCCGGAGAACGGGGTGTAAAAACGTCCTCACCTCTCTCACGAACAACTCCAGACTAACGCATATGGCTGGCTGTTGTTCCCATACAGCAGTAGCACAGGTGAGAGCCCTCCTGGACATCACCGTGATGAGATAGGCTATTTTGGAGCGAACCGAGGGGAAGGAGGAGGGCTGAAGCTCAAAAATGAGAGCACACTGAGCTATAAACGCCCGACAGGTGCTCGGCTCTCCATTGAAGGGTTCCTGGGGGGTAGACAGGGCTCCCGAGAAGGTGGAGTGGCCGATGAGACGGCACTGCTAGTAGCTGGGTTACTGAGGGACTGTGGGGTTACCACCGTGGTAGGCTGCCTTCCAGAAAACCCTTGGAATTGCTCCAGAAAACAGTCATGGCGTTCAGCCAACATTTGGACCCCCTCCATAAGGCCATGAAGCAGTTCCTCGTGCCTTCCGATGGTAGCTCCTTGGGAGGAGATGGCATCGCACTGCTGGCCCGGGTCTGCTGGGTCAGTCATGGCCAGTTCGTCAGGTTTATAGGTAAGACCCAGATGCAGACTGTGTCGGAGTAACAATGTTTATTACAGCAACAGGGCAGGCAAATGACAGGTCAAGGCAGGTAGGGGTTGATAACCAGAGTAGTGGGGTACAGGACAGCAGGCAGGCTCGGGTCGGGTCAGGCAAATGTCGGTAATCCAGTGGTGGGGCAAAGGTACAGGACTGCAAGCAGGCTAATACACTGACTACATCACTAGCGTCGGGTGCGCGAGCATTGCAAAATAAATGTAGAAATCTATGTTATTCAATTATTGCACCAACGCAGCTCGCGCGCGTCAACGAGCGTCTGCGTTGCCAAGGGCTAAAATAGAAGTCCTTTCTATTTCTGACGAGGATCGCGCTGCAAGTCCTGCCTCTCCCATCTCCTTATTGATTTAAAGAAGCAGGTACCCACGTGCCATCTCCTCATTGGTTATACCCACGTGGGTGATTGAAAGACGAACTGCGTTGCCGGTTGTTGTGGTAATACTATGAAAGTTTAGATGCCAATCACCATTAAAGTTCAAATATGAAAAAGCCTGGAAGGAGGAGAGATGACTTGAAACGAATCGGTTGACAGTTTTATGTGTGGATGAATTGACGGAGTAGAGGACCTTGTGCATTTCAGGTAAAATAACAACTCAATGTTTATATCCCAGGACAAATTAGCTAGCAACAGCAAGCTTGCTAAATAGGACGAATTAGCTAGCAAGTGCAAGCTAACTAGCTAAATTGCCATAAATGTTTCAAGCTTTTCGACCTGTCCCCAAATTAATGTAATTTGTTCAGCGTTTGTTTTGATATTTTAACCTATTTTAACCTGTTAAATGAGGGATACAACCTTCCCAGCTCTGCAGATTTTGCTGCGAAGAGACTGAATCCTTAGATCATTTGTTTTGGTACTATCCATATGTAGCTTGTTTTTGGTCGTAGATACAGGAATGGCTGAAGAATTGCAACATTTATATGGAGCTAACACTGCAAATAACACTGCTGGGTGATTTGAAAAGTTATACTGTAGTCAATCGCTCAATAATATAATAATACTTTTAGCAAATATGTTTATCTTTGATTTACAATGTGTAGAAACTATGAGAATAGAAATGTTCAGAACTTTTGTGAAATAACGCAGCACATTTGAAAAATATATGGCAAATAGAAATCAAAACTGGATGGTGTTCCCGAGATAGATGGGAGGGGTTGAGGGAAGCTGGATGGGACTAAAAACAAACAAAATATGAGTATTGTAAAATATACTGTGTCTGTAAAATGTATATAGTTATGTATTTGCTGGAAGTAGAAGCATAAGTGTTGTCCATTAGTTTACTCCAATTAAGAGAGGGGTGGTAGGGTTAGTGGAAAATAATAAAGGAAAATATATATTTTTTAAATATCTATATATTTTATAGATATGCAGTATATTTACAAAATAGGATTGAAAATTATGCAATGTTAAAGCTAAAACCTAAAAAAAAATAAAAAAAATGAAATATATTACATAATATCATCATAGTAGACAAAGTAATTGTCCAGATTAACTCTTTACATCATATTATTTTGGCAATACACGCATACTTTAATGGTCAATGATAACCAATTAGCTAATGTATGCTGTCCTCATCCATTTCAAAGAATTGCCTCATTTGCAGATGTACAGTATCATCAATAGTGGCAACCACAGCAGGCCGTGAGCCCTTAGTTCTGCCTGGCTGCATGCACATCTGGCCCTGAGGTCATGGATCTCCTATTTGATAACATGAGGATGATGGATGCAATGGGCTCATAGGACTCAAGTGGTTTCTCCCAGAGTTCAGATGCTGTCAGGTTTGAGGCCAGCAGGGCTATGTAAAGAAGATAGGCTTTAATATACATCACTGTTAGATGTTCTCCAGTGGCAGACAGGTCATTGGGAAAAAGCAACGGTCAACACACTTGTCCACTTCTTTGATTTGTTGAAAGATATAGCTATTTTTATTTATTTCACCCTTATCTTACCAAGAAGTACCATTGAGGCCAGAATACCTCTTCTTTACATTTTCTTTTTCTTTTTTACATTTTCAGGGTAGTGTAGGGTAATGAAACGTTAGCCTGGTCCCAGATCTGTTTGTGCTATCATGCCAAACATGTGTCTAGAAGTTGAAATGATAGCACAAATAAATCTGGGACCAGGCTAATGGAATGTCAGCCGAATAATGTTGAGTGAATAATGTTTCTGTTTCCTTGGTGTTCACGTAGCTATTAAAACCAATGAGGAGTGATGTCCCTGTAGTTCTACATTCCAATGGGCTTTCGTGATGCTTACAATTTAGTTTAAAATGCATAAGAGACCTCTGCATCTGGTGATAAAGCTGGGTGTGACACAGTGTGTGGATTTATAAACCAGCATTCTTGTTCATTAATGCGTTCTTCTTTTACCCATAATCTGTGTCCAGGAAATGGATGGTTTATTCCCTTCAAAAAGATCTGAATTCGCCTGAATTCATTATTCCCTTCAAAAAAGGTCTGAATTCACCATTCCTGGTGAATAAGCAAACCATTAGACTACAGCAGTCATAATGGTTTCAATGTCATGGTCTGTAATGGTCTTTCATTATAAAAGTCCAAAACACACACTGTATAGGGTTTTGCCATGCTATTTTATTGGGTTTTATAAGGGTTGTCACAATATTTGAATCCCTAGTGTCACACCCTGATCTGTTTCACCTGTCCTTGTGCTTGTCTCCACCCCCCTCCAGGTGTTGCCCATCTTCCCCATATATCCCTTGGGTACTTATACCTTTGTTTTCTGTCTGTCTGTGCAAGTTCATTTTGTTCCTCAAACCTACCAGCGGTTTCCCCCTTGCTCCTGCCGTCTACTTTCCTGTTTCTAGTTCTCCCGGTTTTGTCCTTTCTGCCTGACCTGACCCTGAGCCTGCCTGCCGTCCTGTACCTTTGCCTGATGTTCAAATTTATAAAGTTTATTACTTCGACATTGTCTGCACCTGGGCCTTACCTTCAAATGTGATACCTAGACCAATTCTCTATTAACTTTTTGGACTTGTAGGAAAACTGCATATGAGAATTGCACCACAGCCCTGTATATTGTTGGACTATTTAAAGAGTTGGGTTGAAGCATTAGGTTGCTAAGAGAATGACAAATTGTTTGGTTTTGTCATGGCTTGGTCATTGTATTTTGTGTTTTCGTTATATATTTGGTCAGGCCAGGGTGTGACATGGGTTTATATATTGTATTTTCGTATTGGGGTTTGTAGTATTTGGGATTGCGGCTGAGTAGGGGTGTTTTAGGTTTGTTGTGATTCAGGTGATTCTCGTTGTCTCTGATTGGGAACCGTATTTAGGTAGCCTGGGTTTCACTTTGTATTTCGTGGGTGATTGTTCCTGTCTCTGTGTTAGTGTTCACCAGACAGGCTGTATAGGTTTTTCACGTTCCGTTTGTTGTTTTTGTTATTTCATGTATCGTCATTTGTTCTATTAAAAACATGAGTAACCAACACGCTGCATTTCGGTCCGACTCTCTTTCGACAAACGAAGAACGCCGTTACAGGTTTTGGATCAGAGGCTATTGTAGCCGGGGATTTTAACAAAGCAAATTTGAGGAAAACGCAACCAACACATTGACTGTAGCACTCGCTCTGAGAAAACAGACCACTGCGACTCAGCTTTTTGAAATGCAAACAAGGCCCTCCCCACCCTCCTTTCGGAAAGTCTGATCATGGCTCCATTTGGCTCCTCCCTTCCTACAGGCTAAACTGAAACAGGAGGTACCTGTGCTAAGAACTTTTCGACACTGGTCTGACCAATCGGAATCCACGCTTCAAGATCGTCTTGATCACACTGATGGATATGTTCCAGGGAAGACTCTAAGAATAACATTTGACAAATACATGGATAAGGTGATTGAAGTTTATTCAGGAGACACCTGAAACCCCACCTGGAATACCTAGGATAGATGTAATCCTTCTCAAATGATTTAGATGCACTAAAAGTTCAAAAAGGTGAATCCAAATAAAGAGCTTCTTAAATGTAAATGAGATGTACCTAAACCTAATTCAAAAAATCCAAATGATCTTCATTGTAAAGGGTTTAAACACTGTTTCCTATGCTTGTTCAATGAACCATAAACAATTAATGAACATGCACCTGTGGAACGGTCGTTAATTAAGACACTAACAGCTTACAGACAGTAGGCGATTAAGGTCACAGATATGAAAACTTCGGACACTAAAGAGGCCTTTCTACTGACTCTGAAAAACACCAGAAGCAAGATGCCCAGGGTCCCTGCTCATCTGCAAGAATGTGCCTTAGGCATGCTGCAAGGAGGCATGAGGACTGCAGATGTGGCCAGGGCAATAAATTGCAATGTCTGTACTGTGAGACGCCTAAGACAGCTCTACAGGGAGACAGGACGGACAGCTGATCGTCCTCGCAGTGGCAGACCACGTGTAACAACACCTGCACAGGATTGGTACATCCGAACATCACACCTACACGACAGGTACAACAACTGCCCGAGTTACACCAGGAATGCACAATCCCTCCATCAGTGCACAGACTGTCCGCAATGGACTGAGAGAGGCCGGACTAAGGGCTTGTAGGCCTGTTGTAAGGCAGGTACTCACCAGACATCACTGGCAACAACGTCGCCTTTGGGCACAAACCCACTGTCGCTGGACCAGACAGGACTGGCAAAAAGTGCTCTTCACTGATGAGTCCCGGTTTTGTCTCACCAGGGGTGATGGTCGAATTCACGTTTATCGTCGAAGGAATGAGCATTACCACGAGTCCTGCACTCTGGAGGGGGATCGATTTGGAGGTGGAGGGTCCGTCATGGTATGGGGTGGTGTGTCACAGCAGGTGGAAAGCTTCAAGTTCCTCGGCATACACATCGCTGACGATCTGAAATGGTCCACCCACACAGTGTGGTGAAGAAAGCGCAACTGCGCTTCTTCAACCTCAGGAGGCTGAAGAAATTTGTCTTGTCACCTAAAACCCTCACAAACGTTTACAGATGCACAATTGAGAGCATCCTGTTGGGCTGTATCGCCGCCTGGTATGGCAACGGCACCTCCCGCAACCGCAGGGCTCTCCAGAGGGTGATGCGGTCTGTCCAACGTATCACCGGGGGCAAACTACCTGCCCTCCAGGACACCTACAGCACCCAATGTCACAGGAAGGCCAAAAAGATCATCAAGGACAACAACAACCCGAGCCACTGCCTGTTCACCCCGCTATCATCCAGAAGGCGAGATCAGTACAGGTGCATCAAAGCTGGGACCGAGAGAAAAACAGCATCTATCTCAAGGCCATCAGACTGGTACATAGCCATCACTAGGCGGCTTCCACCTGGTCATGTAACCCTGCACCTTAGAGGCTGCTGCCCCATATACATAGACTTAAAATCACTGGCCACTTTTCTACTCTACTGTATTTAGTCTATGCCACTCCGACATTGCTCATCCTAATGTTTATATATTCCTTAATTCCATTATTTTACTTTTAGGTTTGTGAGCTTGATGCTACTTTCCAATACATATTGAGGGTCTTATTCTGGTGACATGATGATCGCTGTACGCACTACCCTTTGTAGCGCCTTGCGGTAGGATGCTGAGCAGTTGCCATACCAGGCGGTGATGCAACCTGTCAGGATGCTCTTAATGGTGCAGCTGTAGATTTTTTTGAGGATCTGGGGACCCATGCCAAATCTTTTCAATCTGCCCTCTTCATGACTTTGTTGGTGATGTGGACACCCATGTACTTGAAACTCTCGACCCACTCCACAACAGCCCCGTCGGTGTGAATGTGGGCGTGTTCGGCCCTCTTTTCCTGTAGTCCATGATCATCTCCTTTGTCTTGCTCACGTTGAGAGAGAGGTTGTTGTCCTGGCACCACTCTGCCAGGTCTCTGATCTCCTCCCTATAGGCTGTCTCATCGTTGTCGGTGATCAGGCCTACCACCATCGTGTTGTCAGCAAACTTAATGATGGATATGGTATAATATATCCTTAATGATATAATGCAACCTTTTTTGTGACAAAACCATCAGTAGAGTTGAAAATGTGATGTAAACCCATTGAACTATTGTCACGACTTCTACCGCCACTTCTTGTTCTGGATCACCAGTCTTCTAGCCATCATTGATCCATTTTTCATTTTCCATTGGTTTTGTCTTGTCTTCCCACACACCAGTTTTCAATCCCATTCATTACCTGTTGTGTATATAACCCTCTGTTCCCCTCATGTCTTTGTCAGAGATTGTTTTATTGTCAGTTTAGTGTGTTTGTTGTATAGGTGCATCCTTGTACCCATGTTTGTTTGTTATGTACTTTTAGTGTTATGGAGCATACTCCGTGGACTTTATTAAAAGACTCCATTTTACACTCCATTTGACTCTCCTGCCTGACTTCCCTGCCACCTATTACACCTATGCATGACAGAATCTCTGACCATATATGAAGTCAGCAGGAGAGGACACTATGCCCATGGACCTGAGGAACATTCAAGAACAAGCGAGGGAGCTGTTATCAGCTCCGTCATGGATCACATTGTCATGAAAATGGATCGCTGGGAGAGACAGGGAGTTTCTCCAGTGCCACCACCACCACAACCGGAATCTCCCGTCAACGTTTTTTCCTCTCCGGAATCAAATATCCATTTATCTCTACCTACGGGATACAACGGAGATACTGCCGGCTGCCAGGGTTTCCTCCTTAAACTGAACTTGTATCTAGCCACGGCCTCCCCAGTACCATCTGACCGTGAGAAGGACATGTCCATCATGCCTCACAACCCTGGAATGGGCCAGCTGTGGTAGTAGGGAGGATGCGGGGCTGGACCATTTTGAGGAGTTCCATCCTCCCGCACCCTCTCTCCCGAACCTATGGAATTGGGTGGGATGGTGCGCAGGGAGACCGGAGGGGGTTCCCGCTCGAGCACCATTCAAGGTCGCAGAGAGCACACTGCTGGTCGGTGCCGGGTTGGTTCCTCTGGGAATAGAGAGGGCAGGCAGGGTATTCTGGCGTCACCCCAGGTGAGTAGGCACCATTCTCATCCAGAGCCCTCTGCTGCACTAATGTTTGTCTCTGTCTCTTTTCCTGATTTTTCACTGCATTCCCAGTATAAGGCGCTAGTAGATTCAGGTGCGGCTGGGAATTTCATTAATAAAAGTCTAGCTCATAGTTTAGGGATCCCTATTGTTCCTGTGGATATGCCTTTCCATATTCATGCCTTAGATAGTCGACCATTAGGGTCAGGGTTTATCAGGGAGGTAACCGCACCTTTGTGTATGATAACACGGGAGGGTCACAAGGAGAAGATTAGTCTTTTCCTTATTGATTCTCCTGCGTATTCTGTGGTGCTAGGCCTACCCTGGTTAGTTTGTCATAACCCCACTGTTTCTTGGCCACAGAGGGCTCTCACGGGGTGGTCGCGAGAATGCTCAGTTAGGTGTTTAGGGTTTCCGTTGGTGCTACCACGGTGGAAAGTCCAGACCAGGTCTCCACCGTGCGCATTCCCCCCGAATATGCCGATTTGGCTCTCGCCTTCTGTAAAAAGAAGGCGACTCAATTACCACCCCATCGACGGGGGGATTGTGCGATAGATCTCCTGGTAGACGCTGCATATCCCAAGAGTCACGTGTATCCCCTGTCGCAAGCGGAGACGGAGGCTATGGAGACATATGTCTCTGAATCCCTGCATCAGGGGTTCATTCAGCCATCCATTTCACCCGTCTCTTCGAGTTTCTTTTTTGTGAAAAAAAGGATGGCGTTTTACGCCCGTGCGTTGATTATCGAGGTCTTAATAAAATCACTGTGAAATATAGTTACCCGCTACCTCTGATCAATACGATTATTGAGTTAATGCACGGGGCACGTTTTTTCACAAAATTGGATCTCAGGAGTGCGTACAATCTGGTGCGTATTAAGAAGGGTGATGAGTGGAAGACGGCATTTAGCACCACCTCAGGTCATTATGAGTACCTGGTCATGCCATATGGGTTGATGAATGCTCCATCAGTTTTCCAATCATTTGTAGATGAGATCTTCAGGGACCTGCACGGGCAGGGTGTAGTGGTGTATATCGATGATATTCTGATATACTCTGCTACACGCGCCGAGCATGTGTCCCTGGTGCGCAGGGTGCTTGGTCGCCTGTTGGAATATGATCTATATGTCAAGGCTGAGAAATGCTTGTTTTTCCAACAATCCATCTCCTTCCTAGGGCATCGGATTTCCACTTCAGGAGTGGAGATGGAGAGCGACCGCATTACAGCCGTGCGTAATTGGCCGACTCCAACCACGGTAAAGGAGTTGCAGCGTTTTTTGGGGTTTTCCAATTACTACCGGAGGTTTATCCGGGGTTTTGGTCAGGTGGCAGCTCCCATTACCTCACTGCTAAAGGGGGGCCCGGTGCGCTTGCAGTGGTCGGCTGAGTCAAACAGGGCTTTTGAGCACCTGAAGACTCTGTTTACCTCGGTGCCTGTGCTGGCTCATCCGGATCCCTCTTTGCCATTCATAGTGGAGGTGGACGCATCCAAAGCTGGGATAGGAGCAGTGCTCTCTCAGCGTTTGGGTACGCCACTGAAGCTTCGCCCCTGTGCTTTCTTTTCGAAGAAGCTCAGCCCGGCGGAGCGAAACTATGATGTGGGGAACCGAGAGCTGTTAGCTGTGAGCTTTGAAGGTGTGGAGGCATTGGCTTGAGGGGGCTAAACATCCTTTTCTCATCTGGACTGACCACCGCAATCTGGAGTATATCCGGCAGGCGAAGAGATTGAATCCTCGCCAGGCAAGGTGGGCCATGTTTTTCACTCGTTTTGTGTTTACTCTTTCTTACAGACCAGGCTCCCAGAAAGTTAATGCAGACACATTGTCTCGGCTGTATGACACAGAGGAGCGGTCCATGGATCCCACTCCCATACTCCCAGCTTCGTGTCTGGTGTCGCCTGTAGTGTGGGAGCTGGACGCGGACATTGAGCGGGCGTCACGTGCAGAGCCTTCTCCCCCTGAGTGTCCAGCTGGTCGTCTGTACGTTCCGTCTGCTGTCCGCGACCGATTGATATATTGGGCTCACACGTCACCCTCCTCTGGTCATCCTGGAATAGGTCGGACGATGCGCTGTCTTGACGGGAGATACTGGTGGCCCACTTTAGCTAAGGACGTGAGGATTTGTGTTTCTTCCTGCTCGGTGTGCGCCCAGTGCAAGGCTCCTAGACACCTGCCCAGAGGTAAGCTACAACCTCTACCCGTTCCTCAACGGCCGTGGTCGCACCTGTCGGTGGATTTTTTGACTGATCTTCCACCTTCACAGGGTTACACCATGATCCTGGTCGTTGTGGATCGGTTTTCTAAGTCCTGTCGTCTCCTCCCTTTGCCCGGTCTCCCTACGGCCTTACAAACTGCAGAGGCCCTGTTTACACACGTTTTCCGGCACTATGGGGTGCCTGAGGATATAGTGTCTGATCGGGGTCCCCAGTTCACATCAAGGGTCTGGAAGGCGTTCATGGAGCGTCTGGGGATCTCAGTTAGTCTTAACTCAGGTTTTCACCCTGAGAGTAATGGGCAGGTGGAGAGAGTTAACCAGGATGTGGGTAGGTTTCTGCGGTCTTATTGCCAGGATCGGCCCGGGGGAGTGGGCGAAGTTCGTGCCCTGGGCAGAGATGGCTCAGAACTCGCTACGTCACTCCTCCACTAACCTTACTCCCTTTCAATGTGTATTAGGGTATCAGCCGGTTCTGGCTCCTTGGCATCAGAGCCAGACCGAGGCCCCTGCGGTTGACAATTGGTTTCGGCACGCTGAGGAGACCTGGGAGGCAGCCCACGTCCACCTTCAGCGTGCCATAAGGCGCCAGAAAATTGGCGCAGACCGTCGCCGCAGTGAGGCCCCAGTGTTCGCACCAGGGGACAGGGTCTGACTCTCGACCCGAAACCTGCCCCTTCACCTGCTCTGCCGGAAGCTGGGTCCGCGGTTTGTTGGGCCGTTTAAAGTCCTGAGGAGAGTGAACGAGGTATGCTATAGGTTACAACTACCCACTCATTACCGTATCAACCCCTCGTTTCATGTGTCTTTCCTCAGGCCGATGGTGGCTGGCCCGCTCCAGGAGGCTGAAGTGCGTGATGTTCCTCCGCCTCCTCTAGACATGGAGGGGGTTCCGGCGTACTCTGTTCGATCCATTTTGGATTTGAGACGTCGGGCGAGGGGCCTTCGGTACCTCGTGGACTGGGAGGGGTACGGGCCGGAGGAGAGATGCTCGGTTCCGGTGGAGGACGTGTTAGATCCTTCCATGTTATCAGAATTCCACCATCTCCATACGGATCGCCCTGCACCTCGCCCTCCGGGTTGTCCCCGAGGCCGGTGTCGACGCGCAGCTGGAGCCGCGCGTCAGGGGGGGGGGGTACTGTCACGACTTCTGCCGAAGTCGTTGCCTCTCCTTGTTCGGGCGGTGCTTGGCGTTCGACGTCACCGGTCTTCTAGCCATCATTGATCCTTTTTTCATTGTCCATTGGCTTTGTCTTGTCTTCCCACACACCTGTTTTCAATCCCATTCATTACCTGTTGTGTATATAACACTCTGTTTCCCCTCATGTCTTTGTCAGAGATTGTTTTATTGTCAGTTTAGTGTGTTTGTTGTATAGGTGCACGTCGGATCCTTGTACCCATGTTTGTTTGTTATGTACTTTTTGTGTTATGGAGCATTCTCTGTGGACTTTATTAAAAGACTCCATTTGACTCTCCTGCGCCTGACTTCCCTGCCACCTATTACACCTATGCATGACAACAATTATTGAACTATTTTTTATGCTTACCACGTAATCATGCACAACCTTTAATCCGCAACAAGTCAATTGAATGGAAACAAGTCAGTTGAATGGAATCTCTGGTGGGGATATGTTTGTATGCTGATTTTAGAATATTCACATGAAGATCTTTCACCAATTGGATTGAAACCGAGCTACTGACTAATTTCTCCGAACAGGGTAAAAAAATATACACAAATAAGTCAAACAAAATACATTACATAGTATGGAGAAGCAATACTCCAAGTGAAAGCTCCATATTACTTGTGAAACATAGAGAACTTATACTATATACTGTATACTGGTTGTTGGGGTGTGGTGGGTCCGTGGGTGGCTTTTGGCATTTTTTGGCTATTCCTAATCTTATTCATTGGTATGAAATAGTTTGGTCCAAATCGGATGTTGGGTACTATTTTAAATGAATATTATCTGAATTCTATACATTTAAATTGCCAATTTGGGTGCAACCAATTAGCTTAATTTCTCAGAGATCAAGTTTCAGGAATGCTAATTGCATCTGTTATTACTATCTGTTACAGAAACGATTTCAGAACAGTCTAAGATGGTGGGTGTCGAAATCCTCTTTCTTGACCCTGTACCCATGCTTGTCCAAATAGTTGTTGTAGAAAAGAGGCAGTGGCTTTCTTCAGAATGACCTTAAGTTTCATTAGACATCCCAGTACACATGATCTCAACATCAAAACCAGGCCATCCTGGAACTGCTGGATGGCAGGTTTAACATTGTTGTTTGTGACTGAGGCTGTCCCAATATGGAAAGTGTGACTAATAACTTTTTATTTGACTGATCATTTTGGATGGACGTTTTTTTATTTGGATGTCGTCAAAACATTAGAATAGATAGGATGTTAAAATCCCTGGCTGTATTTGGACTGACTTTCTGATCAGGCATCTGCAGGCCACATTGATGGAATCAGACCACACAACTAGTCAAACCTCTGTCACACAGGGCTTAATTTGTTTCCATCCGTCATGACGTCCCATCCAATCTGCATATCTAGATTAAAGAGTGCCATGACATGGGTAAACTGTGAATTTAGACAATTACTGGTTGAGCCCCTCTCGCAGGTAAGATGTCAAACACCTCACAGGGGAGTCTGTTTGTTTGCATGCAGTTAGGCCTTTGATTTCGGGCTAAGTTATGACCACAAGCTTAAGTGTAATAGCTGTGACTTTGACCTGTCCTCTGTGAGGGATGTGACAGCTTGAAGCCAAATAACAGGGTGATGTTAATCGCAGGGCCCGAGAATGAACGGTTGTCACTTACGAAGGATAAAGATGTTTAATAAGTCGCTAAAGGCAGGATATAAGATCCTGTAAGGGGGGAATGACAGAGACCTACTTAAAGTATTTTGTGATGAGGTAATGACTACTTAACTCAATTCCCAGGTGTAACTTGAAACCTCAAGACATACTGGACTCAGAAGACCTGCAATGTGGTTCAAAATAAAACAAGTTGTCTGCTGTAAAATAAAATAACAATATTTCAAAGTCATCATCACTTTTGGATTTGGGACAATTCTCTTGAGGATAAATTGCAGGCATTTTTTGTGACAACTAGTTCAGGTCTAGTTTTCCAAGGGAATAAAAAAAAGAAGAAAGCTGGCGAATAGAACAGTCTTCGCAGTAAACGTGCAAATAGTGCATTTGTCTGCTGTTGTGATTACTCCCAAGGTTTGTATTCTCATGGATTCCTCTCACAGTTCCAGTAATATCGACAAGTGACCTCTTTCCTGCGCTGTTTTTAACGGACTTACCAAACATATTTAAAAGTTGATGACTACTTGTCCAATTAAAACATTATGGGAAGGAGTGAGTCACAGGGGTCAGAGGTCAAAGTAGGTCCAACTTACTTGTCACGACTTGTGTGGCTTCAGTGATTGGTTTGAGTGAGTCTAAGGGGGGGGGGGGTATTTCAGGCATTATCGTCAGGGTATTTACCGTCCCCATACTTACAGACAGAAGTAGACTGTAATGACACAATTGTATCCAGATGATAATCCAGCCCTTTATAGTCACCCGCCACAGACTGCCACGCTGCACACACTCTGGTGCCCTGACACTCTGGTGCCAATTTACGAGCAGGGCATGTAAACCTGACAGACCGGCTGGGACCACATCACTGAGATATGAATCACAAAACACAGACTTTCATCTTAAGCTCTGTGCTCCGCCAGTGGTGGCTGAATCAGGGAGCAGTTGAAACATGACTTGTTCTGGCCATTGTACTGTGTGCCCCGCCACCATTTTATCCTTAAATCACAACATTACAGCATCCTCAGTCTGGCTTTGTTACTTTTCAAAATGGATATGATCAAATAGGGAATACATTGAGCAAGAAAACGTTTCTCAGAGAAAATATGAAATGGTCTTCCTTGGTACTTTTCTGGACATGCTTTCTTTGTGCAGATCCAGATAGCAATGAGGTGTCAAATCTATGCATATTTTGAAATTGTCAAATGTCATTTTGCTTTATGGTGAAATAATAGAGTCGGATAAGATAAAGAAAGATATGTAGTAAACATATAACTGCACTATTCACACATAAGAGATACACATGCTATACGGTATGTACAACATCAACATAAGTCACAAAAAGGATATTTTCATTGATCTTTTACTGCTATCAATGCGATGTCTTTGCTCCTGGACATCTGCCAGCTATAGAGACAACCAGACACCAGAGAACTCACAAAGTACCTATTAACATTCTGTTGCAATAATTAAGTCATTTACTACTGTAAAGGTCAAAAGCGTTCATCATTCCTCATAACGGCATTCTTCTGAACTTCTATTCACATTGGACAGTGACACTTCATTTTTCCTAGTATTTTCCTCAATAAAAATGCAAAAAGCATAAATTCCATTTTTTTTATGTAACATTTATTTAGTTAGGCAAGTTAGTTGAGAACAAATTCATATTTACAATGATAGCCTAGGGACAGTGGGTTAACGACAGATTTTAACCTGTTGGTTACTAGCCCAACGCGCTAACCACTAGGTTACCTGCCGCCTCTCTTTGTTTAAAAGAGAGATTTTAAAAAATTCTTCAATTTTTATAAAACCGCAACATTACCTTTTTTTATTTGGGTAAACCTAAATGTATTTCCTTTTTTTTAACCGTTTGTGGACATTGACTGAACACCAAAAATTGGTCCTGGGTGTAATAGGTGTGTGCTTGTGGCAGGGAAGTCAGGCGCAGGAGAATGAACTTGGTATAAATGGAGCAGTTTAATAAATGCTTACAAAACTCTGAACCAAAATATACACAAATAATATAAAAAGGTAGAAAACCCTTCGCACACCAGCAACATGACTTGCACTAACATACAACCGATGTAACATATAAACAATCACTGACATGAGGGGAAACAGAAGGTTAAATACACAACATGTAATATATATATAATTTTTTTGTTGAATTTTTACCCCTTTTTCTCCCCAATTTCGTGGTATCAAATGGTTGTAGTAGCTACTATCTTGTCTCATCGCTACAACTCCCGTACGGGCTCGGGAGAGACGAAGGTTGAAAGTCATGCGTCCTCCGATACACAACCCAGCCACACTTCTTCTTAACACAGCGCACATCCAACCCGGAAGCCAGCCGCACCAATGTGCCGGAGGAAACACCGTGTACCTGGCAACCTTGGTTAGCGCGCACTGCGCCCGTCCCGACACAGGGGTCGCTGGTTTGCTATGAGACAAGGACATCCCTACTGACCAAGCCCTCCCTAACCCGGACGACGCTTGTGCGGTGCCCCACAGACCTCCCGGTCGCGGCCGGTTACGACAGAGCCTGGCCGTGAACCCAGAATCTCTGATGGCACAGCTGGCGCTGCAGTACAGCACCCTTAACCACTGCGCCACCCAGGAGGCCCACAACATGTAATTGATGGGATTGAAACCAAGTGTGATGGAAGACAAGACAAAACCAATGGAAAATGAAAAAATACAGTGCCATTTGCCTGGTTCAAAGTTGCGCACTATGTACAGAACCTGTACAACCTGTGTTGTTTCAACACCCCCAGACTCTCCATGATAAATCCTCAATCATATATTTTCACTCGTTTAAAATTTGGAACATGCTAGAAAAGTAATGCCTTTCAATTACACATAATAATCCCAATATTTCAGAGAGTGAAAGACTGCATTAGATGGTCGATCTAGCACAGTATTATTGAATTCAAACTGCTTTCCCATGCTTCACTGTAAATTGTTTGTGAATTTTCCCACCAGCGCACACCACAATCATATCCACACGATTCTGAAAGTTTTCGACAAATCCGATGTGACTGTCCTGCTTGGTTTCATATGGCGGGCCTGTCTCTGTGTATTTAATGGTCATTGCTGCTAGGGAGGGATCTGTTGGATTCCTATCTGGTGTGTGACTGGGAGCTGTGGGTTAACTGGGCGGGGCCGGCCGATGATGTGGTTCCCCTGTGCTACTTCACACATGGCGATGGCCGATGCCCATCAGGATGACTCCGTGGGAATGTCAGGGCCCAGTCCTCCGCCATCAGTGAACGCTCTGCTGTGGTCACACACACAGATGATGACACTTCCCCAAGTTCGCAGATGGGCAAAGCACCTTGCCAGTACCGACGGCCTATGAGCCCTTCTTTGAGGTAGCGGCTGATATATCAAAGCGTGATTGCATCTTCTTTTCAAAGTTGTACCCCCAAGAAAATAAGAACTTCATTTATTGTCTTGTATTGTCTCTGTTCCCATGTTGTGCGCCCCCAAATTGCACCCTATTCCCTATATGGTTCCCTAAACAGGGGTTATAGAGCTCTAGTCAAGAAGAAGTGCACTAGCGTGCTATTTAGGGTGCTATTTGGGAGTCATCCAGGGTCTGTCCTGGTTTCTCACTGTCATAAAATGTAATAGGGCCATTACATTTTCCAGTGTAAATGTTTTCTGTTTTGTTTTGTTTCTCTAAACCTCTTTAACTCCATCCACCATTGCTTTGTTGGTCGTTATTTTACTAATTGGACCCATTAAGATCACAGCAACCGATCCTCTGCAGCTTGCCTTCATTTGGGTGTTGTTATGAACTCTACGAAAACAATGTTTATTTTCTTTATGTCACGCACATAGTCTACTCTCTCACCCCAACCTAACCTTTGACCCTTTCAGATAATAAGACCTGAGTAGTGAGGACTCCATCTTAGGACTTTCCCCAATGCTATCCGCATATCAGCCTGTATCACCTAATCTTTTCTGTCGGATGTGAGATTTTCCTAACAGCAAAGGCAGGACTTCTTCCCATCTTTAAAACGACTTTGTAAGTACTATGGTAAGGCCTAGCATATATCTGTTTCACAACACAGCTCTCGGTAAAAATGTGACTATGACACATGTCGAGGTACTCGAGTGGTTCTCGAGTGGTTCTTGAGCGGATCCCGTTGGTAGAGCAGTATGTAGCTGAGGAGAATCAGGGTCAGTCCACTGCTGACTTGACTAATGCTTCCAGCAGGCGAACCAGAGGATCTGAACTGTCTGGTTGAAGAGAACGTTCAGTGTTTCCAGGGAATCTGACTCAGGGATCAAACAACCTATGGACTCCAGCCACCACTGACGGGCTACTGGCCCCTGCTCCAACGGGAACACCCTCTCTGTGGCTTCCTTTACAAATATTAAAGACCTATACTTTCGTTTGGAGATTTCTGCTCTTTATTTGTGTGCCATTTTGTGGTTGCATAAATAAAATCTGTCATGCACTCATTCATTTGTGCATTTAATATTGAGTGAAATCCAAAAATACACAAGAAAACATGCACATGTTCAGTTCACCATCTGCAAAAATACTTCCAATAGCTGCCGCTCAGAGTTTTCTTCTTCTTATAACAGTCAAAATATGAGGAGGAGCATTCTTGTGTAGAGGGAATTCAACATAGATGTTGATAACATTGTATATTCTCTCTCTCTCTCACTCCCCCTCTCTCTCTCTCTCCCCCTCTCTCTCTCTCTCTCCCCCGCCTCTCTCTGTCTCCCTCTCTCCAGCTGACAGGTTGGGGATTAGCAGGACTGCCTTCAAAGCCAAATCTATGTGTGAGCAGATTTACTCAGAACACAGGGAATAATTAAGCCAAGGCCCTGCTTTACGCTGCAACCAACTAGAACCGAAACACTTTTTACCTGCAGAAAGACTAGATTGAAGACACCACAATGTTACTCTAAGCATTTGATTGTTACAGCTTCTCATGCAGGCTTGAAAACAATATTATGTGTCTCCCTTTGTTTTGTCGTTTTTTTACCTCTGAATCACTAATGTACATTAGATCAAGTAGACTAGAGCAGTGGTTCCCAAACGTTTTATAGTCCCGTACCCCTTCAAACATTCAACCTCCAGCTGCGTACCCCCTCTAGCACCAGGGTCAGCGCACTCTCAAATGTTGTTTTTTTGCCATCATTGTAAGCCTGCCACACACACACTACACGATACATTTATTAAACATAAGAATGAGTGTGAATTTTTGTCACAACCCAGGCTCGTGGGAAGTGACATAGAGCTCTTATGGGACCAGGGAACAAATAATAATATAATAACAATCAATAATTTTTCTTTTTATTTAACCATCTTACATGTAAAACATCCTTTGTTCATCGAAAATTGTGAATAACTCACCACAGGTTAATGAGAAGGTTGTGCTTGAAAGTATGCACATAACTCTGCAATGTTGGGTCTCAGTCTTAAATCATTTCCCACACACAGTCTGTGCCTGTATTTAGTTTTCATGCTAGTGAGGGCCGAGAATCCACTCTCACATACTGTAGGTAGTGGTTGCAAAGGGCATCACTGTCTTAACAGCATGATGTGCCAACCAGCGCAATTCTGTATGTTGTAAAAGCATTACATGGTCGCTGCCCACATCATTGCGTAGTGCAGAAAATACACAAGAGTTCAGGGGCCTTGCTTTAATAAAGTTAACTATTTTCATTGTAGTGTCCAAAACGTCTTTCAAGCTGCCAGGCATTCCTTTAGCAGCAAGAGCCTCTCAGTGGTTGCTGCAGTGTACCCAAGAGGCGTCGGGAGCTACTCCCTTACCACTACACTATGTCTCCCTGTCATGGCTTTTGCGGCATCAGTACAGATACCAACACATCTTGACCACCAAAGTCCATTTGATGTCACAAAGCTGTCCACTACTTTAAAAATATCCTCTCCTGTTGTCCTGGTTTCCAGTGGTTTGCATAAGAGGATGTCCTTAATTGACCCCCCATAAACATAACTGCCATGTGCCAGGCCCGCCACGTCTGTTGACTCATCCAGCTGTAACGCATAGAATTAACTGGCCTGTATGCGAAGCAGTAATTGTGTCAAAACATCTCCTGCCATGTCACTGATGCGTCGTGAAACAGTGTTGTTTTATGAAGACATTGTCTGTATAGTTTTCCCCCAGCTTTGTCTCAGCCATATCTGCTGCAGCAGGAAGAATTAAGTCCTGGGGCTTGTCTGTCCTAACCACTCGGGAAATCACCATATAATATGCTTCTAGCCCCTTCTTATTAATGGTATCTGTTGCTTTTATACAGTGCCTTGCGAAAGTATTTGGCCCCCTTGAACTTTGCGACCTTTTGCCACATTTCATGCTTCAAACATAAAGATATAAAACTGTATTTTTTTGTGAAGAATCAACAACAAGTGGGACACAATCATAAAGTGGAACGACATTTATTGGATATTTCAAACTTTTTTAACAAATCAAAAACTGAAAAATTGGGCGTGCAAAATTATTTGCTGTGATTACAGCTGTAAGTCGCTTGGGGTATGTCTATCAGTTTTGCACATCGAGAGACTGAATTTTTTTTTCCATTCCTCTTTGCAAAACAGCTCGAGCTCAGTGAGGTTGGATGGAGAGCATTTGTGAACAGCAGTTTTCAGTTCTTTCCACAGATTCTCGATTGGATTCAGGTCTGGACTTTAACTTGGCCATTCTAACACCTGGATATGTTTATTTTTGAACCATTCCATTGTAGATTTTGCTTTATGTTTTGGATCATTGTCTTGTTGGAAGACAAATCTCCGTCCCAGTCTCAGGTCTTTTGCAGACTCCATCAGGTTTTCTTCCAGAATGGTCCTGTATTTGGCTCCATCCATCTTCCCATCAATTTTAACCATCTTCCCTGTCCCTGCTGAAGAAAAGCAGGCCCAAACCATGATGCTGCCACCACCATGTTTGACAGTGGGTATGGTGTGTTCAGGGTGATGAGCTGTGTTGCTTTTACGCCAAACATAACGTTTTGCATTGTTGCCAAAAAGTTCAATTTTGGTTTCATCTGACCAGAGCACCTTCTTCCACATGTTTGGTGTGTCTCCCAGGTGGCTTGTGGCAAACCTTAAATGACACTTTTTATGGATATCTTTAAGAAATGGCTTTCTTCTTGCCACTCTTCCATAAAGGCCAGATTTGTGCAATATACTACTGATTGTTGTCCTATGGACAGAGTCTCCCACCTCAGCTGTAGATCTCTGCAGTTCATCCAGAGTGATCATGGGCCTCTTGGCTGCATCTCTGATCAGTCTTCTTCTTGTATGAGCTGAAAGTTTAGAGGGACGGCCAGGTCTTGGTAGATTTGCAGTGGTCTGATACTCCTTCCATTTCAATATTATCGCTTGCACAGTGCTCCTTGGGATGTTTAAAGCTTGGGAAATCCAAATCCGGCTTTAAACTTCTTCACAACAGTATCTCGGACCTGCCTGGTGTGTTCCTTGTTCTTTATGATGCTCTCTGCGCTTTTAACGGACCTCTGAGACTATCACAGTGCAGGTGCATTTATACGGAGACTTGATTACACACAGGTGGATTGTATTTATCATCATTAGTCATTTAGGTCAACATTGGATCATTCAGAGATCCTCACTGAACTTCTGGAGAGAGTTTGCTGCACTGAAAGTAAAGGGGCTGAATAATTTTGCAGTTTTTGATTTGTTAAAAAAGTTTGAAATATCCAATAAATGTCGTTCCACTTCATGATTGTGTCCCACTTGTTGTTGATTCTTCCCCAAAAAAATACAGTTTTATATCTTTATGTTTGAAGCCTGAAATGTGGCAAAAGGTCGCAAAGTTCAAGGGGGCCGAATACTTTCGCAAGGCACTGCACATGTCTTACCACAGAACTTTTTGACATGGCATGACCTTTCTACCTAAGGAGTGGTTGATGTGGTCGGGATTCTCCAATGCCTGCTGTCCTGTCTTCAGGTGCAGCTTTGCTACACCTCAACTTCTTCTACGTTAATCTGCACTTGTGTAAACATGCTCTGGACGAGGAAAGAGAAATAATATCACTGGCCAGCATAAGAAAAATGGGTGAAAAAAAGAGAAGTTCCACAAAATTACAAACGACAAGCTCATTTTCTCCTCTCTCTGTGACATCTGGCTAACAGGTGTGTAACCAGCTGTGGCGGCAGTGCTGGCCGAGACTGGGGATCTACTCTCCCTACAGGACAGAACGGGAAACGCACTCTCTGGACAGGCCTGAGTTACAGATAGGCCTACGTTTTATAGGCCTCCTGATCTCAACAAAAATTCACTACACAGACAACAGATGTCAGATAACAGAGTGTATCCAGTACTACTGTAAACTCTTTCTTGGTTTATTGATTCTGGAAACAATGACAGCTGAGATCTCTAGGTCAAAACCATAACAGCTAGCTGAGAAGGGAAGGTCAGCTGAGAGGTTAGAGTGACTCCAGAGGAGGCCTATATGAAAACATTTTTGTTTTAATCTAGTTTCTCCTCAATAACGAGAACCAGCACCAAGGCTGTGTCCCAAATGGCACACTTCTAGTCCACCACTTTTGACCAGGGCCATTGTAGGGAATAGGGATGCAATCTGGGGTGCAGCCCAACATTGAATAGATCATGGATGTATGCTCTCAGTGTGTTAACATGTCTATGTCGTTGAGAAACCACACCCACATCCTCCAGCTGATAAACCATTCAATAGCTCCAATCTGTATGGCGCATTTCTGTCATACATTCCTGTCATACATTCTGTTGTAGCATCATCACACAATCCAAGCTCAATGCAATGGGAGCATTGGGGGTAGAGCATGTTGGGGGTAGAGCATAACATATAAACAAATCACACAGACACACACATGCATGTGCACACACACACAAACTAACCTTGTGGGTACACACAATTTGGTCCCATTCAAACTCCTATTTTCTCAAACCCCTAACCCTAAAGCAAATTCTAAACCTAACTCTAACCCGTACCCTAACCCTAACCTTAACCCTAAAACCTAACATTAACCCTCAACCTAAACCTAACCCTAGCTCCTAACCCAAAAACTAACCCTAGCTCCTAACCCTAAACCTAATTCGAACCTAATGCTAGTTCAAATCTTAACCCAAAAACCCTTAGAAATAGCATTTGAACTTGTGGGGACCAACAAAATGTCCCCAGTTAGTCAAACTGGTCCCCACAAGTATAGTTAAACACGTCCACACACGCACACACATACACACATACACACACCCTTCTGATCATGATGACCTTGCATGATCGACAAAATACTCTGTAGTCTTTATATGAGTTACATTACATGAGGGCTCCTAAGTGGTGCAGTGGTCTAAGGCACTGCATCTCAGTGCTGGAGGTGTCACTACAGACACCCTGGTTCAAATCCAGATGTTATCACAAGCAGCCGTGATTGGGAATTCCCTAGGGCAGAGCACAATTACGAGTTATTTTTAGCGCATCATCGCCAGATTTTTTTACATTTTACCTTTATTTAACCAGGCAAGTCAGTTAAGAACAAATTCTTATTTTAAATGACGGCCTGGGAACAGTGGGTTAACTGCCTGTTCAAGGGCAGAACGACAGATTTGTACCTTGTCAGCTGGGGGTTTGAACTCGCAACCTTCCGGTTACTAGTCCAACGCTCTAACCACTAGGCTACACTGTCACCACTGTCGTCAGACCTAACGCTTTGGAAAATGTAATTAACCATATTGGTCAAAATATTGACTTATTCCTTTCCTTTTTTACTGTTCCGTCCTACTAACACCTGACATTACGTTGCTCCGGCAGCCACTGCCCGACGTAAGTATTTCACGTTGATTTCCCCGTCTTTGTTAATGACCATCTACAGGCTTTGCACTGCAGAGACCCTGTCTGGGGTAAAAGTTTTTAAAGCTGTCATTTATACCTGGCTGAGTTACTTTCCCAGCCCTGTTTGGCTCAAGGAAGCTTCTCTCCCATTTGGCATTCTTTCAAGATTACACCTTTTACAGGCATTGAGGAGCGGTCTCCACAAGAAAGTCGGAACAGCCCAGGGCCCTGGGTCCCTGTGGTTAGACAGACAAAGCTGGCCGACACAGATGGATGGTAGAAGGACATCCCCGCTGGGGCTCTCACAGCACACTACTTGACTACACACTTAAAGGGGAAATATGGGATTGGTACATCCATTTCTGGACTTTTGAAGCGAGAATCCATATCACTTCCGCATGTGATATTACAACAACAAAGAAGCTACTTCAAACAACGAACACTGACGGTCGCTCCTCTGCTCCATTTCATCAACAGAACAAAAACAATAACAAAGGCGCTGGGGGGTCTAACAGCGGCGCCGTTTCTCCAAATGTGGATTCTAGCGTCCGATGAATAATAACGTAGACATTGATTCGTGAAGAGTATCACTTCGTGAGCTTAGTTCAACTGTCTTACCCCGTCAGAACCAAAGTGATCACATTGTTGTTGTTTGAATCTCAGACGGCCCCTTTAATTAACCCCATGGCACAGACCAGCCTGTGGACCAGCATTGGCACTGGCAGTCACACTATCATAAATAGCACTGGCACTCCATGTGCAGTAGTGTTCGGAGTAGTTTCTATTTCTTCTTGGAATCGAGTGGGAGACTAAATTGAAAAATACGTATCCTTGAAATACACGTTAGGTCTCTGACAACTCAAATTAAATCATTAACTTCCAAACAAAAACACCCAGCTAAGTGGTTTGGGATGTTGGTGGCCCTGACCAGTTATTGGCATACTTAATTCAACTTTGTTGAACAATTACACATAAAAGATCTGAATTGAACCCATCTTTTGAAATGTTATGTGTGGTTGTCTGATGGTTTGATTTCAATCCACACATATGCCCACCATTTGTTGTAGCACAATCAGAGTCTTGGATACATTACTGTGGATACAGTACTTTACTTTAGGGGGAGAGAACATGCAGTTTGAATGTCGCTCATTGAACAAAAAGGTATTAAAGATCTTATTTCATGAGTGGAGACATATTGAGTTGTGAACATTGGACTCTACAGATAATCCCTTAGATCTCCTCAATAATATATTGTGTTTGAACATTTTTATTTAGGTAATAATTGAAACCTTGTGGACTGTTCTTTTATATAACATACAGTGCCTAGTGAATGTCTACACACCGCTTGCACAGTCTTCACATTTTGCTGCCTTGAAATGACAATAAAATCAATATTATATTTGGTTTTTTTCCTACCAATATACACAGCCTACTACTCCACATTGCCAAAGTGGAAGAAATATTATAGAACATTTTCCAAATTAATACACAATACAAAATGAAGATGTCTTGACTGCGCAATTCTTCCCACCCCAGAGCTAATACTTGGTGGAAGCACCTTTGGCAGCCATTACTGTTGTGAATTTTGAATATGATTATACCAACTTTGCACAACTCTCAGGGAAACAAGCTCAGTAAATTTGTTTGGGAGTCGTTGATGGACAGCAATATTCAAACTGTGCCTCTGATTTTCGGAGGAGATTTAAGTCAGGACTGAGACTAGACTATTCGGGAACACTCGACACCTTTTGGAAAGCCATTCTGTTGTGTCTTTGGCGTTAACATTTTTGTAAATGTCCCGCTGAAAAATAAAACTCTATCCCGCGGTTGGGTATTCAGAAGACTGAGGCAGGGTTTCCTCTTACTTTTCATGTGGGCTTTGCTCCTTTCATATTTATTTTGATCCTAACAATCTCCCCAGTCTCCCTAAAACCTGCCTCAGTCTTCTGAAAACCCTGGGATAAAGTTGTTTTTTTTTATGCCAAAGTCACACCAGAATGGCTTTCCAAGAGGTGTTGAGTGTTCCTGAGTGGTCCACCCTCAGTCCTGACTTAAATTTGGTAGAATCGTATTCAAAATGACTCACCGCAGTAAGGGCTGCCAAAAGGAGCCAGGGGCCTCATTGATCAATATTGCCTAGAAACTATTCTAAAATTCTACATATGAACAGAATTTCGTACGCATAGAAAAAGTGTGATTTATCAAACAATCCTACAAGTGTCATATGCACACCAGTAGGAGGTAAATGGTTAAAAATGTAACAAAACAAATCCACATTTTAAAGCCCGGGGGGAATATATATCGACGTACCATGAAACGGAACCACACAAAAAAAAAAAAAATGATTTAGATGCACTATTGTAAAGTGGCTGTTCCACTGGATGTCATAAGGTGAATTCACCAATTTGTAAGTCGCTCTGGATAAGAGCGTCTGCCAAATGACTTAAATGTAAATGTAAAAAGCTACTGGACAAAACCAAATCTGAGACAACTAGAGGTGCTAGGGTCAGAGATCGAGTACAACCAAAACGTTTTATTTGACTCGCTCAGTTGTGGCTTAAAAACATAGCTACAAAGAGAGGACCATTAGGACAATTCAAGTTGCTTTCGCAATGTCAAATATACTCATACAAATGAGTAAGCATCACTCACTCACCAATAAGCCATCCTTCCTCAACAGTATCTTCCTGTAGGCGTATAGGCCAACACTGCTGTCGGCAGAATGAACAGGGCATGCCCACCCTGCCACCACAGTCAAATAAAATAAAATAGTATTTGTCACATCCGGCCGAATACAACACTCCTTACTTACAAGCCCTTAACCAACAATGCAGTTGTAAGAAAAATAAGAGTTAATAAAATATTGACTAAATAAACTAAAGTAAAAAAATAAAAAAAGTAACAATAAAATAACAATAATGAGGCTATATATAGGGGGTACCGGTACCGCTTCAATGTGCGGGGTACAGGTTAGTCGAGGTAATTGAGGTAATATGCACATGTAGGTAGGGGTAAAGTGACTATGCGTAGATAATAAACAATGAGTAGCAGCAGCCTAAAAGGGGGGGGGGGGGTAGCCATTTGATTACCTGTTCAGCAGTCTTATGGCTTAGGGTTAGAAGTTGTTAAGAATCCTTTTGGACCTAGACTTGGTGCTCCGGTACCGCTTGCCATACGGTCGCGTAGAGAACGGTCTTTGACTAGGGTGTCTGGAGTCTTTGGCTATTTTCAGGACCTTCCTGTGACACAGCTTGGTGTAGATGGCAGAAAGCTTGACCCCGGTGATGTACTGGGCCGTACGCACTACCCTCTGTAGTGCCTTGCGGTCGGAAGCCGAGCAGTTACCAAACCTGTCGGTGATGCAACCAATCAGGATGAGGGGGAACAGGTGTTGTCGTGCCCTTTTCACGACTGTCTTGGTGTGTGGACCATGATAGTTTGTTGGTGATGTGGAACTGCTCCTCTACAGCGCCGTCGATGAGAATGGGGGCATGCTCTCTCTTCCTTTTCCTGTAGTCCACGATCATCTCCTTTGTCTTGATCATGTTGAGGGAGAGGTTGTTATCCTGGCACCACACTGCCAGGTCTCTGACCTCCTCCTTATAGGCTGTCTCATTGTTGTCGGTGATCAGGCCTGCCACCACTGTGTTGTCGGCAAACTTAACGATGGTTTTGGAGTCGTGCTTGGCCACGCAATCATGGCTTCCGGTGCATTCGCTGGAGAAGTCCTCTGCAGAAGCTGCTGCTGTTGTAAAAGTTGAGCTACTTGTGTCATCAGTCTTTTGTTCATATCAGCCAGTGTGTTGTATCTGGTATAATACATTAGGGCCATTCTCTTGCATTTCAAAGATGATGGTGCAAAGAAATACAAAAGAACGGTTGTTTTTTTCTTTGTATTATCTTTTACCAGATCTATTGTGTTATATTCTCCTACATTCCTTTAACATTTCCACAAACCTCAAGGTGTTTCCTTTCAAATGGTACCAAGAATATGCATATCCTTGCCTCAGGGCCTGAGCTACAGGCAGTTAGATTTGGGTATGTCATTTTAGGCGAAAATTGATTCAAAAAAAGGAGTGGCTCCTTAATAGTTAAGTGTGTTCCTATTTTAAATGCTCTTCAAATAAAGTTTGAATTGAAGTTTGATTTGATATTGGATCTTTTGATGATTGTCTGAATATAGACTCCATTAACTTTATGGTCTAACATTCTTATTAAGACTTGTATGAACTAGGTTATAGACATACTAAATACATGTTTGGAGTGGATTGCCTGCTGAGCTGAACTGGGGTGTGATATGAGTATAGTAGACAAGGTGTTAAGGAAGAAAAGATCCATGACCTTCCAGAGCCGTCAAGTCAAGACTGGTCAAGCTCTGTTTGTATTCTGACATCTCTATACTGAGCTTCAACCTCTTATCATTAAAAATATTCTGACTTACAGGTAGACACTCGGAAACAGGCCTTTTTACGCAGTGCAAGGGCTTTGAGATGCCAAAAAGTGGAGGGTGGATAGCACTTGTCTGTATGGCATGTGATGGCCTTTTTAAAGTAGACCTTCAATCCTCGCAAAGATCCTATACGATTAGTTTGGGGAAACGATATCTGATGAGCCAATCAGTACTTTCTGCACCTGTCTCTGAAAACGAGCTCTCTGCTAAATGCAGCATGTGCCAAATAAACGTAAGCGCACTCTCAAGAAATGTTAATATTGATAAATCTCTAATTTTACGTGGAAATGATCCCATGCATTGGTTTACACACAAATTTGTGCTAACAAATAATGACTGATCAATGAGGCCCCAGATGTTTCACCAGAAGTGGCACGACTTCCACCGAAGGTGGCTACTCTCCCTGTCCGGGCGGCGCTCGGCGGTCGTCGTCGCCGGCCTACTAGCTGCCACCGATCCCTTTCCTTTTTCATTTGGTTTTGTCTGTCTTATGTTCACCTGTGTCTAGTTTAGGCTAATCAGTGGGGTATTTAATCTCGCCCTACCCGCTAGGTTTTTGTGCGGGATTGTTTGTGTTACTGTCGTTGGCTTGTGTTGCGGTTTTCCCTGTTAAGCAGGTTTATTTCACGGGACTGTTTTTGCCGCACATTCTTTTAGTAGAGTAGTGTGTTCCTCCGTTTTCGACTAGACTGCGCTCCTGTTTTCTAGTGGCTGCTTTTGGGGTCTTGTACCTGCTTTGTTGGTGGACCAGTAAATAAAACGCCCCTCTTGAAATTCTTGCTCTCCTGCGCCTGACTCCACACCCACCTCTCCTAGGGAGATAATGACAAGAAGTATAACATTTGAAGCATACTGTTGGAATTTCCACTCCCACTCTTGGTGAGGAGAGGAAGGCCAGTGGCCGGCAGTGGGAGAGTACAGAGTGAGATGGAACTGGGCCTAAATTCGGCTGCTTTTCTCACAGAAGAAAAGCCCGATCTCAATACAGTTTTCTGTTCCCAAAACTATAATCTGTTATGAACAGAGTGCACTAAGTGACCCTTTGCCAACGTTTCCAAGAATTGTGTTGTTAACAAGGAATGCAAGGGCTAATTTAGTTATTGCACACACACACTCTACATGCAAATGCATGCTAGAATGCGCCAATAGAATCTCGCTAGCTCGTGCATTGCTCTGCCCACCTCCTTGCTTGTTCTGTCCACCATGCTTCAGCTGCTCCTATTGAAAACGACACAGATGAACTATCTTAGGTTAGTTATAAACTCAGCAAAAAAAAAGAAGCGTCCCCTTTTCAGGACCCTGTCTTTCAAAGATAATTCGTGAAAAAAATCCAAATAACTTCACAGAACTTCATTGAAGAGGGTTTAAACACATGCTTGTTCATGCACCTGTGGAATGGTTGTTAAGACACGAACAGCTTACAGCTTCTACTGACTCTGAAAAACACAAAAAGAAAGATGCCCAGGGTCCCTGCTCATCTGCGTGAACATGCCTTAGGAATGATGCAAGGAGGCATGAGGACTGCAGATGTGGCAGGGAAATAAATTGCAACGTCTGTACTGTGAGACGCCTAAAACAGCGCTACAGGGAGACGGGACCGACAGCTGATTGTCCTCGCAGTGGCAGACCACGTGTAGCAACACCTGCACAGGATTGGTACATCCGAACATCACATCTCGCCGGCACAGGTACAGCATTGCAACAACAACTGCCCGAGTTACACCAGGAATGCACAATCCCTCCATCAGTGCTCAGACTGTCCGCAACAGGCTGAGAAAGGCTGGACTGCCTGTTGTAAGGCAGGTCCTCACCAGACATCACTGGCAACAACGTCGCCTATGGGCACAAACCCACCATCGCTGAACCAGACAGGACTGGCAAAAAGTGCTCTTCACTGACGAGTCCCGGTTTTGTCTCACCAGGGGTGATGGTCGGATTCGCGTTTATCGTTGAAGAAATGAGCGTTACACCGAGGCCTGTACTCTGGAGCGGTATCGATTTGGAGGTGGATGGTCCGTCATGGTCTGAGGCGGTGTGTCACAGCATCATCGGACTGAGCTTGTTGTCATTGCACGCAATCTCATCGCTGTGCGTTACAGGGAAGACATCCTCCTCCCTCATGTGGTCCCCTTCCTGCAGGCTTATTCTGACATGAGCCTCCAGCATGACAATGCCACCAGCCATACTGCTCGTTCTGTGCATGATTTCCTGCAAGTCTGGAATGTCAGTGTTCTGCCATGGCCAGCGAAGAGCCCGGATCTCAATCCCATTGAGCACGTCTGGGACCTGTTGGATCAGAGGGTGAGGTCTAGGGCCATTCCCCCGAGAAATGTCTGGGAACTTGCAGGTGCCTTGGTGGAAGAGTGGGGTAACGTCGCACAGCAAGAACGGGCAAATCTAGTGCAGTCCATGAGGAGGAGATGCACTGTAGTACTTAATGCAGCTGGTGTCCACCAGATAACTGTTACTTTTGATTTTGACCCCCCCCTTTGTTCAAGGACACATTATTCCATTTCTGTTAGTCACATGTCTGTGGAACTTGATCAGTTTATGTCTCAGTTGCTGAATCTTGTTATGTTCATACAAATATTAACACATTTTCTGAAAATAAACACAGTTGACAGTGAGAGGATGCTTCTTTTTTTGCTGAGTTTATTAAAAACCTACCCTAACCAGAAACCGTAGATAGATGGCAGCATTCGTGAAAAACTAAAAAGCTCGAACCACCGTATTTAACCATGGCAAGGCAACTGGGAATATGGCCGAATACAAACAGTGTAGTTATTCCCTCCGTAAGGCAAAAAAAAACAGGCAAAACATCAGTATAGAGACGAAGCAGAGTCGCAATTCAACAGCTCAGACACGAAACGTATGTGGCAGGATCTACAGACAATCATGGGCTCCAAAGGGAAAACCACCCACATCGTGGACACCGATGTCTTGCTTCCGGACAAGCTAAACACTTTCTTCGCCCGCCTCGAGGATAACACAGTGCCACCGACGCTGCCCGCTACCAAGGACTGTGGGCTCTCCTTCTCCATGGAACTTATTCAGTTTATGTCCCAGTTGTTGAATCTTGTTATGTTCATACAAATATTTACCCATGTTAAGTTTGATGAAAATATACGCAGCTGACAGTCAGAGGACATTTCTTTTTCTGCAGAGTTTATTTAGTTCTAAATGATTAACTCTTGAGGTGGGAAGACATACTCAGTCAAGACACAGTCGTTTTTTATTTATATAATGTTCTATACTTTTTCTTTAACTTTGTATTAGAACAAATCATCTACGGCTTTATCCTATTCAATTATGCCCTTTGACAGTTACTGTAGACCCCTCTGAAGAAGGGAGGAGGAGGTCTGCATACTTGGAAAAGGCCCTTCAGGCTAATGCAGGTAATGAGCTTTAGGCCGCTTGTCCTTAAGATGAACTAGGATCAGCTCCATTTTACATATTGGCTTTTGACATTTCTACCACTCATCGTCAAGTGTTGCTCTCCCAGACTCATCAGCCGGCCTCTGCAGGTCTTCTCTAAGCATCTGAGTTAATTCTGTTTCATATGACTTCACGACCAGAGGTCTAACAGAGTTTATCCTGAACCTCTGTTCTGCTCTCTGACTCCTGGGTGGGTATTTTTTTCTTCTTTTGGGGGAGGGGGTTTGTCTCTTCACATAATCTCCCAAGGTATTATCATTCTGGTATCTACTAGTTTGAGGATGACAGTTGATAAGATGCTTAGCCCACTATGAGTTACTGTGTGATCTTACTTGAATCAGAAATGTCAAGACCGTGCACACAGAGTGGTTTAACTTTCATTTGGTAGTCTCCAATTTGCGAGCTTGCAATGAATGTTTGTAAAGGAGCTTGATTTTCCCCTCCCTCAAATTGATATCATGCTTGTCGATTCTATTTTATTCACCAGAGGGGGGAATGGAAGCTGATAGTTGGAGATTGCCAAGTTACAAAAGGCTAAAGGGGATGGAATTCCTCTCCCTCTGATAGTGTTTTCCTTGCATACAAGTGAAAGTAGCTCTCGCTCCTGGTCACTCGGTTGCTCCCCTGAAGAAACAATACACATCCTCTGTTGCAATGTGCTATCATTGTGTTGCTATTTGGGCCTCAACAACTGCTCCTAGGCACACGCCATGTTCGCCTGTTCCTTATCCCCATCCTCATTTTCTCTTGAATATGTTACTCATAAGGAAAAGAGCAATACGCAATGGTACTCATAGAAAACATATCAATAAGCTGGTAGACCTCAGTCTTCCTTCACAAGTGTCCATCAAGGTGCTGATCTGAGCACTGATTACAGTTACAGGACATGTTTGGTCTTTCATCAGACTGATCTTGTGATCATATTCATTGGAACAAACGTGTTCAAATGTATACTGATAGAAAACTGATATACTCGATGGGAATTGGAAGTGTACTGTCAGTGTTCAGATGAGATGTTCGGGAATGGTAAGCCACAGGTGCCACGCAGTCCTCCAAAACCAACACGGACCAAATGCCAAAAGTATGTATTCTATTCCATGACCAATCCACTGAACCCAACCAAACCACACAAGAGTGAAAGTAATGGACCCAGAACTTTGGGTTTGGAATTAAAACAATGCGTTTTAGTGAGTTAAATTGGTTTGATTGCAATTGTAGATAGCAATCAGGTCTGCTACCCTACCGACAAAATGCCTGCTTTTAATTTGATTGTGTTTGAAGTCTGATGAGCATCCAAATGTGCACACACACATACACACACAAAAAAATCTCAGACAAGAACCTCTTTATCCACCCCTCCCTCCCACACACACACACACACACACACACACATACACACACACACACACACACACACACACTCCCGCCTGGAGTACCTCATCAGCGCAGGTGTGAGCATTCACACATTACCCCGTCATCGGCTGGTTTATTTTCTGATCCATGGACACCCTTCTCTTGCTTCTCTCGCTCTGACTTTGCTTTCTCTATAAACAAATATATTTTAAAATGTTCTGTTACTGTTTATGGGACTCTGTCTGTCTGTCTGTCTGTCTGTCTGTCTGTCTGTCTGTCTGTCTGTCTGTCTGTCTGTCTGTGCGTGCGTGCGCATGAGGCAAATATTTGAGCCGATACCGTGGAAACAAGCGATATTTAGAGCTGATAGTTTCTCCCTTTAATTGCGGGAAATGGGTTTCAGATGTTGCTCCCTGGCTGATCACTTTGGGCCTGAGCTCCCTCGTCATGTCTTATAAAACCACTTTAAGGGGAGGCTGATGTGGGATGATAGCGCCTTCAGAGACAGAGGCCCAGGAGTTAGCCTAAATGGTCCTCTGGGTCCCTCTGAAATAACAACTGCAATATTAGCAGTAGCAGTGTGACCCATAGGACATTGGACATTAAAACAATAACAAATCAAGCATTTAACCACGCTCAATACAGACACTTAAACCAACCGCTTTTGGGATTTTGTTTTTGGATGTTAAAAAGGCCACTAAGTGTTTTAACAATGTACATCAACAACTAATTAACACAACATTTGCTATAATTCATTTTCAACACCTGTTAGAAGGATCCAAGATGATTCATGTGGATGTCACAACCACTATTCCCGTAATAGGATGATTCTGTTTATTTTCTTTGGATGACTTCTTTCTACTGGGGTGAAGACTTTGGTAATTCACTAAGGAGACTTGGGAGTTGATATCATGATGAGAGAGAGTTAGGGAGAGGGGGGGGTTAGAGAGAGAGAGAGAGAGAGAGAGAGAGAGAGAAGGGGAGAGAGAGAAAGAAAGAGAAAGAAAGAGAAAGAAAGAGAAAGAAAGATATTTGGTATTTGGTATCCTTTGTTGTCCTCTGTTGGAGGTCAGATAAGGAGAGGTACACCCAGACAGAACCAGTATATACAACTGAACTGGGCAAAAATCGGTATTCAAGATCAACTCGGAAGCAGTTATGTTTATAAGTATATTTAAAAGTGTATTTAGAAATATATTTAGAAGTATATTTTTACCCTGTATCTGATATCTCTCAGCTAGAATACAAACTTCTATAAGAGGATGAGTGTCGTCTTTAATCAAATAGATTGGTCAGGCTTGTCTTTAACCCACAAACCCAGGTCAAGGAGGAGATGCAGGGTCTGTTCTGATATCCCATAATGATTTTCCTATGTTGATCTCAACATTAAGGTTGGCAACAGGTGGAACTTCTCTCTCCGGAGAGACCACCGCCTCTGAACGATACCTTTCCCCGGGAAAAAAAAACCTTCCTTCTTCCTCTGTGGCTTTTTCTCTTTTTCTTTTTCATTTGACAAGTCACCGTGTTGTGCTATAGTGGGATGGGATTACATCATCCCCTGCATGGAACAGAGCAGAGCGCTGCTGCTAGGTCGCTGCTAGGCCTTTTCAACATGTGCTGTTGATCTTGGCCCAGGTGTCTGGAGCAGCGCGAGGTCCGGGGAACAAGAGGTCCCTCTCAGGCTGGGAGGAGAAGAGGGTGGCTGGGCAGGGAGAGGGAGTGGGCCAGCGGTAGGGAGGGATACAGTGATAGCAGACCTCTACAAACCACCTATCGATAGGAATGCACCTACCAGCGGGCCTTGAAGCTGTCCCTCACTCCTGGCTGCTGGGACTGGGAAATAAACCCAATGTTTGCATCACAAATGGCACCCTATTCCCTATACAGTGCACTACTTTTGACCAGGGCCCATAGTCCAATGTAGTGTGCTACATAGGGAATAGAGTGCCATTTGGAACCCAGACCCAATATCTACAGTACCTCACACAGTCCTATCAATGACCTCTCTTATTGTGTCACAGGGCACCTACATCTGTGTCATAACTACTCTGCAATACGTACTCAAGGACAGTTGCATGAATTTCGTTGAGTTATACATGTAATGCAATTTGAGGCTTATTAGTTGTTTTAATTAAAATCAGAACATAAATCACCAATCTGCTGTTGTGTAGCCAAGAGGAAAACGTCTGTAGATACACTAGTGACAATACGGAGCTACTTAAAGTGGGTTATCACGTGAATTTCTTCTATCAAAAGAAGTGCGAGGCAGCTCTATAGACGGTGAAACATCCCCGAACATCAAAGGTGCTAGAATGTGTTCCTGCGGTGAAGGAATCTCCCCTCTGTGAACACAGGGTCAAGACAGGCCCCACTCTGTCATTCACTCCTGTCATAAAAAAAACAGCAGGACACCAAGTGATGATCATACTCATTTATTTATCTATATCTGCTCTGAAATGAAGCATTGAGAATCTTTCCAGCCAATTGAACGTCCGAGTGCGATTCCCAGGCCCGGGGAGGAAAAGGGTTTATTTTGGGAGGGAGAGGGTCAGACCATCAAAGAGCAAGGACGATGACAACAGGAGTTGTGTGTAATGTATTTATCTGTCGGTTTCTGTCTTTCATGATCCGCTTCTTGTTAAACGTAATCACGGCTCTGTGTGTTTCTCCTGGCAGGGCCCAGACATTAAGGACAATCTCCCTACACGGAGCTAGCACCATCTACTGATAGACACCAGTCAACACTCACAGGTCACAGAGCCTTTCTGACGCACAGAGAACAGGCAAGGGTGCCACCTGGCAGGAATTAAGGATACTGCATTTACTGGTCGGCACTGGTATGATTTTATTATGACATGCCAGACAGCCCAGGCATTAAGGATACTGCACTGACTGGTATAGGCACTGGTATGGTTTTATCATGACATGTCAGACAACCCAGACATTTTGGCTTCAGGTTATTGTGACTTTAGATAATTATGACTCACTACTCTTCGGATACAAAATATGAAAAGATTCCAAAATCACCAAAATGGCCGCTATTCGTGCTGTCATACTAATCACACTAAATCCCATTAAGAATCCTCAAATACTTATAACAAACATAACATTTACAGATATGAGAATGTAGAGAAATATTTCCTTCAGAATGGGAGAAAAAAAAACCCAGGTGAAATCTTAGCTGGAGGATCAGTGGGTTGTGAATGGATAGTTTTATGAGGAGAGCCTGACAGAGCTGGGATGTCTGCCTGCTGGCTCAATCAAAGACTCTATTTAGTTAGATATCAGACAGAACACATCTGTCAAGGCCAGCAGGAGAACCACCTTGCTCTGTGCTCACAATATCCAGTGCCATTCTTCACATTGCTGTCCCATCTCTTCTCTGTTTCAATGGCAGCATCCAAAATGCCACCCTTTCTGCTTTTGTAGTCCACTTCTCTTGACTAGGGTTCTGGTCAAAAGTAGTGCACTATATAGGGAATGGGGTGCGATTTGGGACATAACCAATTTGTTTCTTGTTAATGAAGAAGTTATAGAGCTGAGTCCCTTTATTTTTCCAAGCTATATGATAAAGGGTAAAGGATATAGGAGAATGACAAATTAATTCATATAATATGACCAAAGAGAGTCAAAAGTTGAGCAATGAGATCACATCCAGATTAAATTAATTTGACCCTCCCATGTGTATATTTATTTAGATTTGACTAGGTAAGTCAGTTAAGAACTAATTCTTATTTTCAATGAGAGCCTAGGAACAGTAGGTTAACTGCCTTGTCCAGGGGCAGAACAGCAGATTTTTACCTTGTCAGCTCAGGGATTTAATCTTGCAACCTTGCGGTTACTAGTCCAACGCTCCAACCACTAGGCTACCTGCCATACACCTTGAATGATATAGCTGAATGCTCATTGTTCAGGTTCATTCAAAAGGGCTAGTATTTATTTTACTTAGCACTTTCAAGCAATCTAATCAAGTAAAGAAGGTAACTGCCAAAATAATGGAAACACTTGAGCAAACGAGGGATACAAAGTATATTTAAAGCAGGTGATTCCACACAGGTGTGGTTCCATCACCCGTCCACTATGAGAGGTGTGTGTGTGTGTGTGTGTGTGTGTGTGTGTGTGTGTGTGTGTGTGTGTGTGTGTGTGTGTGTGCATTCCCTTCCTCTCATCTGTTAAGATGTGTTATGACAATGGAGCAGCAGCTGATGTTCCCTGACAGACCGGTCCTGATAAGCACATCAGAGCCTTTTAACTGATAACTGTGCGTCCCTAAATATAGCAGCTGGTTTGTTTGCGTGACTGGAGTGTGTGTGCTGCGCCATGTGTGTGTGTTTGTGTGTGTGTGTGTGTGTGTGTGTGTGTGTGTGTGTGTGTGTGTGTGTGTGTGTGTGTGTGTGTGTGTGTGTGTGTGTGTGTCTGCGCCTTGTGTGTGGCCTTCAAACAACAGCTTTGGAACACCTGCTGCCCTGGGAAAAGGATGCCCGATGTCATTGATTTGTGAACTCGTGTTGCAACCCAACACAGGTTCACACCGGATGTTTGCATGGCCTCTGTTTCATCCCCGGGCAACAAACAAGGCCTCTATTACTGTACCATTAAGTCCAAAACGCCACCATGTTCCCCATCCCCTACTACTTTTGACCAGGGCCCAGGTTTGTGTAGTTCAGTCTTTGAGCTGTTCTTGTCTATTGATGTTCTTTGTGTGTCATGTTTTGAGTGGACCCCAGGAAGAGTCACCGTTGCTTCAGAAACAGATGCAGGGAATCCAAAATAAAATGCGAAAAATACTAAAAGTAGTACGCTATGCAGGGAATAGGGTGTCATTTGATATTGACACGTAGCCCTGCTGTAGAAGTCTGGCCCTTGACCTTGACAGCTTTCTCAGTGAGATCCCGAAGACGCTCCCAACACCGCCGCCGTCTTTCAGTTCTTGGTGTGGCTTGAAACTCCTCTATGATGGCCCTAACAATCCCTCCTTTTCAAGGATGGGAAAAATAGAAAAAAAAATGCGAATGCCTCTGATGTCTGATGTGGTGGGAGTGTGCGCGTGTTTGTGCGTGTGTGTGTGTGTGTGTGTGCGTGCGTGTTTATAAGTGTGTGTGCTGTATTTCTCTGTTGTGTTGCTGTGTGTCTTATCAGGCTATGGCCAGCTGCGGCAGCAGACAGCTCCCCCGAGGAAGGACCTGTGATCTGGCCTGCCTGCCTGCCTGTCTGCTTGTCTGCCTGCTGCCTCCCTCCCACCTGCCTCTGGCCACAGTGCTGTGCTAAGCCCCTGCTGAAGGGCCTGATGGACAAGGCCTAGATAAGGCAGGATACCTGATCCCTCTGTTTGCGTTTGATGTGCTCCACGACAACACCCAGACAGATTCTTCTTGTAGAGAGAATGGGCTGGGGGTCAGAGCCTAGTGGGAAAGTGAGAGGCTTCATCTTTCTGGGAATGAGTGGCAAATGATTTCAATGTTGTAGTCCAATTAAAGTTGTTTTATTACTGCTTACTACCTGTCCGATACAATAGCATTGTAACTGTCTTGGATTCAGTTATTTCATTGATCTCATAATGGATTCACAGATTTAATTATTTAATTATCGGTGAATATTTTCACTCTCGTGCTTTATGAGCACTGCTCTTGCCATATAAATTATTGCGTCTAAACTTTAACTAAAGAACAATTAAGTTAATGTATTTAGCATAGAAATAGCTTTTCCTGTAGTAGTAGTAGTAGCAGTAGTAGTAGTAGCAGTAGCAGTAGTAGTCATAGTAGTAGTAGTAGTAGTAGTAGTAGTAGTAGTAGGTATAGGCAGGTGGATTTCACTGGTCGTGTGACTAGACTCCTGGCAGTGGCAGATGGGTTGAAAGGAGTATTTCTGTCATGATGGGCAATATTACCCTGATAGAGGCCTTGGGGTCTACCATATTACCTTGCGGACTAATTAAATGCTAGCTTGAAGTGGTGAAGACAGTTGCTGACAGAATAGATCAACAAGGTGCTGTACCTCTGACTGAAGGACATGGCTGCCCTCTGGTGTTCATTTTCATTTTTCAGAACCAACCAGGATGGTAAAATTGAGACATATCAGTTCCTCTACTTTCCATATCTTTGAATGACGTACCACAAGAAAGCAAAAGAAAAAAGATTACATTGGATCTGTCTCACCCTACAAGCAAATGTTTGCCCGTATTCTTTTCTCTCTCAGAATTACATGACCCTCTCTTTCTAAATGATTCAATGCATACAAGACTTAAGCAAATATTTTGTTATATCCTCATAAAACCGGCAAATATGAAATATTATCAAATATTATCAAATACTTACATGGACACAGATGGTACACTGCAGTAGCATTTAATAACCACAAGGTGGAAGAATTCAACCAGTGTGAGAGTGGAACACAAGTCTGTCATTGCTTCAGCACAGCAAGCACTCAACCATTAAGCTTATCTAGACGCTTACATAATATAAACAGCTATTCCAGTACACTTGAGTTAGAACTAATCATACTTCTAAAAATGAATTACTTTATAGTTACAATAGAATTACAAAATCAATGTTCATTCTATTTCGTCTATGCAACTTCAGTGTTTTTGTAATACGTGCTATTGGTGATCATGAATTGCATTGTGGTCCAAGTTGCTTTTTATTTGAGAGGAAGTGAATTCTTCCAACCGAATAAAATACTTTCCTCCACCCATCTCCAATTGTCCTTCGTGAACAGATGTGATATGAAGCCTCTCACCTCTCTCTCCTCTCGCACCCCACTCAATCATTCCCCCCCTCCCTCTCGCTCCCTCTCTACCTCTCTCTCTCTCTATCCCTCATTCTCCCTCTTTTGCTTTATCACTCTCTCTATCTCACACTGTCAGTCATCTCTCTCCAGATGACTGACAGTGTGAGGCAGTGCCTGCCTGAACCCCACTGTGCCTGGATCAAACTTTCACAGCAGTCACTTTGCATATGCATCACAACAGTGTCAAATCTGCCACGTCTGCGACAACACTGTGACTTTCCTCCCTCTGCTCCTCTCGACTACCTTGCCTATGAAGTAGACTTACAAGTTGTGAGACCAGGATGAAGGTAGATGATGCTATGAATGTCATCAGACATTGGGGTGTATTTTTGCAGCCAGTTTCCATTGTAAAGCTCTCGGAAAATAACATTAAGCTCTGGTTAAGTAACCCAGTGTATTTTTGCCAAGTCTGGTCAGTCTTGTACAGTGGAGAGTGTTCTAGCTAATAGGATCTACTATATGGGTTCCTAGAGGATGTCCAGTATGATTGGACAAAGAGATTAGTAAATTAGACTATAGGGCAAGGAAACACAGCAGCCAAGGTCAGTACAATTTGGTGCTATAATGTATAAATACTGTATTGTGTATAACATTTTGAATACAAAATGAAGGAGTTCAGTTTACACCTTTAATTCACAGTTCTGTCATCTGTAAATTAAATGAAAATAATGTAAGTCAATTCACCAGCTTAAGCACACAGCACTACTCATTCACAAAGGTTTGGTGCTTGTCTTCTTCATTGAAAAACTAGTTCCAACTTGTGGTACTACAGTATTTAAAAAGTAGTTAGTTCCATGGTTTGTAATCCTATAACATCTTTTGCAGGACACAAATAACATATAATCTAATTTCATGGCGTCCCAATCTTTAAATATTTCTGTCCCCAAGACATTTGATCTCCTGTGTAACGGTTTTCCTCCTCTTCTGAGGAGGAGTAGGAAATATCGGACCAATGCGCAGCGTGGTAAGTGTCCATATTTTTATGAAATATAACCGAACACTGAATACAAAAGAACAAGAGAAATAAATGAAAACCAAAACAGTTCTGTATGGTAAAAGACAAAAAACAACTACCCACAATCCATAGTGGGAAAACAGGCTGCCTAAGTATGGTTCTCAACGATCGACAGCTGCCTCTGATTGGGAACCATACCAGGCCAAACACAGAAATACAAAACCTATATTACACAACATAGAATGCCCACCCCAACTCACGCCCTGACCAAACTAAAACAGAGACATAAAAAGGAACTAAGGTCAGGACATGACATAACACTACCCCCCCCCCCCCCAAGGTGCGGACTCCGGCCGCAAAACCTAAACCCATAGGGGAGGGTCTGGGTGGGCATCTGTCCGTGGTGGCGGCTCTGGCACGGGACGTGGATACAGCATAGTCTTGGCACACTTAGTGGCGCCTTTGGAGCGGCAACCCTCGCCGCCGACCTCGGACTGGGGACCCTTGCAGCGGGCCCCGAATAGATGGGAGACTCCGGCAGCGCCGGACAGGCGGGACACTCCAGCAGCGCCAGAGTGAAGGGCGACTCCGACATGGCCGGACTGACGGGCGGCTCCGGCAGCTCCTGACATAACGAGCGGCTCCGGCAGCTCCTGACAGACGGGCGGCTCCGGCAGCTCCTGACAGACGGGCGGGTCTGGCAGCTCCGGACAGACAGACAGCTCCGGCAGCTCCTGACAGACGGGGGGCTCTGACAGCTCCGGACAGACGGGAGAACCTGGAGGGAGGAGACGGAGAGACAGTCTGGTGCGTGGAGGAGGCACCAGATGGACCGGGCTGTGGGGGAGCACTGGAGCTCTGGAGCTCTGGTGCGCAGCCTTGGCACCACTCCTCCAGATTGGAATGACCCCATTAGCCCGGACCCTCCAGAGTGCAGGCACAGGTTGAACCGGGCTGTGGGTGAGCACTGGAGATCTGGTGCATACCACTCGCATCTCTTCCTTAGGCTCAATGCCCACATTCGCCCGGCACGGGCAGAGCGCAGGCATAGGGCGAAGTGCACCCTCCCAGCGCACCGGAGACACAGTACGCAGCGCCGGCGCAGGATACCCTGGGCCGAAATGGCGTACCGGACACCAAACATGCTGAGCTGGCACAACATGCCCTGGCTGGATGCCCACTCTCGCATGGCACTTGCGGGAGGCTGACCTATAGCGCACCGGGCTATGAGCACTTACTGGTGACACCGTGCGCTTGACTGCATAACAAGGTGCCTGACCAGTACTGCGCTTCTTCCGGGAAGCACGGGGAGTTGGCTCAGGTCTATCGCCTGACTCCGACAATCTCCACGTGTGCCCCCCAAAAAAAGTTTTTGGGGCTGCCTCTCGTGCCTGTTGCGCTGCCTTACCTCATGTCGCCGCCGCTCAGCTCTCGCTGCCTCCAGATCTTCCTTGGGACGGCGATATTCCCCAGCCTGTGCCCAGGGTTCCTTGCCTTCCAGTATCTCCTCCCAAGTCTGTGAGTCCAGAACCCTCTGCTCCTGGTTACCACGCTGCTTGCTCCTTTGGTGGTGGGTAGTTCTGTAATGGTTTTCCTCCTCTTCTGAGGAGGAGTAGGAAAGATCGGACCAATGTGCAGCGTGGTAAATGTCCATATTTTAATGAAATATAACCGAACACTGAATTCAAAAGAACAAGAGAAATAAATGAAAACCAAAACAGTTCTGTATGGTAAAACACAGACACAGAAAACAACTACCCACATCCCATAGTGGGAAAATAGGCTGCCTAAATATGGTTCTCAATCAGAGACAACGATCGACAGCTGCCTCTGATTGGGAACCATACCAGGCCAAACACAGAAATACAAAACCTAGAATACACAACATAGAATGCCCACCCCAACTCACGCCCTGACCAAACTAAAACAGAGACATAAAAAAAGGAACTAAGGTCAGGATGTGACATCATGGTTGTAGATATGTCCATAAACCAGAATACACATGTATTTGTTGCTGGGATTTACCACCCCCATGCTGCCATGTCGTATGCTATTGGTGCTATATCTGAGTGTTTAACACTTTTTCTGTCCTCTGAATTTTTCGGTCCTCTGAGGGGATTTGAATCTAGACTGGCTATCCCCAAGCCTCCCCCATTTCTCCTTCACCCAAATCCAGATTGCTGATGTTCTGAAAGAGCTGCAAAATCTGGACCCCTACAAATCAGCTGGGCTAGACAATCTGGACCCTCTCTTTCTAACATTATCTGCCCCAATTGTTGCAACCCCTATTACTATCCTACTCAACCTCTCTTTTGTATCATCTGAGATCCCTAAAGATTGGAAAGCTGTCGCGGTCATCCCCCTCTTCAAAGGGGGAGACACTCTAGACCTGAACTGTTACAGACCTATATCTATCCTACCCTACCTTTCTAAAGTCTTCAAAAGCCAAGTTAACAAACAGATCACCGACCATTTCGAATCCCACAGTACCTTCTCCGCTATGCAATCTGGTTTCCGAGCTGGTCATGGGTGCATCTCAGCCACGCTCAAGGTCCTAAACGATATCATAACCGCCATCGATAAAAGACAATACTGTGCAGCCGTCTTCATCAACCTGGCCAAGGCTTTCGACTCTGTCAGTCACCGCATTCTTATCACCAGACTCAACAGCCTTGGTTTCTCAAATGACTGCCTCGCCTGGTTCACCAACTACATCTCAGATAAACAACAATTTACTACCTGTGATGTGCTAGATGCCTTGCTTAAGATTGATGTCAAAATAAATCCACTGGGGCTGATATGCTTGATCCATTTCTGCTGCAGCTGTCTGCCCCCCTGATTGCTGAGTCATTAACCCATAGGTTTTACCTGACGATTATATCTGCTACTATCCCCAAGGTTTGGAAGGCAGCCCATGTACTCCCCCTTCACAAAGGTGGTGACCCTTGTGACCTAAATAACTATCGCCTTATTTCTGAACTCTCTTGCCAACTGAAATATTAGAATTCTTGATTAATTCTCAGCTAAGATCTTTCTTATTTATCTAATGTATTGTAAATGTACATTGGTCAGGTGTTAGACCAGGTCATAGCGCTATCTCTGTTGCATCCCTAGTAATAAATGATGTGGTTAATTGTATGAATAAAGGTAACATTGTGCTGCCCTCTTCATTGACCTGTCAAAGGCCTTCGATACTGTTGATCACTCACTGCTAATTCAGAGGCTTTCCTCAATTGGCCTAGACCAAGCTGCATGTTTATTTTTTTATTTTACCTTTATTTAACTAGGCAAGTCAGTTAAAGAACAAATTCTTATTTTCAATGACGGCCTAGGAACAGTGGGTTAACTGCCTTGTTCATTTAACAGGTTGAAAAATTACTTGACAGATAGAATTCAATGTGCATCTACTGGTGGTGTTAAATCAGTTTTTTTTGGACATAACAAAATGTGTTCCACATGGGTCGATTCTGGGTTCTGTACTTTTTACAGTTGTTTTTTTTAAAAGTAATTTGCCGATGTTACTGTTGAATATACTATTGCCCACACGGTTGACAAGGCTCTATCTGAACTACAGTATGTCTTCATTGTTTTACAGAAAAACTTTATTGACCTGAAAGTAGTATTGAATGCAGGTATAACTAAGTATATGTTGTTATCTAGAGTGCATACAAATAACTCTAATGATTTATGCACATGTACTTTGGATGGTTCCCATATTGATTGTGTCCCTGCTTTCAATTATCTGGGCATCTGGATAGACATATTGATTAGTTAGTTAAGAAGCCGAGAAACAAATTGGCTTCTTCTATAGAAGCAGGTCATGCCTCTTGCTAAATAGTAGAAATCAGATTGTAAGGTCCACGGTTCTATCAGTCCTAGACTATGGCGATAACATGAACGCAGCTGCCACTTCATTAAAGCCGTTAGATTCAGTTTATCATGGCGGACTGAATTTCATCACGGGAGACAGGTTTAGTACACATCAGTGCATTCTCTACCAGAAAGTTGGATGGCCTTCTTTGATTTCACGTAGGTTGATACACTACTATGTTTTCATTTATAAATCCCTTTTTACAAAAACTCCCACTGTGCCAAAGATCCTTGCTAACCTTTAGACATATGAGTTACCAATCTCGGTCTCATAGATGGCTAACTTTTGAAATTCCTTCCGTCTCTACTCAGTAAGGTAAAACAACTAAAAATATATATATATATATTAACGTATTTATGTAACAATTTTCTAAATATTGTTACATTTGATGTTTTGGTGCCTCTAGGGGAATTCAGAAAGCTGATTGAGGACCTTATTACGGATGAATGTGCTGGTTTTGAATGACATGTTTTTCTTTCTGCTAACATTTTGTATTTGTATTTTGATGTGTGTATTTCTGTCATTTCTGTCAGCTCATCTGTAAAAGAGATCTTGGTCTCAGTATGACTCCCTGATGAAATAAAAGGTTAATAAAAACATATCATAAAGGCCATGGATTTGGTTTTAGTTGTATAGTTTTGATCAGTTATATTGCAACATGACTGCTTGTCAAGGTTTCTATTAATAAGGCAATAATAATTTCCCACAATTATTGTGCATTATTGTTCAACCCTTTTAGATTACAACTTTATTGTTAGAGTTTTTTTTTTAATTAAGTTATCATTAAGTATTTTCTTTCAAAAGCCCTAATTTCCCCTAAAGATATACCTTCCCATGTGGGCCCTCAATTGCCTTTCTTATTCTCAAATGATTCATATCGCCTAGTGCAATGTTGGCCTAGAGGTGTCAAGTCTTGTTTTTTTATTCAAATCCTTATGACTCAAAGACAGATTATTGATTTAATGGTGTTTAACACGATTAACTCATCTAATGATTAGCTTCTCTCTCATTTTCATAATTGAACCCATTCAAAAAATAGATAAAGTAATCGATCATTGGAAGCTTGTTCTAAAAAAAATGATATCCAATGAAATGCAATGCAATGTGGTCACTGATTATCTCATTGGTCTAACCAGCTGACAGTCTTCCTGTGTATTTGGGGGCAGGGCTCTAAAGTGCGACCTATTTGCTTCTACTCCAACCAGGTCAAGAAATCTGACACACATTACCACGACAATTGTATATACCTATAGTGGATCGCCTGGACAACATTTTTCATTCATAAACCATGTCATGGGGCAGTTGTAAAACTACTCCCGCGTAGTTGACCATTTGTTTACAACTTTGTTCAATCATGTTGCCTCATTTTCTAGCTTGCTAACGACCTGGTTACTTTACCAATACATCTAAACATTTGGGGTCACAAAAAGAAAGGAAAATGCATAGCTTCTTCAGGAGATCAATGATCATGGCAATAAATGAATGACAGGTCTCTTGCACGTCGTCAACGCAGGCCTGATGTTTAGAGAAAAATTGTGATTTTACACAACGTAGAAACCTAATATTACACAAATTACTTTGCAAAATGACAGGTATTCGTATTAGCAATGTAGCTTTTATAATACATTGATGTATTTACTGTGTTAGGCTACATGTCCGTTTCTAGAGCATAACATGTGCTTCAAAAGTAGCTAGAATTCATATAGACCCAATATAGTATCTCAATCAATAACAAAATAAAACATGTATTTTCTGTCGCTTCTAAATTTCATGTGGCGTTCCTAACTTTCCTTTTTTTTTAATTGGGAGCTCCGGTGCAGCCAATTAAAAACGTTAATTTAGAGCACTGATTGGGGGTTGGCTAATTCTTCAGACTTGAACAACTAATCCTCGTTTAAGGAATTATCCCTGCTGCTTTTGACTCTCTCCGAACATTCCCCGGGTGTGAAGGTTTGTCTGTATACAGCTGACTGCTCGTGGGCTAGTGCGCTGCAGAGGGAGTGTCGTGTGAGAGTCGACCATTGCCTCCTGGAATTTCACTCATCAATATCCACTCAATTCCTATGAGAAACTATTTCCATCTGTCAACGCAATGGACCCGCATAGTCAATGGATTTAAATTTCCTGCTCTGACTTGACCTCCGTCGTCTAGAACGACTTCTCCGCAAGCAAGGAACGCCGTCCGCAAACGAGGAACGCCGTCTCTCCAGGCCGTAGCCTACGCTGCAAGAATGGGGACGGTGCTCTCCATATCTCCAACATCGAAGAAGGAGGCTATTCTGGACGACAGAAAAGAGGGTGACCACGCAATCAAAACGGGGAGCGTAAAGAACAATTCCCTGCTTGTCCCAGTTTTCACATTGAAGAAACTGTTTACCACATCGACCAAGAAAAATAGTTGTAAGAAAGTCAACCCGAACGACGCACAGGTGAACAACAACAGCCACGTAGACCAGCAAAATAATGAAAATAACAAAAAATCTCAGCAATCGAGTACGGATGGTAAGAAAGCACCACTTGCTGTGCCGGTGGTTCCTACCCAGATTCTTGAACCTAACCATCCCCAGGTTCCCTCTGAGAATGTGAAGCTTTCGCCTGTCCAAAAGCAACCTAGTAAAGTAGACCTCTCGCCGAGGCGTGTGATTATCCAGGCATCGACCGGGGAGCTGTTGCGCTGTCTTGGCGAATTTGTGTGCAGGAGATGTTGTAAAGTCAAGCTCACCTACAATGAGGTCATCCTATGGTTCCGAAACGTCGACCGAACCCTTCTCCTCCAAGGCTGGCAGGACCAGGGATTCATTACACCTGCTAACTTAGTCTTCGTATACCTGCTCTGTAAGGAATCGATACCCGATGATATCGACAGCGCATCTGAACTCCACGGTATTTTCCTGCTCTGTCTCTATCTATCCTACTCGTACATGGGTTGCGAGATATCATACCCTCTGAAACCATTCATGATTATGGAAAATGAGGATAATTTCTGGGATTGTTCTATGAGCATCATCAATAACACGAGTGCAAAAATGTTGCAGTTAAATGCAGACCCGCACTTTTTCACGGAGGTGTTTCAAGAGCTAAAAGATGAAGGCGAGTCGCGGGACAAAGACTTGGACCGTTAAATCAAATGAGGGTTCCGATGTATGTTTCACAAAACCCCTGAAATAGTGGTTCGAATGTAATGTTCAACAGTTTAAAACTAATTGTATTGCGTAACCACGGCTCAGTAGATATGCATGTTGTATTCTAAATGTAGGCCAATCTCGTTTTTGTACACTTCTGCGAATATTGTAGGATAGTCACAGGGACTCCGTGGATCAATGGAAAATCTGCAAATACATAAATGTGTGGGTAATATGGACGACTTTTATAATTGCCTTGATGTTCACTTATGGAGTTTTGTTGTGGGCAAAATAATAGCAGTATGTTATACGTCGAGAGGTGGAGCTATCCAAGGTACTGGCGTAGCCTTTACGCATCGTAAACCTATGCTAGCACTTAGGACATAGACGGGAATGCACAAGGAAAGGGATTCTTTAGCATAATTTGTGCCAATTATCACAATATTAAACACTGTGGTTTACATCATATTTATTTTTAACTATTATAGCAGATTGTTTCCATTTGAAAAAAAGTATATTTTCATTTAAAAAGTAATTGTTGCCATTTTGTTGATGTACTTGTTGAAGTGACACAAAAAAATAAGTTACAATGGTTTATTAATGTAATTTACCCTATTTGTGAACTTGTAATGGTGCAATAGATACTGGTCAAAGCTGGTGGTTGTTTTCAGCATTTGTAGGTGCATCTCTTCAATCTACTGTTTCTCTGGCTCAGTGCTCTGCATTGAAACATTGGAGCCTGAGAGAAGGCCCTGGCAATATCATGTAATTGTGTTTTATTTAAACTAGTGCAGCATTCACTAACAGTAAAGCATTTACGTTATTTTAGTGTCAAGGTCAGATGCTAGTGCTTGAAGGAACTGGACTGTTACCCCTACTGATTGGTTCAGAAGATGGACTTTTCTTCATCTGATGAGCCACCGTGTTCACAGTTAGCTGATCTGTTACTGTGGCTCATTTGCATATGTTTTTTTTATCATACATGGCTTTCACTTGCACAATGTGATTTTATGTGCTCAGAGCAATCAGGAACAACTCTGGTATAGCACTAATTTCTGGAGAGCTGTTCTCAAACAAACATAACGTAATGTAAACAATGCGACGATGGACAAGTATTGACAGTTCACTAGTGTATGTTATTGCTGTGGAATTAAAGAACTTGAGAAGTATATTTTGCTGTCTGTGTTTATCTGAGCGTGAGAGAGTGTGCTGGCCCTAGTGCTGAAAGGAAAACTCGTGCTGAGGCAGTGATGACCTGAAAGGCCTCTCAACCACATTCACGTCTTAAGCCTTTAGCAGTTGGCTATTTGCATCCTTGTTATCCACTCTGTACTGTATTAGGCAACCTGTAACACATGCTTAACACAAACGCAACACACAGGCTATTACGGTATCATAACATTAGGGTTTGGTGAAATAGTCTTAAACTAATCAAATGATTTTACACATTTCAAGAGGGTGAAACACTATTCGACACCCTGTTAACAATTCCTATTTAATTTTGGAAATCAATTTGGGTCAGGAAAAGATCCATTTTCACTTAATATTTTATTTCAATTTTGCTTTTAGAACAATATTTCCTGACCCACGTTTTCTTTGAAATGTCGGAGTGAATCTTCATGAGACTGTGTGGCTCACATGAAACAGGAAGCAGTAGCGTTCTACTTGGAGTTTATAACCCAGGGCTGCATCCCAAATGGCAAACTTTTCCCTATATAGTTGCTACAGATGTAGGACCTTAATTTGACCTACACTGTTACAGAAAAATGATCCTGCAGCAACAGGATTTGAACGTTTAGTCTAATGTTGCTTGATCGTGGTTAGGCAACGAGCTGGCCAAAAGTAGACTACATGAGAAGTGCAACACTGTTAATATAACTGTGTGTTAGTGTGGGTTTTCATTGAATTTATGTGAACCTATACCTTCAACCAAGGCCCTGATCAAAAGTAGTGCACTATATAGGGAATACGGTGCCATTTGAGACGCAAGCCAGGTCTGATGGCTGGCTGGTGTGTTCCTCTCCTCCTTGTCTCTATGGTAACCAGTGGATTACTGAATGACTATTGGCCACATTACATCAAGCAAGCGTGGGCTGAACAGCAACAATGCAGACAGAGCCATACTGTAGAATCAATAAGGACACTCATTCACAGTGTCTGAGTATGAGATGACTCATATACTGTGCCCACTTGGCACAGACATCAATTCAACATATATTCTACTTTGGTTCAGCATCATTTTATTGAAATGACGTGGAAATAACGTTGGTTCAACAAGTGTGTGCCCAGTGGGTTGTCTTACATGACAGCTTTGCTGTGGGTGGATATAGGCCACATGAAGCACATTAAGGTTCTCAATGCTTCTTTATCTATCATACTGAGATACAGTGCATTTACTTTTTCCACATTTTCTTAAGTTACAGCCTTATTCTAAAATGCATTAAATATATTTTTTTAATGTTTGCAAATGTACTACATATAAAAAACAGAAATACTTACTGACATCAGACCAGTTGCAATGAGACTCGAAATTGAGCTCATGTACATCCTGTTTCCATTGATCATCCTTGAGATATTTCTACAACTTGATTGGAGTCCACCTGTGGTAAATCCAATTGATTGGACATGATTTGGAAAGGCACACCCCTGTCTATATAAGGTCCCACAACTGACAGTGCATGTCAGAGCAAAAACCAAGCGATGAGGTCGAAGGAATTGTGTTGAGGCACAGATCTGGGGAAGGGTACCAAAAACTTTCTGCAGCATTGAAGGTCCCCAAGAACACAATGGCCTCCATCATTCTTAAATGGAAGAAGTTTGGAACCACCAAGACTCTTCCTAAAGCTGGCTGCCCTGCCAAACTGAGCAATCGGGGGAGAAGTGCCTTGGCTAGGGAGGTGAGCAAGAACCTGATGGTCACTCTGACTGACAGTTCCAGATGGGAGAATCTTCCAGAAGGACAACCATCTTTGCAGCACTCCACCAATCAGGCCTTTATGGTAGAGTGACCAGACGGAAGCCACTTTTCAGTAAAAGGCAAATGACAGCCCTTTTGGAGTGTGCCAAAAGTCACCTAAAGGACTCTCAGACCATGAGAAACAAGATTATCTGGTCTGATGAAACCAAGATTGGCATGAATACCAAGCGTCCCTTCTGGAGGAAACCTGGCACCATCCCTACGGGGAAACATGGTGGTGGCAGCATCATGCTGTGGGGATGCTTTTCAGCGACAGGGACTGGAAGACCAGTCAGGGTCAAGGGAAAGATGAATGGAGCAAAGTACAGAGTGATCCTTGATGAAAACCTGCTTTAGAGCGCTCAGGACCTCAGACTGGGGCGAAGGTTCACCTTCCAACAGAACAACGACCCTTAGCACACATTCAAGACAACCCAGGAGTGGCTTCGGGACAAGTCTCTGAATGTCTTTGAGTGGCCTAGCCAGAGCCCGGACTTGAACCAGATCAAACATCTCTGGAGAGACCTGGAAATAGCTGTGCAGAAACACTCCCCATCGAACCTGACAGAGCTTGAGAGGATCTGCAGAAAAGAATGGGATAAACTCCCCAAATACAGCTGTGCCAAAACTTGTAGTGTCATACCCAAGAAAACTCAAGGCTGTAATCACTGCCAAAGGTGCTTCAGGAAAGAACTGAGTAAAGGGTCTGAATACTTATGTTAATGTGATACTGCAGTTTTTATTTTTAATACATTTGCAAAAGTAAAAAACCTGTTATGGGGTATTGTGTGTAGATTGATGAGGGAAAAATACTTTTATAAGTTTTAGAATAAGGCTGTAACGTAACAAAATGTGGAAAAAGTCAAAGGGTCTGAATATTTTCTGAATGCACTGTATGTTATCTGTAAAGGATACCTAACACATGATGCAGAATGTCATTGCAGTGGTGCGGAAGGATTTCTTGGTGGTTCCGTCTGTTTTCGCCATCAACCAACTCCTCCCTGTGTTCATATCAACATTGATTTCTGAGAGAAGTGGCCTGAGAGAGCATTTCAAGTCCACACGGTCTACACTTCCATAAATTCCCTTTGACCTGACAATTAAAGCGTTTGATCCCGTGCTATGTGTTTACTTTGAATTCATAATCAGATGACTACATCCCAGGCAGTGGATCTTCTGGACTAACTATTGAGGAAGTCAACGGAACCTTTCCAACGTTTCTGCAACTACCTATCAAGCAACGTTTGAAATATGCTCTCATGGCTTTGAGCCAGTGACTCTCATCAAGGAGTGGCATTTCTATATGCTGATAGTGTTCTTCGGACCCTCTAGTTATGTCTATATTATGTGAGTGCATTTGAACTCCTAATTACCAACGTTATTCCCATCGGCGACTAGCTGTTAATACTACAGCGGTCCTCGTTATATGATCCATGTTGCAATTCCCACCAGGTGGGTTAACTCTATTGGTGTGATGCGTATGGTGTTTGCCTTTCATGCCAGCAACCTCGCCTTCCTGTCCGCCGTTTGCTACAATACTGTAGTTTGATCAACACTGTAATTAGACAAAGTAAACTGATCTCTATTACATACACTGACACGGCATCAGACAGTGGTGAATAACAATGTTGTGCTGACCAATAATTGGTTCAGTTACGCGCCTTTTAATATTCCTTCTAGTGTGGGATTATTTCAGACTAGCCATTTACACCTTGAAACATTTTCATTTTGTGTTCAAGGGTAAAATAATCTGTACTTGAGCATGATGTCTATGAGTAGTCGAATCATTTATGTCATGTTTAGAAGGGTTTATGACTGTTCAATCAATGGGAATATATGTGGTGTTTATTGATGTTGTGTTGTGTTTACCTTGTATGTTATATGTTGTGTTTATCTTGAAATGGAAGTTGATTTGATAGAGGTGATTGTGGTTAGAGGTATGACCTAAATGCAAAGTTCAACCTTGTGGAAACTAAAGTGGAACGGTGAACATGAAGGATTATGTGCTATTTTTTTTTCTCTCACTTACTTTAACTCCACTCCTAATCTGTCAAACAAGATTATACCCGCATGTAGCTGAAGGTAGACAAGCTAGGACACCACTCAGCTGCAGCTATATGCAGGGATCTTAATCCATTTTTAGCCCAGTTTACAGGGAATGGGTTGAGGTGGGAGATCACACTGTGGGTGGCAGTGTAATTGTGTATGATAGTTTATACGACACAGGTTCATGGTGTTTCCTTATGAGAAAGATAGAAGATGTTATTTTTTTGGGGGGGGGGGTTCTGAAACACCCTCTCCTGAAAATGCATGATTACAAAACACTTTCAGAAATGAAACAACAGCATAGCCAAGAATAGTGATCATGAAATTGTACACGTTTAACTTTGACCGGGTCCTTGCGTCCCACCGCGTGTGTCTGATTGGTCAAAGCTCTATTTTATGCTGTTGTTGTTGTTTTTTTGACCTTTATTTAACCAGGCAAGTCAGTTAAGAACAAATTATTATTTTCAATGACACCCTGGGAACAGTGGGTTAACTGCCTGTTCAGGGGAAGAACGACAGATTTGTACCTTGTCAGCTCGGGGGTTTGAACTCGCAACCTTCCGGTTACTAGTCCAACGCTCTAACCACTAGGCTACCCTGCCGCCCCTTTGAATCCAGGGAATGCAGTTGGCGATGCTCCTGGTGACGTTTTAAACAGCGTAACCAAGAGACTTCCCAGAATTAATGGTGGCACATCGCAGAGAGTATCTAGTCGTTTACGTAATAGTTGACCTGGCAGAGCAGAGGACACACGGGGAAGAGGCATCTTTCTTGATGAGAATAAAATCACACATTGGCAGCCTATCTTTTCAAAATGCTTATGTCATCCAAAAGAGATTTAAATGACATAACCATTTACCATATACCGTATATTACATTTAAGCATCACAGTACAGTATGCCAGCAGTTTGATTTCATCTACACTTTGATTTGCAAAATCTCAAAGGAATGAAGAACTGGGTTAACAGTCAAATAATCATCTTGTCTCTCCCTCTTCTCCTCTGAGGCAGTTATATATAGATAGCTGGTAGGTGTGCTGTGTGGCTGAGCTCAATAATACCTCACCCTGGCTGGGAGTTAGAGTTAGTCACTGACTGGATCACTTCAACACAACAGGCACAGCACAATGACTCAACCTTCGGGATAACACCTCCTCACAGACAGAGTACTGAGGTACTTAGAGTAATCAAATGTTGAAGAGCATCTGAATCATTTGAACGGGTTTTACCGTGAAAACAATGGCACGAAATGAGCAGGCAATGGATAGACTTTCTGCCCATTTCTAAACTTTTCCATTTCTAAAGTTTTTGGGAGACTTTTAAGTTGAGCCGGGTGGATCCATTAGTGAAATCGCAAGGGACAAAACTTAAGAATTCATGTTAAAATGTCATTTCTGGCCAACAGCAACTAGACAGAGACCATGTCCCATAAATAGATTGTGCAGGGAGGGATAAAGGAAATGCAGGCTTATGAAGATTATTCCTAATATTCTCAGTTAGCGTGTTGATCCTGTTCTGTACCTGTTCTTGTTTGCTGTACTTTCTCATTCACACCATGTAAACCCTGATCAGTGAAAACAATCCTGCACCCACCTGTGTGTTATGTAAGCAGATGGATGCTGGATTTCTAGCACAGATCTTGTGGAGATTAACTCCAACGTAGATGGTCTATCTTAAGAACACAATACTGTTGCAACTCACCTAGGTGGATTTCCAATACAAACGTCTAAGCCCCAAAGGTCTAGCCAGGTCAATGTACTGAATGTACAGTACCAGTCACAGGAGGTTGGTGGAACCTAATTTTGGGAGGACGGGCACGTGGTAATGGCTGAAGCGGGAAAAGTGGAATGGTATCAAATACATCAAACACGTTTGATGCCAATCCATTTGCCCCGTTCCAGCCATTATGAGCCATCAGCAGCCTCCACTGGTACCAATACAAAATTATTCAAATGGCGCTGGAAAAGAAAGCAGACGATTGTGTTTTTTTGTTCGTTTATTTGCGTCGTTTGTAACTTATTTTTGAAAACTTATTTTGTACATAATGTTGCCGCTACCGTCTGTTATGACCGAAAATAACTTCTGGACATCAGGACTGCGATTACTCACCACGGACTGGCAGAATCCTTGTTTTCCTTTAACTTGTCTGACGAGCCCGACGCGAACGATATACTAATTTCTCGGGAACAGGCCCAGATCCCTGTGATTTGCGTGAAGAGGAGGCGGATAAAAAGGGGCCAGAGGGCGGGCTGCCTTCTGAGAATTCGTAGGCAATTGAATAAACCCCCACGTTTTTGTATGCGGTAGTGTAAACAGGGCTCTAAAGTGCAACCAATTTGGTCGCATTTGCAATTAAATCTATTTTTTATATAATTTGGGAGCACTGAACTATGATTTTTTTTTTGCAGATAATAATAATTGGAATGAAAAGGCTTCTCCACACCGTTGTTTCTGAGTGCCCTAGAGTGCACATTTGTTAACGTCGTGGTTGCACCATTACTACATTAAAAACAGCTTGCTTGTTTACCAACGAGGTTAAAGGATTTTCATTTTACATTCATAAACCATGCCGTTCTAAAAAAACCTGTGTGTCGTTAACCATTTGTTTAAATTTTCTTCAGTCATGTTACCCAATTGGCTAGCTAGCTAGCAAACAGGTACCTTTACCAGTAGGCTATATCCAAACATTTGAGGTCACAGAAAGAAAGGAAAAGGGATACCTTCTTCAGGAGATCATATCTCCGGCATGTTATAGTGACTAACCGGACGTTTTTTAAAGAGACAGTGTACAATTTCCAATGTGACGCATCTCAATGGGAAAATGGTGCTTTTACACAATGAAGAAACCTAATGTTCCGCAATTGACTTTCAATGGCAGCTATTCCTATCAACAGTTTAGCATTTATAATAAACAAATGTATTCAGTGTTACCTATTAGTTTCTTGGGCACAACATGTGCTTCAAAAGTAGCTCAAATTCATGTAGGCCCGTAAGCAGTATCTCAATCTGTTTAAAAAATCATATTTTTTTGGTGCTCCTAAATTTCATGTGTTAATCCTAACTTTGTTAAATTGGGGGCACCATTTTAACCAATGAAACATTTTCATTTAGAGCCCTGAGCGTTTATATTTTGGTTGATTTAAACCTTTTAGATCAGTAACCGTCATGCTTGGGGTCCGTTCTTTTCATCCTTTGAAAGTGCATTTCATAATACGCCTTGATAGGGAGACATATTTTAAAGTGGGCTGCCTATAGTGTGAGAACAGGAAGAGAGAGAAACTGAGATCTTGTCTTTGCCTCTGTTGGCCTGGCAATGTGCGGACAGAGGGAAGGGAGGCAGGGGATTTGAAATGCGTCTGGTGTCTCGGGCGCTGCCTGCCTGCCTGTCTGCCATCAATAGATGACGGGGTTCCTGGTGGCTCTATTGATATGCAGGTCACACGCACACTGCTGTGTTCTTATCAGCCTCCTCACAATATGCAACCACGGAGGAGGCATTCTCTACCTATGATATCAACTTAGCTCCACAGACAGGGAGTGGTGAATGGTTGTTTCTATGGCTCTCAAACCATTTGCCTGACAGCACTGCATGTCTGAATATAGGTTAAGGTTTAGGTTACATAAGAGCTTACCACAAGTAATCCTTTACCAGATACAGGCAATCTGACATGGATTGGTGCATGTATACCATCAGTTCACTGCTGTGTTTGTAGAATATTAATCTAGGCTAACGGGGATTATTATTTTCTGTTGTTTGAATATTGTTTTTTCTTTTGTAGGATTGTTTTTTTTACATAAATAATTGTATTTCATTTCTGCCTACTGAGTAGACTTTATGTGTGTTCTAAATTGCATGCTATTCTCTACATAGTGCACTACTTTTGACCTGTGTGTCCCAAATGGCATCCAATTCCCCATATAGTGCACTACTTGGGCCAGGTCAAAAGTAGTGGACTATGTAGGAAATAGGGTACCATTTGGAAAGGAGGCAATCCCCCTGGTTAATGAGGCTGTTGTTTTTTAGACTGGAGTGGGCTGGGGGTCTGTATAGTAAACCTATGTCCCAAATGACACCATATTCCCTATGTAGTGCAATACTTTTGATCAGGACCCATAGAGCTCTGGTCAATAATAGTGCTGTATATAGGTATTAGGGTGCCATTTGGGACATAACCTAAGTGTGTGATGTCATCCACAGCAATGAAGTTGAAAACAAATTTAAACTAGGACAAAACATTTCTCCATCAAAACAGAATAGCACATGGAACAGTGTCTCATGTTTTTTAAATGTAGATGAATCCAATTGCCCATAATATCCTTATAGGACACATCACTGCATTCTATACTCCTCTGTAAACTTCTCATCTTTGTATACCCGTTGCAAGACCCACTGGTTGATGCTTATTTATAAAACCCTCTTAGGCCTCACTCCACTTTATCTGAGATATATACTGCAGCCCTCATCCTCCATATACAACACATGTTCTGCCAGTCACATTCTGTTAAAGTTCCCCAAAGCACACACATCCCTGGGTCACTCGTCTTTTCAATTCGCTGCAGCTAGCGACTGGAATGAGCTGCAACAAACACTCAAACTGGACAGTTTTTTCTCAATCTCTTCATTCAAGGACTCAATCATGGACACTCTTACTGACAGTTGTGGCTGCTTTGTGTGATGTATTGTTGTCTCTACCTTCTTGCCCTTTGTGGTGTTGTCTGTGCCCAATAATGTTTGTCCCATGTTTTGTGCTGCTACCATGTTGTGTTGCTACCATGTTGTTGTCATGTTGTGTTGCTAGCATGCTGTGTTGTCATGTGTTGCTGTCTTTGGTCTGTCTTAGGTAGCCTAGTGGTTAGAGCGGAAGATTGCTGGATCGAATCTGTTGTTCTGCCCCTGAACAAGGCAGTTAACCCACTGTTCCGCAGTTGGCCATCATTGTAAATAAGAATTTGTTCTTAACTGACCTAGTTAAATAAAGGGTAAATAAAATAAAATGTAAAAAATTATGTTGTGTTGTCTCTTGTTGTGATGTGCGTTTTGTCCTATATACATATATAATTATTCCAGCCCCCGTCCGGGCTGGAGGCCTTTTGTCTTTTGGTAGGCCATCATTGTAAATAATAATTTGTTTTTAACTGACTTGCCTAGTTAAATAAAGTTTAAATACATTTTTTTTAAGTAATGACGCATACAGTACACCTTTTATATGCAGAGACGTAGCGCCCCCGTGTGGCTGGAAAGAATGTAGGCCTAATCTACAATATGTTATCAGATCATCAACCCACACTGAAAGAGAAAAATGTATTGTGCACTTGAACAAAATGATCTGCAAATTCTGATGATGCTTTTATACAACATGGTTGACGGACTTATAAACATTTTCATACATTATGTGATAATTTGGCAAAATTAAATGTAGGCCTATGTAAAATAACATTGCACAATTTCATTCATAATATCAACTGCCATTTTTAGCCTACAATTTCAAATAAATAATTTCTAAAAGGTTTAAAATTATAATTAAATAATCTGTTGCTTTTTGTCATGCATAAAATGTAAAAATAACAGGTATAAAAGGATAAAACAAACGTGGTTGTTGTCAAAACTAAAGGAGATACCTGCACTGTATCATAGACTGTCTGTGTATGTCTAAAGTAGGCTTAAAGGCCCAGTGCAGTCAAAAACGTGATTGCATGTGTTTTATACACACACACACACACACACACACACACACACACACACACACACACACACACACACACACACACACACACACACACACACACACACACACACACATATATATATATATATTCCACACTATGAGGTTGGAATATTACTGTTAAATTGTGAAAATTAGGATAATGCCCTTTTAGTGTAAGAGCTGTTTGAAAAAACCAACTGAAATGTCAGCCTGTTTGGTGGGATGGAGTATTGGCCTACCTGGTGACATCACCAGGCGCTAAATGAGTTAATAGACCAACAAGAATGTATTTATTTTTATTTAACCTTTATTTAACTAGGCAAGCCAGTGAAGAGCAAATTCTTATTTACAATGACGGCCTACCCCAGCCAAACCCGGACGACGCTGGGCCAATTGTGCGCCGCCCTATGGTACTCCTAATCACAGTCGGTTGTGATACAGCCTGGAATCAAACCAGGGTCTGCAATGAAATAGAGTTCAAAACCTCTCTGCCAATAACAGCTAATTTACCGTTTTCACCTCCCCACTCAGACCACTCCCAGACAGTACTAACAAAATTCTTGCTTGAGAAATTACTCATTGCTATTTTCTTATTTTTGACCATTTGAATTGAAAACAAGGACAGTAAGGTACTTAATAGTTACCCAGAAATTATTTGATATTGAGATAAACACGTCTGCATTGTAACCTTAAAATAACCAAGGCTATTTAAAGTGGGAGTCATCGGGTAATATATTGGCAACGACAAATCTTTATCTCCATAATGTTTTTAGACCGGCACTAATAATCCTACTTTGAAATTAGTGCACTGCAAGCCTATCTGAGAACAATTCCGTATTTATATGTTTAATTAATAGCCACGTGATGGCGCTAAAAGCCCAGGCAATTTCAGAGGTGTAGGCACCAGTGTCCTACAAATAAATTGTAAAGAAAATGGTTCTTAATCTGGGTTTAGTCTAAAATACAATAGCCTATCTGAAAACGCATGTTATTACATTTGAAATATTGCACAAAATGTTTAATGAATTGCGCCTTGGCATGTTCAGTTAGGATCAGACAATGTCTTGGGTTCACAAGATAACATTTCGAAAGGAAAAATCATCATTAGGCCTAATCTAAAAAGGCACGCCTTAAACTACATCAATCATCGATAATTATGATTAGGCCTCATTGGTGGATTAATAGTAGTCAATTGTAGTGGTTATTGATATTATTCAGGTTGTTGATGTTGTTGACACAGTTGATGTGCGAAGCGGACACAGCACCAAATGGTCCCGGGGGTTGGAGGTTGTGACTGTGGTAGAGAGTGGGTGGCGAACCCGGCCAATAAGAGAATCCGGACGGACCAACGCCTGGACCAACGAGGCTTAGTTTGGAAATCCCTGAAAAGGGAATTGGGGCAAAATGACTCTGGAATTTATAAAGCGCTTGCTCTGTTGTTGAGGGTTGGCACACCTGGGCCAAGCCGTGAAAGTCGAACTTGTAAGCATATCGCTTCCCATGGACCTTTGTCATGATGTTTTTGTCGTAGTAGTACCGCAATGCGCGGCTGAGTTTGTCGTAGTTCATGTTGGGCTTGCTTTTGCGCTCGCCCCATCGCCGGGCCACCTCATCGGGGTCAATTAGCTTGAATTCTCCGTTCGTCCCTTCCCAGGTAATGCAGGACATGTTGGCGCTGTCTGACAGGAGTTCGAGGAGAAACTGCCATAGCTGAATCTGTCCACTACCTATTCAAAATAACACATTATACACATTTGTGAAGGGGGACAAAAGGGGGGAAAGAAGCATTTATTTAATAGGCAATCTGGAAAACAAATGTCACTTGGTTTCCAAAAGAAATGGCCAATTACGGATAGAATAAACATGTTGATACGCTATCAGTTGGACAACAATGTCGTCAATGTCTGTGTCTTGGCAACAACAAAATCACGAAAGAAAACGATTTGTCTAAAACGCATGCCTTTTGGACAAACAACACAACCATGCATGCACAATCATGAAGAAGAAGGGGGGAAAGGGTTCGTTGGGCTTCTTTCAGCTGAGTAATGATCTCTAATCAAATCAATAATAGTGCTCCTATGAACTATAAAATATTAAAAGTAATATATAATAATAAATAAATGTAATACAAATGTTCTAAACGCATGCAGGGTTGGAATGCATATAATAAATCAACATTTCAAAATGCTCTTACCTTTTTGAGCCCCTGTATTTGAGGGACTCCAGGATCCACTTTTGCTTTCTTTCAACAGATGTTCTGTTGGATCTGCATAAATAGAGCGGCCATTAACACAAATAAATGTGCTAGTAAAAAAATATTAGTATAAAATCTCATCTAAAATAAATATGCATTGCAACGGTATATGTTTAAAACACAATTCACATTTGGATAATTCTATAGGCTATAACTTTATTCCTTGTGGAAATACTTCCGTTCAGATTGAAAATATTATAAAAATCATTCAAAAGCTATGATTCTGTCTTATAATCGAGTCTCTAACTAATGCTCTGTATTCTCATATTTGTGCTTTCTTCCGTCCAAGCTTCACAACTGAAGCCAGGAAACGCGTTCAGGAAAGAGGATATCCGATTTCCGACAAAAGAGGAGACGGGTTTCAGATTGAAAAGGCAGAGCAAACGCTAGCTGAAAGCAGCGTCACTACCCGAGGACTAAATACTATGTTCCCTCATCTGAATATAAAGCAATAATATTGATAATTTCACGTACAAAAGCACGAACCTGAGAGATACATGTTAAACATAACGTTTCCTCCGCAGTTCTGTTTCATTGTAGCTGTTGTTCAAGAAAGGGTTGGATTTCATTCGGGCAAAGATTTGTATTAAACTTTATCTTATAACTGTGATCTGGAATAAATGTGGGACAGATTGAAGTTTCCAGGCAACTGTCACAAACCACATCTCTGAGACAATATTCAGACAGCAATTTCCTCTGGTGCATTGCTTTAATTAAAATAGCAATTTACCTCTGTCATCCATCCCCGGTCTCCACAATAAAATGAAGCCGAGAGAAATTCGGTCTTATCAATCCACCATCAGGGTTTAATAAAGTTTCCGCGTTAAGATCAGAGTTTCTATGGAGAATTTAAGTGTATGACATGTAAGCCAGTTCAGAGCCTCTCTATTTTCCGCCTCTTTACCCCTTTGCAAACACAAACGCCTATTTCATGTTGGAAAAAAATATTTACCTTAAAAACATGCCTCAATGCACCTGGGAAAACAATAACATCTTACCCACGACCTTCTGTTTATAGGTATACGGCTGTATACAATCGTCTTGTAATGAGGTTGTGAATTTAAAACCATGTCTTGTAGGCTAAAATGTTTGTTGACGTAAAGCCATGACAGAACATTTCACTATTAATTAAAAGCAATCCTTCCAAGACATTGTCCAAGCTATACCTCACAAATCCCCATCCACAAATTCCATGTATAATAGCATAATAATAACAACAATAGGCCTAATAATAATAATAACAACAACAATAATAATGATAAACAATAATAATACAAAGACTCACTATAAAAATCATGTATCCCCCCCCCTTGAAATACAATAACTGCATACCTCTGTTGAAAGCCTAAGGAATATGAAGAAGATACATTGTGGGTAGATCAAATTGTATTGTATTTGTCACATGCGCCGAATACAACAGGTGTAATAGACCTTACATTGAAATGCTTAAATAAAGGTATTAACTACCATTGCAGTTCAAGAAATAGAGTTAAGAAAACATTTACAGAATAAACTAAAGTAAACTTTTTTTTAAAACAAAAATTATCAAAAGTAACACAAGGAAATTACATAACAATAACGAGGCTATATACAGGGGGCACGGGTACAGAGTCAATGTGCGGGGGTACATGTGCAGGGGTACATGACATTATTGAGATTAGCTGTGAAAATATTCAGTGAGTAAGTGCATTAAAAAGTCAATGTCAGTCAAACAGTATTTAAGGCAAAAAAAAAACGTTATTAGTTGGCACATACCATGGCCATGCGAAATGTACAGCAAATGGTAAATGTTGCATATGCCTGCATTCCAAAAGGATTTCCACTGCTTCCACTAACTCAATAGTAGGCCTTTTGGGATTTCGAATCACAACACAAGCAATAATTAAACAGACATAATAAACATTACATTTTCGATCACAATACACATTATGGGTCGAGTCCCAACTTGATAATGCCTAGTTTACGCGTGCATAATTGCATTTTGCGTAAATCCTTATCCATTAATTCAAATGAAATATTTGTACGAAAATTCCTTTACAGTTACCCGCACGGATTTCAAGTTATGATTCGTTTCCCGGTGGGGCAAAAACAGGAGCAAACGATATGAGACCTGAGAGCAGGCCTATATATGTGACTGCAAGGCTAGGCCTATATGACTCATGGAGTCGGCTATCACTCCATACCCCCACCACGCCACTCCCTCTCCACCAGTTATCCCGCTGCCGCTGTGTTCTGAAGAGTGGTCTCTGGCGTCCCAGACTTGCTTTAGCTGCCTGAGTCTTTAAACAGGTCGCAGGCAACTTAAAACAAGCCTCGAATGCTAGGTCATTTCTGAAAGATTTGAATTAAATATTATTGTCTCATTCTGGCTTCTATAGGCTATTAGAAGTTCTGGTTTAAATGTTGGTGTCCACTATCGTTTTTGCAGTTTCACTTTAATATTTGACCATTATCAAAACAAAGGATATACAACACTTAAGGTCGAATCATAATTTGACACCTGCGTGGGTAAATCGGTATAACGTCAATGGTTGTTACGGGAGTTACGCGCGCAAATCTCCAATTAGGATTTCCACCTTCAATAACTCTAAATATTAGGCGTACTGACTGTAACATAATCCCATAGAAATACATTTAGAAGTCTATATAGCGGTTCACAAAATGAGCACATCCTATTTTTGCAAATATTAGACCAATGGGGAGTATCCAAGTGTCTTACCTCCTGCGTTTCAAATAATCCCCAACTGGTTCACAGGCACAGAGAGTGCTAGACTTCCTAAAAACAATTTTTCCCTTCTCTTATTGTTGAACTGGCCTTTTATTCAGGAAGGAAACACCAACCAACAGTGGCCTTCCCTATTCTACTCACCACCCGATACGCCTGGCCAGCTCCTTTTCACTGTACAGCCGTTTAAATCAGTCTGAACAGAAATGTGTATTTGAGAAAGGTGTGTATAGTTGAACATTTATTAAAAGATCCTGGACTGGGTGTGGGACTCCGTGAGATGACCTGGCAAACAGGGGATTCAAAGCAACGGATTCAAAGCAGGATGTAGCAAGTGTTGCTTGAAAAGTGATCCGGTTCAAGAAAACATGTAGATATTATCCAAACAACGTGGCAGACTTATTAGCAGCATCATGCAATGGCAGTCTCAACGATACGTAATAGACCTATACGTGCTTACCCCTTATTTCCATAGTTTATTTGTTGGTAAATTAGTTTGTCATGGCCATAGTAACTAGTAACACTGACAGGTCAGCACCTTGGACAGCTCACATGGTCTGGCAGCACGTTGCCTCGCCTTGGTCCAGGTTCAGTGAGTAGCAAGTCATTTCAGAGTAGGCTTTAGACTAGAGACAAACTCGGCCTTCCAGGGCCATTCATTTACAGCTGAGAGTTAGAATAGTAGAATACACAAAGTGCAATTTCGAAACTTGGTTTTTCATTAGCAGTTTCTCTCTTGTTATGCCTCGCTGACAGTCACTCAATTAGTGTATGCCAGTTATTAAAACATTTTGGATTGATGAATTAGTCTAGTTAGTCTAGCCACCTATCTAAACTTGCATGCCAAATAACTGACCAGGCATGCAAGGGCACGTGCCCAGGGGCCCTTACCTCCAGGGGGCCCCCTACTTATTTTGTTAGTCACTCTCACTCAGATTTCCTATTAACATGGCATGGCGAAATGTGTGTAGAATATCAGGAAATTGGCTTTAAAACTTTAAAACTAAAACTCAAAACATGGCAACGACCCTGCTGACTTCGTTCATTGATATGTTTGTGGTTGAGTGCTACACCTGTTGATATTTCAAGGCATTCAATACAGAAACAATGTACATATATTTTTTATTCTTTAAACATATTTTAAGGTATTTTGAAAGTTTTATTCACAGCTTTAGGATAGATACGCATGGTCTACATCAGATAGCGCAACGATTCCACCAGCACTGATCAGGGGTTCACACTAGATGGGCCACCAGTGAAGACATAATTGGCTGTATCATAAGAATGTATGAAAAAAAAACATGTATCATTTTGGTCTTAATTCAAGATTACGGTTAGGAATAAGGTTAGTGTGGTTAAGTTTAGCGTTACGTTAGGTTTCAAAACAGATTTGAAGAAGAGAAATAGCTGGCCCAGGTATTTGAGTGGTGAGACTGAGCAACCAAATGTTGGCGAAAGTCAAGGAGAGAAGTTGGGGAGATTCAAGTCGGACACTAATGTGGTTTTCCAACAGCAAGGCTCTACATGACAGTGTTGCCAGTGTTGCAAGAGTTTAGTGTTCGAGCGGATCACTTTTGTCAAACATTGTTGGTCACTGCCTTCCAAAGTGTTGCATTATGGGGATAAAAATTGTCACACTTGCACCTACATGACAACGGCATGGGGTTCAAACTGTAGAACCCAGTTCCTACATTGGAATATAAAAGTGGATTTTATCAAACAAAACTATACTACATTTTAAATCTGGGACCTTCAGGATGACAAATCAGAGCAAGATTAATGAATGTAAGTAATGAATGTATGTTATTAACTTCAGAGGTGAAGGTATCATACCAGTTGCCGTGATAAAAGTATTTTGTTGTTGTGCACTCTCCTCAAACAATATAATTATATTTTTTCACTGTAATAGGTACTGTAAATTGGACACTGCAGTTAGATTAACACGAATTTAAGCTTTCTGCCCATATAAGACATGTCTATGTCCTGGAAAGTTGGTTGTTACTTACAATGTTATTCTAGTCACATTAGTGCACGTTAGCAACAACCGTGACGATTTAGGGACATCGATCCCGTAGAGGTTTAAAATGTTGTTTTTTTCTCACCCATCTACACACAATGCCCCAGAATACAAAGTGAAAACATGTTTTTAGAAATGTTTGCAAATGTATTGAAAATTAAATGCAGTAATATTACATTTACATAAGTATTCACACCCCTGTGTCAATACTTTATAAAAGCACATTTGGCAGCGATTACAGCTGTAAGTCTTTCTGGGTAAGTCTCTAAGAGCTTTCCACAACTGGATTGTGCAAAATTTGCCTGTTATTCAAAAATTGTTGTTGATCATTGCGAGACAACCGTTTTCAGATCTTGCCATAGATTTTCAAATAGATTTAAGTCAGAACTGTAACTCGGCCGCCACCCAGGAACATACACTGTCTTCTTGGTAAGCAACTCCAGTGTAGATTTGGCCTTGTGTTTTAGGTTATTGTCCTGCTGAAAGCTGAATTCATCTCCCAGTCTCTGGTGTAAAGCAGACTGAGCCAGGTTTTCCTCTAAGATTTTGCTAGTGGTTAGCTCCATTCCATTTTTATAAAACATTTTTTTTAGTCTTTAACGATTACAAGCATACCCATAACATGATGCAGCCACCACTATGCTTGAAAATATAGAGTGGTACTCAATAATGTGTTGTACTGGATTTGCCCCAAACATAAGACTTTGTATTCAGGACAAAAAGTTCACTGCTTTGCCACATTATTTTGCAGTATTACTTCAATGCCTTGTTGCAAACAGGATGCATGTTTAGGAATATTTGTGTTTTGTTCAGGTTTCTTTTCACTCTGTCAATTAGATTAGCATTGTGGAGTAACTACAATGTTGCTGATCCATCCTCAATTTCCTCCTATCACAGCCATTAAACTCTGTAACTGTTTTAAAGTCACTATTGGCCTCGTGGTGAAATCCCTGAGTGGTTTCCTTCCTCTCCGGCAACTGAGTTAGGAAGGATGCCTGTATCTTTTAGTGACTGGGTGTATTGATACACCATCCAAAGTGTAATTAATAATGTCTGCTTATTTCTTTTTGAGGCATTGGAAAATCTCCCTGGTGTTTTTTGGTTGAATCTGTGTTTGAAATTCAGGGAATCTGAAGGACCTTACAAATAATTGTATGTGTGGGGTGAAGAGATGAGGTAGTCATAAAAAAATATGTTACACACTATTACTGCACACAGAGTGAGTCCATGCAACTTATTATGTTGTTATGCAAATTTCCACTCCTGAACTTATTTTAGATTTCCATAACAATGGGGTGGAATACTTATTGACTGAAGACGTTTCAAGTTTTCCTTTGAAAATTATTTGTAAACATTTCTAAAAACATAATTCCACTTTGACATTATGGAATATTGTGTGTAGGTTAGTGAGTGAGAGATTTGGGCTTGGAGACATGTTTATCAACATTATAAAATAAAATACATTCTAATGTTCATTAACAATGGCAACACTACCATGTTGCACTGAGCCTTGCTGTTGAAACATCTTTTGAGCAGAGTTGACCCTCTCGCTTCGTCTCTTCTTCTCTGACCTGACTTAAACAGGAACCAACTGTGCTTACAGGGGATACATATGAAAGGGAGCCTATTTAAGACCTATCTAATCAATCAATTGTACACTATAGGAGGTTGGTGGCACCTTAATTGGGGAGGCCAGGCACGTGGAGCTGAATAAGTGGTAAATGATCAACAACATTAAACACATGTTTTCCAAGTGTTTGATGCCATTCCATTTGCTCAGTTCCAGCCATTATTATGAGCCGTCCTCCCCTCAGCAGCCTCCACTGTCACATGTTATGTTTTCAGTTTGTATGTGTGTGATATAGGGGTATAGAAACGTTTATTTTGAAATATCTTTTTTTATATATATATAAACAATAGCAGCAATGTTAGCACTGCCATGTTAATCTGAGTCTTGCTCTTGAAAAATCACCACTGTCCGACTTTTGGCCGTCGCAGATGCACCTCCCCCGACTTCACTCAAGGACTCTCTCTTACAGTCAGCTTCTTTAAAGGCGCCACGTGTTCAATCGTCCGTCTGCATTTGGTCGTACAGCATTTGCGTTGATACGAGCTTCGCCGAGCAGCGCAGAGCTGTCGTGAAGGAAGTTGACAAGGCCTCGAGTTTGTGTTTACACTGGACCTCCCGCCCGTACCTACCGTCAACCAATCATGTCAATGCGGAGCTACAGGAGCCCTCCGCATTGATACACAATTTAAGAGCATAAAAACAAAGTGAAAAGTCAAGCATTAATTGGCTGTTAGCCTTACTGCTCGAACACATCCAGTGGTCGTGTTACTCTGCTCAGACGTTGCTGCCATATGCCAAATCTTACAAGGTCTGGATAGGTATTTTACCTATGAGCTGAGCACACCACATGTTATAGCAATCTGGTTCCCGACTTCACGGTCGATGACGTGGCACGCAACCATTGTTTGATGGATACAACATCTGAGCAGGGGAACACGACCAATGTTAGATACATTCATGCTCGGCAACTACACAACACAACAATGGTGGAAACAATAGTGATCTTGTGCTCATGTTTATTGGAAATACGATAACACGCTGACAGGAACAATATACATCCTATCCTAACAGACAGGTGGTATTTACCCTGGGTTATGTATTGATGCAATGGTCAAATCATAAAATGCCTTTGTGGTTTACTTCTGTTGGAGTATATAAATAGCCACTTTGGGTGATGGGTTGTTAAGAATCTACCACAGGCCGTTGAACAGATAGCTCTATGTCCTGATTGAGAAAAGGCAGGACAACAAAAAAAAGCAAGGAATTGCCACAAGCACTGTTTCCGTAGTTTGAATAAAGCCTTTATTGCCTATTTTAATACATGGCATGGTCGGTACATGGTAGCCACTGGAGGATAGTGTCAAGTGGACTTAGTGCTGGATTCTGCGGATAGACTGGACCTGGTTGGTGTGAGCCTGAGTGCTGTACTCGTTGTAGTGTCTGTACTCTCCCTGGTGTCTGTCTCTCTCCAGGATGTACTGGTAACCACGGTAACCGGGGAACTGATAGGCCACCCACCTGTAAAGAGAAGGGCCTGTGTTATTCCGGTGACAATTGTTCTCTCCATGACCAAAATACTGATGCGGCTGCTTTGTAGATAATATGTGCCCCGGTTCGTCTTGGAAAGTAAATGGGTGACTGAGGAATTGCATGTTATTACGTGGACAAATGATGTCCTTGTCAATGTGTTTACGAATCAATAGCCTGGGGCCCCAGATTTTTTATTTTTTTTGCCCTAGCACTACACAGCTGATTCAAATAATCAAAGCTTGGAATGAGTTTGGGAAACTCTGCCCTAGAGTGTTTATGAAGGCATATCGGATGCTGAGATAATGGGATACTGGTAATCCCTGTATATCACCATGTTCTTTTGACTCTTTATTTGTATATCTTATTCACTGTGTATTTATTCCTCGTGTCACTAATTCTATTTTTAATTCACATTTTATCTTAATAAACTCTGCATTGTTGGAAAAGGACCTGTAACGTAAGCATTTCACTGTTAGTCTACCCCTGTTGTTTTACGACGCATGTGACAAACACAACTTGATTTTGTCTTGAGACTCACGCTCCGGAGTTGACTTTGATTGAGGGCACCTCCTTGCTACACCAGCCCATAGCCTGTAGAGAGGGGTAGTCGTCACACATCTCGAACTTGCGTCCCTGGAAGTCTTCACACTCGTACAGAGTCACTTTACTGTCACTGTGGTTCTGTTGACAGAGATGAGCCTTGAATCGTTTCATATATGGTGTCGTAAATTATTATTATTAATTTTTTTTCGGGGGGGGGGGGGGGGGTCAAAAACAGACGGATTTGAGAGTTGTGGGATGATGGTGTGATGATACGATATAAATACTAGAATCATGTGTGGATGTGGTAATTAACCTTCAATACAACATTAGTATTCCTGTGCTTCATTCCTAAATGTGCTGCAGATGTAGGTTTTTCCCCCCCTTGAAATGACACATTTCTGTGGGAGGAACTTACAGCGCACTTGATAGGTCTAAAGGAAAGCATGTGCTCGGTTCTGTAACTGCTGTTTCCACTCCAAGCCTCGTAACGTGGATAGTCTCCCTTCTCAAGGATAAACTGCTGGCCCTGGAACTCAGGGTACTCATAACCCAACCAGCTAAAACACAGGCGGGGAGAGAGAGAAAACGAGAGAGGGAACGAGAACGAAAGAGAGAAAACAAGAGCGTCAGGTTAGTTAACAAAAGTGCAACGCCCCGTGGCAGCGAGATCTTTGTTGATTAGAGGACAAAGGGCCAAAGCAAACACCACATGCTGCGCATATGGGCCATTATCTGATCATCAGTCAGCTGCTGCAACAGAACACTCGGCAGGCAGCTGGGACTCAAGGGAGATTACATCTGTAGCCTGACTTTGACTGACTGTCAGAAACAAAACAACAAGCTACATTTCAGGCTAATAACTCACACCAATCGGTGATCTCTCCGAGTGTTCAGCTATAACATTTTGTCCATAACAATGTAAAAAAAGCATGCGGAAATTGAATTGCAAAGAAATTTGCCAAAATCATTGAATCGAAAATAACAGCCATTATAAGATTCCATATTTTACAGTCAGACTGTTAAGGGACATGATAACGATAATTAAATGTTGCATTGTCATACATTGTAGTATCACAACAAAGGAAATGGCACAGCTTTGATTTGAGGGCCGGTTCACAACAGCACAGTACAAATGCGATGTATAATGTAATATTCAAGTATACATTAGCTTCTGAGAGGAACTAGGTCTAGAAATGAATGTTATATTGAATACATTTCTCACTTCTCACTCAAACACAACTAGAACCGAATACCTGGAAAAAGCTAAAAAACATTTGTTGACGAACAAGCTCCATGGGTCTAATGTAGTACTACTACTACTCTGTCGTAGTAATGTAGTACGACTACTACTCTGTCGTAGAAATGTAGTACTACTACTCTGTCGTAGTAATGTAGTACTACTACTCTGTCGTAGTAATGTAGTACTACTACTCTGTCGTAGTAATGTAGTACTACTACTCTGTCGTAGTAATGTAGTACTACTACTCTGTCGTAGTAATGTAGTACTACTACTCTGTCGTAGTAATGTAGTACTACTACTACTCTGTCGTAGTAATGTAATACTACTACTACTCTGTCGTAGTAATGTAGTACTACTACTCTGTCATAGTAATGTAGTACTACTACTACTGTCGTAGTAATGTAGTACGACTACTACTCTGTCGTAGTAATGTAGTACTACTACTCTGTCGTAGTAATGTGGTACTACTCCGCTAATAATGTGGTACAGACCCTCGGTTGTAGCCTAGTAGAGTAGAAATCCAAAGAGACACTTACGGTCCGTTTTCGACCTTGATGGAGCGGATCTTGTGGAATCCCCTATCCATGATGTTCTGACACTCCAGCAGGAACTCACAACGCTTGCCCTGGAAGTTCTCCTCCTCCCAGACAGTGATCTTGAACTGGCCCATCTGCTCCATCTGCTGAGTGTTCATGGTTGCTATTTCCACCGTGGGGTTGCTCTCTACCAAAAGGGGACAAGGAAGACCAGAGGTGAGGAAACGAGACTATAATGGAGTGCTTCACTCTGTTTGCTCTGGTATCTCGACATGAAAGTGAACATTGATTCTGGAGCAAAGAGCAAGAGCGTACTACCATTTTGTTTTCAAAGGAGTTGAGCTCTCAGTTTGCACTGGGGAAATATCCGATACAAATATGAAATATATATCTCCCATATTGGATGTCATCAATCCCCTTTCTTGGTACACCAATGCACAGCAATCAGATGTTCACGTTCTACCTGGGTAGTGTGAATACTTACAGAGAGTACTGAGGTGGGACAGATCCAGAGTAACAATATCGAGTCCTAGGCCCCCACTTCTGTTTTTATACTACCAAGCCCCTCGTTTAATGCCGCTTTCGCACAAGCCTTGCATACTCAGCAGCGGCAAACTGAATGCACGCATTAGTCCACACCATTGTGGAGGCTCCCAAGGCCCATTGTGAGAGGCTTAGATCCACTGACTCATCAAAATGGCACCCAGCGACTGTGCCGGCCTGCCGGCCGGCCACAATAGCAACACACTGACACGACAGTTTGATTGGAAATTGGGGACTATGGCAGCATTCTGGGAGATTACCCCAGAGGTAGGTACAAGGGCACCAACGCTTCCCTCAGTCCACAAGTATGGCTGACTCTACCTCTACCCCTGCCTCTCTGCACAGCACCCCACACATCATAGCATCACTGTCATCCTTCATAGGATTCAACATGGGAAGACAGACAGACTTGCTGATCCTTTATTCATATTCTTTCACGTTGGATCGTGTTTGTACTTCGCCAGGTTGAAAAGACAGCGTTTGAAATGTAGAACCTTTTTTAAATACCTGTTGTTTTCCCCCCAAGCTAAATCTATTCTGGTGCGAACTGAAAGGGGATCATGAGAAAACATTCCTGCCGTGTTTCTAGCAGCACTAGTTTCTCAGCCGTTCATAGTGTTGTTTTTCATGTTTCCGTGTTTGTCGGTTGCTGGATTTGTCAATGGGTCCGAACTGTTTCCGGTGCCTTTGTGAGGCGTATGAGTGCAAAGTGGAATGTGTAGGAATGTGTATCATGTTTTAAAAAGGCACCTTGACGTTGCAACTTTACTTTATGTTCGGGATTGTCAGTATAAGAAACGCAAATGGAACCTAGTTATGTAAGTCAATTGGAATAGTACTTGTCTGTAGTGACATCTTGTGGCATAACAGTTCATTACAGTGACTGGTGATAATAGCCGCTCTTGTTGGAATGAAGATACGTTCATATCACAGAAACATATGTTCTGGTCTGGTTAGGTTACACTAGATATGCTTTTACCTTAGCGACGTGGTGCCTGCTTTAGTCTTTGTTTCCTTATGTTTGACCCGAGCCCATATAGTGCACTACTTTTGACCAGCACCCTGGACAAAGGTCGTGCACTATGTAGGGAACAGGGTGACATTTGGGATGCATCCCTATATTAAATGTACAAATAATCAGACTTCAGACTTGGATGGTTCCTCTGCAATGTGTTATTATTGTATTTACACCCCTTTTCTGCTGTCTCTGTGTGTGGCCATATGTGTGCCTAAATGCTTAATTGCTTGTGTGTTCAGCGGTCCCTTTGAGTGGGCCGGTTCCATTGTTCTGTCTTACCTGTGTGGCCTTGTTTGGCTTGGGGCAGGTGGACAATGAGACACGGTGACAGAGCTCCAGTCACCCGGCTGCTGGTCTTTGACCCCCCCGCCCCATTGGATAGATTAGATTTGTCACCTCGTCAGCTGACGCCTCATTTCACTGGGAAATGTTGCTCTCCCTATTTGCATCTGACAGCATAGGGCCTATAGTAGCCTACAGCTTCCTAACTCAACACTCTACTTTGAATCTTTATCTTCTCTGCAGTGGTAGTACAATAGGCTAGTCTATTCTTCTGAACGGGTCAAGTGGGTCTCTGAAAGAGGGATATTGCTCACTAAGTATGGAAATATCTTTTGTAGCATTTGCACCTTTATACATGGTCGGTATGTTGTGGAATATGAACTGATCAGATGCATTTGACATTTTAGTCATTTAGCAGATGCTCTTATCCGGGGTGAATTACAGTCAGTGGATTCGTTTTAAGATAGCTAGGTGGGACAACCACATATCACAGGCGGGGGGGGGGGGGGGGGTAACACTTTCTATGATACATACACAGATAATGCCAACAAGTGCATTAGTAATGCCTTCTAATGCACCTACGTACACTTATAGTGACTCACTATAAGATATCATAATTGCTCATGAGTAGTCCTAGCATCCTTATAATATGTTGCTGTAATGCATTATAAGCCCAGAGAGCACGCCTCAACAGGTTGAGTATTTTATTTAGCAACGTTTCCACAATGTTTGCACTTCTGAGTAGCCTAACCTGCAGGCAGCTGGCTGAGGTGCAGGCTGGAAGAACCAGGCAGCATCCAGAGCAAACAGCATTGTTTGAATATCCGTTTTCTCCTCCCTCCCTGCATTTTCTCGTATCCGTTCATTGTACCTTACACTGTTTGGGAGTAAACCATAGAGTGATAAGAGATGAACCGAGATAGAGAGAACTTTATTATTATTTTTTATTTTTTTACAATTTTCCCTCGCAATTTCTGTTTACATCAATACCCCTCCATGGGACAACATGCGTATGTGTGATAACTGTGTGGAGTAAGTGAGGCAGACTGTTTCTCAGGATCCAGTTTCTCCACGGTAACAGAGCCAGCCAGCCAGCCCAGTCAGAGAGGTTGCATAAGCATTGCTCTATCGTCAGGAAGCGATGCTGTTATTGTTCTGGAAAACGGACACAAATTCAGAGTTACAAGTAGAACTTCAAAATGCATTTTTGTATTATTTGAATTGTACACTGCTCAAAAAAATAAAGGGAACACTAAAATAACACATCCTAGATCTGAATGAATGAAATATTCTTATTGAATACTTTTTTCTTTACATAGTTGAATGTGCCGACAACAAAATCACACAAAAATGATCAATGGAAATCAAATTTATCAACCCATGGAGGTCTGGATTTGGAGTCACACTCAAAATTAAAGTGGAAAAGCACACTACAGTCTGATCCAACTTTGATGTAATGTCCTTAAAACAGGTCAAAATGAGGCTCAGTAGTGGGTGTGGCTTCCACGTGCCTGTATGACCTCCCTACAACGCCGGGGCATGCTCCTGATGAGGTGGCAGATGTTCTCCTGAGGGATCTCTCCTCCCAGACCTGGACTAAAGCATCCGCCAACTCCTGGGCAGTCTGTGGTGCAACGTGACGTTGGTGGTCTTGCATTAGGAGGAACCCAGGGCCAACCGCACCAGCATATGGTCTCACAAGTGGTCTGAGGATTTCATCTCGGTACCTAATGGCAGTCAGGCTACCTCTGGCGAGCACATGGAGGGCTGTGCGGCCCCCCAAAGAAACCTCCGCACAAAGGCGGAGGTAGCGGTCCTGCTGCTGGGTTGTTGCCCTCCTACGGCCTCCTCCACGTCTCCTGATGTACTGGTCTCCTGGTAGCGCCTCCATGCTCTGGACAGTACGCTGACAGACACAGCAAACCTTCTTGCCACAGCTCACATTGATGTGCCATCCTGGATGAGCTGCACTACCTGAGCCACTTGTGTGGGTTGTAGACTCCGTCTCATGCTACCACTAGAGTGAAAGCACCGCCAGCATTCAAAAGTGACCAAAACATCAGCCAGGAAGCATAGGAACTGAGATGTGGTCTGTGGTTATCACCTGCAGAACCACTCCTTTATTGGGGGTGTCTTGCTAATTGCCTATAATTTCCACCTGTTGTCTATCCCATTTGCACAACAGCATGTGAAATGTATTGTCAATCAGTGTTGCTTCCTAAGTGGACAGTTTGATTTCACAGAAGTGTGATTGACTTGGAGTTACATTGTGTTGTTTAAGTGTTCCCTTTATTTTTTTGAGCAGTGTATTTATACAGGGAGGCAACATTGACACAGATCTCTTCAAGTGACCTAGTCAAACAACATACACAAATGCAATGCATGTAGTATTTAAGAGAAGTCTGCTAGTTACATATTTGAACCAAGTTGCACATTTATACATATCCTGAGATCACATGGTAAGTCAGGCTTATTTAACATGGAGATGTCTGCTTTACATACACTACATGATGCTTGTCGAACATCTCATTCCAAAATCATGGGTATTAATATGCTGTTGGTCCCCACTTTGCTGCTATAACAGCCTCCACTTTTCTGGGAAGGCTTTCCACTAGATGTTGGAACATTGCTGCGGGGACTTGCTTCAATTCATCCACAAGAGCATTAGTGAGGTCGGGCACTGAGGTTGAGCAATTAGGCCTGGCTCGCAGTCGGCGTTCCAATTCATCCCAAAGGTGTTTGATGGGGTGGAGGTCAGGGCTCTGTGCAGGCCAGTCATGTTCTTCCACACCGATCTCAACAAACCATTTCTGTATGGACCTCACTTTGTGCACGGGGGCATTGTCATGCTGATACAGGAAAGGGCCTTCCCCAAACTGTTGCCACAAAGTTGGAAGCACAGAATTGTCTAGAATGTCATTGTATGCGGTACAGTTGCAATTTCTCTTCACTGGAACTAAGGGGCCTAGCCTGAAACATGAAAAATAGCCCCAGACCATTATTCCTCCTCCACCAAACTTTATAGTTGGCACTTTGCATTGGGGCAGTTAGCTTTCTCCTGGCATCCGCCAAACCCAGATTCGTCCATCGGACTGCCAGATGGTGAAGAGTGATTCATCACTCTAGAGAACGCGTTTCCACTGCTCCAGAGTCCAATGGCAGCAAACTTTACACCAGTCCACCCAACCCTTGTCATTGTGCATGGTGATCTTAGGCTAGTGTGCGGCTGCTCGGCCATGGAAACCCATTTCATGAACCTCCCAACGAACAGTTCTTGTGCTGACATTGTTTCCAGAGGCAGTTTGGAACTCGGTAGTGAGTGTTGCAACCGAGGACAGATGGTTTTTACGAGCTCCAGCATTCGGCGGTCCCGTTCTGTGAGCTTGTGTGGCCTATCACTTCGTGCCTGAGCCGTTTTTGCTCCTAGACGTTGCCACTTCACAATAAGCTCTAGCGGGGCAGAAATATGAAGAACTGACTTGTTGGAAAGGTGCAGTGGCGATTTTAGCATGTAAATCTTGGTGGGACAAAAAAGCAATGTGGGATGTTTTACAGCAAAACCACTACACAACACAACACTAAATAATACATTAACTGCACCATAACATTAACAAACGGTGCCCACAAACTGTTAGGACTTACATGAAGCTGTCCCAACAGCAGAGTCCCAAAAACAGTTCCAAAACCTTACCACTGCTACACCTGGCTATCAGCGGAGCCTTGTCTGGCAGCGAAAGAGTTAACTTAGCCTCATTTACTGTCTTTAAAAAAACATTGCTGATATGGCTGACTTGCTTAAATAAATGTAGTTTCTACTGACAATTGAGATGTACAAATTACGGCATAAGAGGACAACAAACATATAAGAGGCAATCCGTAATTTCAATTAAGACATTAGTAGGATGGACGTAGTCAACATAACTATTTGTTCAGCACTTTTGAAATGTACAGAGACAGAATCAGAACATGGGCCATTCTTACAGTGTTCTTCCAGTGAACACTGTGTACACCAAGTCAGAACCGTAGGATAAATAAAGGGGACATATAAGCAGACAATGAAAGCTCTTACAATATTCGATGATTACATTTCTGAAAAACATGTTATAGGCTACATGTGCACCACCAAGTCAGAACAGTAAGAGAACTTAAGAGGTGAAAATAGACCAGATTATTAAGGTGAGGCACATGGGCTACTAACAGTTTACTACACAACATACACTTAGTATTACTTTCTTAGCTACAGTATACATATCTCCCTGGCATATTAAATAATTTATGCAGCAGCATACAAGACATTTTTGGATTCTGTGCACACTTGAACAGGAAGGTGGCGTCCTTCGTGTGCAAATTTTGTCATCAAACTTTGTCATCAAAGTCTGTCATTCTTTTTATTTATGGTGCTTTCAAGACAACTGGGAACTAAAAAAATATGTTGAATCATGATGACATCAGTGTTCTTTAGGTTATAGCTCTAAAAAGAGGCCAGAATGTATTTTCCCAGTTGTAGCTTGTTTTTCCCGAGCTCCCAGTTGTCTTGAACTCACTAAAGTCCGACTTTGCAGTTCAGAGTTAACAGCTGTTTTGAGCGCGGCACAAATCATGCTTCATTGACAGCATTGCCAATGTTGTATGTTTTATTATTTTAAACTAGGAAAAGAGACCCTTAATCTTAGACTTTGGATCACACAGCCACTGCCAGTCCACTGAATAGCAGGCTAATGATTGCGTTGCAATGCTTGCAGTTAGCCACTGATTCCTTCCAAACCACTCATTGTTGAATTTGCGATTTCCAACTTGTTGTGTAATGTTTATGTCCAATGGCCGATGAGTACCGATACGTTTAATCTATAATTTCTCTTCATTATTTATCTTCATATGACAAGGATTAAAAAGGATTTGCATTTGTAGATTGTCGACTTGATTCATGATGATGACTGCTAGCTAAGATTTTGAAAGTATGATGTTGACATTATCAGTCCAATCAAAGCTACTGTAGATATAATGTGATATGATGTCATTTTATCTGTGGCCAATGACCTTGAGCCTCCTTGGATGGGCACTTCTAATGTAACTCTTTGGCAGCACCCAAGAGGCTAGAACTTCTTTAGGTCTACCCTTGGCGGTAGTGTCCCCATGAATGACAGAACACTGAGCCAATCAAGGCACAACGCTCTATATTTTCTGCTGGCTTGCCCCACCACCACAGAAAGCACTGAGCTAGGCTGAAACATCTGCATTTTGGAGCTGCCTTACTCAAGAAAACAAAAAAGAGACCATGCTTGTATTATTAACTCAATTCTATATATATATTTTTACATTGTTTGCAAACTGATATGTGACACGTATTAATGGCAAAATAACATGCAAAACAAGGAAGCCCAAAATATATATTTTTTATTATTTCTTTGTTGCAAAAAATGTGGGCCACCTGCCCTGAATGACGGGTCGCCACTGCAACATTGGCATCCTATGACGGTGCCACATTGCAAGTTACTGAGCTCTTCAGGAAGGCAATGCAACTGCAAACGTTTGTCTATGGAGATTGCATGGCTGCGTGCTCGATCTTACGGCAGAAATAGCCAAATCAACTAATTTGAAGCGGCTTCCACATACTTTTGTATATACAGCGCGCCTGATCAGACACTGATTTCACCATGTGCAAATATTCCGTAGCAGCACATTTCTTCAGAATCTTGCCTTGAGAAGACACAACCCAGTAGTTGACAAGCGACACATACAACACACTTTTGTCTAACGTGAATCGGCAATTTCTCTTTTTGCTTTTTTTGTTGCTGGTTAAATTCAACTCAGTTCCAGTAATGGATATAAAGGTTGTAAATGGACAGGTCTTGTTTTCCGCGTCAATGTGAGTTGGTACCATTTGAATAGTCAGTGAGTAAGCAGACACAGACCACCATGAAATGTTCTGCTTCCTGTGTTCCCCCCCCCTCTCTCTCTCTGTTGCTATAGGAACTAATCCTCCTAAGGACCTGACAGCGCATGCAGGTGACATCTGCTCTGTGAATGGCTCTGCGTAGGAGTGGACCACAACAGGCCAGCAGGTTTTACCCGAGGACAGCGAACGCGTCCGTAATGGCAACCTATTCCCCATACATGGTACCCATAGGGCTCTGGTCAAAAGTAGTACACTATATAGGGAATAGGAGGCCATTTCAGACGCGTTCAGAGAGGTGCTGCAGTCCTGGGTTCTCTCCCTCCCTCCCGCCATACCCCACCCCCATCTCTGTGCTCACTGCTCAGGTAAAGCCTGGCAGTTACAGGAGACACAACTTCCAGGCATTTACATATTCCATTAGCAACCCCTCTAACTGTCAGTTGAAACAGCACACAGCCCACAGGGCAACTCATGATGTCATGATAGCCACAGGTTGAAAAAGGTCTTATTGTATCATACACATCATTCTCTCAAAAGTATGTACTAGGTTAAAGAGAAGGTTGATTTGAAACTCACTTTTTAGAACAATAGCCTATGTTGCATCTGTGAGAGAACCAGACCAAACTTTTGTATGTTGCTGAGAAAGGGGGCAAGTAATAGTCACGTTTATCCATAAAACAGCACAGAAATTACATTATAAACTATTGCATTACGAAAGTCTGAAAGATTGAAGACTTGCTTGAGACAAAGAAATACTAAATGTTTGACATATTTTACATAGCCAATGACTGCTCTGTAGAGTAAATTGAGCAGGTGTTATTTTGGAGGTTTAGGGTGTAACTGCAGCATGACCTGTCTCTGGCAGGTGACCAGGATACAGGCCTTGAGATCCCCTTAATCCGATTTTAAACAAATATTTGCCGGCGCTTAGTCAAATAGAGATACAGGAGAGCAAAAATAATGACATGGGAAAGCCTTTACCATGCTGTTTATTGTTTCACGCAACAAAAACTGGATATGCAGATGGGCACCTGAAGTTATGCTCAAAATAGAATGGGACTATACAGATATCTGAGGTACTGGTGTCAATAATCTGGGTGGTGGGAGATTGGGTAATACAGTTCATACTGTCTGAGGAGGAAACTGGAAGTGTCTGATTTCAATGATAGGCCTGTAGTGTATGATGCCTCTGTGCTAAACTGAAATGCAACATGTTTTACAGTGCATGAGCAATGGAGACCAATGCTTAAATGTTTATCCAGCGACGCGGTGGTTTTTTATGACGAGCTGTAGTTTATTGGGCTACATTCTCCATTTACTGGAATGAAGTCCACACCTCCATGAACGTCATAGTTAATGTAATGTAGCCTAGCCTGTACAGAGGTGCAGATCCCAGGCAGATGAGGATCCAAACAGCAGATGGTCCATATCAGATGCTCGTTGGCTGGTTAATGATTAACATAACTCGTACTTTATCATCATTAAAACATGTCGATATAGAAAAAAACAAATGGCATTTTTTTTTAAAGAAGGCAGTACTAGGTAACCTAATAAAAGTAAAACTAGTCATAAAATCCACGGAGATACACGCATACTAAGTTATATTGAGTGAGCACAAAAAATTATATATATACTTTTTCAAAAATAGGAAAGAAAACTTTATCCACAAATGCAGCAATAAAAATGATCCACTTGGCTAAAAAAATTGGGGTCGATAATTTGTATCCGCTGTCTTCAGGGGGAAATGAACCCAAATGTTCAAACCACATAAGATATTCAATATAGCCGAACGAATGCAAAACACAAAATGTTGTATGGCTCTAATTTTAGTGTACAAAAGTGTCAGTATTTGTTACAGGACAAGAGAGCACCTTCAACGACATCTGTCACAATATGAACGTGCTCTTGCTGCTTTGTAGAAAATCTGTACCTGCTTAACGCGAGCCGAACGAACAAAACTTAATCTTCAGGTATTGTGCGTATGGCTCAACGTGAGGCAAATACAGAAAATCATTCCAAATATGATGATGGTCCAGTCTTGGAAAAAAGTACTTCGACTACACTACATTCAGGTTTGTACTCTCCATACGTTGCTCCATCCCCACACCTGGAAAGAAAGTTGCAAAAGTTTGTCTTTAAAATGGTCAATTACATGTATTCCAACATACAAATTTGTCCTAGATAAAACTTACCATTGCCTATCTATTGTCGAAAAAAAAGTTCACGAGTGGATTTTAAAAACCTATAATCGGTACCACCTGCAAATTGTGCTCATCTTGTAGGCAACACTGAATGGAGTGTGGCCCGTTGCAGGTATCCTATATATACTCGGGACATGATGGGCCATCCTTCCATTTATCTTCACTCTCTCTCTTTTTTTCAGATTGGTTTTAAAGAGAGAGGATTCTCCAGCGGACACCTGTCACATGGGGCGTTGCTCAGTTCCAATATTGACACAATAGTCTGGGGAGTGCAGATTAGTTCAACTCCTCTCTATTATGCCAACCCTCCCCTCTCTATGCAAACCGACAGTGCGTTGCGCTCCCTCCAATTGACGAAATGGAAGGATTCGCTGACCTTTGTGCTCGCGCTGAACCTACAGAGAATGGGCCATTGAACGGTGGCTTCATTCACCTGTGTTGAAGGTAGGAGAAAACCCACCTGCCACCTCTGTTTTCCCATGCCTACCTACTCCCATGTCATTTACACATATTTTCATATCATGTGACTTGCAAATGAGTTCCTTTAACGCTCAACGTCAGACCTTCCCTTCCAAAATGACTTTGGTGTTTTATGTCGGCTATGCCCGATGTCACAAACAGTAGACAGAAAGTAGATCCCATAACTGAAACACGCCATGCACATTCACACTGTTTATTAATGATTAGGGTACAGCGTACACCCGGCACATCACCCGGAACCACTAGAGGTTTATGGACTAACGTGGTTCGTCACACATTGGCTTCAAATAACTACTGTTGTGAACACGTGATTGTTGTAATGTCGATGAACCAATACACAATGCCAAGGATTGTTTGGTCAACTGAATCTCTCCACAGTTCTCCATCACAAAGATAGCATCCCAAGCATCCACCGTGTTCTTCTATAGAAACTGCCCTTGAGGCAAAGGAACAGAATCCTAGGCTAGAGTTGTGACTTCAAAGAACACCGATCATTACAGCCCAATGCATCTACTGAATTCATTTCACAGTTCCATATTATTGGTTAACACAAATAATCCTATTTGAAATGTTTCAAAATGATCATGTACAAATAACACTGAGGGTGGGGGGGGGAATCCTGAAATGTGTCCCTGTTGCCAAAGATGAGCATTGTCGCAGTTCAAGTGATTTAGCAAGCGAGGGTTATAACGAGAAGCCCTAAGAGTAAGAACAGGCCCCAGCAGCTGTTTGGAGGGAATAATCATGGTTTCACATTGTCGATGTGGCGCCTGCTCTAGTCTGCCTGTAGCCCAAATGGCATCCATAGCACTATAGTGTACTACTTTTGACCAAATCCCATAGGGTTCTAGTCAAAAGTAGTGCACTATGCGGGGAATAGGGTGCAACCCCCCCCCCCCCCCCATTGTTTGACTTTTCATTGTCTTGACGCGGCGAGTCTCTTGACGTAGGCGTTCCAGCCGGCCTCTCTGTACTCTGTGGCAGCCTTCACCCTATCAGAGGCCCCCAGGATACCACGGCCAACAATGATGACGTCCGATTCTTTTTTATAGATCACATCATCAGGACTGGAGTACTGCTGGCCAAGACCGTCTCCTTGAATAAGAAAGGAGGGAGATGATCAATGAACAGTGTGGTGATGAAGAAAACACCACCATACAGTTTGTTGCTGAAGAGGTAAAAAAAACAAAAAACATCTGGAATCAAGGGTTGGCATTCAAAATCGCACCCGATCACCTACGTAGGGCCCTAGTCAAAAGAAGTGCTCTGTGTAGGTAATAGGGTGCCAACACAGTCACAAACGAACAAGGCAGTTAACCCAGTGTTCCTAGGCCATCACTGTAAATAAGAGTTAAGAGTTAGAGTTAAAAGGTAAAATAAAAAAATACAACAACCAAGATGACAAGTGATCCAGCCTACATTTCTTGGACAATAGCACCATCTAGTGGCAAGGAAAGATTACGCGGGGGGGGGGGGGTGTTGGCCTGCGAATGTTGTTGGTAAAACGTGGTAAAGAACACTGGACAGGATGAATGATATGGTTAACAGGTAGAGAATTTAGTACCCTCTGACTGCATCTGTACCCCTGGAGTCATATGTAGGAATTCAGGCTTGCTGCTGATCTTGGAGCCAGAGATGAACCCAAACACAAAGTCAGAGTGCTCCTCAGCCATTTTCACCTATAGGAACGACAGACACAATCATATTAAATCCTCAAGGATGAAAGATGAAGGATTACACTAAGGTAATCAACTAGTACTTCAGTTAAGCTGCCTAATGATGGAAAAAGTAATCCATTTTGGAATGGTAACATGAAGGTTCACATGCAAAAATCACTAAAACATACTGAAATGTATCAGGCCTTTCACTGTCGCCCTGCGAGGTGACAGTATGTCCCGAATTGTACACATTGCAGAGGGTGGTGGGAGGTAAGAGAGAGGGACAGAACATTCTGTTCTCATGGCATTCTCACTGAAGAACAGCTGGCTGGATCACTTTGCTTACCACAGCCTGCGTGTAGTCCCCTGTTGCTAGGGAACCCTGGGAGCTCATCTGAGCTATGAGGAGACAGCCGCGGTCCAGTGGGAGGCCCACCACACTGAGCCCCTCTACCACCCCAGGGCCTGGCACCGCATGTGCATTCACCATATGAGACCACGAGGCGATCTGGTAGAGCCCACCTGAGAAATACAGAGGAAAACACACAACAGTCAGGAGACTTAGAAATCATAGCAACCAGGCATTCATTAGGATGGATTAGGCTTCAAAAGCACACTTCAAAAGGTTCAGGGGACAAATATTGCCCTTATTTGATAGAGTTGGACAATGCATCTATTTTAACAATGGGTGCATTAGTTTTGCGTCCCGGGCGGGCGGAGTTTGCACGTTTTAGACCATTCTACTGGTCCTAAAGTGAAATCTCCACCCACCCGGGGCACACGCCGATGCAAAATCAGCACGCCCACTAATCACCTTCATACTGGTGCTTGACCGTGTTCCCGATGTCAGCAAACTTGCGGTCCTCAAAGATGAGGAAGTTGTGTTTGTGGGCCAGGTCCTTGAGGGGCTGGATGAAGGCTGGGCTGAAGTCCCGCAGGATGTCCACGTGAGTCTTCAGCACGCACATCTGAGGCCCCAGAGAGTCAGCCAGCTGCAGCAGATCCTCGCAGCCTGTCACGTCCGCCGACACACACAGGTTGGTCTTCTTCTCCTCCATCAACCTGAAGAGCTGGGCAGCCAGAGGGTGTGTGGTTCGGAGCTGGGCCCTATCGCCATAGGTCAACTCCGCCAGCTTGCCGGGCTTCTTAGCCACAGGTGAGCCGTTCTTCTCCTCCTCCCCTGAGGGCTTGTAGGTGTTGTTCTCCTGGATGAACCTGCGCACGCTCTGGGCGGTGGGATAATCGATGCGGTCCGCCTGGAGCAGAACGTCGAGGAGTTTGGTGACGGAGATGACGGAGTGGAGCGCGATGCCCTTCTTGGCCAGCATGGCCCTACCTCCCTGCTCCCTGTCCATCAGTACGATGGTATCGGTGACCTTTAAACCCTCCGCCTGAAGCACCAGTGCCGTCTCCATGACGCTGCTGCCGCTGGTCACGACATCCTCGATGATCAGACAAGTGTCTCCAGGGTGAATGGTCCCCTCTATAATCTTCTTAGTTCCTAGAATCAAGAGGTGATTGATGTCTGATATGAGTGATTTGAAATGTAGCTAGCTAGCACGTGTTAGACTAGAGCATTTTAACTGTTGACTGAACTGATGGGATGCATCAAAATGGCTGTCATACTGAGAATAATCAAATTTGACAGGTCATGAAATCTCACCATAGTCTTTGGCTTCTTTTCTTCGGATCAGCATAGGCAGCTCGTGTTTGGAGCAAATGATTGTAGCCAGGGGCAGAGCAGTGTATGGTACACCACACAGTGAGTTGTATTTCAAGTCCTCATCTTTGGCGCGTTGGTAAAGATACATTGATACCTAAAAGACAAAACAAAGTCCAACATAATTTCATAACATACATATTTTACAACTAGTTGGCCTTGGTTCGATTTCCTCCGAACAGACTAAATACTACTGTAGATGTTGTTTCCAATACAGTGCCACTCGTGGGAAACACGTGTTTACCAACCTGGTTCATAAGCGAGGGGTAGGAAACAATAACTCTGAGATCAAAATAAATCGGCGATGTTATTCCGCTCTTCAGCGTGAACGTTCCGAATTTCACGGCCTGAACATCATGTAACTTTAAGATTAAACTTTCAAGGCAATCGTTTTCCATTTTCAAGTTTTTACTAATATCAACAGACAGCAGTCTCGTCCAATGCTCTCGTCTCTTTGCAAACATAGATATGTTCCGCTTCCGAAATGCCGCGCGGAACTATGGGACATGTCGTTTTTACATTATTGCGTTGCTCCAGCCATATTATAAATCGTTAATCATCACAAGCAAACCACACCGGCCATGTTGCGTATGCCATATTATAAATCGTTAATCATCACAAGCAAACCACACCGGCCATGTTGCGTATGCGAGCGTCGCAAGATAATTGTACACATTTGGATTTGATTAGGATCCCTGTTAGCTGTTGCGAAAGCAATACACAATATAGAACATGAATAAACAAGAACAGCTCAAGGACAGAACTACATACATTTAAAAACAGCACACATTGCCTACATATCAATTTCACCAACACCGCTGGCGTGCTAAAAATAGGGCTTCGTTCTATTTGAGATGCTCCACATGCTGAAAGTCCCATCCTCATTGGATATCAGGATGATACAAACCCACGTGGATGCTTGAAAGACAAACAAGGAGAGATTAATTAAAGATGACTAACTAAAAACGAACTAGGTTTCCCATTTTATCTGTAGATTAATCGTTAGAGAAGAGAAACATGATTTTGTATGACTCGGGGTAAAAATTCTACAATGAACCAGCTAAAAAGAGGACCATATGCATATCAGGTAAAATAACAACCCAATGTTAATCTCCCAGAACAAACTTGCTATCTAAATGTCCATGAATGTTTCACGTGTGTTTCGACCTGCCCTAAAATGTATATAATTGAGTGACAGTTGTTTTAGTATTTGAAATTGTGTGTTATGATCACGTCTGGTGGGGATAGACAAAATCAACATGCGCACAATGTCGTATGTGGACACATGGACAGACGCAGAAAGTTAGGGGTTCACAGCGAAGCTGTGAAACATTATTCTTATATTATTGTTTTTTTCCTATATATTTTTTGACATGGTCAAAATCTCAAGCATAGATTGAGACCTTTTTTTCTAATTTGCCACGCCGAAACTAGAGCCCATGAATAACTTGGTGGAAAAGAATGGCACCGAGGGGCCTATCAGTGGCACTGTTATAAGAAGTCTCACTTAAACCATAATATCCACCATCCTATTTGACCTATTTGAAACGTTGTGTAGGTGTCTCTCCTCATGCTGAATTTTTTTTTCTTCCTCCATCTTGGACATTTTGGAAAACCTTTGTAAAAACGTATTCCCATGAACCATACGTTCAAATAACAGCACCATGTTCATTATTTACGCCCGTGGTACATCTCTTAACATAGTTTCAGAAAATCTAAGGGATTGGTTAAGAGATGGCTGAGTTATTGATAAATCAGGAGATTAGACTTTACGTGTCTATTTAAATCCTTTGTAAATCCACTGCATAGTGGCCTATCAACTTGAAACTTTTTAGGGTAATCAAAGACATTACCATGATGAACCATGTTTCGTTTGGCATTGATATCTTAAAAAATCTTCTTCTAATGGACAAGTCAGTCACTTCACATTTGATCTTTGGGCTCATCACAATAGTCCCTAAAGAATTTCAGAAATTATGCTGATGCATTCAAGATGGCCATGCAAAAAATACTTCAAAAATCTTAACAACCATAGGACTAAATGACACCAAATTTGGAATGTAGGCCCATGGTACATGTCTTAACTTAGTTTGAAAAAAATCTGATTTTACATGCCCATTTAAAACACTGTAAATCCACTCCACAGTGACTTACCAACTTTGAAACTTGTCATCTGTAAGATGTACCACATTGAATTTGGTATAGATATCACAAAAACAAGGAAACTATTAACAACAAATGATTTGCACATTACACTAACATGCTGACCAAACCGGCTCCTAATAACCAATGAGTAGACTTCAGGATCGTGGACTTCAGGAAACAGCAGAGGGAGCACCCCCCTATCCACATCGATGGGACAGCAGTGGAGAAGGTGGAAAGTTTAAAGTTCCTCGGCATACACATCACTGACAAGCTGAAATGGTCCACCCACGCAGACAGTGTGGTGAAGAAGTCGCAACAGCGCCTCTTCAACCTCAGGAGGCTGAAGAAATTTGGCTTGTCACCTAAAACCCTCAAAAAACTTTTACAGGTGCACAATTGAGAGCATCCTGTTGGGCTGTATCCACCTCCCTCAACTGCAGGGCTCTCCAGAGGGTGGTCTGCACAACGCATCACTGAGGGCAAACTACCTGCCCTCCAGACACCTGCTGCACCCAATGTCACGGGAAGGTCAAAAAGATCATCAAGGACAACAACCACCCGAGCCACTGCCTGTTCAACCCAGAAGGCGAGGTCAGTACAGGTGTATCAAAGCTGGGCCTGAGAGACTGAAAACCAGCTTCTATCTCAAGGCCACCAGACTGTTAAATAGCCATCACTAGCACAGAGAGGCTGCTGCTTACATACACAGACTGAAATTATTGGCCACTTTAATAAATGGAACACTAGTCACTTTAATAATGTCACTTTAATAATGTTTACATATCTTGCATTACTCATCTCATATGTATCAGCATCAGTATTCTATACTATCTACTGTATCTTAGTCTATGTCGCTCTGACATTGCTTGTCCATACATTTATATATTCTTAATTCCATTACTTTACTTAGATATGTGTGTATTAGGTATTTGTTGTGAAATTGTGAAATATTACTTGTTAGATATTGCTGCACTGTCGGAACTAGAAGCACAAGCATTTCGCTACACCCACAGGCGATCAATCAAATTTGATTTGATTTGAGCAGAAGGGAGAGCGCGTTAACCATCTAAAACTGAACCAAGTTCTGTGGACTTTATATGGCAGTTGGCAACCAACTTTAAGGTACATTACTGCCACCAACTGGACTGGAGTTTTTATGTTGACTGAGAACACATTCTCATTTACAGTAACAACCTGGGGAATAGTTACAGGGGAGAGGAGGGGGATGAATGAGCCAATTGTAAGCTGGGGATGATTAGGTGACCATGATGGTATGAGGGACAGCTTGGGAATTTAGCCAGAACACCGGGGTTAACACCCCTGCTTTAGACTCATGATTGTACATAAAGGAAGATAGTACCTACATGATAGAGTGCTTGGTATTGGTATTTTAATTAGGATCTGTTGCAAAAGCAGCAGCTACTGTTCCTGGGGTCCCCACAAAACATGACATAATAGAGAACACTAATAGACAAGAACAGCTCAAGGACAGAACTACAATACAATACATAAACACAAACTATCTAGGTCAAGTAGGAGAGAGGCCATGTGTCGTGAGGTGTTGCTTTATCTGCCACTTGCTTTGCTATGCATCTGATCTTGTGTCCTTTCTGTCATCCTGTGAACCCCATTCATTGCTGCTCGCAGTAATCTTGTTGTTATTTATTTCCTTTGGTGTTTTTAAACATTGCTGTTTGTAGAATGTTTATTTGTCAAATTGTTGACAAAACAGTCCTGCTGCAGTATGAACCCAATTACACTGAATGGAATGCACATTCCACAGATTTGACTATTTGAAATGAAGGTATTTTAAAGGCACTTAAATTAGTTTTACATGTTTAAATGCTATTTGAATAAATACAGTAAACTATGCTTGGCCTATCTTTATTCACTTATATTGCCGTACTATACATTACAAAAACTTTCACAAAATAATTTAGACATTTTGACCTAATGTCACACATTGGCATTTTGACACAATAGTATATCACACATTTTTTAATGGAATAAAGCCTTAGGTATAATGTTAGATAGTTTACATAAGAGAAAATTACCACAATAATGTCATTGGTAGTTGTTGAATGCTCTCTATAAAGCAAGCATTATAATATACTGTATTATTTAATATGTCTAAGGGATTTCTGAATGGATTATAATGCCTATAATAATAACACATAAAGTTACATGCTTTTTCAAGAGCCTGAAATGACAGTTTTTTAATACAAATTTTATTTTACCCCTTTCTCTTCTAAATTTTGATTTTGTCTCATCACATCAACGGGCTTGGGAGACAAAAGTTGCATCCTTCGAAACATGACCCACCTAACCGCGCTTCTTAACACCTGCCCACTTACCCCGGAAGCCAGCCACACCAATATATTGGAGGAAACAAGATTCAACTGAAGACCGAGGCTAGCCTGCAGGCGCCCGGCACAGCACAAGGAGTCAATAGAGCGCAACAAGCCATGTGAAGCCCCCCAGCCAAACCCTCCCATAACCCAGACAACGCTGGAACAATTGTGCTGCCCTATGGGACTCCCGATCACAGCCGGGTTCGAACCTGGGTCTGTTGTGATGCCTCTAGCACTGTGATGCAGTGCCTTAGACCGCTGCACCACTCGGGAGGTCACCTGAAATGACTGTTCTAGTCAGTCCAGGATCCATTTTGAGATGACAGAGCAGCCAACAATAAACCAGAGAAGAAAATAATACAGTAAGAACTACAGAACTATAATCTGAAGGACACATATGTTCACTCTTTGCTGAATAGTAGAGCGAGTGAATCCCTGAAGTAAAGGGACAACTTCTGTCATCACTTGATGTGCCTTTGATCGAGGTGTTTTATGTACCATTCTGTGTAGTGTTGCGTATCTTTACGTAGCCTATTAGTCACAAGTAAGGTGTGAGGTGTGTGTCAAATGGAGTATGTCTGTGTATGTGTGCAGCGTGTATGTGTGTGTGACTATAAACTCAGCAAAAAAAGAAACGTCCTCTCACTGTCAGATGCGATTATTTTCAGCAAACTTAACATGTGTAAATATTTGTTTGAACATAACAAGATTCAACAACTGAGACATAAACTGTGGAAAGGGGAGACTCTTACAAAAACAAATCTCAGATTTGCTCTACGACTCCCCCAACTGTCATGGGACTCAGTCTGAAGGTAACCCATAAAAATGAATGGACGTATGGAGGTAGATTTGTGCCAACATAAATAGGGAGCTAAATATGTGTCCAAAAAGCAAAAATCTCATAAGCTTTCTTAAATCTCCTAGTTACAAACTAAGAAAAAAAAGAAACGTCCCTTTTTCAGGACCCTGTCTTTCAAAGATGATTCTTAAAAATCCAAATAACTTCACAGATCTTTATTGTAAAGGGTTTAAACACTGTTTCCCATGCTTGTTCAGTGATCCATAAACAATTAATGAACATGCACTTGTGGAACGGTCGTTAAGACACTAACGGCTTACAGACGGTAGGCAATTAAGGTCACAGTTATGAAAATTAAGGACACTAAAGAGGCCTTTCTACTGACTCTGAAAACACTAAAAGAAAGATGACCAGGGTCCCTGCTCGTCTGTGTGAACATGTCTTAGGCATGCTGCAAGGTGGCATGACTGCAGATGTGGCCAGGGCAATAAATTGCAATACAGGGAGACAGGACGGACAGCTGATCGTCTGAACATCACCTGCGGGACAGGTACAGGATGGTAACAACAACTGCCCGAGTTACACCAGGAACGCACAATCCCTCCATCAGTGCTAAGGCTGTCTGCAATAGGTTGAGAGAGGCTGGACTGAGGGCTTGTAGGCCTATTGAGGGCTTGTAGGCTTGTTGTAAGGCAGGTCCTCACCAGACATCACGGCAACAACGTCGCCTGTCGGCACAAACCCACCGTCGCTGGAACCAAACAGGACTGGCAAAAAGCAAAAAGTGCTCTTCACTGATGAGTCACGGTTTGTCTCACCAGGGGTGACGGTCAGATTCGCATTCATCGTCAAAGGAATGAGTGTTACACCGAGGCCTGTACTCTGGAGCCGGATCGATTTGGAGGTGGAGGATCCGTCATGGTCTGGGGCAGTGTGCCACAGCATCATCCTCCTCCCTCATGTGGTACCCTTCCTGCAGGCTCACCCTGACATGCATGACAATGCCACCAGCCATACTGCTCGTTCTGTGCATGATTTCTTGCAAGATAGGAATGTCAGTGTTCTGCCATGGCCTGTGAAGAGCCCGGATCTCAATCTCATTGACCACGTCTGGGACCTGTTGGATCGGAGGGTGAAGGCTAGGGCCATTCCCCCCAGAAATGTCCGGGATCTTGCAGGTGCCTTGGTGGAAGAGTGGGGTAACATCTCACAGCAAGAACTGGCAAATCTGGTGCAGTCCATGAGGAGGAGATGCACGGCAGTACTTCATGCAGCTGATGGCCACACCAGATACTGACTGTTACTTTTGATGTGAAACGGCTTACTGACAAGCTGGGGAATCTGGAGACACGGAGGTCAGTTGAATGAATTTGTGGGTGCACATTTTGTCAAAACAATCACCAATCAGTGTGGAATCCCCACTGTAAACCGAAGGCAGTGAGGCCAGTGAAGTTACTCTATGTACACACTTATTGACATTGTGTTGGTTGTTGGCTAACATTATTTGTGATTATACTGTAGTTATAAAAACAGATAAGTTATATTCAATTGTTTGTTTGTCATCTTTATTATATACATAGACTGAATCGATGCAGATGAACAAAGACATGCTTGTGCAATGCTGGCCTCAGCTCAAACTCTTCACACCTGAGAGAGCTGGACCGGAGTGACAATGATGTTTAGGATTCAGGTGTGAAGCTGCTCTCTGTTGGACTGGGGAATACACCATGTGAACTGGAGACACGGAGGTCAGTGTTGGTGTATTTGTTTAACAATATCGCTCTCTGAGAAACAGATAAATTTGTAGCTGCCAATCTCTCGTTCCACCACAGTGTCGTTAAAATCTTGATACTCTCTTTACAGGTTGTTAAGGCTGTCTGATTAACGTGGAAAGATTCAGCTCTGAGGTCAAACCCCTCACACCTGAGAGAGCTGGATATTAGCCACAATTATCCTGGAGTCTCAGGAGTAAGACTGCTCTCTACTGGACTGGAGGATCCACGCTTGAAACTGGAGATACTCAAATATGTAATAATGTGGCAATAATGTCATTTAATGTTTGTTTTTTTACAAGGAAGTTTTGTTAATGTCTTTTTAGCAACTAGAAAAATACATTGTGCTTTGGATTTTGTGCCTCACATTTTGCACAACGATTATGTCACGCAGATTGTCACTCTGATGTTCTGCTTTTCCTACAATGTGGACCATGGTGGAGAGGTCTGGTTGAAATCAGGGCTGAAGAATTGTGAGTATTGACTGATGTCACACATGCTGTTAGGAATTGAAAACTGGTCACACCAACCACACCAACCTATGATGATTAATGTAAATATTTTGAGTGTAGTTCATTCAAGTTCACATACATTGCACGGGAGTAATTTAATCAATAAAGTGAATCAGAACACTAAAACAGTCGGAAAGCAGGGATCTTGTAATTGCTTTTCATTGTTGTATTACATTGCTGAAAATGTATTTGTCAAATAGCAATGTTTCTGTAAAGGTATTGTTTTTTGACGACGAAAGTCATTTTTTTGTAAACGCATGGTTGACTAGATATTATTGTATTCAAAGTTACAGGCATACAGATCTTAATTTGATCACTTTTCACTGAGAATTTTCCTGCTCTGCAGGAAATGAAGATGAGCTTTGTGATTCACTGAAAATCCGCACTCGGTTATGTTAACAGTATTCCACTTTTCATGTAGCCTCATTTTGACCAGCTGACAGCCTAACCAACAATCAAGCAACATTATGGACTAAACATAAAAATCCTGTTGCTGCAAGATTATGTTGTCAGGGCAATACAGGTCAAATTTAAGATTCTACATCTATAATAAGTAACAAGAATGATACAGAGAAACGTGTTATCTAGAAGATGCACACACACTACGTCTGTTCTCTCAAGGTCTCACTCAGCAGCATAGCCAAGGGAATCTCATTTACTGTACAATTTAAAAACTCTAAAATGCTGTTTGGAGAACAGAGAAAAACGAAAGAACATGCCCATAGACATGAATTATCACTGCAATATCAAATCAAATGTTATTTGTCACATGCACCGAATACAACAGGTTTACCGTGAAATGTTTACTTACAAGCTCTTAACCAACAATGCAGTTTAAAGAAAAATAAGAATTAAGTAAAAAAAAAAAAAGTTGCAAACAATTAAAGAGCAGCAGTAAAATAACAGTAGCGAGGCAATATACAGAGGGTACCGGTACAGAGTCAATGTGCGGGGACACAGGTTAATTGATGTAATATGTACATGCAGGGAGAGTTAGTGACTATGTATAGATAATTAACAGAGAGTAACAGCAGCATAACAGGGGGTGGGGGGTGGAAATAGTCTGGTTAGCAATTTGATTAGCTGATTAGGAGTCTTATGGCTTGGGGGTCAAAGTTGTTAAGAAGCCTTTTGGACCTAGACTAGGCGGTCCGGTACCGCTTGCCGTGCGGTAGCAGAGAGAACATTCTATGACTTGGGTGGCTGGAGTCTTTGACAATTTTTAAGGCCTTCCTCTGACACCGTCTGGTGTAGAGGTCCTGGATGGCAGGAAGCTTGGCTCCAGTGATGTACTGGGCCGTACGCACTACCCTCTGTAGTGCCTTGAGGTCGGAGCTTGAGCAGTTGCCATACCAGGCAGTGATGCAACCAGTCAGGATGCTCTCGATGGTGCAGCTGTAGAACTTTTTGGGGATCTGAGGATCCATGCCAAGTCTTTTCAGTCTCCTGAGGGGGAATAGGCTTTGTCGTACCCTCTTCACGACTGTCTTGGTGTGTTCGGACCATGAAATTACCAGGGCAACTAAGGAGTGGCTCCGTAAGAAGCATCTCAAGGTCCTGGAGTGGCCTAGCCAGTCTCCAGACCTGAACCAAATAGAAAATCTTTGGAGGGAGCTGAAAGTCCGTATTGCCCAGCGACAGCCCTGAAACCTGAAGGATCTGGAGAAGGTCTGTATGGAGGAGTGGGCAAAAATCCCTGCTGCAGTGTGTGCAAACCCGGTCAAGAACTACAGGAAACATATGATCTCTGTAATTGCAAACAAAGGTTTCTGTACCAAATATTAAGTTCTGCTTTTCTGATGTATCAAATACGTATGTCATGCAATAAAATGCAAATTAATGTGATTTTCTGGAGTTTTGTTTTAGATTCCGTCTCACAGTTGAAGTGTAGCTATGATAAAAATTACAGACCTCGATATGCTTTGTAAGTAGGAAAACCTGCAAAATCGGCAGTGTATCAAATACTTGTTCTCCCCACAGTATATCATGTGTTGACAGATGTATCTACTGTAAATCACATCCAGATATGCTACTTATTTAACTTTTTTTAACATGCACAGAAATAAACCATATCCATGTTCTCCTTTTGGTAGGTATTTTCATTATTAAACATGCAATTAAAAATATATATATTTCACCTTTATTTAACCAGGTAGGCCAGTTAAGAACAAGTTATAATTTACAACTGCGACCGGGCAAAGATAAAGCAAAGCAGTGCGACAAAAACAACACAGAGTTACACATGGGATTGACAAACATACAGTCAATAACACAATATAAAAATCTATACACAGTGTGTGCAAATGTAGTAAGATTAGTTAGGTAAGGCAAATAAATAGGCCATAGGGGCGAAATAATTACAATTTTGCATTAATACTGGAGTGATAGATGTGCAGACGATGATGTGCAAGTAGAGATATTGGGGTGCGAAAGAGCAAAAATAAATAACAATATGGGGATGAGGTAGTTGGGTGGGCTATTTACAGATGGTAAATGGTGACCACTGCTATGGTGACCAGTGAGCTGAGATAAGGCAGGGCTTTACCTAGCAAAGACTTATAGATGACCTGGAGCCAGTGGGTTTGGCGACGAATATGAAGAGAGGGCCAGCCAACGAGAGCATGCAGGTCGCAGTGGTGGGTGGTATATGGGGCTTTGGTGACAAAATGGATGGCACTGTGAAATACTACATCTAATTTACTGAGTAGAGTGTTGGAGGCTAAGTCAAGGATCAGTAGGATAGTCAGTTTTACAAGGGTATGTTTAGCAGCATGAGTGAAAGCGTTTTTAATGCGAAATAGGAAGCCGATTCTAGATTTAATTTTGGATTGGAGATGTATTATTTATTTTATTTTACCTTTGTTTAACCAGGTAGTCAAGTTGAGAACAAGTTCTCATTTACAACTGCGACCTGGCCAAGATAAGCAAAGCAGTTCGACACATACAACAACACAGAGTTACACATGGAGTAAAACAAACATACAGTCAATAATACAGTACAAAAACAAGTCCATATACAATGTGAGCAAATGAGGTGAGATAAGGAAGTAAAGGCAATAAAAAGGCCACGGTGGCGAAGTAAATACAATATAGCAAGTAAAAACACTGGAATTGTAGATTTGCAGTAGGTGAATGTGCAAAGTAGAAATACTGGGGAGCAAAATAAATACAGTAGGGGATGAGGTAAATGTTTGGGTTATTTATAGATGGGCTATGTACAGGTACAGGATATGCTTAATGTGAGTCTGGAAGGAGAGTTTACAGTCTAACCAGACACCTTGGTATTTGTAGTTGTCCACATGTTCTAAGTCGGAAATTTCCAGAGTAGTGATGCTAGTCGGGCTGACAGGTGCGGGCAGCGATCGGTTGAAAAGCATGCATTTAGTTTTACTAGCATTTAAGAGCAGTTGAAGGCCACGGAAGGAGTGTTGTATGGCATTGAAGCTCGTCTGGAGGTTAGTTAACACAGTGTGCAAAGAAGGGCCAGAAGTATACAGAATGTTGTTGTCTGCATAGAGGTGGATCAGAGAATCACCAGCAGCAAGAGCGACATCATTGATATATACAGAGAAAAGAGTCGGCCCGAGAATTGAACCCTGCGGCATAGAGAATGCCAGAGGTCCGGGCAACAGGCCCTCCGATTTCACACACTGAACACTATCTGAGAAGTAGTTGGTGAACCAGGTGAGGCAGTCATTTGAGAAAGCAAGACTGTTGAGTCTGCCGACAAGAATGCAGTGATTGACAGAGTCGGAAGCCTTGGCCTTTTATCAATGGCGGTTATGATATCTTTTAGGCCCTGGAGCGTGGCTGAGGTGCACCCATTATCAGCTCGGAAACCAGACTGTATAGCGAGAAGGTACGGTGGGATTCGAAATGGTCGGTGATCTATTTGTTAACTTGGCTTTCGAAGACTTTAGAAAGGCAGGGCAGGATGGATATAGGTCTATAACAGTTTGGGTCTAGAGTGTCTCCCCTTTGAAGAGGGGGATGACCTCGGCTGCTTTCCAGTCTTTAGGGATCTCAGACAATACGAAAGAGAGGTTGAACAGGCTAGTAATAGGGGTTGAAACAATTGCAGCAGATAATTTTAGAAAGAGAGGGTCCAGATTGTCTAGCCCAGCTGATCTGTAGGGGTCCAAATTTTGTAGCTAACTGGATTTGGGTGAAGGTGGGGGGTAGGCTTCTGCAAGTTGTTGTGGGGGGTGCAGAGCTGTTGGCCGGGGTATGGGTAGCCAAAACGCTTACTGAAATTCTCGATTATCGTGGATTTATCAGCGGTGACAGTATTTCCTAGCCTCAGTTCAGTGGGTAGCTGGGAGGAGCTGCTCTTTTTTGACAAGGACTCTACAGTGTCCCAAAACTTTTTTTGCATTTGGCATACAGGATGCAAATTTCTGTTTGAAAAGCTAGCCATTTCTTTCCTAACTGACTGTGTATATTGGTTCCTAACTTCCCTGAAAAGTTATGTATCGTGGGGGTTATTAGATGCTAATGCAGTACACCACATTTTGTTTTGTGCTGGTCAAGGGCAGTCAAGTCTGGAGTGAACCAATCTGTTCTTAGTTCTACATTTTTTGAATGGGGCATGCTTATTTAAGATGGTGAGGAAAGCACTTTTAAAGAACAACCAGGCATCCTCTACTGACCGAATGAGGTCAATATCCTTCCAGGATACCCGGGCCAGGTCGATTAGAAAGGCCTGCTCTCTGAAGTGTTTTAGGGAGCGTTTGACAGTGATGAGGGGTGGTCGTTTGACCGCGGGCCCATTACGGACGCAGGCAATGAGGCAGTGATTGCTGAGATGCTGTTTGAAGACAATAGAGGTGTATTTAGAGGGCAGATTGGTCAGGATGATATCTATGAGGATGCCCGTGTTTACAGATTTGGGGATGTACCTGGTATGTTCCTTGATAATTTGTGTAAGATTGAGGGCATCTAGCTTAGATTGTAGGACGGCCGGGGTGTTAAGCATATCCCAGTTTAGGTCACCTAACAGTATAAACTCAGAGGATAAATGGGGGGCAATCAATTTGCATTTGGTATCTAGGTCACAACTGGGGGCTGAGGGGGGTCTAGCAAGCGGCAACAGTGAGAGACTTGTTTCTGGAAAGGTGGATTTTTAGAAGTAGAAGCTCGAACTGTTTGGGCACAGACCTGGATATCATGACAGAACTCTGCAGACTATCTTTGCAGTAGATTGCGACCCCACCCCCTTTGGATTACTCTATACCTGTGTCCTGCGCCTGACTCCGCTTTCACTCTGCACCCAATCGCTGACAAGTACAAACATCTTCTGAGCATGACTCCTAATCTTCGGAAAGTTTAGTTCATCTCATCGGGGGATGCATAGAACCTCGTCAGTGACATTGTTTTGAATAGTTCTGCAATCACTGCATCAGACTGAAGATTGATAAGCTCAAGTTGCAGGTCAGCGGGAGCGTTATCCACATTGAAGGTGAAAGGGGAGGAAACCAACAGCATGTCATTTTCCAACACATTGAAATCCTCAAAACGATGAGAAAACTCACCGTTCAAAGCACGCAGCAGCGATGTATACTTCTCCCGCTGGTCATCTGATAGGGAACAGACTAGTATTGTCGGAAGGTGGGTGAGATTGTTAGCTTCTACTTGGAAGGTCAGGAGGAGTAATTTTCACTTGAAGGCTTTGTGAAGGCTGTACATCTGATGTGCAAAAAGGCCCTTCCTTTGTAGTTTGGAATTCAGTTCATTCATGAGGGCCATGATGTCCAGGGTGAAGGCAAAATCAGCCAACCATTCTTTATCTTGCAGTTGAGGAAAATTAACATTTTTTCCCGGTAAATCTTGGTGACTGGGTTCCTGCCATTCAACCCTACTCTGCTTTCTAACACATAAGAGTCTAAGCCCTTCGAGGCAGGGGTTTTCCACTAAGCTATATGGAATTGTTTCACCAACGATCATTTAGATATTTGATTTGGAATTATAAGACCCCTTGAAGTATCTTGCTGCTATTAGCCTTTACAAACGCATTGAATAACCTATTCACTACATTATTTTATTTGTTTACCTATTTACTACATGGAACAACTGATTGTCCTCCCCAAAAAATCTAAAGGAAGTATGTTCTGAAGTGTCTGTCCTATATCTGAGAGTTACACACATACACACATATATCTGAGAGTTACACACATACAGTGCCTTGCGAAAGTATTCGGCCCCCTTGAACTTTGCGACCTTTTGCCACATTTCAGGCTTCAAACATAAATATATAAAACTGTATTTTTTTGGGAAGAATCAACAACAAGTGGGACACAATCATGAAGTGGAACGACATTTATTGGATATTTCAAACTTTTTTGACAAATCAAAAACTGATAAATTGGGCGTGCAAAATTATTCAGCCCCCTTAAGTTAATACTTTGTAGCGCCACCTTTTGCTGCGATTACAGCTGTAAGTCGCTTGGGGTATGTCTCTATCAGTTTTGCACATCGAGAGACTGATTTTTTGCCCCATTCCTCCTTGCAAAACAGCTCGAGCTCAGTGAGGTTGGATGGAGAGCATTTGTGAACAGCAGTTTTCAGTTCTTTCCACAGATTCTCGATTGGATTCAGGTCTGGACTTTGACTTGGCCATTCTAACACCTGGATATGTTTATTTTTGAACCATTCCATTGTAGATTTTGCTTTATGTTTTGGATCATTGTCTTGTTGGAAGACAAATCTCCGTCCCAGTCTCAGGTCTTTTGCAGACTCCATCAGGTTTTCTTCCAGAATGGTCCTGTATTTGGCTCCATCCATCTTCCCATCAATTTTAACCATATTCCCTGTCCCTGCTGAAGAAAAGCAGGCCCAAACCATGATGCTGCCACCATGTTTGACAGTGGGTATGGTGTGTTCAGGGTGATGAGCTGTGTTGCTTTTACGCCAAACATAACGTTTTGCATTGTTGCCAAAAAGTTCAATTTTGGTTTCATCTGACCAGAGCACCTTCTTCCACATGTTTGGTGTGTCTCCCAGGTGGCTTGTGGCAAACTTTAAACAACACTTTTTATGGATATTTTTAAGAAATGGCTTTCTTCTTGCCACTCTTCCATAAAGGCCAGATTTGTGCAATATACGACTGATTGTTGTCCTATGGACAGAGTCTCCCACCTCAGCTGAAGTTCTCTGCAGTTCATCCAGAGTGATCATGGGCCTCTTGGCTGCATCTCTGATCAGTCTTCTCCTTGTATGAGCTGAAAGTTTAGAGGGACGGCCAGGTCTTGGTAGATTTGCAGTGGTCTGATACTCCTTCCATTTCAATATTATCGCTTGCACAGTGCTCCTTTGGGATGTTTAAAGCTTGGGAAATCATTTTGTATCCAAATCCGGCTTTAAACTTCTTCACAAGAGTATCTCGGACCTGCCTGGTGTGTTCCTTGTTCTTCATGATGCTCTCTGCGCTTTTAACGGACCTCTGAGACTATCACAGTGCAGGTGCATTTATACGGAGACTTGATTACACACAGGTGGATTGTATTTATCATCATTAGTCATTTAGGTCAACATTGGATCATTCAGAGATCCTCACTGAACTTCTTGAGAGAGTTTGCTGCACTGAAAGTAAAGGGCTGAATAATTTTGCACGCCCAATTTTTCAGTTTTTGATTTGTTAAAAAAGTTTGAAATATCCAATAAATGTCGTTCCACTTCATGATTGTGTCCCACTTGTTGTTGATTCTTCACAAAAAAATACAGTTTTATATCTTTATGTTTGAAGCCTGAAATGTGGCAAAAGGTCGCAAAGTTCAAGGGGGCCGAATACTTTCGCAAGGCACTGTATATATACATATGTGTGTGTGTGTGTGTGTGTGTGTGTGTGTATATATATATAAGTCTTAAATAAACGATGGACTGTCGTTTCTCTTTGTTCATTTGAGCTGTTCTTACCATAATATGGACTTGGTCTTTTACCAAATAGGCCTATCTTCTGTATACCACCCCTACCTTGTCACAACACAACTGATTGGCTCAAATGCATTAAGAAGGAAATAAATTCCACAAATGAACTTTTAACAAGGTACACCTGTTAATTGAAATGCATTCCAGGTGACTAAATCATGAAGCTGGTTGAGATAATGCCGAAAGTGTGCAAAGCTGTCATCAAGGCAAACGCTGGCTACTTTGAAGAATCTCAAAAATAAAATATATTTAGATTTGTTTAACACTTTTTTGGTCACTACATAATTCCATGTGTTATATCATAGTTTTGATGTCTTCGCTATTATTCTGCAATGTCGAAAATATAAAACACTTGAATGAGTAGGTGTGTCCAAACTTTTGACTGGTACTGTATATATTTTTTCTACATTTATTTAACCCCTTATTTTTGGCACTAAACAGTCTCCATCTCCACAGCTGTCCATTCATTTTCGTTCAACTGGTACCGGGGACCTTCAGAAGAGTCTTGTGAGGCATGTTGGCATCCTAGAGAAAAACAACCGTCATGTACGTGTTCGTGAGAGTTTTAACTTTCCACAGCGGTCAAACTGTACAGTGTATTAGTGTACAGCCCAAATAGTTCAGACAGAAGTTGGCTGATCGGTTATGCCGACTTCAGACCGGTCTCAAAAGGAGAACCCCATCGTGTTCGTGAGAGTCTCATCTGTAGAGGGGTCATACTAGTTTTCTAGGCCAAACCGTTCACATGCTAAGTCCGATTTTTGGTATGTTTCATGGTCTGACAAACACGGCTTTAGCTCCGTCCCCTGTCACCGAAGATGCGGAAGCGTGACATCGGCGGATGCGGCGGATTGAGACGTATCCGATGCCAAAAACCCGATATCTAATTTCAATTATATCTAAGCTGAATTACATTTCTGCAGGGGCACAGAAATCGACTCTCAGGGGCTAAAAGATACAAAAGGCACACAGGCTGGCAGCTGCTCTCCGAGCAACTTTCCACATGGTCCTAAAGCCAGCCAATACGGTAAACAGCCTCTGTATTTGAATTGGGATTGGAATGAATTTAGTCAGCATTTTTGTTGCTGTTGCCTTCCTGCTGGGGGGATGGGAGGAGATAATTGGCCAGCTACAGATGGCGTCCATCCGTCCGTTAATATAGGACGAGTAAAGGCCCAGTGTATTACTTCAGTGACATTTTTATTTCTTCTTCTTTTGTCTTCAGCAGCAGCCTTAGAACCCTTACCTCCCGCGGTTATGCTCAGCAGAAATAAACATCTAATTGGTTGCGAATTCAGGCTACGCGGCAAGAATCATGCCAGGGGTTATTGTAAAGTGTGTAGGGAAAGGAAATGTATGGCGTTAGGGTCATCCATTTTCATTTCAGTAAGGTTTCAGTAAGGTACCTTTTTAATGATCTTTTTAACGTTAGTCCAAAAAAGTGCCGTGCTGATATTGAAGCAATCGCATCTTGCATAAAAGTACTCCGACAGATTTAAAATACCCTGTGCATGCAAATTCCATTGTCAGGAGAAACAAAGGCACATGTTTTCTAGAAACAAGCACTTTTTATTATTAAACATTCAGTAACAAACAAACAGCCCCAATGGTGTAAGAAAGGACATGCCTGGTATAATTTGTACACACAGACTTATGTACAATGATGTGCTATAGCACAGGAAATGATGTTTTTTGAAGAAAGCATAGGCTACTGTATTGAACTATAAGCATTTTTACCACCCAGTTTTAGGTAGACATAGTATTACTGTATCTTGCCAACATGAAGCGAGGCTGATACACCAATTTGCTCAGTAGTAGGTTTGAAGCGTTGTACAGTGGAGCATACTATCAGCCTTGTGTTTGGTTCGATATATACATATGGTTGCTTATGAGTTGCCGTTTCAATGCCATTAAGATCAGCGTAATACTTTAAGTGATTGATGAAAAAGACCATTCACAATTCACAAAGAAAAAATGCTGAGAGTCTTATATACTTGTACATCATACCCACAGGAATGCTTAATGTGCTTCCCAAATGGCAGCCTATTGCCTATAGTGCACTACGTTTGACCAGTGCTATGGGCCCTGGTCAAAAGCAGTGCACTACGTAGGGAATAGGGTGCCATTTGGGATACACCCTTAGAGCCTGTTGATGTACACAGCATATGTGACTGCACGTCGCAGAATGCCACTTGTCAATGATAAGCATGATGCTCTGCGGCCGCTGTAACAAAAAGTTAGAAACAAATATTGTTTCATAATAAGAATAAATAAACAAAGACTTCAAATCAAATCAAGTTACCGGTTCTAATACTTAAATAACAAACAATACTTAAAAAATAAATACAATGAAGGTGCTTATCGCACAAGCAAACAATCCTATTGAGTAAATGGCAGACAATAAGCACTAGAAATGAATTACCCCCCCCATCAAAATGTGAAGACTTCAGATTTATTGTAAACGATTTGGGTCTGAGAACAGAAATATACAACACTTATGTGCACTGCCGATTTGGATCAAAGTTTGCAGCAGGTCCTTCCAGAAGTAGTTTTGAACATTCAATTACAACTGAACTTGAGTCTTATGAGTGGTCTCTTAAATGAACATGAGTGAACCAACAAAACACATTTGAAATGATCATGGAGGTGACAGATATGTACTGACACAAAAATGCAGCATAATGTGATGTGATAGATTCTTTCATTCATACATCAAATCTCACAATTGGAAAAATAGCCATCATACTATATCTACACATTATGCACACTTGATGCATACTCTAAGGCAGGGGGTTCCCAAACCTTTTTCATCTGGCCCCCCCTTCCAAGTAATGGGGAACATCCCGCCACATCTATTTCTATGTGTACTGTTCATGAGAAACTGTTCAACACCCCTCTTATTGGTGGAGAGCATTTAGCAGGTTTAAAAGCTTATTTCCTACAATTCTACACATTTTGTCATGGGGTGCAAAGAACATTTTGCAGTTTTAAAGTTCTTTTTTTCCCAGTTCTATACGTGTTGCTATGTCTAATGTGTATTCATTTGATATTTGAGTGACAAAGAAATTGGGCTAAAAAAACAAAATATAAAAATGCTAGCTGACATGGGCTAGTTGATATGGAAATTTCTGACATCTTTGCACACTCTTGGTATTCTCTCAACCAACTTCATGAGTTAGTCACCTGGAATACATTTCAAACAACAGGTGTGCCGTGTTAAAAGTTCATTTGTGGAATTTCTTCCTTCTTAATGCGTTTGTGCCAATCAGTTGTGTTGTGACAACGTAGGGGTGGTACACAGAAGATAGCCCTATTTGGTAAAAGACCAAGTCCATATTATGGCAAGAACATCTCAAATTAGCAAAGAGAAACAACAGCCCATCATTACTTTAAGACATGAAGGTCAGTCAATCTGGAAAGTTTCAAGAACTTGGAAAGTTCTCAAGTGCAGTCGCAAAAACCATCAACGGCTTTGATGAAACTGGCTCTCATGACCACCGCCACAGGAAAGGAAGACCCAGAGTTACCTCTGCTGCAGAGAATACGTTAGAGTTAACTGCACCTCAGATTGCAGCCCAAATAAATACTTCACAGAGTTCAAGTAACAGACACATCTCAACATCAACTGTTCAGAAGAGACTGCATGAATCAGGCCTTCATTGTCAAATTGTTGCAAAGAAACCACTACTAAAGGACACCAATAAGAAGAAGAGACTTGCTTGGGCCAAGAAACACGAGCAATGGACATTAGACCGGTAGAAATCTGTCCTTTCATCTGATGAGTCCAAATTTGAGATTTTGGTTCCATCCGCTGGGTCTTTGGAAGATGCGGAGTAGGTGAATGGATGATCTCCGCATGTGTGGTTCCCACCGTGAAGCATAGAGGATGAGGTGTGATGGTGTGGGGGTGCTTTGCTGCTGACACTGTCTGTGATTTATTTAGAATTCAGGGCACACTTAACCAGCATGGCTACCACAGTATTCTACAGCGATACGCCATACAATTTGGTTTTAGCTTAGTGGGACTATCATTTGTTTTTCAACAGGACAATGACCCAAAACACACGTCCAGGTGGTGTAAGGGCTATTTGACCAAGGAGAGTGATGGAGTGCTGCATCAGATGACCTGGCCTCCACAATCCCCCGACCTCAACCAAATTGAGATGGTTTTGGATGAGTTGGACCGCAGAGTGAAGGTAAAGCAGCCAACAACTCCTCAGCATATGTGGGAACTTCTTCAAGACTGTTGGAAAAGCATTCCTCATGAAGCTGGTTGAGAGATTGCCAAGAGTGTGCAGAGCTGTCATCAAGGCAAAGGGTAGCTACTTTGAAGAATCTAAAATCTATTTTGATTTGTTAAACACTTTTTTTGGTTACTACATGATTTCATAGTTTTGATGTCTTCACTATTATTCTACAATGTAGAAAATAGTAAAAAATAAATAACTTTAACTGGTACTGCTCTGCGCCCCCCTGCCAACCCCACAGTTTGGGAACCACTGCTCCAAGCGACCAATGCTGAATATTTCTTCACATACAATAGCACTTACTCAAGTGTTAACCATGTTCTACAATAAATTACATTCAACAGTTATACTACCTCTCATAGATCTTTCTCTGATAGTTATAATTTCCAAGGATGATATTTAGAAATGTTGGCATTTACAATAGATGGACACAACAAGAGTAATATGGCGTCTATGGCTTCATACTACAGCTCTGAAACATCTCAATCAATCAAATGTCAATGTCTTGGCTACTGGCATTTTGAACACAGACATGATATCCACATAACATGTTTGTTGACAAGTTATTATCCCCTATTCAGAGTTACATTTTCATGGGGAACCATGTATCAATGGCAGAGTCCTGTAGTACTGCTAACAGTGTGTTTTCATTCCACCTGTGTGTTGTATTCATAGGGTGTTTATAGGGTGTGTCCCATGCTACTGGTCACCAGTCCCTTGATGTTGGTGACGGGGCGCACATCGTGCAGCTGCCGCCGTCTGTCAATGAAGGAGGCCAGGCGACCAGTGTCCAGTGGGTTCTTGGAGTAGTCTCCACTGTGGGCACCCACCCAGGGATGCTGGAGACAGGTGGTGGCACTGGGCCTCTTCCTGGGGTCCTGCTGCAGGGTAGATTTGATGAAGTCCCGGGCCGCCTGACTCACTCCCTGGAAGTAGTCCTCGGGGAAGCAGAAGTCCAGCTTGCAGATGTTGACGCACGTTTCCTCTAGGCTCTCGTCCAGGAAGGGCGAGACGCCGCTCAGCATGACGTAGGCCAGGACACCAGCGCTCCACACGTCCGTGCTCAGCGACACCGGGGTGCCCTGGATCAGCTCCGGAGCAGCAAACTCTGGGTTTCCCAGGAGCAGGTGGACATAACGGTGGCCAGACACCTGGACCGCATCTCCAAAGTCTATGAGCTTGATGCAGGGAACAGGCACGTGGAGATCCACCAGGAGGTTCTCAGGCTAAGGACACAGAAGAGAAGAACACAGTTGAAAATGGATTTGACCAAGATCAGGGATTTTGCTGAAAGTTTGTCAGATGTTTTCGGACCTTAAAAGTGAACTAATTTGCATTCATTTGGGGTGGAGGCATACAAATCAAATTGTATTTGTCACATACACATAATTAGCTGATGTTGTTGCTGGTGTAGCGAAATGCTTTTGAGATATCATCATAGTATTGAGTTGCACCCCCTTTTGCTTTCTGAACAGGCTCAATTCATTGGGCCATGGACTACAAGGTGTCGAAAGCCTTCCACAGGGATACTGGCCCATGTTGGGCTCCCGAGTGGCACAGCGGTCTAAGGCACTGCATCTCAGTGCTAGAGGTGTCACTACAGACCCTGGTTTGATTCCAGACTGTATCACAACCGTCTGTGATTGGGAGTCCCACAGGGTGGCTTACAGTTGGCCCAGTGTCGTCCGGGATAGGGTTTGGTCGGGGTAGGCGGTCATTGTAGATAAGAATTTGTTCTTAACTGACTTGCCTAGTTAAATAAAGGTTAAATAAAATGACTCAATGCCTGCCGGGTGGCGCAGTGGTTAAGGGCGCTGTACTGCAGCGCCAGTTGTGCCACCAGAGACTCTGGGTTTGTGCCCAGGCTCTGTCGTAACCGGCCGTGACCGGGAGGTCCGTGGGGCGACGCACAATTGGCATAGCGTCGTCCGGGTTAGTGAGGGCTTGGCCTGTAGGGATATCCTTGTCTCATCGCGCACCAGCGACTCCTGTGGCGGGCCGGGCGCAGTGCACGCCGCACCAACACATTGGTGCGGCTGGCTTCCGGGTTGGATGCATGCTGTGTTAAGAAGCAGTGCGGCTTGGTTGGGTTGTGTATCGGGAGGACGCATGACTTTCAACCTTCGTCTCCCCCGAGCTCGTACGGGAGTTGTAGCGATGAGACAAGATAGTAGCTACTAACAATTGGATACCACGAAATTGGGGAGAAGGGGGGTAAAAATTCAAAACTAAAAAAAAAATAAAAATGACTCCGAGGCTTCCCACCGTTGTGTCAAGTTGGCTTGATGTCCTTTGGGTGGTGGACCATTCTTGATGCACACGGGAATCTGTTGAGTGTGAAAAACCCAGCAGCGTTGCAGTTATTGACACACTCAAACCGGTGCACCTGGCACTTACTACCATACCCCATTCAAAGGCACTTCAATATTTTGTCTTGCCTATTCACCCCCTGAATGGCACACATACCCAATCCATGTCTCAAGGCTTAAAAATCCTTCATCTACACTGATTGAAGTGGATTTAACAGGTGACATCAATAAAGAATCAAAGCTTTCACATAGATTCACCTGGTCAATCTGTGTCATGGGAAGAGAAGGTGTTCCTAATTCTTTGTCCACTCAATGTATAGTTAGATCTACTCAACCGGTTACGTGGGACATGGTTTCATCTTGACGTGAGACCACTTTCGAGGTCTGAAAACATCTCTCAAACTTTGAAAGTGTAATGCCACTTTAATGGCATTGTATTTGCACCGTATGTCCTTAGCAGTGGTGCGGATGTGTACTTTGTGCTCACCTTTAAGTCTAGATGTACCACTCTGCAGGTGTGGAGGTGCTGCAATGCCTCTAAAGTGTCCTTCACAAAGAAGGCCACCTTCTCCTCCATCAGCTCATCATGGGCCACCAGGTAGTCCAGCAGCCTCCCGCCCTCCAGCCTGGAAACAACACGAGACAAACATTCATCCAGACCACACTCTAAGACACTATGTGTCCGTCTCAAACGGCACCCTATTCCCTATATAATGCACTACTTTGAACATGGCACAAAGGTCCCTGGTCAAAATTAGTGCACTATGGGATTAAGGTGCCATTTGGGAAGCAGACACTGTTCACTAACAAAGCCAAGTGAAGAATATAATCCCAAGCATTGGGACAACTCTATGATTGTCATGCCATAAGCAACACAGAGAGGAGTTGGCAAAAAGCAAAAACAATAAAATAATACATCACACTTTTCTCAATTCATCTTTTCGCGATTCCTCACATCCTCTCTCCTCACCTCTTTCTCAATCGTATTGGAGAAGGTCAAAGGTCCCTCCAACCAGACCTTGTTCTCCAATGCATTTTGAGAAGGAGGACGAGGAGAGAGGATTTACAAGGAATCGAGGAAAAGGCGAATTGAGAATCAGCCCAAGGCCACAGCAGAAAGATCCTTACAGCTCGAAGACCAGCATGAGGGAGGTGGGGGACTCGTAGGTGTCAGTCAGAGCCACCAGCTGAGGATGCTGGACGTGGCGTAAGATGTCCGCCTCGTGGGCTACCTGCTCCTTCTTCTGCATCTTCTTAGTGACATACTTCACAGCCACCTCCTTCTTACTGGCCTTGTTCAGACACTTTCTGACTACAGAGAATCGGCCCCTGGAGAAAGGAGAGAGAGTAGGAGAGTAGTTGTAACGCATGTCATTGCTGTACCTATACAATGGCTGCAGTTAGCCTTGATGAGAATTTGTATGACGTGTGTGAAAAATCCCAATACAATACTTTGATTTTAAACCGTTATTGGTTAGCTACTTTAAAAGAGTGTAGGGGTGTGCAATTTACCGTCCGATCTCACAAATTTCTGTGAAAGACGATTCAAAGTTGCCTTTCCACTGAATGCCCGTTCCATCATATGTGGAAGCTTAGAATAGAAAGAAAACAAATTGAATATTTTATTAGTCAATATTTACATCGTAGCTACATGCTCACAGTAACATTTCCTCGAAGACCTCCCAAAATAAAAGCAAATTGTAAAAACAAAAGTGAAATGCCAATCGTAAGAATCCGCTTCCAAAATGGCACCCTATTTCCTTCATGGTGCCCTATTTTTGACCATAGGCCTCTGATCAAAATCTGTGCACTATATAGGGAATAGGGTGCCATTCGAGATGCATCCGGTCGAGGTATAGCGTTAGTCCCTCCCTGTTTGTAGAGTTTGACTCACTCCCACTGGGCAGGGTCACCATGTTTGAGGGCTCGCTTGGCGGACTGATGCCCCAGGGGTTACTGGCACTGACCCGGAACTGGTAGTGCCCCCCAGGAATGAGATCTTCAATTTTCACACACACATCTACTGTGGAGACCACCGACTGCTGCCAAACCAGGGAGTCTGCAGAGAAGAGGATGAGAGGTTAGGTCATAGTTCAAAGATCACAGGTGACTGTCTGTAGCTTATGATTTGGAAAGAGGAAGAGAGGTGTAAGGTGAAATTGCTCCTAGATGTTGATCTTGGTTCAGTTTAGCATTTTTGGTTAAAGACACACTATGCAGAAATCTCTGAATTCTGGTTTAAAAAATTCTAGTTCACCTAATTTCAAGAAAATATAGTGTAGAGAATTATTGTACTATCTAAACGGCTGTGAGATATCTGTTCCATATCCCAAAATATTGTATGTTCAGCAGTTTGAAGCTGGTGTACACATCCCAAAGTAAAAGACGCAACAACAAAACATGAGAACGGGAAGCATAGAAAGTGCACATAGAACAGATCTACCACTTCTTAGACTTGCTTTCAATGAGAATGACAGATCTATAACACACATTTCTATGCAAATTTGGTCAGCCCGCCCCAAAAGTTACGTATTGCAGCTTTAAGGTTAAGATTTGGGGAGGCTGATCCTAGATCTGTACCTAGGAGAAACTTCACCCCAGAGCCAGAAGAGAGATGGGTCTACTGCACCTTCCTGCCTGTACTCCACTGTGTAGCTAGACACAGCACAGTTAGCTGAGCTGGCTGGGGGGAGCCAGTGGACGATCACTGCATTGCTACTGGCCTCCTGGGCCACTGGCCTCGCAGGTGCTGCTGGAATACCTGAAAACAGACATGAGCCCAACATCAGTCTCAATGGCCATGGAGGAGTCTTGTGAAAGGAGCCTGATCTCACGGTAGCTCACATTCTGAAGTGAAACGGGAGTGCAGTGGTCAGTCTGCTTGACCAAGCTGACGAAGAGCAAATCAAAACTCCACCCGCATCCCTCCTTTCACGATTCATATCACCTGTTCTCACCTTGTACTTTGATGGAGGCGGAGGAGGAGGCGGTGCCATGGTCGTTGACGGCCACACAGGTGTAGATGCCGGTGTCCTGGGGCATCAGGTTACAGATCTTGAGCAGAATGTCGCCCGTATCCCTGGAGACAAGGACAGAGAACAAGCGAGCAGGTGTAATTGGTTTGCCGAGAATAGAACATGACCTTTCTCGCCAGAAACGAAATAAGCCACATTGGTATCTGCTTTTGCTGATCGCACATTTTACTGAGCTCCATCTAAAGTTCATGTTATTCCTCCAGCAACATGTGTTTAGTCTCCCTAGGGATGCGTCACAAATGGCAGCCTATTTCTGACACACTGTATATAGTGCACTACTTTTGACCAGAGCCCTAGAGTTCACTACTGGTCAAAAGTAGTGGACTCTTTCGGGAATGGAACCATTTGGGATGCAGACAATGGATTTACCATAGGATTAGGCCACAGACATTACCTTTAAGCAATTATGTCAGACAATGTTTAAGTCATCCAATAGGAAGATAATACTGTCTTTGGAGATGTCTAACTGTCCTGCCAGAGACAGTTCTTTAAATCTCACTTCCTGCTCTCACTAGGTTTGAGGAATTTGGGTATGCACTTCCATTTCTTAGTCAGAATCAGAGGTTGGATGCCGCCGGGTGGGGGAAGACGTCAGAGGACAGGCTTACAGTACTGGCTGGAATGGAATAAATGAAACCGTTCCATTTCTCCTATTCCCGACATTTACTATCAGTCTGTCCTCTGACGTCTTCCTCCGTGGACCTCCACTGGCGGCATCCGAACTCTGATTGTCTTGTGATCACCAAGACCATATTTGAACTAGAAACCATAGTTCCTCTACCTAATGTTTATGGTGAACCTGCTGTTGTTGACAAGCGGGCTCTGATCGGGTCCTTTCAGAGTGATGTTGGGTTTGGGACGTCCACACACTTTGCAGCACAGGACCACCGTCTCCCCGAATGCACATGTCACATCCGCTAGTGAGACCAGGAACTCTGGAGCCACTATGTATACATTAACCACACAGCAGTGTCAGCTAACCACACCACATGATTCTAAAATCAGCAAGTATATACGCTACATCCTAAACGGCACCCTACACAGTGCACTACTTTTGACACGGGCCCATAGGGCTCAGGTCAAAAGTGGTGCACTATTTAGGGATTAGGGTGCCATATGAGACGCAGGCCGTGACATATCAGTAATTAAATGATTTGTGATTTCACGCTTCAGCATTTAAAATGTAAGCGTTTATGTTCCGATAGTTCATCTTACCTTCTTGTATAAAATTGGGATTCATTATCTGCAAAGATAAGGTATGGCTGTTAGGCAATGTGAATGAACTATACTGTTGAAGTTTGAATTATGAACTGTTTTGCTAATTCAAATTTGAAACGTAACTGTTAATACAAACATACATACCTCAGAGTTCTGTGTCACTATTTCGTCTACTACCATTTACAAATGAGTTGCAATGTAGGAGTATTATACTAGGGCATCGTACCCCACATATTTGTGACATTTAGGGTGTCTTTAAAAGATCTTCTGAACCCATTTGAACAAAATGCATAACAAGGCGCGCAATCACCAGGGGATCCCCCCCCCAAAAAATGAAGAGAGGTCAGGAGTAGTAACATGCTTAAGGGGGTTTGTGTGAGAGGCTTCGTCACATTCACAAACCTAACCGTCCCTGGGAGAGATGTAGTATTTCAGCGCAGGAACACTAGGCTGCAGTAATGGTCCATGGAAACCACACGGCTTCCATGGACTCTTCCCCAGAAGAGGAAAAGTGGCACATAGAGCAGCTAGCTAAACGAGCCAAGAAATAGAGGAATGAAGTGTATTGTTTTGCAATCAAAAACATCTTTACCACAAGCCTGTTGAGGTCAAGTCTGTCAAAGCTAACAGGAGGGTGCTTTTCAATGACAACGACCAGGAATTGGAACTGAGGAACTACACCAATTGAATTTATAATAATACATGGCATTGAGGAGACACTTTCATCCAACGTGACTTACAGTAGTGCGTGCATACAATTTCATATGGGTGGCCCCTGCATGAATCGAACCCACAATCCTAGCATCGCAAGCGCCATGCTCTACCAACCGAGCCACACAGGACCGAGCAAGCTTTGAGAGGGGGCAAGCTTGTTTAGTTTACTATGATCCCCATTAGCTGTTGCACATGCAGCAGCTACTCCTTCCTGGGGTCAACAGGTTATACAGGAGTTACAATGACGCATGTGAGCACAATACATATTTTCAAACAAAAATACGTATTTTTAACATCTTTTGCTCATGTGTTCCAGGTGCTTACCTGATGTATTAACAATGTGCACCAATCAGTGGCAAATGCATTTACAAACTCCACCCATGGCCTCTCTGAGGCCGGAACCAGACAATCCTATCAAACAAGAAGCAGGAACAAAAACATCCCTGTTGGTTCTCGCTGAGGATGAAACCATACTCAAAATGGCAACTGGTCCACCCACTGCAGACCCATTGAGTTGAACGGGGGAAGCCTGTTCAAAAAAGCTAGTGCAGCTAACGGAACATGTGGAACCTGGTCGTTTTGTAGAAAGCTCCCGACCACAGTGAAAAACCCCTATGATGCTGTGTGTAGTTTCCTCTTGCTAGACGAAGCTACAGAAACTCAACTGGGCAGCATGCATGCATGACAGATCGGCGTGTGCTTCTACCTCCATGCTAGTTTTGGGGAGTTCATCATCGCAATCTGACTCCTCTGAGCTGTTTGACTCCTGAAGTGTGGGATAAGAGAAAGCAAAATTAGAGCTGTTACAAAAGGCCCTGGTGGTCCCCAAGCTGGAGGCGCGGTCAGGATTCTAATGTGTGTATGGGTTGTTGACATAGGATTTGTGCTTACTAGTAAGTGTGGTGCTAAAGACAGAGAATCCGTCTCGTGTGCCTGAATTCCAAATACTCCCAAAGCACAGTAGATCTGAAAGGATTGGATAGATACACCTACAATGTACAGAAATCATTGTTCTATCTAGGAGTGCCTTTGGGGATAAGGGCTGAAGGTCCAATCCAGCATATTGTATGTGGGAGGGCTTGGATGTAAGAAAATACACACACAAAAAAGAGGGAATCTGTAAAGAAAAGTTGCTTGGGAACCACAGAGCCGGAGATAAAGATGCATAAATATGGACACATTGTATGAGCTGGGAAATGAACCAATTAAGCAAAAACAAAATCATAGAAATGATAGTGCTGACACCTGAAACGATGCAATCGAACACAAGATGATTGATGACACACAAATAGCAGTCAGTGACATTTCATTATATGTGCATGTTTCATTTAAAGTTTCTATTTCATGTACGGGTGGGATGTAACGGGCATAACGGTGGCATAAATAGTCAAACAGTGACGAGGACGAAACCTGCAGGCAAACTTAAAGTGAAATGTATCCAATGGACATCATTGACAAGTTAAAAACAATCTACTCTTTAACATGCTTCAAATGAAAGATGGATCAGCAGACTCAACATCGTATGGACTTGATGGGGGGGGGGGTATTTTAAAATGCACTGCTAGTATATATTGATACAGACATGTAATGTAGTGTCAGATCCAGTTTCAGTATGTTTTCACTGAAACACAACACCTTATGGTTTGTGTAGTTAATACCTGCATGCTAAACCCATGAATGAGGGCTTGTTTTCGTTTAGGTCGTAGCTCAATGGGCTCCAGGACATATGTTGTCAAAATGGTGGTTTCACAGTGTTATGTCAATAAAGTCATACATTTTTACGAAAACTAAAGTTATCTTAAAGGTGGACTCAGCGATACGATGGAGATGCAGAAAGTAAACAGCATAGTCGGTCAATTTCCTCAACAACTAAGAGCGTTGAAGTGAGAGGCTAAGCTTCTCCGCCGTTTTGATCTGGTGGCTCCCACACTGTAAGAGTGCGAAGCGAACCCGTGCGCGAGCAGATACTGGGTGTGACTGTGTGAGAGCGAAGTCGGACATCTCGCTCATCTCAATATTTGCGGTACTGCTGGTGGCAACGTGATTTCGCTGAGTCTACCTTTTAACCAAAAGCAAAATTGCCACAGAGAGAGAAGTCACTTGAGTCATTAGTGTCATGCATAAGGGGACCTCAACACAAAGTGAGAGCAGACAGTGTAGTTAGAGATGGATTATCATAGTGTTTCAGTGTCGGAGATTATTAACGTCACGAGTCACAACACACAGGCGAGGGAGTGGCAGCCGAGGACACAGAACACCCATCTCCGTAGACAGCCCGCTTACTCACTTTGACAGTGACCTTGGTGCTGAGAATCTCCTTGGGCTTACGGAGTCCATTCTCAACCTTTGCATCCCCCTTGCCACTGCTACCCTTCTCCGCTCGCTTTCTCGAGCGCAGGGTATTCCATGAAAGAGATTTCCTGTTGTGCCAAGAAATGTACCAGTCAAATCCAGGCTCACACACACACACACACACACACACACACACACACACACACACACACACACACACACACACACACACACACACACACACACACACTGAGGGCAGAGGTGCAGGGAGGATTGAGTGGGGCTAGCCAACTTGATTGAAATCAACTCAAAAGATTGTATCTCATTTGGAACAGAATTTTCAACTAGAGAAACCAACGTTAATGTTTATGTCAAGGTACATTAGAAATTCAGACCCACAAAGCGGCGAAGAGAGCTCCTCCATACACTACCATACCTTGATTCTCTTACACCGTAGTGGACAGACAATGTGTCAACGCAGCCTAGCGTGAGGCTTTGCCAACCATTCCGTGGCTCTACTTTGTCATGAGACTTTCAATGGCGCCTCTGTGCACACAACAAACCTTTTGTCGAGGACCGGTGTGGTTAGTAGAAAAATTAAAACAAGCAGTCTACTACATCAGACAACGTCAACGAAAAGGGGTACAAAGAAACAAACAAATCATATAAAAAGTGCATACACCAGTGTGCTTTTGAAGTACTCCTAACCTCATCACTCTTGTGTGAGAAAATAGGTCCCAGTAGTGGGTGTTTGTGAATGTATTTACACAACACCAGGACATTTCCACGAGAAGAATGATCCCTTTAATAAAGCCCACGGTTTAGAAAATGGTCCATCATTGGGAGGAAATGGTCCATTTTTGGGAGGAAATGGTCCATCATTGGGAGGAAATGGTCCATCATTGGGAGGAAATGGATGGTAAAAGCCACAAATTGAAATCAACATGATAAAAAGAACAGGTTGAACTGATTTCACTGTTATTTGATGCTCAATGTGAGATAAGAATGGAGTCTAGGTCTCACGCTGTAAGAGCAAATGGTCAGCGGAGAAACATGTGGTTTGACTGCGGAGTAGTGATGCGCGGTTGACTCATAACCCACAGTCCCCGTGGTTTAGGGCTTTTGGGGACGGGGAGAAAACAAAATCACATCGATCCACGGATGCAAAAAGGATAATGTCGGAGTTGAATTCAATAAGAGAAAAGCTGCTAAACGGAGAGTTGAAAATAAAGAGAAGGGAAGGCCAGAAAAGTAATGTTTGGGAGAGATTTGGTGACGTGGTAAAAGTGGATGATAGCAGTTCCGACTTATGTGTGACGATTGTGAGGCGCTGTACAAATTCAACAGTCACAAGACGTTGGAGTTCAAATAGGCCTCTGGCACGTCAAGGGAACTGGACACTGACTGTTGGTCTATAACCTCTCGCATAATATTAACTCCTGCAGAATTAAGAATTTCTTGCAGTAAAATCATATACCAAATGTAGGCAAAATTTTGACTCGGGAACAGGAGTAGAGAAATATGATTTATTTCTTTCAGAATTTTGAGAGAATGTGAATGTGCAGTGAGATACAGTGTGTAGAGATGCTATCTTTAGTATTTCAAAACACATAAAATATGCATCCGAGCCAAACTGAAAACTTATCAGAAACATGTTGGGTGGTTTTCATAGCTTTCTATTTCCTTACAACCGTTCATACCGATGTCGTTTGGACATTTTGCACAGAATTCTTTCCAATTTGTTTTTGTTATTGAGTTCTCTCCCCGATAAGCAGACGACAGAAAACTTTACCGACGTCAACAAGATTGAAGCATTCATTTTATCGATTTATTACATTCTGGTGAGAAAGGGTTTATTTAGTCTTCTAGGGCAACATATAATGACAGAAGAGAAGCTGCATGTATCTAATTATAGACAAGTTGACTAATAAACAGCCTATCAAAATGTCAGAAATTATAAGCAGAAACATATCTAAATCAGCATAGCCGCAGGAAGTAGGGGTGCTGAAAAATCGGAATTAAAAAAAAACAATATTAATAATGAAAATAAATTGCAAATTTCTATTTTTAACAAAAGTAGTGCACTGGGCCTGCACTAGTTCTATATTAGAGGGCTAGGGTCAATTGCGGGCCTCAGATTTTCACTTTATCACATATAGTTGGGCAGTTGCTGATGGGTTATTAGCAATTGCGGGCTGGGAAAACAAACAGCTGACCCGGACAGCACTAGTGCAGTGTCATAGTATTTACCAATATTAACAATGTAACTGATCTTCTAACGCAAAACAAGTTCAGCTTATGTTGCCTTGCAAACTACTCATGTCAAAATTGTATTTTACATATTTAAAATACATTTAAAATTAGTCAGACTACAAGTACAATGATGAACATTGTGACTATAATTATATTGCACAACCTGACTTCATTAATATGGATTCTCTTAAATAGTGCAAAATACATTATACAGGAATGTACTGGAGAGATCGCATCAGTAAACAAAACAAATCAACTTTTTTTACAGTAAACTGCCAACATATCTGATAATATTAAACAAAATATGATGAAAAAAAAAATTAACACAAAAATAACAAAAACCACAATCTGTACAAATTGCCATAGACAATAACAAACTTTCTCCATTTGGAGAAATAGGCCCCAGTCCATCAAAAGGCCTTTCTTTTTTTCAAAACATGTAAAGTAAAAAAAACGTGTGTTAGAAACAGAAATCAAAGTCCAGACCAGTCAGTTCCACATTGATGTAAGATTTTCTCGGTGCGTCTTCTCTACATGAAGCCATGATTCTCTAAAGTCCTTTTACTCTTTTCAGAGAATTAATCATTAAGCCTTTACATATATTAACCAAAAAAATAAGGAGAAAAAAATGACCCCTGTTGTCGTCCAACAGTTCCGAGTTAGTTCCCATAATGGGGGTTGGCGGTGTGTGTGTGTGTGTGGGGGGGGGGATTGGAGCAGATTCAACTTTCACCTCATCCAATAAGAGCAGCTCTGTGGGGGTGGGGGCGAGGCTGAGGGACACTTACTTGATGCTTGCGTCAGCAGTACTGTCTTTGAGCATTTTAGTGAGGGGGCCCAGGATGTGGCCTGGGACCCAGCCCTCGGCCGCAGGGGACTGGCTGTTGGCGGGCCGGTACACTAGGTACATGTTCTGCTGGTTGGTGGCCATGATCTGCACCATCTCGCCCTGGATCACACAGATCTCATTCTCCTTCAGTGCACTGTAGTTCTGGGTCACCATCATGGTGGAGGACATGCCGTTACATCCAATGCCGTCATGCTGCTAGGGAGGGGTGGGGATGGGGTGGGAGAGGAGAGGAAGATAGATTGTATTATGACAGGGGAAATCAACATTGATACAAACCTGTATGCACATTCAAATAACATGAGTCATTACATACATTGACTCAATTCCTTAACTTCAGTACTTCTTGTCTGCAAGTTCGAAGTAAACAAAGTTTCAACATCTCCCGTTGAAATGTAAACTAGGGCAGACAACAGACCGGGCTCACCCTCGTGGAGTCATAGCGTTCGCTGTGTTTCATGGGGTCAAAGCAGGAGCTGCCGTTGGAGGTAGATAGTTTGAGAGGAGTTGGGGTCCTTCCCGGTCCTGCCAGGGGGGGCTTCTCTGCCCCCACAGAGGAGGAGGAGAGGGGCCTGCTGTTGGAACTGGGGGGTCGACTGCCCGACGGGTTTCTGGTGAGGGATTGGGAACAACCCTTCTCCTTGTGGTACTCAATGGGAGACTGCAGGGCTGTGGTGATGGTCCAATGTTACACACAATCAATAAACGAAAAGCCACATGTGCGTATTCTGTGTTAGACGAATGAGGACCGTGAGAGGTGAAAATAGTATAACTCTAGTGTTGAGGTTGTAGTTGTGACTAAATGGGTTTTGATCTAACTATTGACAATAACGCTAGGGTTGCAAAATTCATTTCCCAGGTTTTCCGGTAATCTTAGTTAGAAGACTTAGAAGATTATTTGAATCAGGAGCAAATAATCATGGAATCCGGAATCCTCCTACTACGATTTCTGGAAAAACATCTGGGGATCTTGGGAAAATTTAGATTTAGCTAATGAAGGTAGAGGCGTATGTCAGACAGGAAGTTCTCTCACCAGACAGGAAGTTGCTCTGGGCATCCAGGACCTGGCTGACATGTTGGACCCACACCTGCTTGATGTCCAGGTTGGCCGCCTGCAGGGTGAATCGCTCGGCCGAGCCTCGACACGACAGCACAAACTTACAAGGGTCGTTGTCCACATGCTCCTCCAAGCCCAGGTAGCTCACCTGTCACAATGAAACACAAGAACGCTAGCTCAACACTGCTCAATTCAACAACAACGCGATGTGTGTGGTCTTTTCTATGGACTCCGTACTTTATAATGTTCTCCAACCCTGCTTTCAAACCAAAATGTCTCCGGGGACAATAAACTTTGGTTGATTGATTGAATGCAACAGTAGGGAATTGCCTAAATGTTTCTGCTCCATGATGTCCCAATAGCATTCACTGTTGTTTTGACATTACTTGCCTTGATGCTCTTCTTGAACTGGTAGCCTGGGGTGGACGAGCCCTTGCGGAGGAGCTCGCTGAAGATGACGATCTGCTCAAAGAGGAAAACCCTGCGCTCCTTGCTGCGTGACAACACGCCCGTGTCCTGTTCCGTTACAAAGAACGTCTCCTGCTGCAGCAGTTTACCCTGGCTGGTCAGCTTACCCTGTGGGACGGGGAGAGCGCGCGCGTGCCGAACACACACAGGATCAGTTACGACTCAACATCTATCAACGCCGGAGAATAAAGCAGAGTCAGCCATGCCCCCTAGTCTGTCTGTCAACACTACGGCATTACCCAGTCTACCAGCCCCTTCTCTCATCACCACGGTCATAAAGCTTACAGCAGACCATTGTACTGGATCTAAGACCAGGGTTGCATCTCAAATGGAACCCTATTGCATATTTAGTGCACTACTTTTGACTAGGGCCTAATAGGGCTCTGGTCAAAAGTAGTGCACTATATAGGGAATAGGATGGCCATCAGGCCATTGGCAAACACAGTGCTTTAATCTCGCCACCGTTGCAGCAGGCTAGGCAAATCTTCGCTTAATTCAGAGGTCAGAGATTTCACGTAGTCCGAGTGTCATCAAAGTGACTTTGACTACGCCCGTGTGGAAGAACAGACAGACCAAGTCATGACCTGCTGGAGCTAAATAGTCCAATAACACAGCTTCATTTCACATTTTTTACAAACTGAGCACGGATTGCAAACAATCCTAAAATCATAGCTGATCCCGGTACTAACTTCCTGAACATATTTGCCATAACAAATGTAATTATACCACACCTCTTGATCTGCGGCGCTATTTGTTTCCTATTTTTAATGCGCATGCTTTTATTGACCCCCTGGAAAACAGTGGTGGTTGTTACCGAGTGGAATATCCTGGCTAAATTGAATGACACTAAATGTACAGCACCTCATAGCCTTGTAGCCTGCCAAGATTCATCATGTCATTGCAGAGCTTGGGGACCTGGGACATTAAACCAACTGCCTTCTGTAAAAACACATTGAGAATGTTGTGAGCGTTGACATTGATACAGCAAGTGCTGATGGACACACGAAACATCAAATAGGGTTACAAAATTCCAGGGACTTCCTGGTCGAAAGATTCCTGGAATCAGGAGGATTCCCTGGTTTTTTCCCCCTCTGGTAAACAAGGTATTCTGGGAAAGCTCCTGGAATTTTGGCAACCTATAGACAACAATCGCAAATCGCTTCTGTTACCTCCATCTCTTGGCAATCTAGTCCTGCTTTGGAACTATACTTTAAGAAGTCCTGAAGAAGAAAAAAAGAAAAGGTTGTGTGTAATCAATAGGCCATTGGGGGGAAAAAAACTCCATTAGTTTCAGGTAATTGTATCGAAGGGCATGTCTTTCAGGGATTACTTGTACGCCAGGAATTTTGCGTTGTAGTCTTACCTTTAGAAGCAGCTGATACTTGGTAATTCTCTGAATTGGCTTTATGAGGAAGTCACTTATGCCAAGTCTTGAGCTGACCTCTTGCTGTACGCCCTAAAGTAGAATTAAATGCAATTAGCATTAGGCATATTTATAACGCAAAGAAAATATTACACAAAGTTGTTCTCAGACTACTCAAGAATTCTCAAAAGTGTTGTACGGCTCACCTCGAAGAACGTGTCGTACTCGGCGACAATGAATTCAGACTTGGGCTTGTTCTGGCAGTAAACCACATACATGTGTAGTCGCCTCTCCTGTATAACAGAAAAATAATATTAGCATCTTTCCTCTCATTTATTTTTCCAGGTCAAAACGGTTGAAAATGTGAAAATGATCTTTTCCTCTGACTTCTCTTCCACTTCTTCTGAATAATCATTTTTGACCTACATAAGTCACCTATGGTTATTGAATACGTCTACCTTGAAGTTCTACCGCGGCCATTGTCATGTACCGTCACACATACCGAACAACAAAAGGGGACCCCACTCACGTACATGTTTAATGAAAAGCTCAGGAAGGTGCTCGTTGTCTTCAAGACATTTCTCCAGCTCACCGACAAAAAAACTGTTGGAGGAAACATTCTCTGAGTCACTCTGTAGGGCAATGAGGCAAGCCAAAATAGTGCTAAACCACATGAGGAGTGACCTGGTTTGTTCTTCTAGACCTAATGACAACACAATCCAGTTATGGGAGGTTTCTGGCTGGTCAACGTGTTAAATTCTCCCCAATATTACAAATATACACACTGTACGTCCCAAATGGCACCCTATTCCCTATACAGAGCACCACTATTGACCGGGGCCCATAAGGGGTATGGTTAAAAGTAGTGCACTACATAGGGAACCATTTTGGGACTCAGACAAGTCAGGAGACCAGACTTACTCTTTGTGCCAGTCGTAGATCTGGTGAATATTCCCGAAAACAATTTTGTCTTTTCCTTTCATATCTTCAGGGACTCCCTTATCCTCGATCGTCTTCATGAACCCCTTAAAGAGAGGAGGGGGAAAAGCCCAGGGCGAATTAAGGTCATGGACTCTAAGACAGGAAACACGAGTCAGATATTGATCAGCATTGTGAGACTAGCATGCAGTGGCAAAATAAAATAGGATGGATAAATATGGTTGAACTCATGGGCCGCATCTCAAATGGCACCATACTCTCTATTTAGTACACGCTATAGGGAATAGGGTGCCATTTGGTACTCAGCCCTGGATGTGAGAAAACCCCCTACGCACTTATCTCAATATGTGATCTCAAACCCATCCTGATAATCAAATGATGTTTCCTGAGGAGTTGGGTATGTAAATACAGTCACAAAACCGGGGAGCCTCTCTGTGACTTTGACAGAAATACCAAAGAAGACAAGGCAAATAGGACGACAACAAGGACATAGCCCAACACTTGGGATGCGTCCATAAAAGCACACTATTCCCTATATACAGCAGTGCACTGGTCAAGCGTAGTGCACTAAATAGGGAAAGGGGTGCCATTTGGGACAAAGACTGGGAGATTTCTGAATTGTCAAACTAGAGCAGTGAGTGGTCACATTCTCCACTGCTACTGGGACATGGCTCTCTCTCATGCTCCTTCCCCACTATTGAGGCTGAATAGCCCCCCCCCCCGCTAGGACAAGATTCTTGTCAACTCACCTCCACTACAATCCCCAAGTCCTTGACATAGTCCTTCTCAGTCTGCACCAGCTCATTGAGGACAAACCTGAGGAAAAGGACATGTGTGCTTAGTGGCCTGAATACACACAGGAGGCAGCATTTCTCAGCAGGATGAACCACCTATAAATGCAGTACAACCTTCAAGGGAAGAATATAATAGCTTTATTGTTCCTATGAGGGAACCTGTTTTCTGAGTGGTTGAACAACAATAAACCAATATAAACAGAGTAGGTTAAACAGTAGACCTGCTAGGTGTCCTTCTGAGTGTTACACATGTAACCAAACAGAGGACAGGAAGACAACATCGGAGCCATGAGTGTGTGTGCTATATGACAGAGGCTAAGCTACACGTCTCTTACATGCGTCCGCGCAGAGCTTTGGCCTTCTGATCCATTTCAGGGTTCCTGGGCAGGGCTGGGCTGGTCTGTTCCGGAGGGGTCAAAGTGGTGAAGCTGGGGTAGGCACCTGGCTCCAGATTCTAACACAGGAGAGACAGAGGATATGAAGCAAAGAAGTCACAGTCATACAGTCCACTGCTGTGTCACAGGTAGAGGGAGCCGAAGGAGAAGAGATCCCCCTCTGCTTAACCAATGAGCTGCCAAAGCCAAATAAGTCTAAAACAGTCTGTATTGTACTCTTTCGGGAAATGGCTCCGCGTGTACAAAGCTGAAAGAGAGTCGTAAACCGAATTGGAGTGAATCGAAACATTGCCAAATGCAGAACATTCATAAAGGAAGCTACTGTGCAGCAGACGCTTGGAACCTTATCACATCATCGGTCACCTGACGTCATAATACTTATCTGATCTGTATGTGGCAAGACTGCCCGTGCCCCAAATGGCACCCGATTCCCTGTCCAGTGCACTACTTTTGACACGAGCCTTATCAAAAGTAGGGCGCTAAATAGGGGATAGGGTGCCGTTTGGGACTCAAATGGTGTCCTATCCTCCACATTCAGAAAGGAAGATATTTGCAAACATGCCCTGTGTTTATAACATGAACATGCAGCTCCTAGTCAACGTGACGTGGTTAGTGGCGTTTCAAAAGCGGAAGTTAGAACGAGTGGATGACGTCAAGCGGACGAGAGCGTTAGTGCGTAGATTGTCACCTACTTAGGTGTGCAAAGTGAGTGTGCAGAAATGGCAATTGCTCAGTGCCGTTTTGTATTTCTTCACCTTCCGAACTTACCATCTTAGTTTGGACCAACTTTTCTATTGCACTGACCAGCTCCGCAGCGCTGGGGACATCGGCAGAGCCCTGACGCGCAGCAAGCAATGCAGAGGACTGCAAGGCACAGTTTAGGAGGAAGGGAAGGAGAGAGGGAGGTAGGGCGTGTTAGCAGCAGGGAGGATGAGGAAGAGGAGGAGAGCGGGAATAGAGACAGAGAGACAAAAGGTAGTTATTAGATAAGCGCTTAGTCAGGACCCAGCTACAAAAGACAAGCTTTAGTGGAGCAACGTGAGGTGCTGTTGGAATTATACACAAGCTACATCAGTTAGTTGTAGGCCCGGGCACATTTCAGTGCCAACGTGTACGTCCCAAATGACACCCTACATGGTAGGTCACTACTTTTGACCAGGGCCCATAGGGTGCCATTTGGGACAAAGAGGTGGGGTGGGCTCTTGTGTAGTGAGAGAGTGAAAGTGAGAGAGTGAAAGTCAAGTGAGAGAGTGAAAGTGCAACAGTGTGTGTGTTAGTTAGTCACGTCACACACAGGGAAGCAGCTCTTCCAGCTGTAAACCAAGCCAGTACACATAATGCTTCCCATTCAGCAGACACAGATTCAGCTGCAGACACATCTGGTAGTTAGTGGCATGGTGTTGCATAGTACACATAGGCAGCAGAGGAAAGGGAAGTGGAGGGGGCTGCAGGTGGACACATCTTATGAGCCTGTGCTGAGAGACATAGCAGATTTTGGAGATCAATAAGGTCATTAACCTGGAGGGAAGACGTCCATTAACCGGAGGGAAGGCTAATCGAAGTCTGTGTCCCAAAATAGCCCACTATCACCCTACAGTGCCCTTTGGACCCAGGTCAAAAGTATTGAACTTTGTAGTGAATAGGGTGCCATTTTGGACGCATCCAAGAAGTAACTCCAACAGAGTGAGCTAGTAGACTTAAAGGGTCAGAAGAGGTAATACAGTGTCATAGTGTGGGGGTGCCATGCCATACCTTCTCCTCCTGGGATGAGGGGTCCTTGATGATCTCCATGGGGGGCGGCAGGGGGGTGTGCGAGTCGTCCTCGGGCTCCTCCTCTCCTCCGCTCTGCATTCCAGAGGAGGACTTGGACAGGGTGCGCTCCTTCCTGCACCTCTGTAGGGAGAGAAGGGTAGAGAGGGTAAAGTCCGGGTGGAGCGGGAGGGGTTAACGTGGGTCATTGTCCCGGAGTTCATCGGGTGGTGCTGCTCCATCACAGTGCCTCTCTTTGTCTCAACATCACACTGGGTGCCACACAGCCACCAGCCAGAAAGTCACCGGAGGCCAAATGGCACCCTATTCCCTATGTAGGGCACAACTTTTGACCAGAATTAGTGCACTACATAGGGAATAGGGTGCCGTTCTAATCACATATCATGTGGAATACATCTGTGACCATTCCTTTAGGATTTTTATCATGGGGCTGTGCAAGGAATGAGAACAAGGAATCTACTTTTCTGTTACTGTGAAATTATACTGTAGCGACATGACCTTTCTTTCTTGACCCCCTTTTTCTCTCCAATTTTGTGGTATCCAATTGGTAGTTACAGTCTTGTTCCATCGCTGCAACTCCCGTACGGACTCGGGAGAGGTGAAGGTCGAGAGCCATGCGTCCTCCGAAACAAGATCCTGCCAAGCCGCACTGCTTCTTGACAAACTGCTCGCTTAACCCGGAAGCCAGCCACACCAAGGGGTCTGTGGGTCGCCAGCTGTACGGCGTTTCGTGTCAGCGTGCATGCACCCTGCCCGACACAGGAGTCGCTAGAGCACGATGGGACAAGGACATCCCGGCCGGCCAAACCCTCTCCTAACCCGGACGACGCTGGGCCAACTGTGCACCGACAGATGGGTCTACCGGTCGCGGCCGGCCGGCGACACAGCCCAGGATCGAACCTGGGTCGGTAGTGACGTCTCAAACACTGCGATGCAGTGCCTTAAACCGCTGCGCCACTCGGGAGGCAGGGCATATCTTTTTGGTTGGCATCTAAAACATTTACATGCAGCAGTTGCTAAAGTACAGCACAATATTGCTCTGCTATCCATCAACCAAATGAGAAGTAAGAAATAGACTACCTGCACTGACAAAAATTCTCTCTACTTTTCCTCATGCACAGAGATGCTTGTAATTGCTCAAATTTGCTTGAAATTAGTTGACACTGAAATTGATTCAGAAGGATGCCAATAGTTCATGACTTGTGATGAAACCAGAATTGCACCCTGCAGAATGATAACTTTGTTATTGGGGATGTGTCCCAATAATACTAAACTCTACTAAAGAAACAGCCCTTTTTCAGGACCCTATCTTCCAAATATAATTCATAAAAATCTAAATAACTTCAAAGATCTTCATTGTAAAGGGTTTAAACACTTCTTCCCATGCTTGTTCAATGAACCATAAACAAATAATGAACATGCACCTGTGGAACGGTCGTTAAGACACTAACAGCTTACAGACGGTAGGCAATTAAGGTCACAGTTATGAAAACGTAGGACCCTAAAGAGGCCTTTCTACTGACTCTGTAAAACATCAAAAGAAAGATGCCCAGGGTCCCTGCTCATCTACGTAAACGTGCCTTAGGCAGGCTGCAAGGAGGCAGGAGGACTGGAGGTGTGGCCATTGCAATAAATTGCAATGTCCGTACTGTGCGACGCCTAAGACAGCGCTACAGGGAGACAGGATGGACAGCTGATCGTCCTCGCAGTGGCAGACCATGTGTAACAACACCTGTACAGGATCGGTACATCCAAACATCACACCTGCGCGACAGGTGCAGCATCCACCATCGCTGGACCAGACATGACTGGCAAAAAGTGCTCTTCGCGTTTTTGTCTCACCAGAGGTGATGGTCGGATTCCCGTTTATCGTCGAAGGAATGAGCGTTACACCAAGGCGTGTACTCTGGAGCGGGATCGATTTCGAGTTGGAGGGTACATCATGGTCTGGGGCGGTGTGTCACAGTATCATCGGACTGAGCTTGTTGTCATTGCAGGCAATCTCAATTCTGTGCATTACAGGGAAGACATCCTCCTCCCTCATGTGGTACCCTTCCTGCAGGCTCTTCCTGACATGAGCACGTCTGGGACCAATTGGATCGGAGGGTGAGGGCTTGGGCCATTCCCCCCAGAAATGTCCGGGAACTTGCAGGTGCCTTGGTGGAAGAATGGGGTAACATCTCACAGCAAGAACTGGCAAATCTGGTGCAGTCCATGAGGAGTAAATGCACTGCAGTACTTAATGCAGCTGGTGGCCACATCAGATATTGACTGTTACTTTTGATTTTGACTCCCCCCCCTTTGTTCAGGGGCACATTATTAGTTTATGTCTCAGTTGTTAAATCTTGTTATGTTCATACAAATATTTACACATCTTAAGTTTGCTGAAAATAAACGCAGTTGACAGTGAGAGGACTTTTCTTTTTTTGCTGAGGGGGGGGGTTGCTGCAGATACACAATCACTGGAGTTATCAACCTTTGGTTGCATGCGAAGTAAGGTTCAAGAGAGGTTCAAAAAACTGATCTGAAGGAGAATCAGCACAATGGTTTGGTAAGATCTCTTCCAAACCATTGCCTGAACTGTACTTCTAAATATGATCCATTCACTTAAAACCCTTTGTTAAACGAAGAGCATGAAAGAACCACAACTCCCCCAGATAGTGTACTCCCACAACATGTGACCTTTAAAAAGGGGCAATTCGTGATTCAAAGAACTGTGATGGACATGTCCTTTAGAAACCAATTACTGCATGTTACAGAGACACGGTGGAGAGGAGAGCGAAAGGGAGAGAGGGAGATGTGGCAGAGACAAGGAGACGCGGTGGAGAGGAGTCAGGACGCTCATTACCTCAACTACGCTCCCGTCGTGCAGGGAGCTCTCAGGCGGCCCCAGGTCGATGCTCTTGCGGCCGTCCCTCTTCTTGTGCTTGCTGGGGAACTTCTTGACGCTGCTGCCGTGGCTAAGGCGACGCACAGGGCTGGTCAGCCACTTCTTCAGGGTGTTGCCCGAGCGCTTCGGTCCCGGAGAGCTGGAGTGGATGGAGCTCAGGGAGGCCTGGGACTGCAGGTTGGCCACCGACTCGGTCTTCGCTCCTTCGGGCCCGCTGACCGAGTAGTTCTCTGGAAAGGGAGGAGTCAAACAGCATTTTAGACTTCCGAATTCATCTTGGCCGACATTCTGCCAGACACACACACCTTTAGAGTACCTAAATACCCAGCAAGAGCTTCAATTCAGACATCTCTCCTTGGCTCTGGGTGCGTCCCAAATGGCACCCTATTCCCTATCTAGCGCATTACTTTTAGCCAGGGCCTATAGGAAATAGGGTGCCCTTTTGAATGCGGACCCTTTGGTACTGTACTAACTAAAGTGATGTCCCTTGTCGCCTGACGTATACTAACAAAAGCTATTCTTTTTTTAACCCATTACTTCCCAAAAACATAGGCTGAGCAAACACGGTCGTGCGTTTATCGACATTGCTGAATGGCAGACTGCATGAACGTGGTCAACCCAGTGATCAACATTGGCCAGTGTAATACAACTACTGCTATGGATTTTATTGTCCCCACGGGGAAGTTGTGTTGCAGTGTCATGTACACATTCAAAGTGGCGTTTAAATGCTATGTCGGAATGCAAGTCATTCGTATACCAACATTGCTCAATGTAGGATGCTACTGTACAGAAATGCAAGTCACACAGTGTGCTTTCTCCGCTGTCTCCCAAAGGATCATTTCCGAGGCGCCTAAGATTCACAACACATCTCCTTTTATTTCTACAAACAGGACCTGTAGGTAAAATGTTAAAAGCGGCTGCCCCGTCCATTGGGATCAAAAATAGCTTGATACTAAAGGAAACATTTGGCCAAGCCATTGAGATGAAAGGGGGAGATATGTTTGTGCTGTGGGGGAGGGCCTCTGTTGACCAGGCCAGCCAGGTCAAACAACTCACAAGTCTGCAGTAAAAAGCTGACAGTGTCCATGCTGTTATCAGCAGGCTGGGGAGATATTTGCTGCTACGTTGAGCCTTATTGTGGCAAACAAAAGAGGGAGGATAGCGCAAATATCCCGCTTCTCTGCTAAACATGGTATCTTTCTCTCTCTCTCTCTTTGCCATCTCTCTCTCACTCTTTCCCTCTCACTGGACTGACCTAGACTTCATTTCCCATCTATTTGAGGCAATGTGGGAAAGTACGACAGTGCTATCCACAATGACAGCGGACTGCATGTTCGGGCCCTTTACTAGAAGAATCTCAGTCCTGCTTATCGTGCAACTCAGTTTGCATAGAATGTATCCCGAAAATGGCATTAGAGGTGTTGAGTGAAGCTGTGATCTTAAGTCCTGAAATATGTTAATAAAAAATGGGGAATGTATGGATTATGGAGCAACTGGAAAGCAGTTATGGGGCAGACAGTGGCATCTGTCTAATACTAATAGGTTCATTCCAAAGGGTTAACAGTTCATGAGTTCCAACAGCCTCCATTCATTCCAAAGCGGTCCTCATTGCACGGAACCCAAATGGCACCCTATTCCCTATATAGTGCACTATTCTAAGCCAGAGCCCTAGTGTAGTGCACCATAAAGAGAACAGGTTGCCATTTGGGATGCATGCATTGAGAGTAAAGTGTAGCGTGTGGGGCTGCTGACTAGCTGCCTTTTGTGCTAGATTACTCATTACAGGGAAGTGACCTTGAGGAGAATCATGTGGACCAAGCCTGTAGTTAGATATTGTAAAGTAGAACAACTCAGCAACCCAGAGCCATATCAGAGCCCCAGCCACAATCTCTCCCCGAGGAGACAGTCAATAACAGGGCAGTGAGGGGGGGGTAGTCCTCTGCAGCTCCGTTGGTAGAAATACCCTGATGTAGACAGCTTAGTCTGTCGAAACGTTGGCTTATTAGGTTATTCAAATATTAAATCAGAGCTCCTAGAGTGTGCGGCTCTCCTTTTCTTTTCCAAGTGTTCTACTCCTCTAGCCATCACCTGGCCTAAATCGGTGTTCTACTCCGCTAGCCACACCTGGCCTAAATAGGTGTTCTACTCCGCTAGCCACACCAAGCCTAAATAGGTATTCTACTCCGCTAGCCACACCAAGCCTAAATAGGTGTTCTACCCTGCTAGCCAGCACCTGGCCTAAACAGGTGTTCTACTCTGCCAGCACCTGGCCTAAACAGGTGTTCTACCTCGCTAGCCATCACCTGGCCTAAACAGGTGTTCTACTCTGCTAGCCAGCACCTGGCCTAAACAGGTGTTCTACTCCGCTAGCCAGCACCTGGCCTAAATAGCTGTGCGTTTCTTTCGCCTCCAGAAACTGAAATAGTGAAACGAGGAATAGTGACAAAAAAAAGAAGAAAAACAGGAGAAATAAAATGGCACAGATGGCTGCCTGCTGAAATGCACTTTGTGGAGCAGCGCGTCACACTGAGACTTGATGACAACAGCAGGCATGTGCTGGAAAAATGGTCTCTCTCTCATTAGGCCCTGCTCTGTGTGCACATGGCCTATGTCCCAAATGGCACCCTGTATATTGCACTACTTTTGACCAGGGCCCACAGGGATGCCCAAACTTAGTGCACTACATAGGAACCAATTGGAACGCAAACAGGGTCCTCTTAAGCGCCTTCATTTCCCATCTCGCCAGATTAATGGCTGCCCTGACAGAGGGATCATATTCTCATTCCTCACCCTGCTGTCTCACTGTTACCTAGTTCTGATGCAGAATCTGCATGCTCTATCACAGGCCTTCTGTTTACACTGGAAACAACCACTAGGAATACTCCCTCCAAACCACAAAGGGGGATTCAAACCGAGGGAAATATTCCGCAAAAATATTTTGGAGATGGACAGTCGTCGGGGTGGGAGAAAGAAGAGGTGGTGTTCGTCTACATTCCTTCTACAGACCTTATCTAATAATAGTTTTCCAATGACTACCTGTCCTGATTTGTGGTGTCAAATATGCAGCAAAACAGGTTCTTAGTACAGACCCGTAAGCCTACATTTAAAAGACGCGTACAGTGTGGAAAGTCCCACCGGTGGAAGTATTAATTAATAGTCATTAATTAAACTGAAGACTATGAGGAGTGTCTGTCCCGAAACGAGTTGAATTAGCCTGAACCGTCGACGCCTTTACACAAGGCACCGCACAGCTATCTAAGCAAAACGTGTTCACAGAGCGTCCCCACAATCTGCCTTTGTTATTCCACGTGCTATATAAACCACATCCTATCTTCTGTAAACTTCCTGAAACCATGGCGTGGCTGCATCCAATATGGCACCCAGTCTGTGACAGAGATGTCCTGTCAGCAACGGAACAAGTCAGTAGAAGCTGTTTTATCAGGGTGTCTCTCCGTGAGGTGTTGGCTATGTCTAGTCATGACAGTTCTTCACTGTGGTGACTCTTATGACGTCATCAGACTTCCGGCAAAGAAAAAGGGTAGTCCTTGCCTGCGTGCAACCGAACAAAGGTATCGTGCTTTTCCTGACTGGGTACAGACAGTGTTACGTGGACCATCTTATACCTGTCTGTCAATAGAAATACCATAAACACTGGCATAGTACCCGTAACACGGGCCCCATTAAGGAAAAGCAGGACAGGTCTGTTTGGTTGCACACAAGCATGGAATTTACCTTTTTCTTTTCTGGAAGTTCACTGTGTGTCATTTTTATCATCTGGAACGATCGCACTCCACACATAGTGCATTTGGAAAGTATTTAAACCCCTAGACATTTTCCACATTTTGTTATGTTATATCCATATTCTAAAATGGATTAAATTACTTTTTCCCCCTCATCACACAATAACACATAATGATAAAGTGAAAAAATATATATATATTTTTTGCAAATGTATAGAAAATATAAAACAGAAATACCATATTTACATAAGTATTCAGACACTTTGCTATGAGACTTTGCTATGAGATCAGGTGCATGCTGTTTCTATTGATTATCCTTGAGATGTTTCTACAACTTGATTGGAGTCCACCTATGGTATATTATAATTGATTGGACATGGGTTGGAAAGCTACACACCTGTCTATATAAGGTCCCACAAGCCATGAGGTCAAAGGAATTGTCCGTAGAGCTCCGAGACAGGATGGTGTCGAGGCACAGATCTGGGGAATGGTACCAAAACATGTATGCAGCATTGAAGGTCCCCATGAACACAATGGCCTTCATCATTCTTAAAAATGGAAGAAGTTTGGAACCACCAAGACTCTTCATAGAGCTGGCCGCCTGGCCAAACTGAGCAACCGAGGGAGAAAGGCCTTGGTCAGGGAAGTGACCAAGAACCCGATGGTAAATATGACAGAGCTCCAGAGTTTCTCTGTGGAGATGGGAGAACCTTCCAGAAGGACAACCATATTTGCAGCTCTCCAATCAGGGCTTTATGGTGGAGTGGCCAGGCGGAAGCCACTCTTCAGTAAAAGGCACATGACACCCTGCTTGGAGTTCGCCAAAAGGTACCTAAAGGACTCTCAGACCATAGGAAACAAGATTCTCTGGTCTGATGAAACCAAGATTGAACTCTTTGGCCTGAATGCTAAGCGTCACGTCTGGAGAAAACCTGGCACCATCCCAATGGTGAAGCATGGTGGTGGCAGCATCAGGCTGTGGGGATGTTTTTCAGAGTCCGGGACTGGTAGAGTAGTCAGGATCAAGGGAAAGATGAACGGAGCAAAGTACAGAGAGATCCTTGATGGAAAACCTGCTCCAGAGCACTCAAGACCTCAGACTGGGGCGAAGGTTCACCTTCCAACAGGACAATGACCCTAAGCACACAACCAAGACAATGAAAGAGTGGCTATGGGACAAGTCTCTGAATGTCCTTGAGTGGCCCAGCCAAAGCCCAGACTTGAACCTGATCAAACATCTCGAGAGACACCTGAAAATAGCTGTGCAGCGACACTTCCCATCCAACCTGAAAGAGCTTGAGAGAATCTGCAGAGAAGAATGAGAGAAACTCCTCAAATACAGGTGTGCCAAGCTTGTAGCGTCATAACCAAGAAGAATCGAGGCTGTAATCGCTGCCCTAGGGGGCTTCAACAAAGTACTGAGTAAAGGGTCTGAATACTTATGTAAATGTGATCTCAGTGTTTTATATTTAATAAATGTGCAAACATTTCTAAAAACCTGTTTTTGCTTTGTCATTATGGGGTACTATGTGTAGATTGATGAGGGAAAACAACTATTTAATCCATTTTAGACTAAGGCTGTAATGTAACAAAATGTGGAAAATGTCAAGCGGCCTGAATACTTTCCAAATGCACTGTATCTGAAGAGTTTTCAATTCTCTCAGTGTGGTTCACATAATCTGCAAGCCGGCTTCCATTGGCTGAACGAGCAAAACGTGAACCCCCTAAAAGGATTTAAAAACAACAAGAGCACCAATAACCCAGACATTGGATAGAAAGATGAAAAGATCCTCTTAGTTAACTTGCAGGGCAACAATTAAAAGGAGAGAGGCATCCCATCCACACCGACAACCCTCCCCTAAGAGTCATCTTCAAAGAAACATGCAGTAATGCTTCAGACGAAAGGGGAATTGTGGCTAATTTGGTCTTCAAGACTCCAGCGGCGTTACAATCTACCCTCAACGAGAATCTAGGTTAGAAGGGAGAAAAATCGGACTCCTATATTATGACGCATTGTTGACAGACATACCGTAACAGAAGTGTTGAAAATGAAATGGAAACAAAATCCATGACATTTGTAACACTTGATAACAAGCATGTTATATAATTCACAGTTATGAATTCAATGTTTATGAATGGGAGCCTACTGTGCAGAGGCAGTGACTACCATAAAGCAGTCCTGCTCAGATCCCCTGACGGCATCTCCAAATCGCTATTATTCATCCTCTGATCCAGAAAATAACCTACTTTTGACACAGCTTCATCCTCATCCTCTTCTATGAAGACAGCACAATGACACAATAGCATACAATGGCAGTTAATGCCAGTGCAGCAGCTATCTGTCTTACTGTTCACAGCCCGGAGATACACTATATGACCAAAAGTCTGTCAACACCTGCTCGCCGAACATCTCATTCCAAAATAATGGGCATTAATATAGAGTTGGTTCTCCCTTTTCTACTATAACAGCCTCCACTCTTCTGGGAAGGCTTTCCACTAGATGTTGGAACATTGCTGGGGGGACTTGCTTTCATTCAGCCACAAGAGCATTAGTGAGATCGGGCACTGATGTTGGGCGATTAGGCCTGGCTCGCAGTCGGCGTTTCGTATTCGAAAGGCTTGAGGTCAGGGATCTGTGCAGGCCAGTCAAATTCATCCACACCGATCTTAACAAACCATTTCTGTATGGACCTCGCCTTGTGCACGTGCGCATTGTCATACTGAAACAGGAAAGGGCCTTCCCTAAACTGTTGCCACAAAGGTGAAAGTATAGATTCGTCTAGAATGTCAGTATGCTGTTGCGTTAAGATATTCCTTCACTGGAACTAAGGGGCCTAGCCCGAACCATGAAAAACAGCCCCAGACCATTATTCCTCTTCCACAAAACTGTACAGTTGGCACTATGCATTGGGTCAGGTAGCGTTCTCCTGGCATCTACCAAATCCAGATTTGTCCGTCGGACTGCCAGATGGTGAAGTGTGATTCATCACTCCAGAGAACGCATTTCCACTGCTCCAGAGTCCAACGGCGGCGAGCTTTACACCACTCCAGCCGACGCTTGGCATTGCGCATGGTGATCTTAGGCTTGTGTGTGGCTGCTCGGCCATGGAAACCCATTTCACGAAGCTCCTGAGGAACAGTTATTGTGCTGACGTGGCTTCCAGGGGGCAGTCTGGAACTCTGTAGTCGAGTGTTGTAACCGAGGACAGACGATCCTTACACGCTACATTACTGTACCTCAGCACTCGGAGGTCCTGTTCTGTGAGCGTGTCTGGCCCTCGCGGCTGAGCCGTTGTTGTGCCTATACATTTCCACCCCATAAATGGCAGCTCTAGCAGGGCAGAAATCTGATGAACTGACTTGCAAAATGCAACATACGGGGATGATTTCCGTATCTTAAAAGTTACATATCTTGAAAACTTGATCGCCGACAAGCAAAACATTTTGAGACTACGTCAACAATAGACTTATGAAACAAATACCAAAAGTTAAAAAGTTTTTTTGGGTGGAGTTTTCCTTTAAATCTCGAAAACGTTGGCAAACAAGTAAACACTGGCAAGGCAATGCCATGCAATATTAATCAAAAGTGGTTCTCTAATAGTGGTCAGCCAGCTACAGTTTGTGAAGTCCGATACAAGCATCGTCTCACAAATGTTTTGTCGCAAACATACCTCAACAAGCTACGTAACATCCCTGACTGGTGTACAGATAAAAGCACTGCTCATCAACAACCTTTTAGTGAGAAGCTCAGGTGTGAGAAAGCTTGCGCGCATCAGAACGCGCTCTCCACCCCTAACTCTGGACTTCTGGCGGGAGCCCAAAAACACACACACACACAATCCGTAGTCTCAGTCAGCAGTAAGGTACACACCTGTCACTTTGTAACAGCAGCAGCAACACTTAGCTAGAATCCAACCACAACAGGAACGACAATGTCTCCCACTTTTCATCCTGGGCAGCTAGAAGAAGCTCATGGCTCCGGAAGACAATTAAGAGGGAGAAAAAGAAAAAAAAGACAGATCCAAAATGCACCCTGACTGCAGCTCAGACAACCAGCCACTAGCTGCTCCAAGTTCAGCCTGCTCCACTCCACTGAGGGGAGGGACGGACGGGGAAGGAGGAGGGGATTGGGAGGGGCACACTACACTCACTGCCTCTGATTCACAGAGAGCAGCGTGGGTTACAGAGAATCGACTCATGTTACAAGTCGGCTTGACAAAAGGCAGCACTAAGTAGTACTAGCCCCATCTATGGTGCTGGCAAACAAAAATACAAAACTCTGATTGTTTATGTACTCAAGCTTAAGCCGTCGGCACAGACTGTATCGTCCTACCAGTAGTTCCACAAGGCTGCATGGGTGGGAATGGCTGTGAAATGTCATGTGCGGGCACATTCCTTACAAGCTGATATGCAAAGTCACTGATTAGTCTACTGAGGAAAGCCAGCCATGTTTCAGTAGGTCCATTGCCATGTTACATCCTTTCCCACTATGCCCTCTATATGTCTCTCAAGTTACACTTCTGAACCAGCAAAATTCTGTGAGAAGGACCGTGTGTGTATCATACTTCATAGGGTAAATAAGGACAGGTTGTGTCGAATACGGCCACAGTGCACCTTGGAGCTGTACTAAGAACTAGGACACTGCAGGTAAGGAGCGATGTGATTGTTATGGAGCGTATCCGGGCTATGTGGCGTTCTGGCTGGTGTCTCTGTTGGGGATACAGAGAGATGTGGCAGTGCTTCAGGGCAGGAACGGACTAATCCCCCACACAACCAGAGGGAGGACAGGCAGGCCAAGGGTGTTTCAAGAGGACGAGACAGAGGAGGGACTAGAGAGATTCACAATGCGCACCTCTGTCTAGATTGACGAGGGTAAGAACAAGAGACAGGACACAGGCTGTCGAGACAAAGGAACATCTGTTCTGACAGCGTAGAGTATCTTTAGAGTTGTCATCAATAGATCTTCTCCATCTATGACAGGAAACGCTGAACATTCCATCAGGTTTATCTACGCTTGGGGTGTTTAGGAGGTTGAGGAAGTGATCGGCCAGGTGACGGGAAAATTGTAGCTCCCCTTTTCAATTGATTTGATACGGATAAAACTATGACACTTTGTAAGTAAGTCTTTCTTAACGAACCTCTATATACGATGTGTAATATGCAGATGTAATCGTACCAGGACGTTACCGGGATATGATACATTGGATGTTTTAATGCCATGTCCTCATTCATTTCCTCCTATGATGCCTTCCTGTCAATGGTGTGGTGAAACTGGAGTATAAACACAAATTTCCATATTGTATAACTGGCACCATACTGCAGCTCTTAGATTTGCATGCTGCCATAGAAAAACAAGCCCAGCTCTTATCTGAGGAAAGTCAGCCGTATGCAGTGGATAGGCAAATGAGGTGGTCCCTGGACAAAGGAGAGTTACTGTGTGTCTAATTGAACAGATCATGGGAGACCAACCAACCATACAGTACATACACAGAGACATGACGCCTCACGTTTGGGTGGCCTTCATTTAACTAGCCCTTCCACTAACTCCAACCAACTCCAAATCTACAAAATTCAGGATTAAACATGTTATTTTGCCATTAATAATATGAAGAGTATGCAGGGTATATTGAGTTACAGGTAAACTGCCAAAATAAAGGAAACGCGAGTAAACGAGGGATACAAAGTACGCTGAAAGAAGGTGCTTCTACACAGGTATGGTTCCTGAGTTAATTAAGCAATTAACATTGTATCATACTTTGGCTCAAAAATGCAGTTACCCGTTACCCTCTGCAACTCCTCCAAGTCAAGGTAAACCTTCAGTTTTACAAATGTATTGCCACAGGGGACCGCCGGTGTAACAGCTAAACTGCTTTATGTACACCGTACTGCATGATTGTACACCTGGATTGGATCCTCCGATTACTAACACGCTAGTTCTAGTTTGTTGACTAACGTTTTTATGGCGATCATGATGTAGCGGTTAGCGGTTATGGTATGAAGGTTTGGCTTGGGGAGGTGAAGGGAAAAGGTGAGAGGAGGAGAGCGCGTAGTTGCGAGATGGAATTATACAACAAGCAAAGTGGTGATGCTTTATGTGGCTGCTATCAAAGTGAACTGTGCGGGTATATTCATTCCGCCGATTCTGTTGCAAAACGTTTATGAAACAGAAGAAAACAATGAAACTGAGGGACCTACCTGAATTTTTCAAATAGAAAAACTATTGTTTTAGCTGCAAAATGGAAAGTTTTGCAGCTGTTTGGACTAATAATTATGTCCCAGATCAGCTAGAGTTTGTGTTATACGCCCACCCATCCACCCTCCTTGCGTTTTTGCCTTAAAGTAACCTTCAGTCTTATGCAACCATACCAAATGTAACATATCATACTAATTTGAGTGTCCTGGATTTAAGTTTACTATGTTACGTCTGGTCTATGAGACCAGGCTGAGCTAAATGCAGGCAAGAGTGTGCAAGGCGGATTTTGAATGTGTCACCGTCTGTCACCTTGATTACTCCAATTTGTCTCTTTACCTGTGCACCTACGTTTTAAACATGGTTTTTTTTGTAGGCTAGGTTGTAGCAACCTCATGACAAATTTGAGAATCATATTAGTAGCCTAGATCGATATTACATTGAGCTGGTTAAATGGAGTATGAATGACAGTCATCCACTATGCTGGATAGAACTAAGGTCACACACATAAGAAAAAAATGTCAGTATGTCACAGTCACATGGGCAACAGGCCAGAGCATATTGTATTGTAAATGTGAGAGCGTTTCAGAGGAAATTAAAGAGAACATGTATGACTGTGGGGAAAAACAATGTGTTTTATCTACGAGGCCACAAGTATGACAAGTTCCTTAAAAAAGTTAATTCCACATGGAGCAAGCGCCGGAATGTTACATAGATTATATTAAATAAATATTGAGGTCTATTGTTTCAGGTTTCACAAAAAGGCAAGGCTTTCGCAGACATACCCATCAGACCTCCGGCTCTGGCAAAATGTAGTGCACTATGTCGGGAATGAGGTGCCATTTGGGACACAACCCTGAAATACTGTGGCTGGACACCAAGTAGAAAAACCTCAGCCGAACCTCCCATTCATTTTTGAAACAAAGAGTCTTTTTAAAAACTGTGGCGGTGGGAGGAAGTGGGATTTACATGTCACTGTAACTAGGGAAAAGGTTTTATCAATAAGTTATATTACTTAGTTTCTAAGGTGTCCAAGTTTCAGCATGTAATAAACTGGGGACGGTGGGGGCTGATCCAGAGATAGCGAAGTGGTTCAAATCAAGGGCAGCTACTGAGCAATGGAAATACTAGCAAGTTGCCATTACATTGACAGTACATGCTGTTAATGTTAAGTGTGGTTGAACGCAAGAAAAGGGCTGTACATTTATTAACATACAAATGTGTACTGTTTGAAAAATCAGATACATACAGGTTAGTCATTTTGAAAAACCTAACAGTTCTCTGCTAACTATCATCTCAAGCATTGGGGTATTGCTGTGCTCCTCAACCAACAAAAACTAATATGAACCCTTTTCCAAATAAAGGATGCCTTTTCTCAATCATCCTACTTTCTCCCTGTAGTTCTAAGGAGGCACAGGAAGCGAGGGTGTCCACAGTGTCTCAGAATAGGAACATTCTAGAAGGGATGTTTTCGTTCCTAATACACAAAACAAAGGAAATCAGGGCAAGGAGACAAAGGAAGCTCCTATGGACAATAACAAGAGGTCAGTCCCAATAGCCAGTCATTTCACAACAGGCTCTGTTTACAAAATGTCAACAAAAAGCAGACTAATCGGCATTTGTGCAACAAACTAAATGATAAGAAATCATGGCGGTCAACCACCGTGCTCCTTCTCTAAATTAAAATGGATTTTTAAAACTCAGATGTGTTTTTTGTTGTTGTTGTATTGGACTCGTTCAAAATAAGTGTCAAACACTATTATTCACTAGAAGGATTGATTGCAAAAGAAAGTGGGAGCTCACCAAATTGTAATGATAAGTGGGACTAAATAATACGACGAGAGGGATGGGCCTGATTTCATAGGAAGGAAAGGTGCTCCTGATGTGACGATTCAAATTGTTGCCGTTGTTTTTTGTTTGTGGACTTGTATTTATGGTGGTTGTTCTATTTTTTTTGTATGCAATTCCAGTTGACGTCTTTTTGTAGTTTGTTAGGGTAATAGCTTGCTTGGTATATTTCGGGGGTATTTTATTCATGTCCACCACCACAGAGGTAGTGGGCTGAAGAGGGTGGGTTGTTCTGGAGGAGGTGTGGCAAAGAGCGTGGGGGGGAAATGAACATTAAGCTCCCACGCCCCTATTGTGGGATGGGTTATTTATAACGTCTGTCAATGGTATTACATTCCACCCCACCCCCCCTGCAAAATAAATAAATAGTTTCCTTGGTGTATACACTATCAGTGAAAAGTTCTAGAATACCTGCTCATTCAAGGATATTTCTTTATTTTTTTTTTCTACATTGTAGAATAATAGTGAAGACATCAAAACTATGAAATAACACATATGGAATCATGTAGTAACCAAAAAAAGTGTTAAACAAATCAAAATATATTTTATATTTGAGATTCTTCAAATAGCCATCCTTTGCATTGATTACAGCTTTGCACAAACTTGGCATTCTCTGAACCAGCTTCATGAGGTATTCACCTGGAAGGCATTTCAATTAACAGGTGTGCCTTCTTAAAAAGTTCATTTGTGCAATTTCTTTCCTTCGTAATGCATGAGCTAATCAGTTGTGTTGTAACAAGGTAGGGGGGTATACAGAAGATAGCCCTATTTGGCAAAAGACCAAGTCCATGTTATGGCAAGAACAGCTTAAATAAGCAAAAAGAAACCACAGTCCATCATGACTTTAAGACATCAAGGTCAGTCAATATGGAAAATGTTAAGAACTTTGAAAGTTTCTTCAAGTGCAGTCGCAAAAACCATCAAGCGCTATGATGAAACTGACTCTCATAAGGACCGCCACAGGAATGGAATACTCAGAGTTACCTCTGCTGCAGAGGATAAGTTCATTAGAGTTACCAGCCTCAGAAATTGCATCCCAAATAAATGGTTCACAGAGTTAAAGTAACAGACACATCTCAACATCAACTGTTCAGAGGAGACGGCGTGAATCAGGCATTCATGGTCAAATTGCTGCAAAGAATCCACTTCTAAAGGACACCAGTTAGAAGAGGAGACTTGCTTGGGCAAAGAAACACAAGCAATGGACATTAGACCGGTGGAAATGTATCCTATGGTCTGGAGTCCAAATTGGAGATTTTTGGTTCCAAACACCGTGTCTGTCACAACGCCAACAGTGAAGAGGCGACTCCGAGATGCTGGCCCACTCGGCAGAGTTTCTCTGTCCAGTGTCTGTGTTCTTTTGCCCATCTTAATATTTTATTTTTATTGGCCAGTCTGAGATATGGCCTTTTCTTTGCAACTTTGTCTAGAAGGCCAGCATCCCGGGGTCGCCTCTTCACTGTTGACATTGAGACTGGTGTTTTGTGGGTACTATAATAATGAAGCTGCCAGTTGAGGACTTGTGAGGCATCTGTTTCTCAAAATAGACACTAACGTACTTGTCCTCTTGCTCAGTTGTGCACCGGGGCCTCCCACTCCTCTTTCTATTCTGGTTAGAGACAGTTTGTGCTGTTCTGTGAAGGGAGTAGTACACAGCGTTGTACAAGATCTTCAGTGTCTTGGCAATTTCTCACATGGAATAGCCTTAATTTCTCAGAACAAGAATAGACTAATGGGTTTCAGAAGAAAGTACTTTGTTCCTGCCCATTTTGAGCCTGTAATCGAACCCACAAATACTGATGCTCCAGATACTCAACTAGTCTAAAGAAGGCAGGTAGCCGGTAGCCTAGCAAGTAGCCTAGTGTTTAGAGCATTGGACTAGTAACCGAAAGGTTGCAAGATCGAATCCCCGAGCTGACAAGATAAAAATCTGTCGTTCTGCCCCTGAACAAGGCCCACTGTTCCTAGGCTGTCATTGAAAATAAGAATTTGTTCTTAACTGACTTGCCTAGTTAAATAAAAGGTAAAATAAAGATGATTATTTAATCAGAACAACAGTTTTCAGCTGTGCTAACATAATTGTAAAAGGGTCAAAAAAAATGAAGGGAACACTTATACAACACAATGTAACTCCAAGTCATTCACACTTCTGTGAAATCAAACTGTACACTTAGGAAGTGACACTGATTGACAATAAATTTCACATGCTGTTGTGCAAATGGAATAGACAACAGGTGGAAATTATAGACAATTAGCAAGACACCCCCAATTAAGGAGTGGTTCTGCAGGTGGTACCACAGATCACTTCTCAGTTCCTATGCTTCCTAGCTGATGTTTTGGTCACTTTTGAATGCTGGCGGTGCTTTCACTGTAGTGGTAGCATGAGACGGAGTCTACAACCCACACAAGTGGCTCAGGTAGTGCAGCTCATCCAGGATGGCACATCAATGCGAGATGTGGCAAGAAGGTTTGCTGTGTCTGTCAGCGTAGTGTCCAGAGCGTGGAGGCGCTACCAGGAGACAGGCCAGTACATCAAGAGACGTGGAGGAGGCCTAGGAGGGCAACAACCCAGCAGCAGGACCGCTACCTCCGCCTTTGTGCAAGGAGGAGCAGGAGGAGCACTGCCAGAGCCCTGCAAATTTACCTCCAGCAGGCCACCAATGTGCATGTGTCTGCTCAAACGGTCAGAAACAGACTCCATGAGGGTGGTATGAGGGCCCGACGTCCAAAGGTGGGGGTTGTGCTTACAGCCCAACACCGTGCAGGACGTTTGGCATTTGCCAGAGAACACCAAGATTGGCAAATTCGCCACTGGCGCCCTGTGCTCTTCACAGATGAAAGCAGGTTCACACTGAGCACATGTGACAGATGTGACAGAGTCTGGAGACGCCGTGGAGAATGTTCTGCTGCCTGCAACATTCTCCAGCATGACCGGTTTGGCTGTGGGTCAGTCATGGTGTGGGGTGGCATTTCTTTGGGGGGCCGCACAGCCCTCCATGTGCTCGTCAGAGGTAGCCTGACTGCCATTAGGTACCAAGATGAGATCCTCAGACCCCTTGTGAGACCATATGCTGGTGCGGTTGGCCCTGGGTTCTTCCTAATGCAAGACAATGCTAGACCTCATGTGGCTGGAGTGTGTCAGCAGTTCCTGCAAGAGGAAGGCATTGATGCTATGGACTGGCCCGCCCGTTCCCCAGACTTGAATCCAATTGAGCACATCTGGGACATCATGTCTCGCTCCATCCACCAACGCCACGTTGCACCAGACTGTCCAGGAGTTGGTGGATGCTTTAGTCCAGGTCTGGGAGGAGATCCCTCAGGAGACCATCCACCACATCATCAGGAGCATGCCCAGGCATTGTAGGGAGGTCATACAGGCACGTGGAGGCCACACACACTACTGAGCCTCATTTTGACTTGTTTTAAGGACATTACATCAAAGTTGGATCAGCCTGTTGTGTGGTTTTCCACTTTAATTTTGAGTGCGACTCCAAATCCAGACCTCCATGGGTTGATACATTTGATTGTGCTCATTGTTGTGTTAATGGGTAATGTGACATAGTGACCCCCATGTAAACTCGATAGACTTCTGTATGCTCTTCTATTCAACTCTAAAGTTTAATTTGAACAATGGATACCTTTATATTTGAGCAATTTCAGCAATTCATTCTACAGAGTTAATTCAATTCAGTAAAACGTTTAATGAGAGGAGTATCTGTCAACACTACCACCTTTCACCAATAAATACAAATGCACAAAGAGAAACATCTTAAAAGTAAATTATTTACTCTCCTGTACCTTTTAAATGGTTCAGGATGTGGTCCATCTAGATTACAATTCCCTAATACAAAACATTTGACAATGGCAGAGATAGCCTCATTAAAGTCCTAACTGAAGAGGTTTTACATTTGTCAAGGACAACAGGGAGGCAGTACATCACAGAGTGTCAGCGTCATGAGCTGAAAACCCTCTCTGAAGTGGTCTAAGTGGAGACGGATGTTGTACGGAGGTAAAATGTCAAGTGCTCGATAGAGGCTAAATGTTCCCCAAGCTGTCAAATATCCAACCAACCTGGCTCTAATCCTAGTGACAACCAACACCTCCCTCTACAGGTAGCACCAGGAGATGTTAGATTGTCTAAACAAATGCTTCCAAGTACTTAAAATCATGCAATGCCCGTAGCAGGTGAAACAATGATGAAACGATGATGAAATATTTGCTGCAGGTACAGTACCATTCAAAAGTTTGGACACACCTACTCTTTCAAGGGTTTTTCTTTATTTTTACTATTGTCTACATTGTAGAATAATAGTTAAGACAAACAACTATTGAACAAAACATATGGAATCATGTATTAAGTAACCAAAGAAGTGTTAAACAAATCAAAACCTATTTTATAATTTTATATTCTTAGCCCCCCTTCACCTTGATGACAGCTTTGCACACTCTTGGCATTCTCTCAACCAGCTTCATGAGGAATGCTTTTCCAACAGTCTTGAAGGAGTTCCCACATATGCTGAGCACTAGTTAACTGCTTTTCCTTCTCTCTGCGGTCCATCTCATCCCAAAACAACTCGATTGGGTTGAGGTCGGGTGATTGTGGAGGCCAGGTCATCTGATGCGGCACTCCATCACTCTCCTTCTTGGTCAAAATAGCCCTTACACAACCTGGAGGTGTGTTGGATCATTGTCCTGTTGAAAAACAAATGATAGTGGGACTAAGCGCAAACCAGATGGGATGGCATATCGCTGCAGAATGCTGTGGTAGCCATGCTGGTTAAGTGTGCCTTGAATTCTAAATAAATAAATAAATCCCAGACAGTGTCACCAGCAAAGCACCCCCGCACCATCACACCACCTCCTCCATGCTTCACGGTGGGAAACACACGTGGAGATCATCCATTCACCTCCTTTCCGTCTCACAAAGACAAAGGTTGGAACCAAACATCTCAAATTTGGACTCCTCAGACCAAAATACAGATTTCCACCGGTCTAATGTCCATTGCTCGTGTTTCTTGGCCCAAGCAAGTCTCTTCTTCTTATTGGTGTCCTTTAGTAGTGTTTTTTTTTGCAGCAATTCACTATGAAGGCCTGATTCACGCAGTCTCCTCTGAACAGTTGAAGTTGAGATGTGTCTGTTACTAAGGTGCAGTTAACTCTAATGAACTTATCCTCTGTAGCTTCCTTTCCTGTGGCGGTCCTCATGAGTGACAGTTTCAGCTTAGTGCTTGATGGTTTTGCGACTATTCTTGACATTTTTTAAGACATGAAGGTCAGTCAAAGTAATGATGGACTGTCGTTTCTCTTTGCTTATTTGAGCTGTTCTTGTCATAATATGGACTTCGTATTTGACCAAATAGGGCTGTCTTGTGTATACCATGCCTACCTTGTTACAACACAACTGATTGGCTCAAACGCATTAAGGAAGAAATTCCACAAATTAACTTTTAACAAGGCACACCTGTTAATTGAAATGCATTCTAGGTGACTACCTCATGAAGCTGGTTGAGAGAACGCCAAAAGTGTGCAAAGCTGTCATTGCGGCCAAGGGTGACTACTTTGAAGATTCTCAAATATAAAATATATTTTGCTTTGTTTAACACTTTTTTGGGGGTTACTACATGATTCCATATGTGTTATTTCCTAGTTTTGATGTCTTCACTATTACTCTACAATGTAGAAAATGGTACAAATAAAGAAAAATCCTGGAATGAGTAGGTGTGTCCAAACCTTTGACTGGTATTGTATATTAATATCAAATCAAATGTATTTATATAGCCCTTCTTACATCAGCTGATATCTCAAAAGTGCTGTACAGAAACCCAGCCTAAAACCCCAAACAGCAAGCAATGCAGGTGTCGAAGCATGGTGGCTAGGAAAAACTCCCTAGAAAGGCCAAAACCTAGGAAGAAACCTAGAGAGGAACCAGGCTACGTGGGGTGGCCAGTCCTCTTCTGGCTGTGCCGGGTGGAGATTATAACAGAACATGGCAAAGATGTTCAAATGTTCATAAATGACCAGCATGGTCAAATAATAATAATCACAGGCAGAACAGTTGAATTCTTTCCACATCTTTGACATTGAATGAGAGATAGGAAGTGCAGTATCTCACTACCATGCTGCCAAATAAAACAGTACAATGTTTTCAAAAACAAGGAGGACTAAGAATCTTCTCAGAGTTTGATATACTGAACATGTCAACATAATAAAGGCATTGGCCATGTCCAAAATCTGTCTTGCCTACTACTTACCTAAACTGCATACTATGTACTGTCGTACTACATACTATTGAGAATGTACTCTTAGGTAAAATGAGCACAATAGGCAAGAAATATCAGCATACTAAGCTCCTCTATACTGAGAACGCATCATCTAATGCACAGTAGACGATGCGTTGATTCCCGCCATTGGTTCGTTCTGGTACAGCGCGTCACCTTATCTAATTATCAGCTGTTGTCAAACACACGTGAGTCTGGAAAGACGATTCTCGTCCTCAATAGTGTGCAGCGAATTCTACTAGATAAAAAGCCAAAATGAACATGACATCCTGGCATTTAAAGCATACTACATGTTCAGAAGTTCACACACACTATAAAATGTTCTATTTTCGCGTACCCAAAATGCCTAACATTTCGAACAGAAGTACAGGTATTCAGACACGGCCATTGTAATTACAGGAACGGTGCAGGGTGCTTGTTGGTTTTGTTGGCCAATTAACCCATTAGCCAAAGAGCACCTTCAATCTATAAAGATCTACTGACATATTCTTGCAGCACTTTCCTTCCCCCCCCCCCCAACAGTAAATGGTTTGAGGTCCTTACCTTTCCCTGTGGGGAAGAAGCACTCCATCTCCACGCTGCTGCGGGAGTGAGAGACACAGAGGGCCGAGCTGGGCACCAGGCCCTCCTGAGGGGGGCTACGGTCGGTGGTCCGCACCAGACACCAGCTGGGGCGATCACTGGGCCTCTCCAGGAGCTCTACCGTCTGACCCGTCTGAAGGCTAAGCTCGCTGGAACAACCTGCTGTGAAGTCCTGCAGCACCACTGTCAACTCACAGCCTCCAGAGAGCTGTGAGACAGGAAGAGACCGAGAGAACAGTGAGTTAAGGTCTTAAAACAAAGTGGGTGTTGGCACAAAACAAAAAAAAAACGTTTAAATCGAGTCTCATTGTCACAGCAGAGAAAAGGAAGGTAAGTGCACAGCTCAGGTTCTGGGTTAAGTCATGTGGGGTTGTGAGATGTATTCAGATATTAGTTTAGTGGAGTGACATGCACACATCCATAAAAACACTTATCCCAGTTGCGGGATTACAGCGGATTATATAGAACAATGAACAACAACAACAAAAAATGTTCAGACATCAAACCAGGGGACAAACTATCAGGGGATAAATGGATTAAAGACACCCTATTCCCTTTCTAGTGCACAGGGCTCTGGTCAAAAGTATTGCACTAAATAGGGAATAGGGTGCCATTTGGGCTGCCCACCCATCCCTTCCATGGAACGGAACATGGTTAAGGTCAGTGTAAGTGTGTGCCCCGTCATGAAATGCTATTGGATACAAGTGAAACAGGTGTGTACTTCATATAGTTTATGACTGACTGACAGGGTCAGACTCCACTGCTTTTATCAATGATAGGCACTGGGGTCAGAGTTTGAATCACACCACAGTATATTACACGAGCACCAACTACAATTAATACACCTCTATATAAATCAGTGGGACATTTAAAACATTGCTTCATATCAAAGACTGGTGTGTATCCAGGTGTTAAATTGGTTAAAACTCAACAGTTACTCTATACAACATACATTCAATATCTGTTCAACACAGTTGACCTAATCTCAGCAACCCAGAACCAAAAATTTCATTTTAACGGCCTGTTCACGAGAGATTACAGGTGACCTTATAATTAACCCATTATCAGTATCTGAGATCAGCTTAGTTTCTGGAGAGAGAAGAGTCATGTCATAATATTTACACCCACTAAATGATTACACTAAATTACATTACAAATAATAAAAGATTTTATTATTTGAAGTGAGATAATAAACGAACCATAGGCCTATAGATCATGTTTGTCTGGTGATTATATGTATGCGTTCCAAATGGCACCCTATTCCCTACATAGGCCTAGTTCACTACTTGGGGCGGCAGGGTAGCCTAGTGGTTAGAGCGTTGGACTAGGAACCGAAGGGTTGCAAGTTCAAGTCCCCAAGCTGACAAGGTACAAATCTGTCGTTCTGCCCCTGAACAGGCAGTTAACCCACTGTTCCTAGGCCATCATTGAAAAGTAAGAATTTGTTCTTAACTGACTTGCCTAGTAAAATAAAGGTAAAAAAAAAAAAAAAAAACTTTTTAGTGGACTATATAGGGAATAGGGTGCCATTTGGGACGTAGCCCTACCTATTATAACTCTACCTGGGGAAACGGTCGTAGTCTACACCAGTTTGATAAACGAGAGTCATAAATGACTGCAGTCTCCCAGTTATGAGGATATCACTAGTCTCCAACAGATTATGAATGTTCTCTGGCTCACGAAAATACTCTCTGGTTTCACAATTATCATCTAGCTAGCAATCCATTTGAAGTCAGTAAACCTCCCACCTTGGGAAATGAAAAATAGTATCAATCCTCGGGCTGTCACTCCGAGTCCACTCAAAACTTCCTCATATACTCCGAGGTTCTACTCTGGTTAACCCGACATGAGTCCCAAATGGCACCCCATTCCCTATTTAGTGCACCACGTTTGACCGGGCCCATAGGGAAGAATAGGGTGCCATTTGGGACGATTGAAGGAGAGTCCTTAAATTCAGCCAGCTGCACAGTCAGATGGGAGTGTGACAGGGTTCGAAGAGAGCAGGTACGAGCACACATTCTGTTACAACTTGAGTAGCAGTCTAAGAGGAAGTGTAGTCAAACCTATGTGTATTTGCGGTGATAAGAACTCCTGAAATAGGGTTGCAAAATTCCTGGTCCATTTCCCAAAATTCCCAAGTTTTCCAGAAATCCTGGTTGGAAGATTCCCGGAATCATTAGGGAATAAGCTGGAAATCTGCTTGTAAGCAGGAAATCAAGAGTTCTGTTTACGTTACCGGACGTTTGCAACCCTCGCCTGAAATAACCCAGCAAGTACTCAACACTGCCACAGAGAGAACAAACAAAGTCCAATGTCGGACAGATCAAGGACACACACTTGAGTTACCTCTCGGTTGTCTACTATGGGGGTTCGAAACAGAGGGGATTCTGAATCACACCACTTCTTTGACTCCTTCAATAACAAAACATATTTGACCAGCAACCAAACCCAGTTGGAGGGAAGTGTTTCAGGTCATCTTGAATGGAGATCAACTCCAATCTCTTACTAGGAACAGGAACACTCCACAAATCATCCACTCCCACAGAGAGCTGTTTAAAATAAGAGCACTCCCTCTCCATAGCCATGTCCCAAATGGTGCCCGATTTCCTATAGAGTGCACTGCTTTTGACCAGAGCCCTATGGGCCCAGGTCAAAAGCAGGGAACAGGGTGCCATTTGGGACGCAGCCTTCTCTATGATCATGTTCAAGGTTTTAAACAGGCTGACTGAAGCAGATCCAATCTAGTGTCAACAGAACAAAGTGAGGCTCATGTTCTGAGTTAGAACACACCCCTGTGTGAGGGATGATCCTCACACAGGTCAGACCCATCCCAATGGAAACCATGATCCATCCTCCCCCACTCGTCTCGACCACCCATAGCTTTCTGTCAGCATCATCTGGCGGTTCCTCACTCCCTACATTCTTTCCCCCCCTATTCTAAAGTTTGACAAACTGATCCTCAGTGGTTTTTCATTAAAGAGCTCACTATGATAGCAGGGACTGTAAGACGAGTTTGTCTACATGGGCATGGTAAACACAGATTGCTTCAGGGGCAGAACTCTTAAGACTAAATCTTGTGGGCAATTCTCTTTTTTTTGTTTATATAAGAAAACGGGCTGACAGAGTTCATTGATAAATACACTACCGTTCCAAAGTTTGGGGTCACTTGGAAAATGTTCTTGTTTTTGAAAGAAAAGCACATTTCTTGTCCATTAAAATAACATAAAATTTATCAGAAATAAAGTGTAGACATTGTTAATGTTGTAAATGACTATTGTAGCTAGAAAGCCCCTTAGAAAACCATTTTGCAATTATGTTAGCAAAAAAAAAAAAGCTGTTGTGCCGATTAAAGAAACAATAAAATTGGCATTCTTTAGACTAGTTGAGTATCTGGAGCATCGAGATTTGTGGGTTCGATTACAGGCTCAAAATGGCCAGAAACAAAGATCTTTCTTCTGAAACGTATCAGTCTATTCTTGTTCTGAGAAATGAAGGCTATTCCATGCGAAAAATTGCCAAGAAACTAAAGATCTTGTACAATGCTGTGTACTACACACTTCACAGAACAGTGCAAACTGTCTCTAACCAGAACAGAAAGAGGAGTGGGAGGCCCCGGTGCACAACTGAGCAAGAGGACAAGTACATCAGTGTCTAGTTTGAGAAACAGACGCCTCACAAGTCCTCAACTGGCAGCTTCATTAAATAGTACCCGCAAAACATCAGTCTCAACGTCAACAGTGAAGAGGCAACTCCGGGATGCTGGCCTTCTAGGCAGAGTTGCAAAGAAAAAGCCATATCTCAGACTGGCCAATAAAAAATATTAAGATGGGCAAAAGAACACAGACACTGGACAAAGGAACTCTGAAATTAAATCAGAACAACAGTTTTCAGCTGTGCTAACATAATTGCCAAATGGGTTTCTAATGATCAATTAGCCTTTTAAAATTATAAACTTGTATTAGCTAACACAATGTGCCATTGGAACACAGGAGTGATGGTTGCTGATAATGGGCCTCTGTACACCTATGTAGATAGTCCATTAAAAAAATCTGGCATTTCCAGCTACAATAGTCATTATAACATTAACAATGTCTACACTGTATTTCTGATCAATTTGATGTTATTTAAATGGACAAAAAAAGCATGCTTTTCTTTCAAAAACAAGGACATTTCTAAGTGGCTTTGAACGTTACTGTATGATGGCTGCAGAATCTAATACACACATAGAGATCTGTTATGTCATAAACCCTCAAAGTTCCAGAATGGAGTGAAAATGGCAGCCATATTAGTCAGGGAGAAATCTAAACCATTCTAACTGGAATGAAGTCAAATTGTATTTGTTACATACACGTGGTTAGCAGATGTTAATGCGAGTGTATCGAAATGCTTGTGCTTCTAGTTCCGACAGAGCAGTAATATCTAACAAGTAATCTGACAATTCCACAACAAATACCTAATACACACAAATCTAAATGGGGTAAATGAGAATATGTACATACAAATATATGACTGAATGAGGGGCATAGGCAAATCAAATCAAATTGTATTTGTCACATACACATGGTTAGCAGATGTTAATGTGAGTGTAGCGAAATGCTTTTGCTTCTAGTTCCAACAATGCAGTAATAACCAACGAGTAATCTAGCTAACAATTCCCAAAACTACTACCTTATACACATAAGTGTAAAGGGATAAAGAATATGTACATAAAGATATATGAATGAGTGATCGTACAGAGCGGCATAGGCAAGATGCAGTAGATGGTATCGAGTACAGTATATACAGTGCCTTGCGAAAGTATTCGGCCCCCTTGAACTTTGCGACCTTTTGCCACATTTCAAGCTTCAAACATAAAGATATAAAACTGTATTTTTTTGTGAAGAATCAACAACAAATGGGACACAATCATGAAGTGGAACGACATGTATTGGATATTTGAAACTATTTTAACAAATCAAAAACTGAAAAATTGATGATCTTTATGGCCTTCCTTTGACATCGGGTGGTGTAGGTGTCCTGGAGGGCAGGTAGTTTGCCCCCGGTGATGCGTTGTGCAGACCTCACTACCCTCTGGAGAGCCTTACGGTTGTGGGCGGAGCAGTTGCCGTACCAGGCGGCGATACAGCCCGACAGGATGCTCTCGATTGTGCATCTGTAGAAGTTTGTGAGTGCTTTTGGCGACAAGCCAAATTTCTTCAGCCTCCTGAGGTTGAAGAGGCGCTGCTGCGTCTTCTTCACGATGCTGTCTGTGTGGGTGGACCAATTCAGTTTGTCTGTGATGTGTACGCCGAGGAACTTAAAACTTACGACCCTCTCCACTACGGTTCCATCGATGTAGATAGGGGGGTGTTCCCTCTGCTGTTTACTGAAGTCCACAATCATCTCCTTAGTTTTGTTGACGTTGAGTGTGAGGTTATTTTCCTGACACCACACTCCGAGGGCCCTCACCTCCTCCCAGTAGGCCGTCTCGTCGTTGTTGGTAATCAAGCCTACCACTGTTGTGTCATCCGCAAACTTGAACAGCATTCTCACATAGGTATTCCTCTTGTCCAGGTGAGATAAGGCAGTGTGCAGTGTGATGGCCTGTGGACCTGCCGGGGCGGTATGCAAACTGAAGTGGGTCTAGGGTGGCCGGTAAGGTGGAGGTGATATGGCAGCAACACAGATTTGTACTTATGCGGGAAAATAAAGCATGCGATATCAGAAATTGTGTCATGTGATTATTTTCAACCTATAATATCGTCATATAATTATAAGGATCAGCCTCCCTGCCCCCAATCCTACCTTTAACCATTAGTGTGGAAAATACAAAACTGACCCAAGATTAGTGTCAACAGGCAGGGAACACAACATGTGAATAGTGCTGGGAAGTTACCCCCATCATGTATTACAGAGACAGAGCAGAGCTGACACAGTCCTCAACATGGGAACTTTAGCTTTCCCTCTGCACAAAGCTGGGACCTGTGGTTGGTGCCATATAACAATGCCATTGTCGATTTCCATCCTCTTTCCAAAATCAAAACAACCGCCACGTGTTCCAAAGCCAACAGAACATCTGTGAGCTCACAAAGTGGTGTGTCTTACAGTGAATCTGTACTCCAAGGAGTTAATTGTACAAAAACAAACAGCCCACAGAAGAATCCCTCGTTAGTATGGTGATAAATACTTATTACTACATCCAATAACTGTTTGTGGTGGGCTCCTGGAAACAATCTTGTACGATCAGCTCATTTTATACCGACGAGCATGATTAACTCTGTCCAACTAGTGGAATAACAGCTGGCAGTAACTTCATTATCATGAATTACGATTGGTAGCGGAAGGTTAAGGGAGAGCAAAAGTAGTGCACTATTATAGGGAACTAGGGTGCCATTTGGGATGGGCCTAAGGAGTATGGTTGAAGCATTATATTCAACCACCACTTCAGAGTACCGACAAACAAATTTAAAGGCCCATGCAGTAAAATGTATCCCAAGCAGGACACACTGTACCTCCTATGCTAGACACGGCAAAGAAAACCAACTTTTGTTTGAGACATTACCCGGTTTGGAAAACCCCAAAACATTAGGACCGGAGTCAAATCATAAATACAGGACTCTTCCCATGTTAGCGCCACCTTAAGTAATGACTGTAGTTGCAACCTGCTTAAATAACACAGTGAGGAGAACATTTGGCTCCTGCGTGTTGTGATGCAGAACGAGAGACACGGGGGGAGAGGGAGAGAGAGAGCACGAGAAGGGGAGAGAGAAAGAGAGAGAGAGAGAAAGAGAGTGAGAGCAAGAAAGAGCAAGAGAACACAGTCTGTGTTTAAATAGCAGTTAGTTTCCAGTGTGGCTGTCGGAGCCGTGCCGTCTAAGGGGAACAGGAAATGGTAGTGTCTGAGTTTCCAGAGCTGTGGGGGAACCTGTCCAAGCAGACTGTTTCATCATCATAGGGCTTTTATATAGAAAATAGCTGCTATTTCAGTCACTTCGAGGAGTTTGGGTAAAGACAGAGGAGAAACAGAGGCAAATAACCCACCAAATGATTATCTACAACGCTTGTGACATGCCTTTTTCCAGCTGTTGATTAGTTGAATGAATCATCAACACTTTCCAAGTGAAGCTGTGGTAATCAACTACTGTGTCTGTGAAATCCGGCAATCTTGTTCATCAAAAGGTCATTGCACGCCAAGCAACAGCTCTACAATATGGTAAGATTCAGTGCAAGCATTCCCAATTAATAATCATAACAATACTCAACATCTCCAACAGTTGGATAATGAAAGTACTAAAAGTAAACTAAATCGGGGTCCTCTGAATGCAATGGCTGTTCCAAATACCAGCCTATTTGCTATGGGCCCTGGTCAAAAGTAGTGCACTAACTAAACTCAGCAAAAAAAAAAAAAACGTCCTCTCACTGTCAACTGCGTTTATTTTCAGCAAACTTAACATGTGTAAATATTTGTAAGAACATAACAAGGTTCAACAACTGAGACATAAACTGAACAAGTTCCACAGACATGGGACGAACAGAAATTGAATCATTTGTCCCTGAACAAAGGGGGGGGGGGATCAAAATCAAAAGTAACCGTCAGTATCTGGTGTGGCCACCAACTGCATTAATTACTGCAGTGTATCTCCTCCTCATGGACTGCACCAGATTTGCCAGTTCTTGCTGTGAGATATTACCCCACTCTTCCACCAAGGCACCTGCAAGTTCTCAGACATTTCTGGGGGGAATGGCCCTAGCCCTCACCCTCCGATCCAACAGGCCCCAGACATGCTCAATAGGATTGAGATCTGTGCTCTTCGCTGGCCATGGCAGAACACTGACATTCCTGTCTTAAAGGAAATCACACATAGAATGAGCAGTATGGCTGGTGGCATTGTCATGCTGGAGGGTCATGTCAGGATGAGACTGCAGGAAGGGTACCACATGAGGTAGGAGGATGACTTCCCTGTAACGCATAGCGTTGAGATTGCCTGCAATGACAACAAGCTCAGTCCGATGATGCTGTGACACACCGCCCCAGACCATGACGGACTCTCCACTTCCAAATCAATCCCGCTCCAGAGTACAGGCCTCAGTGTAACGCTCATTCCTTCGACGATAAATGCAAATCTGACCATTACCCATGGTGAGACAAAACCGTGACTCGTCAGTGAAGAGCACTTTTTGCTAGTCCTGTCTGGTCCAGCGATGGTGGGTTTGCACACATAGGCAACGTTGTTGTCGGTGATGTCTGGTGAGGACCTATTGCGGACAGTCTGAGCACTGATGGAGGGATTGTGCGTTCCTGGTGTAACTCGGGCAGTTGTTGTTGCCATCCTGTACCTGTCCCGCAGGTTCGTATGTACCGATCCTGTGCAGGTGTTACACGTGGTCTGCCACTGCGAGGACAATCAGCTGTCCATCCTGTCTCCCTGTAGTGCTGTCTTAGGCGTCTCACAATACAGACATTGCAATTTATTGCCCTGGCCACACCGCCAGTCCTCATGCCTCCTTGCAGCATGCCTAAGGCACATTCACGCAGATTAGCAAGGACCCTGGGCATCTTTCTTTTGGTATTTTTCAGAGTCAGTAGAAAGGTCTCTTTAGTGTCCTAAGTTTTCATAACTGTGACCTTAATTGCCTACCGTCTGTAAGCTGTTAGTGTTAGAACGACCGTTCCACAGGTGCATGTTCATTAACTGTTTGATGTTCATTGAACAAGCACGGGAAGAAGTATTTAAACCCTTTTCAATGAAGATCTGTGAAGTTATTTGGATTTTTACAAATTATATCTGAACGACAGGGTCCTGAAAAAAGGGACGTTTGTTTTTTGCTGAGTTTAGATAAAAGGGTGGGTTGTGGGGCACAGTATATGTATAACCCTGCTTTTGAGAGCCGATTAGACAGTTTTGACCCCCCACAGAAAATAAAGAGCATTATTTAGAGGTCTCTTTACATCAGATAGCTGCAAAAGATTAAACATGGGGCCCTGGATTAAAGTAGTGCACTATATTTGGAATAGCATGCCATTTGGGACATAGATTTGGAGGCTATACGGTAGATAGGAGCTGGCATGACATGTTGGGTCTAAGCTGCAGCAGATGTGACCGGACCCGTCCATCTCATCTGCGTCCCAAATAGCCCTTACTCTGGGCAAAAGTACTGCAATATGTAGAGAACAGAGTACCACTTGGGACACAAGCCTTCATCTCATCTCCCCTCGACACCATCTGCAGGGTATTAGGTCACCTCCACCCGGGGAGAGACGGGAACTGTTGCTAAGGGATCTCCAGGTCGGCCAGAGATGCGGCCATGCGAAAGGGTACAGGGTACGCACGTTAAACAATGGTCAGGGTCATATTCATTAGTGCACACCGTCGCAAAGCATTCTGCAATGGAACCCAAAAAACACGTTTTTAGTACTGGGCAAGTCCCTCCCTGTTTCTGTCCGTTTTCTTCCAATTTAGTTTATTTTTCAATTATATTATGATTCATAAGAAAGTCTGGGAGTCCATTGAAGAACAAATGTAACACATAGGCCTATAAGTTATATATAAATTGACAGACTGACTGTATTCATACTTAACTGAAATGGAACAAGGCCTATAAGACAATTACAGTAGACAGGGTATCCATGAGGGGGGAAAATATCAATGCCCTATTATTTTTGTACTCCTGTAGTACTCAGGACGTTTCCGAGACCAGTGTTGACCTCATTTTGAATGTCAGCCGAGCACTGCCTCATAAAGACACACGCCTGTTGCATAGTCATGTCAACACAGCCTCACTCACTCTCCTACAGTCAGGCAATATAAAATTACTTACAGACCTGGGTTCAAATTGAAATCTTGATCATTTCCTTTAGCCTGCCTAGAGAGCAGGCTTTACACCAGGGGCAGACAACTCAATTCAGTCGGACGATTTTTGTCTCAAGCCGATGGTCGGGGGGCCGAAACATAATTAAGTCAAATTGACCACAAATAAGCCCAAAAATATATTGTATTAGAAAATAACATTTCACACCTTGATTACATTAAAAGACAGATTTCCTATAATTCAAAGAAGTCTTGGTGTTTTACAGTACTTTATTTTGTTTTTTTTAGCAAAAACCACAATCCTCTCTGGTTTACATTGTTGGGACTTTTCTAAATCGCTTCCACGGCAAAAGGCCAGCTTAACCAAGTACACATGCCGTATTTGAATTGATTTAAAATAGTATTTCAACCAAAGTCTGCGTATACACTCAGTTGAACTAGGTGCATAGCGTAGACCAGACATAAGCCACTATAGGGTTGATCTTTTGCAACCATGCCTTGAGCCAGAGCCATAAAGATCCTATAATTCAACACTATTTGATCAGTTTCTCGAACGAAAATCTTCCCGACCAAGACGGATGTTTTTGTTGTTGTTGTCATCACGTTGCTAGGATGCCAAGATCCACTCCAGAGAGATGCAACTGGACCTTCAGAAAGTCAGTAAGTCAGTCCGTACTCATCTCATTGAGGCAGTTAACTTAATAGCCTGCTTCCTGTGTCGACTGGCCCAGCCAGCGCTCACAGTTTAACCAGCAGTCTGCTCTACTACTGGGACGTGGGGGAAGAAGCTCCCTTTCGACACAGCAATGTGCTTCTGCTCCTTTAGCCATCTAGCCACACGAACACATCTCGTGTGACTACAATACGACTCCCATGAATGATATTGCCTATGTGGTGACATACGGTATATATATATATATATATATATATATATATATATATATATATATATATATATATCTACTTTTGGTGAATATGTGGAGGCTACACATATACTGCCATGTACAGTTTGGACTCTTGCATGTGTGACTTAGACATTAGAATTACAATCTTAAAAAGTTGAAGATCAAGCAAACCATAAAATCAATGGATTTGGTAAAAAAACAGCACAGTAGACATCTGGCAGGACACATTTTAAAATGACAAATGACCCGTAGCCAATCAAAACCCTCTCTAAATGTCAAAGGTGGTCTTTAAAATGTTCTGAGCTACTTTGGGAGAAAAGCTAGGGTCTGGTTACTTACGCGACTGCTCTCCTTGAAAAGTTTAAAGCTCATCCACTTGGGCATGGTGTCCTCTTTGCTCTGTTCTCTCGGTCTGTGCTGCAGAGTTAAGCTCAGTTCAAGCTCTTTCCTTTGATTGGCTGAGCTAGACAGGGAGACAGGCAGTGTGTTATGACCCTGTCGTCTCTACTACTCATAGAAAGCCTGTGGTTGAGGTCTTCACGGGTCACAACCGGGTACGAAATCCTGTTGTTGACCCTCGACAGAAAGGGCTTCCGTTTGATTGTCATTGGGTCTCGGGTCTATCAACTGTATATACCAGAGACCCGATGACAATCAAACAGGACCCAACACGGACCAGAGGGTCAACGTTCGGGTCGGGTCCAGGTTAATCGGGTCCTACTTGGACCCATGAAGAGCTCTGGCACAGGCTTACCATGAGTAGTAGAGATGACAGGTCATAACACACTACTGCATGTGTGCACCCAACCAAGGATCCACAGAGCCTATAGCATATTTATTTCATGCTAATAAAGGTGAATTTATTGTCTTATAGAAGGCCTAGCCAACATATAAAGACCCATTTGTTAAGCAGAAGAGCAACTTGGGGGGGGGTAGCAGCATGTGTGTGTTGTGGAGAGAGAAAGTGTGTGTCTGAGAGACAGAGGGAGGGTGTGGCATATATTCCTGCAGCACAGCTAAGCCCAAATGGAACCACAGCTGTCCTTCCTGCACACATACAGAGAAAGAGATAGAACGAGAGAGAGAGAGAGAGAGAGAGAGAGAGACAGAGACAGAGAGACAACCCTCATCTCCCATCCGAGGAGCACGAGGCCAGTCTCATGACTCGCGGAAACAGCGGTGACGATTGGAGAACAGCTTCATTATATGGTGAGCCGGGGATGAAGGAAGGGGATAATAGATTTGATTTAGTCAACATACAGTAATGAAGAGAGGCACAGCCTTGGTTTAGGGAGTGAGCCGACAGCACATCCATGTGATGATGTGCAGCATGAGGGACAGAGGACAAACACACCCGTGTGAACTGGTTTCCAAGCTGCTTTCTTTGTAATTGTTAGCCATATATACACTGCACATGAGTTGGAGACAGACGGCAGCAAGACAAGCCCAGGAATGGCAAATGGCACCCAATTCACTATACAGTGCACTATCTTTGACCAGGGCCCACAGGAAATAGGGTGTCATTTGAGATGCAGACTAGCCGTTCCATCTCCATGCAGGGAGAAAACAAATCCTCCCACAGTGACAGTCACAGCAGGGTGGTCGGGTGGGAGCAGGGATGTCGTGCCTCTCTGCGTCTGTGCGGAGTGGCTAACTGTCAGCTTGGACCAGACGACGACGCTGGAAGGGCTTAGAGAGACCACAAAAGCACCAGGAAAAGAGTAAGACAAAAACAGTCTGTGGAAAAATTGACATGGCTCGCCCTGAGGAAAAAATATCAAGAGAGAAAAGAAAAAACCTGACAGTCAGTCGGTGACACTTGGCGGCTCAAATTAGACCGGGTTTGGTGTTAGGAACTTATTTATTGGGAATTCAGGCTTACCTTGGCTATTCATAACAGCATGCAGCATTGGAATATAGCTTAAGGAAATTGCAATTAACTAGAAGGGAGCTCCAGCACTGAGAAATGTCTTTCTGTTTAAAGCCTTCCAAAGAGCAACAAGACAACCCTCCCACCTTGAGAAGGAATGAAATAATATTGTTTAGTTGCGACATCCTCCACCGAGAGAGAAAGCAACAAACACACTCGTTCCATAAACTTCCCTCAAATAACACCTACTCATCACAAACTCAACGAGGATTTGTCTGTCACTCTCTTAGGGCATTTCTAGAGCCCAGTCTATCTTTCTGCTGTGTGTGGCAGAGTGACATTTAGAGCAGGGGCAAAGTGTGAGCGTACTGTGTGAAAAGGTCACAGGGCGTCACAATGGACTGGCCAGGCCACGCTCTCTCTCTCTCTCTCTGCATGCGTCCCAACTGGCACCCTATTCCCTATTTAGTCCATCGGGCTCTGGTTAAAAGTAGTGCACTATATAGAGAATAAGGTACCATTTGGGAGTTTGGGGATGCAGCTTCTCGCTCTCTTTCGTACACCACTCTCCAGAGCAGAGGGGAAAACGGGACCCCAGGCCAAGACACCCAAGCCTGGCTGCTCTGCAAGACAACAGAAGGCTGGAGGACCCAGCTGCAGTGGCGTTGAGCCCAGAGAGAGAGGGAGCGGGTCATAGGGAGGGAAATCTTCCAAAAGTTAAGACAACAACCAGCTTCACAACAACGGTTGAGTTCCTACCCAACTACAATGCAGATAAGGCAGGAGTAAAGCCCCGCCTTATCTCAGCTCACTGGTCACCATGGCAGCACCCACTCGCAGCACGCGCTCCAGCAGGTATATCTCACTGGTCACCCCCAATTTCTTTCCTTCCAGTTCTCTGCTGGCAATGACTGGAACGAACTGCAAAAATCTCTGAAGCTGGAGACTCATATCTCCCTCACCAGCTTTAAGCACCAGCTGTCAGAGCAGCTCACAGATCACTGCCCCTGTACATAGCCCATCAGTAAACAGTCCATCTATCTACCTACCTCATCCCCATACAGTATTTATTTATTTATCTTGCTCCTTTGCAACCCAGTATCTCTACTTGCACATTCATCTCCTGCACATCTACCATTCCAGTGTTTAATTGCTATATTGTAATTACTTCGCCACCATGGCCTATTTATTTCCTTAACTTACCTCATTTGCATTCACTATATATAGACATTTTATTTTCTTTTGTTCTGCTGTATTATTGACTGTATGTTTTGTTTATTCCATGTGTAACTCTTTGTTGTTGTATGTGTCGAATTGCTACGCTTTATCTTGGCCAGGTCGCAGTTGCAAATGAGAACTTGTTCTCAACTAGCCTACCTGGTTAAATAAAGGTGAAATAATAAATACATTTAAAAAACACATAACAGATCTTACAACACCTGGATAGGTATTTAACATCAGCTAAAAACATAATAGATAAAGCAATCTGACGCCCGACTGCACAGTCGATGACGTGGAACGCAACCACTGATTGATTGATGCGATGCAATGTCGATGTGCAGGAACTCAATCATATTGTCCATCAGTCATGCGAACTACTGCCGGTAGCTAAATTTAACAACTAATTACCGTGGATGCTGTCACTACTGACCTACATAGACAACTCAAGGTAAGAGGAATTTTACCCAAACATGTAAATTAGATGAACCCTCCCTTTAACTCTCACACACCATTTTTTTTCAAGAGCAAATTAGGAATGAAATGTATCCTTACATTGATTTCAAACAGTCCTTCGTATGTTGCATGAGGGCACAAAGCCTGAACAGACGTTTCATAATTTCACATGATTGTTGTTCCATCTAACCTACTGGGGAGCCTCAGCTCTAGTGGCAGGTCACAGCCCCTGCTTGGAACATAAGAGAGGCCAGGGAAACCCCGATTGTCAATCAGCTGTCCATGGTGACCCACAGGGGGGGGAGGAGCTAGGAAGGAGCCAATCAATGTCAGCATAATTTCAAAAAAGTTCATATCAGATATTAAAGTTATTCATATTTCACACTTATTTGCTTGATATTGTGTATGGTAAATATTGAATATGTAGGACTTATTGCTGTAGGCCTACAGGGAATAAAGAAGATGTTTAGGGTTCATGTTCATAAAGAATCTCAGGATTGGAGTGCTGATCAGTTTAGCCTTTTAGATCACAATGAATAATATGGATATGGGTGACCTGATCCCAAATCAGTACTTATACTTGAGATGTTCCAGCAGATGTCCTCCTACCTTATCACTGTCCACGGTGTTCTGAGAAGTCCTAGAAGCGATGGAGATGGTGTCTGGCTGGCTGCTGCCGTCACCCTGGCTGTCTGCATCCTCACCAGCATCCCTGGATCCACACACACACACACACACACACACACACACACACACACACACACACACACACACACACACACACACACACACACACACACACACACACACACACACACACACACACACACACACACACACACACACACACACACACACACACACACACACACACCAGTTAGAGGTGAAGTGTCTTCTCTCTGTCTGTCTTGATGTTTCTTGAAGAGGATGCACAGTATCTTATCTTCAGCCATCCAGAACAAATGAAATAGAATGAGTCACACTGATCTATGAAATATATGAACAGAGATTAGACTAAAACAAATGTGGGATCTTTATAAATACGCCTCGTGACAGTGTTGCTTACGTGGGTGACTGCCATGGCCCGAGTGGATAGGGAGTAGGGCAAAGTTGCCCCTAGACACTGGTCAGTTTAGCATCTTCCCCACTAATGGTTAAGGTTCGGATCGGGAGAGAGGAAGCGGATCCTAGATCTGCACCTAGGGGAAACGTCAACCTGGAGCGAGTGCTGGGCCTTACTCACCTCTTGCTGTTGTTGCGTGGCTTGGCCGGGGTTTTGGGCATGTGGATGGGCTCCTTCAGCGCCCCCTTGAGGTGGATGATCCTCTCCTGGATCACCTCCCGGATGTTCTTGATCCACTCCTGCTTTGCTTCAATACTGGACGCCTGGGGAGGAGAGTGAGACACATCACATTGATTGATCTTTTTTTTATCCTCTGGCCTCTGGCAAGAGAAGGTGTTGGCGTATAAAGGAGAGAATGATGCTTTCTGCAAGGCATGGCCCTTACAGCCCCAGTCTTTAGGAAGGCTTCATGTCACTTTTTTATGGCTCCTCAATTAGTGTGGGTATGGCATTGTGATAAATGACCTAAAGCTACCTTTCCCCCTGTACTGAATCTGATCCTGGATCAGCACTCCTACACTGTAATGCTTTCGAGATCAGCAAGGAGCATAGACCTACCTTGAGGACAGTCTTGTTGTCAGATGAGGGGGTCCTTCCAGCCCACAGAGCAAACTTACAGGGGTCCCCTTCAATGTGCTCCGTCACGCCCAGCTCTGATGTCTGGATAATGGAGAAGAACAAAATGTCAAGTCTTGAACCTGCTTTTTATGACTTGGAACCTTCCAAATCATCATGTGTTCAGTATACCATTGAATATCATAAAAACGATATACTATAACTGTAACTATATATCATAAAAACTAATAGCAATGTTCCCTTTCTGAAAAGGAATTTAAGAGGCACATTAAGATACAGTAAATCCCGTCCTACATTCCTCTAGGTCCCTGTCACAGTAGGTTGGTGGCACCTTATTTGGGGAGGACGGGCTCGTGGTAATGGCTGGAGCGGATTTCCATGTGTTTGATGCCATTCCATTCGCTCTGTTCCAGCCATTATAATGAGCTGTCCTCCACTCAGCAGCCTCCACTGGTCCCTTGGTCCTGGCTGGGGATGTGTCCCAAATGGCCACCCTGTTCCCTATATAGTACACTACTTCAGACCAGGGCCCACAGGGCTCTCACCACAAAGGCAATAGGGTGCCATTTGGTGCGCAGCCTGGACACGTCTCTTCAGCAGGTCCTATGATTGCAGGTCCTGTCTCTGCCTGGCCGGCTCATCCTCTCTCCCCTGGCATTCTCTGCCTCTGACCCAATTACGGGGGCTTACGAGTGCTCTTCCATGCCGTCCCTACGAGGGGTGCGTCACGTCATGCCAGGCTTTTTTCTCTCCGCCATACTCGACATGACTGAGATGATCTTCCTGTCCTGTTTTACCCTCTGCCTCGTGCGGTGGAGGAGATCTCCGTGGGCTATACTCAGCCTTGTCTCAGGGTAGTAAGTTGGTGGTCTGTTGATATCCCTCTAGCCGTGTGGCGGATGTGCTTTGGAAAAGTGGGTGGGGTTATATCCTCACTGGTAGGCCCTGTCCGGGATTATCATTGGACAGAATCCTCTCTCCCCCCCTCTCTCTCTCACCTGCTGTCTCAACCTCTGAATGCTTGGCTATGAAAAGCCAACTGACATTTACTCCTGAGGTGCTAACCTGTTGCACCCTCTACAACCATTGTGATTATTTTTGTCTCTCTAGGTTTCTAGGTTTTTAGGCTAGCTTTCTGTAACAAGCACTTTTGTGACATCTGCTGATGCAAAAAGGGCTTTATAAACACATTGAATTTGATTTGATTTGGAACAGTTGTTATTGGACACGCACATAATGCAGATTCATAATTCATGCACAGTGAGAGGAAGCTGTAATTTCCGGACCACTCCATCTGCTCTGAGTTTCACGTATTCAACACCTGGCTCTTTGTATTTTCCCTCCCCAGCTTCCTCTAAAACACCCTGAATATACTGTAGCCTATTATACAAGCGGGCAATTAACACCCACCCACCCACACACACACACCACTGTCCAGTCCTGCTTACACATAATGTACATTTGAGTCATTTAGCAGACACTCAATTGAGAGAGACTTTTTTTTTTAAATAAGAAGGCTAGAATATCGACATAAAATGAACATTGTACGAATCGTAGCACTAGAATAGCACAAATACTCTTGCACCCCTCCAACACGCGCACGCACACACACAATGGGGGCTTTACACATCTCAGCCAGCAAGCCAAGGCTGGACGCAGATCAAAGGGAATTGGATGGCTAAGCTCTCTGCCCACAGTGTGGAGAAAACATCCCCACTGGCTAAAAGCACCTGCCCTTCCGATCCAACTCCCCGGGAGTCTCTGGGACACATGCAAAGCATCACATCCTTCCAGTATTATTAGGTTCACAGCTTGGCCAGCTGGATGATACATGATCTATATGAAAACATCAGTGCTATCTTGAGCGGAATTCCCTTGAAAAGCTGCAACTCCAAACGACTAGATGGCCATTCTCATTCCACAGATGTGTCAAGTCAAGTGCAGATGCATTCCTTCCAAATTGACCTCAGACTTGAACTTTAACTACAGAGCAGGTAGGGAGGAGGGGAGGGGAGGGGAGGGGAGAGGAGAGGAGAGGAGAGGAGAGGAGAGGAGAGGAGAGGAGAGGAGAGGAGAGGAGAGGAGAGGAGAGGAGAGGAGAGGAGAGGAGAGGAGAGGAGAGGAGAGAGCAGAAAGAGAAGATGGGGAAAAAAAGAGGCTAGGAAACAAGTCCAGTCCTAAGTCCTACCAGCAGTTTGTTCTTGAAGGCGTATTTGGTGCGTCCGGCCGAGTCCTTGATCTCCTTGCTGAACACCAGGGAGATCTCGAACAGGAAGAGATGACGGTCCCGGCCCTTCCGGATCAGAGACTTGGGATCCCACACCTGGAAGGTGTCCTGGATGAACAGCTCTCCCTGCACGTCCAGATTCTCATCGAAACCTGCCGGAGATCACATGGCTCTTTAAATACAGCGACGCATTACAGACAGTAGAGTTGGGGTCAATTTGAATTGAATTCATTTGAATTATTATGATTGAATTTTTTTATTCAATTAATTGCTTCTCCTTTTCAATTGATTGAGAAATCGTTGAAAATAGACGGCATTTTATTTTGCGATTATTGAATTAGTAATGTCAGTTTACTTCCTGAATTGTCGGACTTCAATTCCAATTTCCCCCAACTCTGACAGAGAGACAACAACCTTACAGCTCTATACTTGTCTACTAGATAGTGTTATTCCATGCTGTGCAGGTCTTACTGCATATTTCCCCACTGTCCCTTAAAGGGATGAGGTCAGTTAGTTTACTTCCACATGAAGTGATGGAACACCCTAGCTAAAGAATTTTCGAGAGACGTTTTAAATAGAATGCAGCACACAGGCCTCCCTCCTGCTGTACCTTCCAGCATGGCAACGTGCATGGCGTCGTTGGCCCTCTTGGGGACACTAAGCATCACCTCCAGGCCGTCCTTAATCTCCCCCTTCCCCTCCTCACAGCAGGTCAGCAGCTCCTGAAACATGGCATTTGGACAATTTTCATCCATTCCAGTGCGTTGATTGGGTCGCTAAGTTTATAGTTCCTGGCATGCACGTTGAACACAGTACAACAATTTTCCCAGCTGGTTATTTTTTAAATTATAACATAAGAGGGCTAAGAACAGTAATTTTGAGAAGACATGTCTGGGAATTGCTTCAACACTATTTCTTATACCAGATACTGTAAAGGGGCTCTCTGTATGCAAGATACCATCTGCGTCCTAAATGGCACCCTATTCCACAAGTGCACCATATAGGATAGGGCATAGGGTGCCATTTGGGATGCACACCTAAGATACTGCGTGATGAGATTCAGACACATCACTAAGTGCTACTATGAACATATAACACAGAGCTAAGGGGCCAACACACAAGCAGGGGAATCGGACGTCTCTTGGCAAGTCCTTAATGAGATTGATAAGAAAACCCACGTGTACATACTGATGAGATAGAGAGGAAGCGACAGGGGCGGGGAGGAGGGAGGGAGAGGTGGAGGGAGGGGAGAGAGGGAGTGAGCAGGGAGAGAGAGAGAGCGAGAGAGAAAGAGAGAGAGAGAGGGGTAGAAGGGGAAGAATGCTTTGATGTTCCATATTTCCTGGGGGAAGTGGCCTGGATGATAAGAGGCCCAGTTTCCTCCTTGTCCAAATCACAAATGGCACCCTATAACCTATATACAGTCATGACCAAAATTATTGGCAGCCTATAACCTATATACAGTCATGACCAAAATTATTGGCACCCTATAACCTATATAGTCATGACTGAAATTATTGGCACCCTTGAAGATGAACAAAAAAAGACTGTATACAATAAATAATACAAAATACTGAGCTACATTGTATCCTAAAAAAATATTTTATTTAACAACTCATATTTTTTTCTCTCAAAAAGATACGGGTCAAAATGATTGACACCCGTTTTTAATACTCTAGCACCCTCCCCTGCTTGGGTAACGGCACTGAGACTTTTCTAAAATGTTTAATGGGATTGGATAACACATTGGGAGGGATCTTAGACCATTCCTCCATACAGAATCTTTCCAGATCCTTGATATCCTTCGTCTGCGCTTATGAACTACCCTCTTCAATTCAAACCACAGGTTTTCAATGGGGTTCAAGTCCAGAGGCTGAGATGGCCATTGCAAAATGTGGATTTTGTGGTCAATTAACCATTTTGTTGTGGATTTTGTGGTCAATTAACCATTTCATTGTGGATTTTGATGTGAGCTTCGGGTAACTGTCTTGCTGGAAAATCCACTTGCGACCAAGTTTCAGCCTTCTGGCAGAGGCAACCAGGTTTTTGGTTAAAATGTCCTGGTACTGGGTAAAGTTCATGATGCCGTTGACCTTAACAAGCACCCCAGGACCAGTGGAAGCAAAATAGACCCATAATATCGATGATCTACCACCGTTGTTTACAATAGGTATGGTGTTATTTGCATCCTTCTTTCAAAGCAAAATCCACCACTGATGTGCGTGGCCAAAGAGATTTATTTTCATTTGGGACGCAGACCTTCTCTCCCATCATGTTCCCTACCTTGAGAAGAAGCTGGTACTTAGTGATTCTCTGCACTGGCTTGATAAGGTACGAGGAGATGGAGTTAGCCAATCCGTGTCGCTGCTGGATTTCCTGCACACAGAATTTACGACGTCATGATGACTGAAACATATTGACGTTGACATTGAGATACTTTAATGTGTTCATAGCCTATAATCATGTGTTCATAGCCTATAATCATGTGTTCATAGCCTATAATCATGTGTTCGTTCCAAGTGGCACACTATTCCCTCTGACTATATAGTGCACTACTTTCCACTGGAACCCAATGGCCACCGTGCACTGTAAAGTAAAGAGGGTGCCATTTGGAACGGAAGCCATAAGACCGCGCACTGGAATGCAAAGAGACAAATGGCAGTTAAGTAAGCAGAAAAAATATGCCTCCTGTTTAGCACTGAAATAAATGGCTCATTGGCACCACCTACAGGTAGAAGAGGACAGAGAACTCCTACACTTACATCGAAGAAGCTTCCAGCATGCTCCAAGATGAGTTGGCTGGAATCCGGTTTGTTTTTACAGTAACTGACGTACATGTGGAATTTATCAGCCTGAAACACAGTATGGGAAAACCCTGTCAAATTCAAATGACTATAAGCATCTATGTTCTTACATGCATATGTGTCTTTCTATAAACTAGGGTACCTGTGAGCCTTTCTTATAAGCTATTACAAGGTCATTAATAATAATGAGCCTTTTCTTATATGAATACATTAAGACATAAAGAGGGAACATAGATACATTCAATATAATTCATTAGCTGAATCAAAACCTGTTTTAAACCCTTTCTCGTGCCTGGAGTCTTCACAGATTAGCCAGGAATCGTGTGACATAAAACACAAACTTCCTTTCTTCACATTTTTGATACTGTTGTTTGTCTTGTAACATTTAACAATTGACGCATTTCACAGTTGAATTACACATTGAACTTGATGCTGTAATATTTGCTGTCGGACACTTCTTTTGCGCACGGCGATCTCGGAAGTGACCTGTAACCCCGTAACATTTCGTATCTCCCTGTGTTACGGTGTGATAACACATGTCCAAAATATTGTATGTAGTTGCAAAATTCGAATGCTTCCAACAGAAAGCGTGACTTGACCATCATTAATAAAACTGGATGGGGTTCTTCAATAATTCATGCATATCGTTGTTTGAGGCACAATTCATGTCCAGCTGCACTGTAGGACGTTTCTGTAATTTCAACAGCAAAACACTGTAGAATGCACGGTAAAATACCGTAAACGTGTTTTACAGCATTATTGCTGTAGATTGCACTGCATTATGGGTAAATTGCAAAAAAAAACACTGTTTAAAAAATATATATAATTATTTAACCTTTATTTAACTAAGAAAGTCAGTTAAGAACAAATGACAGCCTACCCCTGGCCAAACCCTAACCCGGACGACACTGGGCCAATTGTGCACCGCCTTATGGGACTCCCAATCACGGCTGGTTTGTGATACAGCCTGGAATTGAACCAGGGCCTGTGCCTCTAACACTGAGATACAGTGTCCTCCTCAACCCTGTCCGATCGGTTCCCTCAGCCCTCAGCTGTGCGACATATGTCATTGTTTTTCAGGCCAGGAGTGTCCATATACCTGCTCCCAGCTAACCATTTGCTTAATTTAAACAACATTGTTCCATAATATTGTTCCAGTATTAGTAAACCTGTTCACTTTACCAGTAGTATGCAAACATTTGGTGGCACAGAAAGTGTGGTCAAATAATCTGCGGAATTGTGTAGGCTATAGCAATGTTGTATTAGTTCCCTAGGCGTTTGACCTAGGTGTATCTAGCGGTCTTATTTGTATTTGTGCAATGCCTCAACTGATTTCTGAAACTATATTGGATATCTGCTGTAGGTTTGAATCAACCCAAGACGACGAACCCTGAAGATGGGACAAAGTGCATGACAAGGTGGCCCAGAGGAAGCCAGCTGATCTCAACCCCATACATTGCCCCATTCTTCCAAGAGCTCGCTTCCAGTGAGCTAAGTACACACAGCCACATACATACAACACCAGCGTAATATTCTCCTTGCCGCCCGTCTTTTCATCCACAGAGTAACAGCCCTGGTGCTGTCGCTCTCATTCCAGTCTTTATTTTTCAAATGCTTGCCCTGATTAAGGGTGAGAAGAGCTTAACAAATCAGAACTGAGGGGGATTGTCATGGAGCCCTTGGAGGACACCTGATGCTGAGCTGACTTCTACTTCCTGGTTGCTCTCCTGCCTCGGAACCCCCTTACCCCGAATAGAGTTGCCCCTGATCATAGATCTAGGATTGTACCCAATCCATATTTGAACGCTATCTCCCTCTCTCGCTTTGTCTCTCTCTCCACCACACCCCAAACACACAGGCACTCAATGTAGTTTTTAGATTAGTATTGCAATAATGCTCTTATTTGGTTGCATATGTGTTAACTGTTGTTACTTCTATTGACAATTCTGTTGTTACCAATTTGAATAAATGTATTTTATGTAAAAATGTATTGTTATTTTTACATTTAGATTTCAGGGAAAATGTCACTGTAAATTTACAGCATTACCCTGGCACCAGATTTTCCAGCTTAAATGTCACGCCCTGGCCATAGAGAGGTTTTTATTCTCTATTTTGGTTAGGTCAGGGTGTGACTAGGGTGGGCATTCTAGTTTCCTTCTTTCTATGTTGGTGTGGTTGACTCCCAATCAGGGGCAGCTGTCTATCGTTGTCCCTGATTGGGGATCATATATAAGTTATCATTTTCCTTTTTGTTTTGTTGGGGTCTTGTTTTCTGTTTAGTGTTTGTACCTGACAGAACTGTTCGCTTTCGTTTTATTTTGTTTGAGTGTTTTTTTGATAATAAAAATCATGAACACTTTCCACGCTACGCTTTGGTCCACTCCTTTCGACGAGCTTTACATTAACACTATAATTTTGCTTTACAGGAGAAATGCTGTAATATTTTTCACAGTACAATTTTCCTTACTGCAAAACATTACAGCATCCCTGTAAATTTGGTCTCAGACACTGCATCTCAGTGCAAGAGGCGTCACTGCAGTTCCTGGTTCAAATCCAGGCGGTATCACAACCGGCCGTTATTGGGAGGCCCATAGGGTGGTGCGCACAATTTGCCCGGGTTTGGCCATCATTGTAAATAAGAATTTGTTCTTAATTGACTTGCCAAGTTAAATAAAGGTTTAATTAATTAATTAATTAAAATTACAGCAGGGATGCTGTAATGTTTTTTTTTACAGTAAGGAAAATTGCACTGTGAAAAAGCAAAATCTCTCCTATAAAGCAAAATTACACTATTAAACTGGCAACTCTGGTGCCAGTTTAATGCTGTAGATTTCCAGGTGAACGTTTTACAGTGTGTTTTGTTCCAAGGGGACATTATCACACAACATCAGCTGATTCAGGAAAGGATTTTCTGAATGACAGTCAAGTGATAAAGTTCTAGCGTGATACCGCACACGATTGAACGAAAACCAAAGTGCGTGAAATACTGTTGTTCTCGAGGTTTGACAGAACATATTTGTGTCTATGTTGTTACGGCAAGATATTTAGCCTATGTTGAAGATATTTAGCCTATGTCGTGGACAACATTAAATCAAGATTCCCTTAAAATGACGGTCTGTGTACGTTAAAACGGTGCAATTGGGAACATGAAAACGGTTCGTTTTTTTTCATTTTTTGAACAGAAATGTGGAATGCCAGTCATTAGTCAAGTACACAGTCAACACTTCCTGTTCTTTCAAAGTAGGAGTTCACCCTTTTAATTCCATTCTATGAATGTATTAATTAATTGATTAATAGCTGTCCATATGTGCCACAGTGCCAACACAAGGTGAGATATCTTTCTGCACAAGATGTAGTGTTTATTGACTTATTAGTGAACCGCTGTCACTGTAAATTGTTAGCTGACTGAAATATCCTGGCTACCTAGCTAACCATTGGTAATCTTATTCCATGACGCCATAAAGCCAAAACAACAGTATCTATGTTGTCCAGCGTACACCTGTGCCAATCTGTGTGTCCAACAAGCAGGTTAGCATTTTTCATGAATCTTGTTCTGGATGCAGCTCTGCAGAGTGGAAACTAGCTGGCACAGTCACAAAGTCATAAAATCTGATTTTAAACCGAACTTGAACCCTAACCTTAACCACTACTGCCCTTAATGTCTAACCCTTAACTAAAATTAAGAGCAAAAAGCACAATTATTTTCATGAATATTTACAATATAGACAATTTTGACTTTGCAGCTTATCTAAGGGGAAATTGCTCAGTTCTGCCTCCAGGACAAGAGTCGTGACAATAAACGTCAACCTCTGTCCAGCAATGGAGTGAAACATCCAATCAATGCCACAAGTGTCATGCTGAAAGTCCACCACAAACGCAAGTGGTTGTGGGGTCCTGTCCAGAAACAACCTCTTGCTAGCCCCTACCCTTAGACACTAGTGGAGATCTGAGAGGATTGGACAGGTGTAAGCAATACCCCCAACATTACATCAAGCATATCAGAGGGCAAGATGGAGCTCTCACCATGTCACCACCTGGCTCAAATAGCCGAACAATCAGCCTGTTACCAACACTTAGTAAACTTTTGGAAAAAATGGTATTTGACCAGATACAATGCTATTTTACTGTAAACAAATTGACAACATATTTTCAGCATGCTTATAGGGAAGGACATTCAACAAGCACTTACACAAATGACTGATGATTGGCTGAGAGAAATTGATAGTAAAAATATTGTGGGAATATTGTGGGAGCTGTTGATAGACTTCAGTGTGGCTTTTGACATTATCAATCATATCCTGCTGATGGGAAAACATATGTGTTATGGATTTACACCACTTGCTAAATTGTGGATAAAGAGTTACCTGTCTAACAGAACACAGAGGGACTTCTTTAATGGAAGCCTCTCCAACATAATCCAGGTAGAATCAGGAATTCCCCAGGGCAGCTGTCTAGGCCCCTTACTTTTTAAAATCTGTATGAATGACAAACCACTGGCCTTGTGTAAAGCCAGTGTGTCTATGTATGCAGATGACTCAACAATATACATGTCAGCTACTACATTGAAGTGAAATCACTGCAACACTTAACAAAGAGCTGCAGTTTGTTTCAGAATGGGTGGCAAGGAATACCTTAGTCCTAAATATTTAAAAAACAAAAAGCATTGCATTTGGGACAAATCATTCACTAAAACCTAAACCTCAACTAAATCTCAAGTTGAGGTGACTAAACTGCTTGGAGTAACACTGGATTGTAAACTGTCATGGTCAAAACATGTTGATATAACAGTAGCTAAAGTGGGGAGAAGTCTGTCCATAATAAAGCGCAGCTCTGCCTTTTAACAACACTATTAACAAGGCAGGTCCTACAGGCTCTAGTTTTGTCGCACCTGGACTACTGTTCAGTCGTGTGGTCAGGTGCCACAAAGAGGGACCTCTGAAAATTACAATTGGCTCAGAACAGGGTAGCATGGCTGGCCCTTAAATGTACATGGAGAGCTAACATTAATAATATGCACGTACGTAAATATCTCATGGCTCAAAGTGACTTCATCGCTACTTGTTTTTGTAAGAAGTGTTGACATGCTGAATGCACTGAGGTGTCTGTTTAAACTACTAGCACACAGCTCGGACACCCATGCATACCCGACAAGACATGCCACCAAAAGTTTGTTCACAATCCCAAATTCCAAAACAGACTATGGGAGGCACACAGTACTACATAGAGCCATGGCTACAGTACATGGAACTCTTTTCCACATTAGGTAACTGGAGCAAGCAGTAGAATCAGATTTATAAAACAAATAAAAATACACCTTATGGAACAGCAGGGACTGTGAAGAGAGACACACATAGACACAGACATACATACATATAATAAGACACTCACTCTACACACACGTACACATGGGTGTTGTATTGTAAATATGTGCTAGTGGAGTAGTGGCCTGAGGGAACACACTAAATGTGTTGGGTAAAGTGTTATGAAATGTAATGTCATGTAATATTTCAAATTGTATATAACCGCCTTAATGTTGCTGGACCCTAGGAAGAGTAGCAGGGGATCCTTAATAAATACAAATACCACCCATAATCCCTCTCAGATCCTCACAATTGTCTAGACTCTGGAGGACAGGGGTTGTTTCAGAACAGGACGTGGGTATTATGGTAGACAGTCAGTCAGTCACACTTACACATTATATTATATATTTTAGTCATTTAGCAGACACTCTTATCCAGAGTGACTTACAGAAGCAATTAAGGTGAAGTGCCTTGCTCAAGGGCACATTGACAGATTTTCATGTAGTCAGGGAAATCGAACCAACAACCTTTCATTACGTCACAGCCTTATTCTAAAATGGATTACATATTTTTTCCCCTCATCAATCTACACACAATACCTCATAATGACAAAGCGAAAACAGAAACACCTGATTTACATACATTTTCAGACCCTTTGCCACAGTATGAGACTCGAAATTGAACTCAGGTGCATCCTGTTTCCATTGATCATCCTTGAGATGTTTCTAAATCTTGATTGGAGTCCACCTGTGGTAAATTCAATTGATTGGACATGGAAAGGCACACACATGTCTATATAATGTCCCACAGTTGACAGTGCATGTCAGAGCAAAAACCAAGCCATGAGGTCGAAGGAATTGTCCGTAGAGCTGCAAGACAAAATTGTGTCGAGGCACAGGGCTGGGGAAGGGTACCAAAACATTTCCGCAGAATTGAAGGTCCCCAAGAACACAGTGGCCTAATTCTTAAATGGAAGACGTTTGGAACAACCAAGACTCTTCCTAGAGCTGGCTGCCCGGCAAACTGATCAATCAGTGAATATGGACCTTGGCCAGGGAGGTGACCAAGGAAATTATGGTCACTCTGACAGAGAGTTCCTCTGTGGAGATGGGAGAACCTTCCAGAAGGCCAAACATCTCTGCCACTTTCCACCAATTAGGCCTTTATGGTATAGTGGCCAGATGGAAGTCACTCCTGAGTAAAAGGCACATGACAGCCCGCTTGGAGTTTGCCAAAAGGCACCTAAAGGACTCTCAGACCATGAGAAACAAGATTATCTGGCCTGATGAAAAAAAGATTGAACTCTTTGGCCTGAATGCCAAGTGTCACGTCTGGGGGAAACCTGACACCATCCCTACAATGAAGCATGGTGGTAACAGCATCATGCTGTGGGGAAGCTTTTCAGCGGACTTGGAGACTAATCAGGATCAAGGCACAGATGAGCAAAGAGATCCTTGGGGAAAACCTGCTCCAGAGTGCTCAGGACCTCAGAGTGGGGTGAAGCTTCACCTTCCAACAGGACAATGACCCTAAGCACACAGCCCAGACAACGCAGGAGTGGCTTTTGGACAAGTCTCTGAATGTCCTTGAATGGCCCAGCCAGAGCCCGAACTTGAACCCGAATCGAAAATCTCTGGAGAGACCTGAAAATAGCTGTGCAGCGACTCTCCTCATCCAACCTGACAGAGCTTGAGAGAATCTGCAGAGAAGAATGGGAGAAACACCCGAAATACAGGTGTGCCAATCTTGTAGCGTCATACCCAAGAAGACTCAAGGCTGTAATCGCTGCCAAAGGTGCTTCAACAAAGTACTGAGTAAAGGGTCTGAATACTTATGTAAATGTTAACATTACTTTTTTTATCCCCAATTTCATGATATCCAATTGGTAGTTACAGTCTTGTCTCATCGCTGCAACTCCCGTACGGACTCGGGAGAGGCAATGGTCAAGAGCCATGCGTCCTCCGAAACATGACCCTGCCAAGCCGCACTGCTTCTTGACCCAGAAGCCAGCCACACCAATGTGTCGGAGGAAACACCGTACAACTGGCGACCGAAGTCAGCGTGCATGCTCCACAAGGAGTTTCTAGAGCGCGATGGGACAAGGACATCCCGGCAGCCCAAACCCTCTCCTAACCTGGACGACAATGGGCCAATTGTGCGCCGCCTCATGGGTCTCCCAGTCACAGCCAGCTGAGACACAGCCTGGGATCAAACCAGGGTCTATAGTAATGCCTCAAGTACTGCGATGCAGTGTCTTAGACCACTGCGAAACTCAGGAGGCATGTACATGTTTTCTGTTTTTGCTTTGTCATTATGAGACATTGTGTGTTGATAAGGCAACAAAAACAATTGAATAAATTTTAGAATAAGACTGTAACGTGGAAAAAGTCAAGGTGTCTGAATACTTTCGGAATGCACTGTATATATAACATTCTATTGGTTGCACAAATTTTGTTTAATCATTTAGTTTTGAATCCGTGCATCATTTTGTGTATCAATTCATAAACCATAAGCCACGTGCCATGGAATCGGTACATTGAAAATGACTTCTTTACATATTTTAGGTTTAAGGAAGTGTGTAGGTCGCATTCTTTATTGTAGCGCTGTGCAAGTTATTTATTTAGGTCCGCCTGCTTGAGACACACTCAGCAATTGCTCTGCCATGTCCGTGCCGTGAAGCAGTCGATCTGGATAAATGTTTTTCTAAGGACCGCTCTTTTGATGTAACGTTGCAGTGAAGTGGATGCCGCCGACCACCAGAGGGAGGCAAATACACGTTTATTCGACAGAGCACGTTTACATGGCCCTCGGGAGGTCTGAATTGCTTTCTCCTGACTTATTTAATGGTGGAAAATCAATAAAATAACGAAAGGTAAACATATACGATTTCACGGACTGTCAGCTTAAGAGGGTATTAAGGATACTATAGTTATCACGTTTCACAATGGATTTATTAACTACAAAAAAGTAAGAAGTGTTTTTATTTTAATTCTGGTGGCGCTCTCCACACAAAAGCTTGTTAGCTAGCTGGTCCAACGTTAAGCCAAATTATTTAATGTCGAGCTAAAATATTTATTTTAGAGGTTTAAAAAGGAACAGAAAGGAACAATATAAACTGTTACTTTTTTTTGGTTCGAACCGGGTTCAGAACTTTATTTTTCAACAAAAAATGATGGTTCTGTTAAGAACAAAACACTTGGAAAAAGAATTTCGGTTCCAACCCCCGGTGTCTATGTTTCATGTGACAATTTGAATGACGTAGATGTTTTGTTGTTTCTAGGTGGTGTTATGGTCTCATTGTGCCATTTAATCCTGTAACTACACGTGAAGGCACAAGACAATCACATTTAAATGTATGTCAAACCATTTTGACATTTTCACCCTGATGTCACACATTGGCTCCTTTAGTAATAGAAAGACCCATTTACTTTTTCCATATATATCACGACAATATGCAATGCTCACTGCCAATGCATCTTTGCAAGAGAAAAAGGGCATCATAAAATACTGTACATTTGTTTGATTGATTACCAATGTTGTATAAACTAATTGCAAGAAGGTAAACAGCATTCACATGTAATTATCAATCAGAAGGCCACAAGTCAGAAGTACCCTGTGGGCATTGTAAGTAAACGACTAACACCATGGTCGTGTTCACTAGGCACCAACTGGAACAAAACCGACTGAAACGGGGAGGGACTATCTGGGAGTGACCAATAACAAAAATACACATTTTTGGTTTCCGTTGCAAAACATTTCAATTTTGTGCTCTAACGAACATGCCCCATTGACTGAAAACAGGAGGAGTCTTACCCATGTGACAAAACAATGGCCCACATCTTCAGGTAGCTGTTCATAGTTCACTAGCTCTTTGAGGAAAATGCTGCAATTGAACCGCAAGGAGAGGGTTAACAATGAGAATACTCAGTGGTTAACATAGAACAAGTATTTCCTCAACCAAAACCACATGAAATAGAACTGATTTGAATTGGTCTCATGCACATAACTGACATAACAAGTTGGAATCTCTTTCAAATTAAGGACGTGTCACAGATGACACCCTGTGCCCTATATGGTCGCACTGCCAGAGCCCTGCCTTGGTCAAAGGTCATGCACTACATAGGGCATAAGGTGCCATTTGGGACGCATCCTCAATTTGAAAGAGATCCCTACCTGTTATGGAAATCATAAATCTCCTGGATGTTGCCAAAGATGATGTGCTCCTTGTTGACGATGCCAGGAGGAATCTCCTCCACCCCACTTGTCATCTCCCACAGGTACGTCTAGACAGGAGGAGGACACAGGAAACATCACACGCTATCATGTCCTACTGCAACCGGTCCTCACAAAAACGATGGACTTCTCTTTCTTGGACTCACACCCGCACTTGCTTTGTCCTTCCTGGCACTGATTCTTCTGATAGCAGATTCTACATGCAATAACTGTTATATGTGTTTGTTTTCTCCTATTATTAAACTTAGTTGAATGCACCGACTGTAAATTGCTCTGGATTTAAAAAAATGTTTGAACCTTTATTTAACTAGGCAAGTCAGTTAAGAACAAATTCTTATTTACAATGACAGCCTACACCGGCCAAACACGGGCGACGCTGGGCCAATTGTGCACCGCCCTATGGGACTCCCAATCACATCTGGTTGAGATACAGCCTGGATTCAAACTAGGGTGTCTGTAGTGATGCCTCAAGTGCTGAAATGCAGTGGCTTAGACCGCTGCGCCACTCGGGAGCCCTAAATGTTAATGGATAACTAAAATGCTAATTGTAATTGAAGTACAATGACTGTAGACTGGTGAAAAACAAAAAAACGTAGAACCAGACTCATTATATCATGAAAACACCCAGGAACCCCCTCTTTAAGTACATACGAAGGCCAAAAGATCCCTGAAATGAAGAACGTTTAATTGCCAAGCGAAAATGGAAGGGGGAAAGCTTACCTCCAAACATTCATGCAAGTCCCTGACATAGGCCTTCTCAGTCTGAAGGAGTTCAGCCATTATGAACCTGGATAAATACACACATACAATATATCAGCAACCAACTATGACGTCGTCTGCGTTTCAAACAGCTCCCTATTCCCGGCATAGTGCACTACTTTTCGATCAGCGCACATAGGGTGCCATTTGGGACAAACCCGTAGTCTCCTCCCGCATCCCCATTCCAAGACTACCAATGACAACATCTAGCCAGATCACATGAACTGCACCATCAATTGTGTTTTGCTATTTTGTAAACATATTTAGAGTTGTATATACTGCATATAAGAGTGGGATACAGAAGAGAAAGTGAGAGGAGGACCGAACCACTGCCTCCAAGGCCATATCTGGTTCAACGGCAGCAGGCGACAGCACCACCACTAGACCCCAGCACATCACGGAATGTTAAACATAGGCCTATGCACCTTATCAAAAGCCACACTTGCAACACTTGCTTCTTCCGGCGATTTCTCCCTGTTCCTCTGTAGTGTCTGTAGAGTGTCTGTAGCGTGCACTCACTCTTTCTTCCTGGCTGACTTCCTCTTCTCCTCGTTGACCTCGTGGTTGGGGTCGCGGAGCTTCACCTCCCCAGGATCGGTCAGGCTGGCTGGGATGATGTCCAGCTCCAAGTCCTTATTATCCTACCAGAGACAGAGGGAGAGCTCAGCACACGTCCCAAATGACAACTTATTCCCTGTGTAGTGCACTACTTTATACCAGAGCTCTATGGGCCCTGGTCAAATGTTGTGCACTGCATAGGTGAATAGGGTGCCATTTGGGATGCACACCTTTCAACATGGTCCATGATGACACCGCACGTACACATGAAATAGACTTTTCGAACAGACTGTGTTTCAATTAGAGGAGGAATTGATGCCTGTGTGTCGAGATGAGGACTTCAAACTGAGATGTGTTGGGTCTTGCCCCTGGTTTTCTTTGCCCCAAGGTGGTAGAGATACTAGCTACTGTACTAAGCTTTGTGGACTTCTTCCATTTGTAAGACAGTCCCACTCACGTGTATTTGCAGGACCATCCTACAGAGGAGGTGACCACTAAGGGAGCTTTGACAACAGCAGCAGGTGAAGGACTATACACTCAAGGGAGCACAAATGAGGAATATCATATGTTTGACAAAATTTGTTTCATTCCATACGTCCTTTGAAAACACAGTCATTAGCAGTCGAAAGACTGAGCCTAATTAGTGACTAGGGATTGGGGTTTGTGTTGATGAATGAGCGTTCACAGCAGGTGGGGTTAGCCCTTAAGTCCTTAGGGGCCCTCCAGGGGACCTTACCTCGGAGCTGATGCCCAGTGATTTCTCCAGGCTAGAACGGTACTTCCCCATCCGGAGGGAGAAGTCTCGGTAGCGCTTGTCCACCGTGGTGACCCACTTCTTCAGCTCGGTGACGTGCACATGGCCCTTTTCCACAAAGCTGTCGGCCAGCTGAATGAGGAGCTTCACCTTCTCCTTGGTTTGCTGTAGGAAGCACATAGAGAGATGACGTGTATAAGTGTGTGTGTGTGTGTACGTGAGTTTGCATAATGTGTGTGTATTATTATACGTGTGTGTGTGTGTGAAAGCATGATCGTGTGTGAGTGTTTAAATCATCTGTAGCGTCCACACTCCCCGTCAGTGTCTAGGCGGACGCTTGAGAGAGTGCAAACACGCCTCAGGAGAGATCTCTAACACTTGCTTGCTGCCTGAACCACTGGGCTGTAGACAGGCAGACACAAGGCAGGCTGCAGTGGAAATGTTTGGCTAATATCATACGCAGGTATAGGGTCAGGAGTAAGTGAGGGAGTCTGAGCAGACTCCGAACAGTAGCTCCAGGGCTGCGTTCCAGATGGCACCCTACTCCAAAAGCAGTGCACTACATAGGGAGTAAGGTGCCATTTGGAACGTAGCCTAGATCTGCTTCCCAGCTCCAGGTCCACACCTTGGCGGAGACTCTGAATTCCTCGTACTCCTTCAGCAGTTCCTGACTCCTTTCGCCGCTCTCTCCAGGGGAGGTGTGAGTGGAGAGGTAATACTCTCCTGTTTCCTGGATCCAGTCTAAGGCCTGCGGAGACAGACGGGACAGGGGGGAGTGAAGAGAAGTGAAGAGCTCCCTCTTTTCATATTCCTCTGTCCTTCTCTGCATGCCATCTCTCTTTAATTGGTGGCTGTGCTGGCCATTGAAAACAAACAAAAACCCCACGTATCCCTGGCTGGGTCTAGTCCAGGGTCAGATGCTATGGACATGCAGTATAAACACAGCACTCGGAGTGCTTGGACTGCGTTCAGGAGAGCTCACCTGTTTTTTGTTGTTATTTTTCAATTTGTATTTCTAGGGGTATAGATCAGCTTTAGTACAGCAGATAGATTGTAGCTTCCATCAATGTAATTGTCTGCATCACCAATCACCCATATATATTTTTGCAAATATACATATACATAAACTCAGCAAAAAAAGAAACGTCCCTTTTTCAGGACCCTGTCTTTCAAAGGTGATTCGTAAAAATCCAAATAACTTCATAGATCTTCATTGTAAAGGGTTTGAACACTGATTCCCATGCTTGTTCAATGAACAATAAACAATGAATGAACATGCACCTGTGGAACAGTGGTTAAGACACTAACAGCTTACAGACGGTAGGCAATTAAGGTCACATGTTATGAAAACTTAGGACACTAAAAAGGCCTTTCTACTGACTCTGAAAAACACCAAAAGAAAGATGCCCGGGGTCCCTGCTCATCTGTGTGAACGTGCCTTAGGCATGCTACAAGGAGGCATGAGGACTGCAGATGTGGCCAGGGCAATAAATTGCAATGTCCGTACTGTGAGAAGCCTAAGACAGCGCTACAGGGAGACAGGACGGACAGCTGATCATCCTCACAGTGGCAGACCACGTGTAACAACACCTGCACAAAATCGGTACATTTGAACATCTCACCTGCGGGACAGGTACAGGATGGCAACAACAACTGCCCGAGTTACACCAGGAACGCACAATCCCTCCATCAGTGCTCAGACTGTCCGCAATCTGCTGAGAGAGGCTGGACTGAGGGCTTGTAGGCCTGTTGTAAGGCAGGTCCTCACCAGACATCACCGGCAACAACGTTGCCTATGAGCCAAACTCCCCGTCGCTGGACCAGACAGGACGGGCAAAAAGTGCTCTTCACTGACGAGTTTTGTCTGACGAGTTTTGTCTCACCAGAGGTGATGGTCGGATTCGTGTTTATTGTCAAAGGAATGAGCGTTACACTGAGACCTGTACTCTGGAGCAGGATCGATTTGGAGTTGGAGGGTCCGTCATGGTCTGCGGCGGTGTGTAACAGCATCCTCGGACTGAGCTTGTTGTTATTGCAGGCAATCTCAACGCTGTGCATTACAGGGAAGACATCCTCCTCCCTCATATGGTTCCCTTCCTGCAGGCTCATCCTGACATGACCCTCCAAGCATGACAATGCCACCAGCCATACTGCTCGTTCTGTGCGTGATTTCCTGTAAGACAGGAATGTCAGTGTTCTGCCACGGCCAGCGAAGAGCCTGGATCTCAATCCCATTAAGCACGTCTGGGACCTGTTGGATCGGAGGGTGAGGGCTAGGGCCATTCCCCCCAGAAATGTCAGAGAACTTGCAGGTGCCTTGGTGGAAGAGTGGTGTAACATCTCACAGCAAGAACTGGCAAATCTGGTGCAGTCCATGAGGAGGAGATTCACTGCAGTACTTAATGCAGCTGGTGGCCACACCAGATACTGACTGTTACTTTTGATTTTGAACCCCCCCCCTCCTTTGTTCAGGGACACATTATTCCATTTCTGTTAGTCACATGTCTGTGGAACTTGTTCAGTTTGTCTCAGTTGTTGAATATTTACACATGTTAAGTTTGCTGAAAATAAACGTAGTTGACGGTGAGAGGATGTTTCTTTTTTTTTTGCTGAGATGGCATACATACACATTCATATAAATACATATATATATACACATATCTTTTTAAAATATATTTTCCTTTATTACTTTCTAACCCTATCACAAAAGTTCTGAACCTTTCTATTCTCATTGTTCTACACTTGTAAATTGAAAATATTTATTTTTGCTAAAAGTATTATTATAATATTGATTGAGAGACTATGACTTTTCAGATCACCCAGTAGTGCTTTCTGCGGAGTAAGCTTCAGGTAAATATTGCAATTCTTCCGCCATTCCTGGACCTGTGACCAAAAACGAGCTACATATGGACAGTACCAAAACAAATGATCTAATGACTCTGTCTCTTCGCAGCAACATCTGCAGAGCTGGCAAGGTTGTATCCCCCATATAAATAACATTCTATTGGTTGCAAGAATAAATGGAAAAATTCTCATTTTTGAATCCGCCGTTGTCTTGTGTATCAGTTCATAAACCATGCGTCATGGAATCGGTACGTCACAAATCTCTTCCCAACTATTTTGCAATCTATATGGCACAGGTGTCATAACTGGTATAGTTTTTTATTTATCACAATTTTCTTTAACCAATTATGGTCTTTAATGCAGGGCCAACAGACATGTTCCTTACTTTTCCCCCTTCCACTTTCCTCTTCCACTTTTTTTGCGTTAATGCTGTGGTTGTAATTTTGGGTAATGCCGACATTTCCATATGTTTTTGTTAGCTGCATGTGTGACAACTCCACTAGTCCTATTTATGATATAATTCGTATATTTGAGTTTAACCACAATATTTGTTGTACTATTTGTTATGTCTTTCCTGGTGGATTAAATTGAAATTGCAACCAAATTTCTATGGCTTGTTTGAAAAATAGCGATATTTGGGAGATGATTTCCTTTTCAAATAACTGAAAGTGAGAGGTTGTAGTCTAAATTAAGTGAAAAAAGCCATTCTTGAACATAGGGTGAGACATTATTACTAATTTGCTAGAGAACCAGTTCGGATTTAAGTATAACTTTTGTATGACTGAAGCCTTTAGTGAGAGGTCTAATGCTTTAATATTTGATCATGTATTCCCTTTGAATTCATATTCATTATATAAATAGGCTTGTTAAATTTTGTACTTCTTGCCGTTCAAAATTAAATTTTTTTTTTTTTTTTTTTTAACTGTTCGCTATGTGTAGGCAAGACCATAAGCAAAAAGGTACACTGGGATATGACTAAAGAGTTAATCAGGGTGATTTTTCCACAAATAGGCAGGTATTTACCTTTCCATGTTAGCAAGAGTGAGATAAATTCTTTCTTTCAGGATATATATACCGAGTATATCCACATCACCATCAGACCATTTTATTGGTTAACTACACGGAAATGTAAAAGTTGTATTTTTTGTGATCCAATACGTAATATCATAATTTAATTTATCATAATTTGGTTATAATCCAGAGAGGTTAGAAAACGTATCTAGATCCTCTATGAGGCAGTGGAGGGATCCAAATTGTGGATTTAAAAGAAAACATGAATCATCAGCGTACAATGACACCTATGTTTTCAAGCCCTGGATTTCTAATCGCTTGATATTAGTGTTGGATCTGATTTTAATAGCTAACATTTCCATGGCCATAATAAATAGATATGCCGATAGTGGACAACCTTGTTTTACTCCTCTTGACAGTTTAAAACTTTCTGCGAAGTAGCCATTATTTACTATTTTACTCAGACGGTTACTATACATAACTTTAACCCATTTTATAAGAGATTGTCCAAAATTGAACTGTTCCAGGCATTTATATATAAACTCCAGTCGTACTTTATCAAAAGCCTTTTCAAAGTCAGCTATGAATAGCAGACCTGGTTTCCCATTTTTCCACCCGCAGCATGCGCTCCAGCAGGTATATTTCACTGGTCACCCCCAAAGCCAATTCCTCCTTTGGAAGCCTTTACTTCCAGTTCTCTGCTGCCAATGACTGGAATGAACTACAAATATTGCTGAAGCTGGAGACTCTTAACTCCCTCACTAACTTCAAGCACCAGCTGTCAGAGCAGCTCACATATCACTGCACCTGTACATAGCCCATCTGTAAATATCCCATCCAACTACCTCATCCCCATTCTGTATTTATTTATTTTGCTATTTTGCACTCCAGTATCTCTACTTGCACATTCATCTTCTGCACACCTATCACTCCAGTGCTTAATTGCTATATCGTAATTACCTCGCCACTATGGCCTATTTTATTGCCTTACCTCCCTTATCTTACCTCATTTGCACACACTGTATATATACTTTTTTTCTACTGTATTATTGACTATGTTTGTTTATTCCATGTGTAACTCGTGTGTTGAACTGCTTTGCTTTATCTTGGCCAGGTCGCAGTTGTAAATGAGAACTTGTTCTCAACTAGCCTACCTGGTTAAATAAAGGTGAAATAAAACATTTAAAAAAAATAGTGTTCTACTGTTTCCAGTACTTGCCTTATATTATCTCCAATGTATCGTCGGATTAGAATTAATAATGTCCGACAAAACCTTTTTAATTCTATGCATTATACATTTTGCTAGATGTTTTTGCATCACAACATTGAAGTGTTAAGGGGCCCCCATTTTTTTTATGGACTGGATCTGTATATTTCCCACTTGTTTCAGTAATAACGAAATCAGACCTTCTTGTTGAGGGTCTGATAATCTACAATTTACATAGGAGTGGTTAAAACATGCTAATGACGGTCCTCTGAGTATATCAAAAAAGGTTTGGTATACCTCCACTGGTATGCCATCCAGCCTTTGAGTTTTCCCAGCCTTAAAGGCTTTAATTGCACCAAGAAGCTCCTCCTCTGTAATTTCGACTTCAAAAGGAGTCTTTCTGTACGACTGTTAATTTTACATTGTTAACAGAAAAAAATCCATACAATTAGCTTCGGTTAGAGGAGATGGAGAAGACTGAAACGAAAACATATGCTTAAAGTACCTCTTTCAAAATATCATTTGGTGAATCATGGGTGACTCATTTCTAACAAGTTTCAGTAAGTTATTTTTAATAGCATTTCTTTGTTGAAGATGAAAAAATGATTTGGTGCATTGTCCCCCATATTCCATCCAGTTTGCTTTATTTTTATAATATTTTACACTTGATCTTTCTTGAATAAGTACCTCCATTTCGTTTCGTTGTTCCTCTAACCTATTCTGAGCCCTTATGGGACAGTTTTTATTGCTCTCTATCTGTTCTGTTAGACCTTCTATTTCCTTTGTTTGTATGGACTCTTTTGACCTAATTTTTTGTTTGTTTTAGAGACGGGTACTGAATTGCATGGCCTCTAAAGTTACATTTAAAAGTGTCCCATACAATAAGGGGATTTGCTGTACCTACAGTATGTTGTGTCTGAAAATATTCAGTTATAAATGCCTCTGTCCTACTTAAAAACAAGTTATCGTCCAATAAGCTTTGATTACATTTCCAATATCCTCGCCCACGTGGTAAGAGTAATGTATATGCCAATTATCTGATGGTCCGACTGCATTCTATCCGCTATCAACACTTTTTAAACTTTTGGTGACATAAGAAAGAAGTCAAGACAACTAGCTTGATTGAGCCTCTGCCATGTACAGTGGGGAGAACAAGCATTTGATACACTGACGATTTTGCAGGTTTTCCTACTTACAAAGCATGTAGAGGTCTGTAATTTTCATCATATGTACACTGTGAGAGACGGAATCTAAAACAAAAATCCAGAAAATCACATTATATGATTTTTAAGTAATTAATTAGCATTTTATTGCATGACATAAGTATTTGATCACCAGTAAGAATTCCGGCTCTCACAGACCTGTTAGTTTTTCTTTAAGAAGCCCTCCCGTTCTCCACTCATTACCTGTATTAACTGCACCTGTTTGAACTCGTTACCTGTATAAAACACCTGTCCACACACTCAATCAAACAGACTCCAACCTCTCCACAATGGCCAGGACCAGAGAGGGTGTAAGGACATCAGGGATAAAATTGTAGACCTGCACAAGGCTGGGATGGGCTCCAGGACAATAGGCAAGCAGCTTGGTGAGAAAGCAACAACTGCTGGCGCAATTATTAGAAAATGGAAGAAGTTCAAGATGATGGTCAATCACCCTCGGTATGGGGCTCCATGCAAGATCATGCAATGATCATGAGGAAGGTGAGGGATCAGCCCAGAACTACACGGCAGGAACTGGTCAATGACCTGAAGAGAGCTGGGACCACAGTCTCAAAGAAAACCATGAGTAACACACTACGCCGTCATGGATTAAAATCCTGCAGCGCACGCAAGGTCCCCCTGCTCAAGCCAGCGCATGTCCAGGCCCATCTGAAGTTTGTCAATGACCATCAGGATGATCCAGAGGAAGAATGGGAGAAGGTCAGGTGGTCTGATGAAACAAATATAGAGCTTTTTGGTCTAAACTCCACTCGCCGTGTTTGGAGGAAGAAGAAGGATGAGTACAACCCCAAGAACACCATCCCACCCGTGAAGCATGGAGGTGGAAACATCATTCTTTGGGGATGCTTTTCTGCAAAGGGGACAGGACGACGGCACCGTATTGAGGGGAGGATGGATGGGGCCATGTATCGCAAGATCTTGGCCAACAACCTCCTTCCCTCAGTAAGAGCATTGAAGATGGGTCGTGGCTTTTGTCTTCCAGCATGATAACGACCCGAAACACACAGCCAGGGCAAATAAGGAGTGACTCCGTAAGAAGCATCTCAAGGTCCTGGAGTGGCCTAGCCAGTCTCCAGAACTGAACCCAATAGAACATCTTTGGAGGGAGCTGAAAGTCCGTATTGCCCAGCGACAGCCCCGAAACCTGAAGGATCTGGAGAAGGTCTGTATGGAGGAGTGGGCAAAAATCCCTGCTGCAGTGTGTGCAAACTTGGTCAAGAACTACAGGAAACGTATGATCTCTGTAATTGCAAACAAAGGTTTCTGTACCAAATATTAAGTTCTGCTTTTCTGATGTATCAAATACTTATGTCATGCAATAAAATGCACATGAATTACTTAAAAATCATACAATGTGATTTTTGGGATTTTTGTTTTAGATTCCGTCTCTCACAGTTGAAGTGCACCTATGATAAAAATTACAGACCTCTACATGCTTTGTAAGTGGGAAAACCTGCAAAATCGGCAGTGTATCAAATACTTGTTCTCCCCACTGTATATCTCACTAGGTCAGGATATTTAAGCCTCCATATATCCACTAGTTCCAATATATCAATGACAGTCATGATTTCCTTAAGAGCATGAGGGTGATAGTTTGTAGTGTGATTTCCTTTATGGTCCATTGAGGTATTTAAAACAGTATTAAAATCTCCCACCATAATAATAGAGTCTTGTAGGAATGATAATTTATTATATAGACTTTCAATGAAGCGTGGATCATCATTATTTGGTCCGTAAAGGTTAATGACCCATATCGGTTTATAGTCCAATAACAGTTTTAAAATCGTCCATCTACCTTACGGATCTGTTTGGACAATTTGCACATTCGGAGCAAAATTACTGTTGATTAATATCACTTTTGAGTTTCTTTCTCCATGGGAGAAGTATATTTCCCCCCCCAGTCCTTTTTCCACACAACAATAAATATTATATTCCTTCTCTTTGAGCCAGGTAAATATTGTTCTTCTTTTCTTCTTATCTTCTAAGCCAATACAATTATAACTGTCTATACTTATATTCCCACCATTTACCACAACGTGATACACGTTTCAAATCAATTTATCATGAATATATGTTTGTACATTTACCATTAAAAAGTACCATAGTGATTGAGTGTCCATCTAGCTCACCTGTTTGGCGCTGCGTTCGAACACCACGTACTGCTGGCACTGCTCCAGGCGCCGTTTCTTCATGGTCCAAAAGTGCAGAACCCGGTTCTCCCTCTGGAGCAGCTCATTGAGGATGGCTAGAGAGGAGAAGGAGACCAGGGAGCACAGAAAGAAGTTAGCATATCGTCAACACAGTGGTTTCAAACACAACCCAAACTAGTCCATATAGTCCATATAGGACATAAGAAACTAGAAGTTCAACTGAACGTGAAAAGAAATATTTCATAAAGAAAAAGAGCAATAAAAGAGTTAGTAACAGTAATGTATAAGGTCTGGTGCTCAGTAGTCAATATTTGTGCGTTCCAAATGACACCCTATTATTCCCTATATAGTTCACTACTTTTGACCAGCGCTGGTCAAAAGTAGGCGTGCAGTGAGTCTGGGGAGACGCACTCCACAAATTAAATATTATTATTATTAGCTACTATAATGTGAATAGGGTGCCATTTAGGACACAAGCCCATGATCGTGTAATAGGGCTGTTGTGACTGACCTTTAACCTGCTGCTCGGGTCCTCTGGCGTGGCCTGAAGCACCAGGTATACCCACGTTGTTCCTGTGGATATACTTCAGGAACACCTCAGCATTTCTCCTGGCCAACGTGCATGCCTGGGACACAAGAAGGGACATTGTCGAAACAGGAACATTGCAACGGACAACATATCCACAACTACCATCCAGAATACATTCTGTAAAGGGAAAATCAATATGAATCCTAATGGCTATGTGTTGCAGAATTCAGTGGGACCCATCTGAAGAGAATCAGACAGACAGAACAGCCCGAGTTCATGGTCTGTGAATATGCAGCAAATGAATGATCCACAGAACATGGGTTGCGTCCCAAATGGCCCCTATTCCCTATAGTGCACTACTTTTGTCCAGAGCCCTAGTAAAAAAGTAGACAAAAAGTTGTGCCCTACTGGTGTTATTCCATGCAGCACTGGTGTCAGTTTTGGGAGGTGTGTTTTCATCACCCTGGGTGATTCTTAGGAGCTGGGGGAGTTAGGGTGAAGTTGCCCCTAGTTATTCTTGGGTCAGTTTTGCATTTCCCTTATTTGGGGAAGCTGATCTGTACCATTGGGAAACTTCATGCTCTCGCCTAGTTATAGATCTAGGATCAGAATCCCCTCCACCAATCATATCCTTAACCATTAGTTTAAGGGGGAAATGCATAACTGACCCAAGATTAGCGTCCAGGGGCAACTTCACCCTCCCTAGGAAGGAGCAAACTATTGACAACGTCAGAAATGCTTCAAAAGGGTGATGAAAATATAAGTCTGCATTAAAAAAAAAATCTTTCTACGAAAGTAATTTCTGTATGGAGGTCAACGAGAGAGTGTCGAATTTGGTCAACAAAAGATTTAACCTTTCATTTGCTACAAGAGGCTTATTTGATCAAACATAACATTCTTAATGGTTAGTTTGTCACGAATGCACTGATATAAGTGGATGCACGTGGCATTTCATCAACTTAAAAATGTAAAAAATAAAATATATAGAGTTGTGCCTGTTGTTCACATGTATATCTGCCCTCTCATTGGCAAGAATTGTCCATTCCAATCTCACCTCATGTATTTCCATTGTTAGAGCGGTCATTCAAATATCTTGTCAATATAATAGAAAATCTTTATTGGAGGTTAATACAAACACAGCAATGACGATCTTGTTTGTCTAAATCTGCTTCTCATTCTGTACATGTGGTATTCCGAAAATGAAAGGATCGAGCAGAGCAGAGAGATGCAGAAGACGGAAGAAGAAGACAATAAAAAAAGGAGAAGGGAGAGGAATGAAATGTTAGCAACACTAGCTAGTTACTTTTGAAAGAGCTGTTTTAAGAGCCTTTTTAGCTAGCTGGCCCGCCATTAGCCAGCTAATGTTAGCTAGCTCGCTAATGTTAGAAAGCTAGCTAATGTATTAGCTTGCTAATATTGCTCTCGCTATTTATTCTGTAACGTTAGCTAGTTTCAAGTGTACATTTTATTACTGTCGTCCTTACATAGTTAGTGATACCACTGAATTTTCCCTGGAAGTTTTCCATTTTGATTCTAGCTAGCAAGCTGGGTCATTATGCTGTTATGCATTTGCCGCGTTTGGGGAAAAGGAACAAAGAGGGGTGGCGACGGTTCTTGATCTTGAGTCAATGACCCAGCTAGTGTGGCTACTAGCTAGTTAGCTAGTTAGCTTCATCTGTTTGTTTGCTAAGTTTGTAGCTAAATGGGATTGCTAGCTAGCTACGTATTTATCTGTACTGTAAACTAGCTAATTGTCTGTGTTGGTTTATTATTTCAATTGCAGACGAACACAATGTACCGCCACAGACAAAGGAGGCACAGGGAATAGGGAACCATTTGAGACACAACCATGTTGCTCTGCTGTACCTTGAGGAATGCTTCCTTCTGCTCCAGGTGTTTGCTGATGAGGGGGATGACATGGTCCGTCTCAGCCATGGCTCCCAGCTTGTCATGGCCACCACACCAGTCCTCATCTCTCCTGTACTCTTGCTCCAGACTCTCCAGCACACTGCACACCTGAGGAGGGCACAGGGGTCTCAGTTAGTCTTTATGCTAGGTTGGACACAATTTCGAGGTGCCATCACAGAACAGGACATTATACCAATATGCAGCCTTTTCTATAGGGACAGGATGACAAGATGGAGGCCATCCAGGCCACCACCACCATTTGTCTCAATGGATGGGAAACGCTCAAAGTGGTTCTTGAGTGATTCCGACATACCTAAAAACAATTCAGGGAGCGCTATGTGGGGGTGGTGTGGACACACACCTGCTCTGAGGTCTTGTAGAAGGCCACAGAAGCATTGACCAGCTTGAGTCGATCCTCCATCTTGAGCATGAGCTGTTGCCAGTGCATGGCCACCTTCTCGGCGCAGGCCCGTATGCCGTCCGGGTCAAAATGGCCTGCCTGGAGCATGACCTCAGCCTTCTGCTGCACCTGCAGGGCACTCTGGTGCGTCTTCTGGAGGGAATTGGCATGGAAAAGGGACTGGGGGGCGGGGACACAGAGAGAGAAGAAGAGAGAGGGGTTGTTTAGGTTCAGGGTAAGTGACATGACAATGTTACATGATCATGTGTTAATTTTAACAGTGTAAATATGATGTTTTTTAGAAACTGAACATGTGCCAAGACTTCATATATTATTTTGCGGAAATGGGTTTTCTACAATGTTGTTTTTTGGGGCTGAACCATAGGTGAGGCATGGTAATGTTAAACCTTCTTTTCTAAAGACTTGATATATGCCATTGACTGTAGTCCAGTCTAGTCTGGTGCTTGCAAGGCATTCTGGGAGCATGGGTATCCTTTGGACATCATTGCCTATGTGATTAAAACCTTCCAATAAATGATGATTTCAATTTGATGTTTGGTTTTATTAAAAGAAAGATGCAAAAATATGAGAGGCTTGAAGATAAGTGACATTTCATTAGCTACTTGTCTGGAGCTGTCGAAAGATACTGTCACGCTAGGAATAAATGCAATTATCTGTCCATATGGCCTCTCCATGTCTAGGTCCCAAATTGCACCCTATCCCCTATGAAGTGCACTACTTTTGACCATGACCCTGGTCAATAGTAGTGCACGATATAGGGAATAGGGTGCCATTTGTGATGTAACTTCGTCTGCACTTCTCTCATTTTTCCTCATCTCATATATATACTGTGTACAACACATTAGGAACACCTTCCTAATATAGAGTTGCACCCCCTTTAGCCCTCAGAACAGCCTCAATTCCTCGAGGTATGGACTCTACAAGGTGTCGAAAGCGTTCCACTGGGATGCTGGCCCATGTTGACTCCAATGCATTCCACAGTTGTGTCAAGTTGGCTGGGTGTCCTTTGGGTGATGGACCATTCTTGATACACATGAAAACTGTTGAGCGTGAAATAAAACAGCAGTGTTGCAGTTCTTGACACACTCAAATCGGTGCGCCTGGCACCTACTACCATACTCCATTCCAAGGCCCTTAAATAGTTTGTCTTGCCCATACACCCTCTGAATGGCACACATACACAATCCATGACTCAATTGTCTTTGTCTCAATGCTTAAAAATCATTCTTTAACCGGTCTCCTTCCCTTCAGCTAGACTGATTAAAGTGGATATAGCAGGTGACATCAATAAGGAATCATAGCTTTCACCTGGTCAGTCTATGTCATGGAAAGAGCAGGTGTTCCTAATGTTTTGTACACTCAGTGTATGTTGTCCTCTGGAAAGAGTATATTCAGTTGTAGCAGTGTCAAATGGCATTTTTTTGGTTTTTGCTTAGCTATGTTGCACTACATCACAAAGGAAAAAATAAATCAGAATTGAACAGAAATGCATTTTTACAAGTCTATTCAATCTTACAGAATTACACCCATAGAGGCAAACGACCATGTTGTGCTGCCAGCACCAGGCCTGATTTACAACCATAAATCCACCAGAGAAAGCTAATAGAGGAGAAAAGGAAATAAAGCCGTCAAGAGTAATTCAACATTTCTGCACTTACACAAGAATGAGCACAGTGTTTAACTTTAAGTTACTACTTAATCAAAAACATTACAACTTATGTGTTATCATACACCCAAAAAAAGAGGAATTGTTTCCAAAGGGAATACGAGCAATTGAGTTTGTCCTTTGAATGAAAAATCCATTGAAAATATCTGCAGAAAAGGAACGAGAAGAAAATGTACCGTCACATAACAAACAAGGAATTTCATTTCTACATGAGTCCCATTACCTAACTCTAGAAGCCTTCCTAAACTATAACGTAAAGCAGGTCCGCATCTCAAATGGCTCTCTATTCCCTTTATAGTGCACTACTTTTGACCAGGGCTCATAGGGCTCTGGTCAAAAGTAGTGGACTTTATAGGGAATAGGGTGCCATTTGGGATGCATGCCAGGTTTCTGGTCCACAGCTAATGGAGGGCCAGGGGAATGCTGACTCCCCATGAAAGCATAGGACCAAGAGCCATAAACCTTTCATAAAGCATCAATCTTATAGGAGTATATATCACATAACAGTCACTGGTTCATCTAGAACGCTCTGTCAATGTAGTTACTTTTACAATATCCATTTTGCATCTAATATGATATAATCAGGTAAATCCAGACTTAAGTCCCTTAAAGGGTCATCTATGATTGCTACTTCTATTTGTTTTACTTTTAGAATTATTGATACGATCAGGTCCAAAATGATTTCCTTGATAAAGATGAGCAAAAAAGACGGTATAATAGTATATTATGTATATTAATACAAATACTGGATATATGTCACGACTTCCGCGGAAGACGGTCCCTCTCCTTGTTCGGGCGGTGTTCGGCAGTCGACGTCACCACTTTCTAGCCATCACTGATCCATTTTTCATTTTCCATTGGTTTTGTCTTGGCTTCCTTCACACCTGGTTCCAATCCCATTAATTACATGTTGTGTATTTAACCCTCTGTTTCCCCTCATGTCCTTGTCGGAGATTGTTTTATTGTATGTTATGTGCAAGTCATGTGTCGGTGTGCGACGGGTTTTGTACCCGCTTATATATATTTTTTGTATATTTTGGTTTTTGGAGTTTTATGAGCACTTATTAAACGACTCCGTTTATACCAAGTTTGTTTTCCTGTGCCTGACTTCCCTGCCACTGACACACACCCATTACACTATATTTTATGCTCACAAATGCAGAAAGAGATATTATTTTAAACAAATACAATTCCACAGAGAAAAAGATTTTGTTTAATAATATATATATATTTCCTCTCAAAGAGATATGGGTGAAAATGATTGGCATCCCTCTTTTCAATACCTCCCCTTGCGAGGATGTCGGCACTGAGCCTTTTTGCTAAATGTTTTATGAGATTGGAGAACACGTTGGGAGGGATCTTAGACCATTCCTCCAAACAGAATACTTCTAGATCCTTGATATCCTTTGTCTGCGCTTATGGACTGACATCTTCAATTCAAACCACAGGTTTTCAATGGTGTTCATGTCCAGAGACTGAGATGGCCATTGCAAAATGTCAATTTTGAGGTCAATTATCCATTTCTTTGTGAATGTTGATGTGTGCTTCGGGTTACTGTATTGCTGGAAAATCCACTTGCGGCCAAGATTCAGCCTCCCAGCAGAGGCAACCAGGCTTTTGGCTAAAATGTCCTTGAACTGGGTAAAGTTCATGATGCTGTTGACCTTAACAAGGGCCACAGGACCAATTGAAGCCAAATAGCCCCATAAACATCAAAAATTCATCACCATATTTTACAGTAGGTATGAGGTTATTGTCTGCTGATGTATTCTCAGAAGAGGCTCCAAAACCCACCATTGGTGTGCGTGGCCAAAAAGCAAAATGTTCATGTCACCTGACCAAAGCACCAGGCGTTTGTTTACATTTTGTTGGATGACGTGAGAATTGAGCTCTTTGGCCACGCACACCAGCGGTGGGTTTGGCGTCGAAATAAGGACGCATAAGCAGAAAAGAACCCCATACCTACTGTAAAATCTGGTGGTGGATGATCAAGGATGTATGGCGGGATGGTCTAAGATCCCTCCCAACGTTTTCTTCAATCTCATAAAACATTTGAGAAAAAGGCTCAGTGCCGTTACTCTCGAAAGGTAAGGTATTGAAAGGGATGGAAAAAAGTATCACTAGTTAAACAGAAGCTCTTTCTCTGAGCAATTGTATTCGTATAAAATAATATAATTTAATATAATTGACCTTTTTTTGAGTTGCCTACAATACAGTTCAGTCTTTGTATCATTTATTTGATGATTTATTTCATGCTAAAGGTGCAGGTCATTGATTCTTGAAGATTATGTAACTAATAAAGGCCTCATAGTGAGTTTGGTTCAACTGTCGTGCCCCATCAGTACCCAAAATATAAGCTTGTTTTACCTCATCCCTCAGCCGGTTAACAAAAAAAGTGGCGGGGTATCGCTGTGTTGTCGTTTGAATCCCAGATTGCTCCTTTCTCTCTATAGGTCCCAATAGAAACCTGATGTATGGAGAGGGTGAAAATGAATGTGTGTGTGTGTGTGTGTGTGTGATAGGCCACTGTGTTGGCTTTCTAGGGTAAATATGTTTGTTTCCCCCAAAGAGAGGAAGGGATGGTGATTACATTAAGAAAACTCCCTCTACACCCTGCACAGTGATTTCATTAAAGTTAGCTAATAGGTTCTTAAAGGGCTTATTTTCATTCCCCCAAATCGATTCCAGAGCTGTGCTGGACAGGATTCAGCACACATGCACACGCACGCACGCACCCACACAAACACATATACACACAGGTATACACACGCAAACACACACACAGTCTTGGGTGGTGGTTCTTGGGCTGGAACAGGCCTCCGGATCCAGGCTTCACTACTCGGAGTCAGAGCCACTGCAGAGCCAGACTGTGTGCCAGGTCACCAGCGTGCTGTGTGTGTGTGTGTGTGTGTGTGTCGGTGCTGAAACAGGACTTTACCAAGCAGCCCCATCCTGTGTGTGAGCGCTGCCGTCATGCTCAGAGCAGCAGCTATTTAAAGAGCTGAAGGAAAACAACCAGTGCACTGTTTCCCCCAGATAGTGTGTGTGTGTGTGTGTGTGTGTGTGTGTGTGTGTGTGTGTGTGTGTGTGTGTGTGTGTACCTGAGCCTGTGTAACGTTGACAGACAATGTTTGAGCGGGTGTGTGCATCTGCGTGTGTGTGTCTTAACGGTATACGGAGTTCACACCAAATATGCCGTTGCGTTTAGCTGTGTTTACACTTCGTGCATGCTTGTGTGTGTGTGTGTGTGTAGTTTAATGACAGCGCACGTTGCAGTGATTAGCCTGGTCAGTCAGCTTGGTTTTGGGGAGGGGGGAGCAGGTACCTCGATGGCCAGCTGGAACTGCTCATGCTCCCTCTGGAGTTGCTCTGCCTCTGACAGCGAGCTGGCATTCACCATGCTGGCGTTCAGCATGGACTCCCCGTTCCGGATCCAGCCCAGGACCTGCAGGGCGGACACACAGAGAGGAGAGGAGTTTAGAGTTTACATTGGTACAGTACAGTTAGATCTAGGCCAGAGGAGGGAGGCTGGTGAGGGAGGATGTCTCATAATAATGGCTAAAATAGAATGGTACCAAACCTATGAAAACCATGTGTTTGATATGTCGGATACCATTCCATTTATTCCGTTCCAGCCATAACTATGAGACTGACCTTTAAAATGCCACCAGACACCACTGGTCTGGGCAACCATCAGCTCACGGGAAGCTATGGTCAAATGTGGCTAGAAGAACTGGTTGGTGTAACGTAACACAATACAGTATTCAATAATGTCACTTTTTTAGGACTATGAACATGCTCAGTCATGGTTCGCCTCAAACGGCAGTTGAAAACGTCAGAGGGACAGACTGAGTCAGACCTAGAAATACCAAAAGTCAGGCTTATGTAATGCATATCTAATGCGATCCCAAAATAAAGCATGAGATCAAACTAGAGGCACACAGAGCTTTGGTATAGTTAGTTGCGCTTCATAAAAGCACAGCTTGGTGGCATAGTTCAACATAAACAAGGGGATAAACTAGGATTAGCAGTACTATAATCTTCACGGGCATATTAACGATTAGATATTACACGTGTTCCCTTCTGTTCATTTAGGAATCCCATGAGGGATTAGAAACATATGGATCATTTTCTCTAGCTTCCTGAAACTCAGAGAACGGCTATGCAGAGGATATGGCTCGTCAGTACCACTCTCTTTCTTTCTACCTTTCTTTCTTTCTTTCTTTCTTTCTTTCTTTCTACCTTTCTTTCTTTCTTTATCCCTTCCTTCTTTCCTTCCTTCCTCCCCCTCCCTCCCTTCTGCCACATCCTCTTTCTCTCTCTCTCTCTCTCTCTGTCTCTTTCTCTGTCTCTTTCTCTGTCTCTCTCTCTGTCTCTCTCTCTGTCTCTCTCTCTCTGTCTCTCTCTCTGTCTCTCTCTCTGTCTCTCTCTCTCAGCCCTTCCCTTTGCTACACCTTTTCCCCCTCCCCTCCCTTCTCCCCTCCCTCCATTACCAACCACACTACCTGGACTGGGCACCGTCCCAGAAGCCTCCTTCATAGCTACTCTCCAGCAATCAGCCCTATTACCATTAGGATGCGTCATGCAAAGTGGAGCCTCTTCACTCCCAGGTCCCCGGTGAGAGCAGTTTGGCCCTCAATTACAACCGTCCAAATGAGATTAGTGCAGAAGGAAGCTGGCGCGAGATGAGGAAAGAAACTGCGGACGGTGTGAGGGAAGCCAGCCACCATCTGTGGTAGGGTTATGCGGCTGCATGGCTATAGATTTTTCACCACTGGCTAGCTAGCGCTACTGCAAATGGTGATGGGATTTGCAGTACGTCATAACATGAGTAATTCATCTAGTAAGTAAAAAAGTAACGAGCCGCAATGACTCATAGGAGCCTGTTTCCTGTTGCGTAAGGCAGCTCGACGTACAAGTACACCCCCTGAACAGGACACTAGTCTATGACAGAGCCTTACCTCCAATCTATCTCCTGAACACCGAGTGTCAAGTGGAGACGGATTGGTTCCCATTCCTACAGTCTTTGCTACGATTCGGCCGGGGATCGAACTCCCAACCTTGCAATCTCAGGGCGGACACTCCAACCACAAGGCCACTGAGTCGGTTCACTGATCTAACAGTGCACACTGTTTCATTCATTTCTCCTATATAAAGTATATATGAGGGACACTTTCACCGGGGAAGTACGACTGAGATCGACATCTCTTGTTCCCTGGGAGCCCTGAGACTTGAGAAACAGTCAATAACAGCAAGAGCAGTAACTCTACTGACTATCTACATGTGGCGTACATTATGTGTGTCACTAGCACTGCGACAAATATCATCCATTATTTACGGAAACCGCAGCATTTATCCAATAAATATCCACTTGCATTGATATTGAGGCTGAATCATTTATGGTTATATTTCATTTGACTTTAAGAGGTGATTTGCTACGTGGATGGTCCGGCAGACTTCAGTTTGAGAGAGCGATCCAGACGATTTTATTCCTCTGTATTTCCACAGTTTGTATATGTCTTGCATAGTGAGGAAGGCACACAGCTAAATGTGCTCTCTGTCAAACTGTCATTCAGATTGAAATTTCCCCAGAGAGCTTGCTCTCTCAGAACACGTCCCAAATGGCATTCTACTCCCTACGTAGTCCATAGGGCTCTAGTCAAAAGTAGTGCACTATATAAGGAATAGGGTCACATTTGAGAGGCAAGCTCAGATTGACACAGACAATACATTACTAGCCTGTCTGAGAAGTGATTCAATAATCGAGTTGAGCATTTCTCAATGGCACTGGCATACATTGACTTCACATTTGACTCTAGGCCATACAGGCAGATCAGTAGGCAAAAATGTTTGAGAGGAGCGAACAGCTGTCTTCACCAAGAAGCTAATTCAAGCCAGTCATTGATCAAACACTGAGCCACTGACTGTTTGATGTAGGGTGCATTCTGCTGGGTGGATGTGCGTGTATATTTGCACGTGCGGGTTTGCGTGTGTGTGTGTGTGTGTGTGTGTGTTTGCGTGAGTGTGTGTGTGTGTTTGAGACAGCCCTGGACTCTCACCAGTCCAGTTCGCCCTCGTTACCCCTCTAATATATAAGCATGGGTGTACACCCACCTGTTTGACCTCTGACTGCAGATGGCGGAGCTGCAGACACTCCTGCAGTCTCTTCTGGGTCTGGTCAGCGCTGACGTCCAGCTCATGCTGCTTCTCATGGAGGAACTCCAGCAGCTCCTGGACCTGAGTGGCCAGATCCACCTCTTTCTCCCCAGTCAACTCAATGCCTAGAACACCACACAGGCACGATGGTCATTACGACATGAAATCATACAGTCACAAGTAGTTACATACCATACATGAAGCTTTGCATTTGTCCTGTTTTCAGACAAACTGGTTGAAACAATGTTGTCCCCATGTTACTTCCACCAAATAATGAAACGTGATGGTGTTGAATTAACGTGGAAAACTGATATTTATTTTTGTCTTTTTTTCACTGAACTTTAAATCCAATGAGATGGTTAGCATTATTGTTGAGAGCCCTACTGGCCCAGGTCAAAAGGTGTACACTATATAGTGAACGGGGTGCCATTTGGAATGCTCCCATACAGTTGAGTGTTTCGCCGTGCAATGCGTGACCTCATAAGGTAATATAAACTGGACCACTAGGTGGAGATAGTGCACTAGTTCTTCTCCAATGAACACCAGCTAATTTCTCTCCGCCTTGTTCTTTCTCAATGAATGAAATCACCCGACTTAAAAAGACAACACTTCACTTCAATGTCTAATTAAATCATTACTGGGGACTACCCAAAACCACAGGGTTATCAAGTGTATCTGAGGAGACAAGAAAACAGTGAGTGCGTTCCAAATGGCACACTGTGCGCCCTGGTCAAAAGTAGTGCACTTCAAAAGGAATATGGCACCATTTAGGACGCAGGCATAGTGTGGAGTACCACTCCAAAAAACATTGATACAAATATCTATACTGTACAGGTTCAAATGTGACCCTTACACTGGGCTAATTCAATCTTCCAGGGGGAAATATTGTGGAGAGTCCAGCCCACACCTTTGGAGGGCTTAAGTCTCCTTTGGACAGGAACGAGGGGGATGTCACAGACCACACAGTCCATGAAGGGCACACGAGGGTGGCCCAGATTGAGTGCTTTCCCCAGAGTGCCATTTGGGATGCAGCCCAGGCCTAGAATTAAACCCCATGCAGTGCAGTGAAGAGGGTAAGAGGATTGTGCTGAGGGGGAAGGTAAAGCCTTGCTTTTCAAACCTAATTCCTGACTCCTCTCCCTCTCTCTCCAGATGGTGAACTCCACCGATGTTCAGATAAGACTTCTACTACCCCTCTGAACCTCTACTGCTACCAACCTCCCTCCATCCCTCACAACCATCAGATCCTTCCACATGAGCCCAAGTCAGGTGTCCGGTGGATGGACCGCTGCTCTCTCTGAGTTGGCAGGGCAGCAAACCTACCCATTTACTCTCCTGTCCCTCTCTCTTAACCCATTCTACGCCTAGCCCGGTGACATAGCTGTAGCCGTAGACTCTCATGGCAGAACTACACACCATGTGAGTTGCGCGACCTTTACATCATGCAGAACAGACACGTCCAGTGACAAGAGCGTCATTAGGGAGAAAAAGAGATGCAGCTGAGTGTCCCCCCCCCACCTATCGCTGCACAATATGAGTGGCTGTCAGTGTTCACCTGAGGCCTGGACCTCCATGATGTACTGGTGCAGGTCCTGTCCCTGCTGCATCACCTCGAAGGTCATGTTGTTCATGGCCAGCTTGCGCTCCGTGTGGCGCTGCAGCCGCTGCTCGGCCAGGGTCAGGTCCTCCGAGTTGAAGTCGTTCACCTGGCGCAGCAGGTCCTCGTTCCACGCGTCCAGCTCCGCCGTCACCTGCAGGGAGAGCAGAGGGCAAAGGTCAGAGGTTAACAATGTCGTTAGTGTTACACCCGGATGGCACACCTGGGAGGGGGGGAGTACGAGTGCTGATCAGGTCCCCTCTGTCCATCTCGTCTTATTCGTCGTGGGATGCTGATCCTAGATCAGCATCCCTACTCTGGTACACTGATAGTCTTGTCATTAAGTTATTACGTGCAGCTCAGATGATATGGTGAAACAATACCACAGCCAAATCTCTTCCCTTAGGCATACGGTACATTTATAAGAACAGTATATAGCTCTCCCCATATTATAGTTCATAATGACATCATTGCATAACCCAATGGTAATTCACAGCACGTCTCAGGTCTAGGACATACTAGGAGAGCAGCACTGCACTGCACGTAGTTATCTATCAAAGTCAACTGACATTAGATCTCTCCAAGCCTTACGCTACGATCATTAGATTACTGTGTGGCCAGCAGATGGGCACAGTACACAGTAGCCCCCCCCCCACTCCCATCGACCTGCCACCTGAGCCCCCTCTCCCCCCTCTCCCAGCCGCCGTCTTCCCGCTCACACCTCGATGGTGTACTGCTCAAAGATGCGTAGCTGCAGGAAGATGTCCAGTTTGATTTTCCTCTCGTGGAACAGCTCCTCCATCTGGCCCTGGGCCTCGTCCAGGTGCTGCAGGACACTCTCGATGTGGGCGATGGAGCTGTTGTGGGGCATCTTGTTGGTGGACATTGCAGCGTCCCTGGAGCCCAGGAGGAGGGAGGGAGGGGGGAGAGAGAGAGAGAGGAGAGGAGGAGGGAGGGAGGGGGAGAGAGAGAGAGAGAGAGAGAGGAGAGAGAGAGAAGAGAGAGAGAGAGAGAGAGAGAGAGAGAGAGAGAGAGACAAGAGAGAGAGAGAGAGAGAGAGAAGAGAGAGGGAGAGCGAGAGAGAGAGAGAGAGAGAGAGAGAGAGAGAGAGAAGAGAGAGAGCGAGAGAGGAGAGAGAGCAGAGAGAGAGAGAGAGAGAGAGCGAGAGAGAGAGAGAGAGAGGGAGCGAGAGAGAGAGAGAGAGAGAGAGAAGAGAGAGAGAAGAGAGAGAGAGAGAGAGAGAGAGAGAGAGAGAGAGAGAGAGAGAGAGAGAGAGAGCGCAAGAGAGGAGAGAGAGATAGAAGAGAGAGAGACAAGAGAGAGAGAAGAGAGAGAGAGAGAGAGAGAGAGAGAGAAACCTGAGCTGTGAGACAGGCAGCAATAAGACCAAGGCTCAAATGGCAACCTATTAACGTCCTCCCTTTATTGCGCACTATCTTTGACCAGGGCCCCTAGGACTCTAGTAGTGCCCTATAGAGAATAGCAAAATAGACACAATGGGGGTGTTCTTGTCATGGTGTTCAATAAGAGAGGTTGTAAAATATGCAATAAACGAGGCAGCTCTATGGAATAGCCTAATTGCCCGCACTGTAAAGGCACTGTAGTCCATTCCTGCGGTCAAATGACCTAGTGTCAGAAATACATATATATATATATTTTTACAGAAACGAAATGACAAAATGCAGACCTACAGTATTTTTGCTAAATACGTTGACTTGATGCCATTTGCAGTCCACACCGTTCTAAGCGGCTCCAATAGCATTCACACTGCCGTAGGAGTCAGGACTACTGTAAATTGCATTATGGCTGATCATGGACATGCCAGACATTGTCAATAAGCCAGATGAAATGAATTCTTGATTAAGGCCTAAAAAGAGAACAAATAATTCTAAAAATTCTAACATTTTGAACAGAACAACAACTTGTTTTAAATAGGCTATGTTACACTTACAGGCACCATCATTTCTCTCCGTGGGCGTATAATATTAAAACAACGCAGATATGGAGGGTTTAACGCACATCCAAACGTTTCACAGTAGCTGGACAGAGATCTAACATAAAGAAGAAAGGGAGAATGTCCACTCACCGTTATACTGCTTCCAAATAGACCTGTGCTTTATGAACATAATCAGGGGCCAAATCTTTTCTCCACAGTCTTGACTACTTTGCGATTACATCGGTCAGACAAAAAACAGCCTTAATTGAGAGGAGGGGAGACTATGCTTGGTTTTTAATGAAATAAAACAAAATGGGAATTTAAAATAAAAAATAAAAATGATGTTTCTAAATACAAAGTATACAGGCACCAAAAGCCCATTGGGCTACTCTTGTACCATGCGCGTATAAACGGTGATCGGCACGGCTGGATAGGCTGTCAAAGTTCATTCCGTAACCAACTGCGTTACAGGTTGGTCTTAAATATCCCCATCAGCGCCGTCTGAAATTAGCACTTTGGGTCAGGTTAAGGACACACCTCAAATATTTCCACCCCGACCATCTGAGCTCATATAAGACAGGTAGCCTGGTTGTTAGGGCTGATAAATGCCTGCGCGCCAGTTTTTACATGATGAAATTGCAAACTTAACACCAGCCGAAAAGAAATCGACAGATGTCTTATAATTTTATACTTTGGTTTTAAATTACATTTGCCTGTGTGATCCTGATTTAGCCCACTGCTGTAAAAGGTTAACACACCTGCCCCTGGAGTGGATTAGCAATTACAACACCTATCACAATGCAGTATTAAACTTTGAGTGCTTCCCAAATGGCACCCTATAGGATGGGACACAGCCTTATAGTACAGCAATCTATATCTGTTCTCGGACACTTGACACTCTCTCCCACACATGGGTCTGTGGCCCATAAAACAAGCGAGTGTGTTTTGTTGACTGCAGTGAAATGGCATCATATTTCCATCGCTCTTGACAGTACACTCTTAGACAAAAAGGTGCTAGGAGAACCATTTGAAGAACCCATTTTGGTTCCAGGTAGAATCCCTTTGAGATCCATTTAGAACCTTTTCCACAGAGGGTTCTACATGGACTGAAAATAGTTCTACCTGGAACCAAAAAGTGTTCTCCTATGAGGACAGCCAAATTACCCTTTTGGAACCCTTTTTTCTAAGAGTGTACAGTATAAATCGTCTCAGAGTAGGAGTGCTGATCTAGGATCAAGTCCCCCCCGTCCGTGTAATTTTATTCATCATGATCTAATAGGCAAAACTGATCCTAGATCAGCCCGTAATTCTCCCCACTGTCCCCTGGTGGAGGCCTCTGTAGCAACACCCCGGGGTGAAGTTTCCCCTAGGTTCAGATCTAGGATCAGCTTCCCCCATTCCTAACCTTATCCCTTAGTGGGGGAAATGTAAAACTGACTCCAGATCAGCATATAGGGCAACTTCACCCTAAATGTAGCACATACAGCACTGACCTGAGCTGCTGGATGAGATCCTCTCCCTCCTTGATGACGTTAAGCGTAGCCTCCAGGGTGGCCGTCTGCTGCTGCTGGAACTGCTTGATGAGCTCCTGGACTGACTCCACCGAGTCTGAACACACCTCCTCCAACAGCTCCTTCTGCAGGTCCTCCATCCACGTCCACAGCTGGAGGGAGAGAGAGAGGGATGGATGACGGGAGGAAAGAAGGGAGGGTGAGAGAGAGAGAGAGAGGGAGGGAAGAAGGAAGGATGACGGGAGGAAAGAAGGGTGAGAGGGAGAAAGAGAGAGAGAGAGAGAGAGAGAGAGAGAGGGAGGGAAGGATGATGGGAGGAAGGGTGAGAGAGAGAGAGAGAGAGAGAGAGAGAGAGAGAGAGGGAGGGAAGGATGACGGGAGGAAAGAAGGGAGGGAGAGAGAGAGAGAGAGAGAGGGAGGGAAGAAGGAAGGATGACGGGAGGAAAGAAGGGTGAGAGGGAGAAAGAGAGAGAGAGAGAGAGAGAGAGAGAGAGAGAGGGAGGGAAGGATGATGGGAGGAAGGGTGAGAGAGAGAGAGAGAGAGAGAGAGAGAGAGAGAGAGAGAGAAGGAAGGAAGAAGGGTGAGAGAGAGAGAGAGAGAGAGAGAGAGAGAGAGAGAGAGAGAGAGAGAGAGGGACGTTACAACAGAACTCAACATAACTCACAACCTGAGGGTCAGACTGTAAAGGACACAATGGGTGAAACTTTAAGCAGCAATAGTTGTCTAACAGCAATGCACTGACTTAGTAAAATAGACAGTAACTTTTCAGTTTGGCTTCATATGTATAATACGTACGCAGGACGAGTACTCAGCACATACTGTATCTCTCTTTAGACTAATTGTTTGACAGCGGGGAAGAAATAAATCCATTTCCTTTTCCATCTCCACAATTAGAGAACTGCTCTCAAAACTCACCGAAAATAGATGCCCATTTCTCAAACTACACCGCTTATTTATTTATTTTTTAAATCACAGAAAAAAAGATGAACTTGCACTTGAATATTTCAATGAGGGAACAGGAGCTTGAATATACAATTACACACAGCACCTGAAGCGTAATCCGAGTAAATTGGCAGGAGACGTTTGGTTGTGTTGAGGGGGGAATGAATCGCAAAGTTCAGCACCTGCTTCATCATCATTTCAGTATCAGTACACGCTAGCTTGGCAAGATTGTTGTCCCAAATGGCACCCTATTGCCTATTCCTTATCTAAAGTGAACTACTTTTTACCAGGGCCCATATTGGAAATAGGGTCATCATTTGGGATGCAGACTTCCTCACTGTTCGCAGTCAGCTCAAGCTCTACTGAGATGCACTGTTGAGGTTTTTCCTATTTACATAAAAAAAAGGAACTTGCTGGACATAGATTTGGCCTACTAGGCTTGCTGGTCCTCAAAGCATACTCATAGGACATTATGGTAAAAGCAACGCTGCTCTGCCCTTCTCACTCTCTCCGGGTGCAGTGTGTGTGTGAAATGAGTTACTCTCATAACAGTTCATCTAGTATGAATGAAGAGTTTCATTATTTTAGCCATGACAATAACAGCACTTCACTCCGAATGCACCAAGCCATAAAACGATGCCTGCTAAGTGTTCCTCCACAGACAATAATTGCAAGATGGAAATGAGTCAAGATGGTGAGCACCACAAGTGGATGCTCAAGTGTTGTTTGCAACGCTGCAATGAGGTCGACAAAACAGGCGTAGCCTAATCATTGAACCAGATAAGTACAACGGCAAGATCTAGCATGACACAACTCACAACTCTCCAGGAACCACATTCCTAAAAGAATGGCGCACAAAAAAACAACAAAAAACAGGCCTCAGGATACTAACGTCATCACCTCCCTCCAGTGAGACACTGTACTCCATCCCAAATGGCACCCTATTCCCTTTATAGTGCACTAATTCTGACCGGGACCCTATCGACATTCCTATAGGGCTCTGGTCAAAGGTAGCACACTATATAGGGATATCGGGCCATTTGGGGCGCTGTCATCATTTCCACTCGAACCTGTACATTGGCTCACTTCACTCATGACTGTGACTATACACACATGCAGAGGAGATTCTCTTTGTCTTTTGAAGGGGTTAAAAAAAATAATGAATAAAGCAGAGAGTGGCGTTGCCATCTTGGTGGTTCCCATGGTAACCGCTCCCCATGACTGATCTGAGCTCGCTCAGAATTAAACATGCTTCTCTGTGTGACTCCTGCTTCAGCTAATGGATCCTGGCTGTGTTGCGCTGCCCTGGGCATGGCCAGCACCACACAGCTACCACACATTTACAGGTTTCACCACGAACCTGAATTAGGATTAGACATAGGATTAGGGTGAAATAGGTTGTGCATACTATGTGTAATCCCAGGTCTGTAATACTGTAATAGAATATACTGTACAAGCACACACGTCACACTTGCACACAGATTTCACCAGGAACCTGAATTAAGACATGGGATTGGGGTGAAATAGGTTGTGCATAATAGTTGTAATCCTGGGTTAATGTAAATGCTCCAGTCAGAAGACACTTAGAGCATTCTCTGAGAGCATATCAATACTCTATGTCTCATGTGGAGTCCATAGTGAAGTATCCTCCTCCTTCATTTAGTTTGCATCCAAAATGGCACATATTCCCTCTATAGGGCACAGCAATACGTTTGACCAGGGCTCCTGGGGAATAGGCTGCCATTTGGGACACGGAGCGAGAGTGCCAACATCAAGCAGCCTAAACGAACACATGAATGAGCCATTTGGACCCCTATGGGCTCTGGTCAAAAGTAGTCAAAAGTAGGGTGCCATTTGGGAAAAGCCTTGTCCCAGCCATCTCTCGTAATATTGCCCCGAGTGAACATGTGGCAAACACACCGAGCCTTTCCAACAGTTCCTCTGTGTGATTGATAAATCACGGCTCTGATTGCTTTCCTCGTCTGTTTGACGGCACAGTCTGACCGAGCACTCGCAGGGGGAGTCCCAAATGGCACCCTATCCCTGTAAAGTGCACTTCGTTTGACCAGAGCCCATGCTATGGAAAGTGGTCAAAAGTAGTGCCCTATAAAGGGAAAGAGGGCACCACTTGGGATGCGGACCATGTCTCCATGTGGACCACTGTCCAGAATGCAAATTAGTATCTTTCAGCTCACACAGCACAGCAGCCTAAAACCTTATTTCTTTTAGCTAATTGCTGCTTTCTGTTAGTCTGGTAGAAAGTATATTAAATGTCAATCGATATAGAGATAAAACCATAAGCGCGAGCAGAAGGCGGAGGCAGCCGAGGAGAAAGCAGATGAGGGAAATGAAAAAGATTCCTACGTTACGGTGGAGTGATTACCACTCCGTAAATCATAAATTGCTCGGCGGAGCGCATCGGTTTCTTTTACGCGAGCGGAGGAAAACACAAACAACAAAACCTCCCCCTGGCAGTGAACACCACATCAAGCGAGTAACACTAAGTTGAAAGTTGTCAGTAATTGTCCGTTGAGCCGGTGTTGACAGGGATTTGGTGGCATTAGTGATGCATCTGATGCAGTGAGCGTGCCCTCACTAAACTGGCTATTTCGTGTCATTAGGTTTTTAAAAAGCAATGCCATCTCCGTAGACCACTACTACTGACACCGCCCTATGAAGAGAGCGTCCCAAATGACGCCCTATTCGCTATGCAGTGCACTACTTTTGACCAGGGCACATAGTCACCCATTGGGCTCAGGTCAAAGGTAGTGCACTTCATAGGAAAAAGGGGGATGGGATGCTATTGGGATGCTCTTGGTCTCTAAATCAATAAGGGATGTGGCCTTGGCTTTCAGGATAACAATCAGACTCTAGGAGTCTTATCTTAGGCCAATCTAAGCACAGGTTGGTGTGCGTCTTCAGGCCAAGCTCTCAGAGCCCCTGAAAAGCTCAAAATGTCAACTATTAATGAAAGACTTGAGTTTCGTTTCAATCAGAGTCCAACAACATTTCCTGGTCTGGTCTACGTCTCAAATGGCACCCTATTCCCTACATAGTGCACTCTTAGAACAATTGGTGCTATCTAGGACCTAAAGCGGTTCTTCGTCTGTCCCTAATAGGAGAAGCCTTTGAAGAACCCTTTTTTGGTTCAAGATTGAATCTATTTGTGTTCCACGTAGAACCCTTTCCGCAGATAGGGGATTCCACCTGACACAGAACTCAAATCATGGGGAGCAAGCCAGTAACTGGAACACAAATAACATAAATCGGGTTCTCCTACGGGGACAGTCGAAGAACCTTTTTGGAACCCTTTTTGTAGGAGTGCGGTGCCTTATATAGGGGATAGGGTGCCACCTGTGATGCAGCCCGTCATCCATAAGCAATCTACCATATTGCATCATGTCGACATTTATAGTGCACTACTTTTGACTAGAGCCCATAGGGTTTATAGTGCACTACTTTTGACCAGGGCACCTAGGGTTTATAGTACACTACTTTTGACCAGGGCCAATAGGGTTTATAGTGCACTACTTTTGACCAGGGCCCATAGGGTTTATAGTGCACTACTTTTGACCAGGGCCCATAGGGTTTATAGTGCACTACTTTTGACCAGTACCCATAGGATTTATAGTGCACTACTTTTGACCAGGGCACCAAGGGTTTATAGTACACTACTTTTGACCAGGGCCCATAGGGTTTATAGTGCACTACTTTTGACCAGGGCCAATAGGGTTTATAGTGCACTACATTTGACCAGGGCCAGTAGGGTCCGCTACTGGCGAAGAGCTGCTAGGGGAAGAGGGGAGAACAGCAAGCTGTCTAGGGTCATCTACCACATCCACCCCTTGTTCAATAACACAGAGAGAGAGAGAGAGAGAGAGAGAGAGAGAGAGAGAGAGAGAGAGAGAGAGAGAGAGAGAGAGAGAGAGAGAGAAGGAGGGAAGGAAGGACAGAAGGAAAGAAGAGAGGGAGGGTGAGGGAGAGAGAGAGCGAAAGAGAGAGAGAGAGAGAGAGAGAGAGAGAGAGGGGGGAGGAAGGAAGGAAGGAAGGAAGGAAGGAAGGAAGGGAGGGAGGGAGGGAGGGAGGGAGGGAGGGAGGGAGGGAGGGAGATTTAGACCCAACCAAATCGTGAGAAAACAAAAAGATGATTACTTGACACATTGGTAAGAATTAACAAAAAAACTGAGCAAACTGGAATGCTAGTTTGGCCCTACACATAGAGTACACAGTTGCAGAATACCTGACCACTGTGACTGACCCAAATTTAAGGAAAGCTTTGACTATGTACAGACTCAGTGAGCATATCCTTGTTATTGAGAAAGGCCGCCGCAGGCAGACCTGGCTCTCAAGAGAAGACAAGCTATGTGCACACTGCCCACAAAATGAGGTGGAAACTGAGCTGCACTTCCTAACCTCCTGTCAAATGTACGACCATATTGGAGACATATATTTCCCTCAGATTATACAGATCCACAAAGAATTCGAAAACAGACTAGATTTAGATAAACTCCCATATCTACTGGGTGAAATACCACAGTGTGCCATCACAGCAGCAAGATTTGTGACCTGTTGCCACAAGAAAAGGGCAACCAGTGAAGAAAAAACACCATTGTAAATAGAACCCATACTTGTGTTTATTTATGTTCCCTTTTGTACTTTGAAAATAAAATACTTTGAAAATAGTACTTTAACCATTTGCACAGAGTTACAACACTTTATATAGACATAATATGACATTTGTAATGTCTTTACTCTTTTGGAACTGTGAGTGAAATGTTGACTGTTCATTTCTGTTGTTTCGTTCAGTTTTGTATATTATCTACTTCATTTGCTTTGTCAATGTTAACATATGTTTCCCATGCCAGTAAAGCCCCTTTAATTGAATTGCGAGAGAGATAGAGCTGTGAACTTGTGAACATCACAAAATCAGGTTAAAAGTCAAAAATAACAGTTGAGGCTGCATAAAGCCAAGCCAACCCCCGAGTCTCAACCCTGTGCCAAGTTACTGCTCTCCAGGACAGGGAGCGTGAACCATCATGCAGGTCAGGGTTCAAAGGTCTTACCTCCTTGGTGTGGGTGTGGAAGGAGACCGACATGTCCAGCAGCAGTTTCCTCTGCTCCACCCGCCGGACAAAGTCTTGGATCCTGACCTCCAGGTGTCGCGCTGCTTTGTAGATCTCCTCCGGGTCACATTCACCAGTCTGGGCCAGCTGCTCGGCCGCCTCCAGGAGCTTGTCTGCGTTGGTGTAGGTGTTCTGGTACCCAGAGGAGACAAAAGGGCAGCTCAATTAGATGACCGCAAACACAAGAACTGGGTCTGCAAGGTGCACTCTACAGGATCTTACCGGCTGCAACTCTGGGGTCTCCAAGTTCATTGACAACTGTGTTTGTCTGCACTCTGTCTCTGCATGCTTTACCTGACTACTGCACTCCTGTCTCTCTCTCCTCCACCGCCACAGACAGGCAAGACCTCTCTCTCCGATGGGCGCCTCCACTACTATCTGCAGAGTGGCAGGGTAAATCCTTGGCTATCCAGATGTGGTAATCCCACAGCTTGGCAAGTGTTGTCTCTGGATCAACACGACAGTGGGGACTAAGTCCGTAGAGCATCAGCTATCAGGGCAGGACAGATTAATGCCTGGCTAGCATGTAGCGTGTATCAAGTAGCAGCGTGGTGATCTGACTAGGATGGGATGACCCAAAGGCTCGGGAACTGGTCACCTCCTGTAAGGTTGTGGCACATTCACTGGGTGCATATGGCTCTGGTAAAAGGTAGTGCACTAGAAAGGCAGTAGGGTGCCATTTGGGATGCATTCTGGGCCTTTTAGGAATAAAGATGCCATACGGGGACCCTTACCTGGTTTAGGCTGTGCCCCAGAAGCGTTGGGCTTCTGTCATTGTTCCTCCTTGATGCCTTCCTACCAGCCACCTACCAGTCACACCTACCAGTCACACCTACCGAGTCATTACAACACTTAATACTTTTTTTGTTAATCAAATAATTCTGAAGCGGTCATATTTTTGTTTTACACCCTTCAAAATATCTTTAATCCATCTTTTTTTCCCTCCCAAATAAACTGGACAAGGTTTAATAGCGGCTGCTGACATGTAACATTTGAACTCCATGCTTTGATCGACCGTAAAACGAAGCTTCAAAATGGGTTTCTCTGTGTGACTTAATGCATGCTGTGGGGAGGTGGATATATTTGCCTGTACTGTCAGGTTGATGTGAGTATTGTAGATCAGAATATCCCTCCCTCGCTCCTAGGATGCCTATAACAGGTGTACACCCACGGATCCCTTCTCTGTGACACATTGGCAGTAGCTCTGGCCCAAATCTCATTTATTCATAGTGAATAGAGAGGACCAGCTTACTATAAGGGGGTAGAATGGAGGGTCAATTCAAAGGACATGGATACAGTAAGCAGGATTACAGTTATTGGGCTCTTGTGTACTTATCTACTGATGTAGAGTAAAGGCTATATTAAAACCCACACATCTACATTTTCAATAGTACACGCAAAATCCAGAGCAGCTCCGCATTAGATCACGGTTAAAAACCTTCTCCATGTCAATTCCCTATCACTCGACCACTCCTCCCACACCATTAGGCATAGCCTGCGTCCCAAATGGCGCACCATTCCTAGGGCACTATGTAGGGGGATTGGGTGGCATTTGGGACACGAACCAGAGTGGGGTGTTGGGTGTATTCCACGCAGCAGCAGCAGGCCCAGGCCAGGCAGCACATAGCTTTCATCGGTTCAGGAAAACTCCTCCCTTGTCCTTTCGTATTGTCTTATCCCTCCAGAGCGGTGCAGTCAATAACGCCATTCAGGTTTTCCCTTCGCAGATATGGCTGGGCTGAGCTGGAGTCGTCTCTCTTCTTCCCTAGTTTTTTTTTCACACTACCAGATTCCAGGTGGTGAGGGTAGGCAACAACATCTCCACCCCGCTGATCCTCAACACTGGGGCCCCACAAGGGTGCGTTCTGAGCCCTCTCCTGTACTCCCTGTTCACCCACGACTGCGTGGCCACGCATGCCTCCAACTCAATCATCAAGTTTGCGGACGACACAACAGTGGTAGGCTTGAATACCAACAACGACGAGACGGCCTACAGGGAGGAGGTGAGGGCCCTCGGAGTGTGGTGTCAGGAAAATAACCTCACACTCAACGTCAACAAAACTAAGGAGATGATTGTGGACTTCAGGAAACAGCAGAGGGAACACCCCCCTATCCACATCGATGGAACAGTAGTGGAGAGGGTAGTAAGTTTTAAGTTCCTCGGCATACACATCACAGACAAACTGAATTGGTCCACTCACACAGACAGCATCGTGAAGAAGGCGCAGCAGCGCCTCTTCAACCTCAGGAGGCTGAAGAAATGCACAATCGAGAGCATCCTGGCGGGCTGTATCACCGCCTGGTACGGCAACTGCTCCGCCCACAACCGTAAGGCTCTCCAGAGGGTAGTGAGGTCTGCACAACGCATCACCGGGGGCAAACTACCTGCCCTCCAGGACACCTACACCACCCGATGTTACAGGAAGGCCAAAAAGATCATCAAGGACAACAACCACCCGAGCCACTGCCTGTTCACCCCGCTATCATCCAGAAGGCGAGGTCAGTACAGGTGAGTACATCAAAGCTGGGACCGAGAGACTGAAAAACAGCTTCTATCTCAAGGCCATCAGACTGTTAAACAGCAACCACTAACATTGAGTGGCTGCTGCCAACACACTGACTCAACTCCAGCCACTTTAATAATGGGAATTGATGGGAAATTATGTAAAATATATCACTAGCCACTTTAAACAATGCTACCTAATATAATGTTTACATACCCTACATTATTCATCTCATATGTATACGTATATACTGTACTCTATATCATCTACTGCATCCTTATGTAATACATGTATCACTAGCCACTTTAACTATGCCACTTTGTTTACATACTCATCTCATATGTATATACTGTACTCGATACCATCTACTGTATCTTGCTTATGCTGCTCTGTACCATCACTCATTCATATATCTTTATTTACATATTCTTTATCCCCTTACACTTGTGTATAAGACAGTAGTTTTGGAATTGTTAGTTAGATTACTTGTTGGTTATTACTGCATTGTCGGAACTAGAAGCACAAGCATTTCGCTACACTCGCATTAACATCTGCTAACCATATGTATGTGACAAATAAAATTTGATTTGATTTGATTTGAGATTCCCTCTGTATCACTTTTATTCAATCTGTTCCACGCGCAGCACTTTCTTGGGCTTGTTAACCAGATGCCAGAAACAAAAGCTTTGTGCCCCTCTCTCTCTCTCTTCCCATTAAGAAGTGCTCAGCCTCAACAAAATCCCCCACTGCATGTTTTGTAGGCAGAATACATCTGAGGCCAGTCATTAGAGAGCTGCACCATTTGTGCCATTCGGGCTATTTGGGGGGGGGTTTCCATCTACAATGGCAGATTGAATCTGAGCACAACCTCTCTGAATAATTAACTGATGTCATTTCAATGTGGTGTCATTAGGGTTTTTCAACATCCTTCTCTTTTGATGTATTATTCGTTCTAAACTGCTGAGTTATTGTGATGAAGATCAATTAAAGGCTTTGAGTTTGTGCGTGCATCTGGGTATGTTTGCGTGCGAACTTATGTGGGCGTATGTGTCTAGCCATGTCTGCCCCCCCCCCCCCCACCACCACCATTAAAAAAAAATGTTGGTTTGACTTTGGTCTCAATCTCCTTTGATGAGGTATCTTGGGGAGATGATGGTGCCATATGTACATGTCTTAATGAGCTCAAATTTCAAATATTCCAATATGAAGTGCTTTATCTGATTCATTACGCCATTTGATCCATCCTTCAGGAGTAGGGGGGAATTAAAGATCCTCATCTCGTACACTTTTCCCCAGAGAGATGTACGTGGTTAGAAAATAGGGTAAACAATGTTCAGGCCTCTCAGACTGTCCTAATCTGCACCCTATTCCCTGGTGCACTACTTTTGACCAAAGCCCTATGGGACCTGATGTAAAGTAGTGCACTATATAGGGAACAGCGTGCCATTTGGGACACAGCGGCAGACCTCTCCTTGCCCTGAAGACAGACATGTTGTCCATCATCAGGAGGGTCGAAAACGTTGTCGTAAATCCAGGATTGCACATCCATTGAGCGTCAAAAGCCATTCCCCCGTAACGCTGGTGTTATCTCTACTCACGGCTCATGCTGCTATCATTACACTCAGGAGGTTAGCAAAGCGGAAGAAATGGGACTGGAAATTATTTTATTTACTGGACATCTTATGTTGCCGGGTACATTTCTTATGTTGCCGGGTACATTTCTTATGTTGCCGGGTACATTTCTTAATGTTGCCGGGTACATTTCTTAATGTTGCCGGGTACATTTCTTATGTTTCCGGGTAGCTGGATGATATCAGATACTCTCTGTGTCCCAAATGGCACCCTATTCCCAACATAGTGCGCTACTTTTGGACCAGAGCCCTATGGTCCCTAGTCAAAAGTACTTCACTAGGGAATAGGTTGCCAGGTGTGACACAGGCGCTATCTACTCGTGTACTACTTGTGACCTATAGTCATATAGCCTATTACAGCAGAACATCTTACTTTGTGCAGTTTGTCTGTGTGATGAAATTAGAAAAGTGTATTTCCACAGTGGACTGGTTCCAGCTTGTTCTTGCTTGGTCTAAGTCTTCTGGCCTCTTTTCTCTTATGGACTGCAGCTACAATGGGCTGCAAAAACCAAGTCTGCATGCCAAGCCCATAAAAAACACACTGAAGCTAAAAAGACTAGGTTCTCTTAAACGCCTGAATGTATTTCTCATTGAACACTCATTTTCTGTCACTTGTCAATCACAGCTAACCACGGAAAACCGTGACATTCCGATATTTGGAGTTTAAAGCTCGTCCTTAATTGAAACAATACAAAAAGTGTGTCTCTAAAAGCCAAGGGACGGGGCTGGAAAAATGAAAACACTCTCAAATTCATAGACAGAGATATGGATGCAAAGAATGGCCATCCATGATATCAAATGTACAGTTTTAACCCTGTTTTTAGGCTATACCGTGATCGTTTACATTTAGGATTGTTTACAAACATTGGTGTAAAACAAAAGTATATTTTGGGTTCTGATTGGACCCGGCAGTTGAACGAAGAGCATGAGACATGCATAAGTTCAATGGGTATACAGTATATGATTCATTTAGAAGTCCAAAAAAATGGAATTATCAACAAAGGATTCTAGCTTTAATTGACATCCTCACTGAATAATAGCTGAACTTGCGTCAAAACAATACAAATCTGCCATCTGTGAATTGCATTTGAACACTAGGACAGTAGTAATAGGAAGCTTTAAAAGGACAATAGAACCATAAGTAATTTGGTTGTAACAATGTGTCAGTGTTCAGTTTATTGACCATGTCTTCTCTTGGAACAGTGTTCAGTGGTCTGCCCTTTCACGGACACCTCAGCACTTTGACATTAGACAGAATAGCATAACAGCCTACAGAGTTCAAATCCAGTACAATGCTGCGGTTCAAATGTAGTATAATACTGCACAAAATGCAGCCTTTGTCGACATTGTAGCATCGATGAGGCAATTCAACCTCAAAATGCCATCCACAATGCCTGAGGAAGTTGCCCCTGAACTCTGATCTGGGGTCAGTTGAACATTTTCCCCACTAATGGTTAAGGTTAGGTTTGGGGGTGGGGAAGCGGATCCTTGATCAGATACTCCACCTCAGCAATGTAAGGAGGAGATTCACATGATTCAGGGCATGACCAATGACACACTATTAGCAAGCCCGCAAACATTTTCTCATTGGCACAAATAGTTGAACTCTCACCTGTGCCACCTCCTCAAAATCGTCGTGGCGTTTCTGCAGTGCCCTGGCGCGGTGGAGGGACTTGCCCACGCCCGTGTGTTTGCTAAGGAAGGCCTCCCCATGGTTCTCTATCCAGTCCATCACCTGCACAAGTGACACAGAGAAAGACACTCATGTTAACCAGTGTTCTGTTCAGTGCATGTTACTGCACTCCCCCCTGCCTCCTAAGTAGACAGACAAATGCAAAGACTACAAAGGAGTCAGACACATGTGTGGGCTTCAGGGCCACGAATCTGTCACCACTGTCACTTTGTCACCCTATATCAGGCCAGCAGTCCATCTTCAAGGAGAAAGAAAAGGAGGTTTTGTGAATTCCGATTTTATCCAAACCTTGGAGGAAAGACGAGGTCGTGAGCCTGGGAAATATTGTCTAGCTTCCTTCTCTCCTTTTGCTAGGCTTTTACTTACTTAGACTGGGAATACATGATTTCATCTCGGCAGCATTCAAAGAGAAAGTAGCCAAATGTGCAGTGCGAAAGGTAGCCAAAAAGTGCAGTGAACTTTGCATAACTCCACTCTAGAGTCCCATTGCGTGACTGTACATTGTTGGCGGAATAGCCAGTACGGCAGAATTTACCGTACTAAATGTTAATGAATAGATGAGAGGTCATAAGATGAGATCATCTGTGTGGCTTTGTAAACAGCGTCTGGCTGAAACAGAGCCGAGCGGCACCCTGTGGCAGTGACTTTCACCATTCCCTGGCAAACATCAGCTCAAACACTATTTTAAATATTTTCAAATACTTTCTCTGTGCTTGCCTGGCGAGATGGAACCAACAGAATACTCCAAAACTGTGAACCCCGCCAATCTGGCACTCTAGGCAGGCTCGTATTCAAATAGTACTTGAACCCTGGTCAGTCTTTTCTTCTCTTCCTAATAACTCTCTCTACGGTCACTTCAAGGAATGGAAAACCAAAGCTTGCCTGTCCTGCCCCACTTCAATTATCTTGTTGTCCTCAAGTGTAGCCTCCCTGTCCTGATCATGTTTGCTTGCCTGCGTGTGTGTATAGTAGGGAGGGGTCATCTGCTTGCATGTTGGTGTGTGTGTGTGTGTATAGTAGGAGATGGGAGGGGTCCTTGGCTTGCGTGTGTGTGTACAGGAATGTTTAATAAACATGTCAGTGGGTGAGCAGACAACTCTTGTTTCGCCCTGGCTGATTAGAGTTGCGGCATCCACAGGAACAAGCAGGAGTCTAAAACTACCTGGCTGGCTCGCTCGCACAAACACGGGAAGGGCTGAGAATAGAAGAGATATTTGCTTGGGATGATATTAGCTGTCTGAGGATGCCATGCCTCGGACGGGAGTGACACTTCTGGATCCTATGGGTTGCATCCCAAATGACACCCTATTCCCTAGATTTAGTGCACTACTTTTGACGAGGGCCCACAGGGCTCTAGTCAAAAGTAGTGCACTATGTAGGAAATAGGGTGCCATTTTGGATGCAGGCTATCAGTCTAGTGATGTCTCAGCAGTTACTCGACACCACAATGTTATTCTAGCCATGATGTTGAGGAAGTGGGCTGGAAATATTGGATTCAGTATAACGTGGGTTCAGCTCCAAAATGAGGGCTCTGGTAAAAGTAGTGCGCTACAGTATATATGGAACAGGGTGTCATTTAGCACACAGCCTGTGTTTGTGATGCTGCAGGAACCTCCAGACTACTGACAACTCAGAGATGTTTCCTGGAAAAGTACAGTACATGATACGCCAGAATACAGGCGCATTAAAACGAAACATGGCCTGGACAAAACCATCAAAGAAAACAGAGGAAGCATGAAAAACAGCAAGCAAAACTGGAGGCCCATGGGAAAGAGGAGCACTTTGTGTGAACATTGTGGCGCTTAATGTAATCTCGGTCTAAATCTGTTAAATATTACGGGCATTTACATATGATCCAAGCCCCTAAGGAGGCATTTGAAAAATGTACGGAGGAGGATGCCAAAAGTGCTTTTGTTTTCACAGGTTTATTATTTTGACAGTGTAAAGCTGTCCTGGTCACACTATTTGGATAGCCCGGCCAGTCCATTGGTAGATACACTACAGATGGTCACACTGTCAACAAACTATCTGCTAATAAGCAACTGCTTGCTAAGGTTAAGGTCAGGTTTAGAATAAGGGCTTAGTGTTAAGGCACACCGGGCACCAGGGTAACGTGACTAAAAGGGCAGTTGAAATAGGCAAGGGGGGCAAATATTTTGGTGTGGGGTTTTGCATTGGAATTATATTGAATTCTGCTTATATCACACTATACCACAATGAACCTAGCGTTCGAATGCAGAGAATCTGAGACCATTGAGTGCTTTTGAAGTGACAGGTTGGTGCAAAACCTGTAGCCCATCTCCTTTGTGCTGTATCAGCGTAAAATAGGAATCTTCAAGCAGTCGTAAGGACGAAGAGTCAGCAGGAGGCAAGGGGGTAGCGGTGCAAAGGAGTGCTGGAATGACTTACACAGCGCTGGCGTTTGAAAGATGACGGTGATATTTACAAATCTATATATTTACAAAAGGTCTGACTTCAGAATGTCAGCATTCAAAAGAAAAAGCCTCTCATCAGGCAAAACCGATCTTTAATAACCAATAAAGCACAGGTGGGATCATTCAGGCTCAGATACAGCCTCCTCTTAAGTTACCCAAAAGTAAACTAACTAGAACATCCCCAAACAGGCACTTAAATTCATTTGACCACACTTCTTCTTGGCGCGCAGGCCAGGTATATCTATGTACGCTAAAGCGCGCAACATTAAACATAATGGAGAAACCGGACAAATACTCTCCAAACAACTACAACGAAGAAATGTACAGTAAACTGGTAAATGCAGTTAAATAAACCAAAAGTTATGTAATGCAGCTCTCCAAACAACGTTTCCACTTGGAGAATGGTAAATATAAACGCATCATGTAAAGTGTTGGTCCCATGTTTCATGAGCTTATTGCTCTCAAATTTTGTGCACAAATTTGTTTACATCCATGTTATTGAGCATTTCTCCTTTGCCAAGATAATCCATCCAACTGACAGGTGTGGCATATCAAGCTGATTAAATAGCATGATCTTTACACAGGTGCACCTTGTGCTGGGGACAATACAAGTTTTGCCATACAACACAATGCCACAGTCTCAAGTCTTGAGGAAGGGAGGAATTTCACAAGATGCACAAGTTTTCTGAAGGCCCATACAGTAGAGCAGACACTCCTGCAGAGCACACCCCATAGGAACAGCAGATGAGCAGGATGGAGACAGCTCAGCCTCCAACACGGAGTCCTCACCAGTCCCAAACTGGTTCACTTGACTCAACCCTTATAAATCAAAATATTATTATTAAGTCATTGGGGTCATTAAAACTGTTAACAAACTATAGTTTTGGCAAGTCAGCCATCTACTTCGTGCATGACACAAGTAATTTTTCCAACAATTGTTTACACAAATTGACCTGAAGGTACCACGTTCATCTGTACAAACAATCACAGATGAATCCCGGTTTCAGTGCCGGGCAGATGCAGACAGCGTGTATGGCACCGTGCCTCATGGTGGTGGTAGGGTTATGTATGGACAGGCATAAGCCAAATTCTGTTCACCTGCTATTCATCTGTTGGTTAAACAGTATGCAAGTATAAACACCATGGGACCACGCAGCCATCATACGGGGTGGCAGGGTAGCCTAGTGGTTAGAGCGTTGGACCAGTAACCGGAAGGTTGTGAGTTCAAGCCCCCGAGCTGACAAGGTACAAATCTGTCGTGCCCCTGAACAGGCAGTTAACCCACTGTTCCTAGGCCGTCATTGAAAATAAGAATGTGTTCTTTACTGACTTGCCTGGTTAAATAAAGGTAAAATGAAAAGAAAATGCTGCTGAGGAAGGAATCCCAGAACAACAGCAAAGAACCTTGTGAAGATGCTGGAGGAAACAGGTACAAGATTATCAATATCCACAGTAAAAATGAGTCCTATATCGACATAACCTGAAAGGCTAAGAAGCCACTGCTCCAAAGCGGCCATGAAAAAACAAGACTACGGTTTGCAACTGCACATGGGGACGAAGATCGTACTTTTTAGAGAAATGTCCTCTGGTCTGATGAAACAAAAATAGACCTGTTTGGCCATAATGACCAACGTTATGTTGGGTGGAAAAAGGGGGAGGCTTGCAAGCCGAAGAACACCATCCCAACCATGAAGCACGGGGGTGGCGGCATCATGTTGCGGGGGTGCTTTGCTGCAGGAGGGACTGGTGCACTTCACAAAATAGATGGCATCATGAGGCTGGAAAATATTTTGAAGCAACATCTCAAGACATCAGTCAGGAAGTTAAAGCTTGGTTGCAAATGAGTCTTCCAAATGGACAATGACCCCAAGCATACTTCCAAAGTTGTGGCAAAATGGCTTAAGGACAACAAATTCAAGGTATTGGAGTGGCCATCACAAAGCACTGACCTCAATCCTATAGAACATGTGTGGGCAGAACTAAAAAATTGTGTGCAAGCAAGGACGCTTACAAACCTGACCCGGTTACACAAGCTCTGTTAGGAGGAATGGGTCAAAATTCACCAAACTTATTGTGGGAAGCTTATGGAAGGCTACCCGAAACGTTTCAACCAAGTTAAACAATTTAAAGGCAATGCTACCAAATACTAATTGAGTGTATGTAAACTTCTGTCCCACTGGGAATGTGTTGAAAGAAATACCAGCTGAAATAAATCATTCTCTCTACTATTATTCTGACATTTCACATTCTTAAAATAAAGTGGAGATCCTAACTGGCCTAAGACAGGGAATTTTTACTAGGATAAAAAAAACTGAGTTTAAATGTATTTGGCTAAGGTGTTGTAAACTTCCGACTTCAACTGTGGGAACATAAAACTAAAACTGAGGAGGCTACGCTCCCTTTAGCCCCATCGTGGAGCCGGGTACGGGTAAAGGTTAGGGCTAGGGTTAATTTTAGGTTTAGAGTTAGGGTTAGTAGATAGTTAGTTGAAATGTTACTAATAGTCTGTTTAAAATATATATATATATATTTCACCTTTATTTAACCAGGTAGGCTAGTTGAGAACAAGTTCTCATTTGCAACTGCGACCTGGCCAAGATAAAGCAAAGCAGTGTGACACAGACAACAACACAGAGTTACACATGGAGTAAACAATAAACAAGCCAATAACACAAACAATGATACAGTAGAGAAAATAACGTCTATATACAGTGTGTGCAAAAGGCATGAGGAGGTAGGCAATAAATAGGCCATAGGAGCGAATAATTACAATTTACCAGTCCAGCGGGCATCAGCTATGTAGCCAAGTGATCATAGAGTCCAGAGGGCAGCAATATATGGAACAGGGAGGCCGCGGAGTAGTCGTTACTACGCTAGCACGCGGGCGACGCGGCGTTTAAAGTTAGTAGCCCGGGGTTAGTGGAAGCGTCTGCTCCGACGGAGGCCGGTTGAAGGCACAGCGGATGGAGTATTCGTCGGCAGACCTGTTGTGGTGGTGCGGCGGTGCGCCGTGTGTCGACTAAGGATCCAAGCCAGGTGGATCCTCTTTGGGGCAGAGGCGTTAGCCACTATAGCCACTCGGTAGCAGCGGTGATCTGGTGCCAAGGCCCAGAGCTTACGGCAAGGATCCGGTGGAGTAGTGTGTTCTAGCCGTGTTTGGGTGGAGTCCGGGTGAACAACTGAGTAGGCCGGGAGGTGGGCCTGAGGGATAGCTTCGGTACTGGGTAACTCGGTGGGTGCTAGCTAGCTGTGAAGATCAGGAGTAGTGGTCCAGGGATTACGGCAGGAATCCGGCGTTGTAGTGGTGAGACAGTCCGTTACTGGTAGGCTGGCGAGTATTATCCAGGCAAAAATATATATATATTTAAAAAAAGGTCTGGTATCTGTGCAGAAGGTAAAGGCCGCTAGCAGTGACTAACAATGACTAAATAGCTTGTAGCTAATTAGCTGGTTAGCTTCTGATGGCTGTGGTTCTTGCTATAAGGTCTAAAAATGACAACTAATAGCAGTTCCGTATCACATTGGGTGAGGCAGGTTACCGGAAGGTATAATTGAACTAAAATGGAGAAGAGATTGAAAATAAGATTGAAATATACAAAAAAAAGACAAAAATACAAAAGTACACGAGAGGACGAACAAAACATTTCTGGACTGCTACGCCATCTTGGAAAGCATGAAAAAAGCATGTCTGTAGATAGTCCGTAGATGGACTATCCAAATAAAATGTTACCACAGTCCTCGGTTTCTGGCTGTATGATGGCCATAGAAAAGAAATAACGTAGTGTGTCTAAAATGCACCCTATTGCCTATATAGATGGACTATCCAAATAAAATGTTACCACAGTCCTCGGTTTCTGGCTGTATGATGGCCATAGAAAAGAAATAACGTAGGACTGTGGTAACATTTTATTTGGATAGTCCATCTACGGACTATCTACAGACATGCTTTTTTCATGCTTTCCAAGATGGCGTAGCAGTCCAGACATGTTTTGTTCGTCCTCTTGTGTACTTTTGTATGCACTACTTTTGACCAGATCATCTATGGGCCCTTGGAAGCAGTAAAATACCATGTGAATAAATAGCACAGTGGGTTGGAGAATTGCTGACATTCACAAAAAAATATATATATTTTTTTAACCAGGCAAGTCAGTTAAGAACACATTCTTATTTTCAATGACGGCCTGGGAACAGTGGGTTAACTGCCTGTTCAGGGGCAGAACGACAGATTTGTACCTTGTCAGCTCAGGGGTTTGAACTCGCAACCTTCCGGTTACTAGTCCAACGCTCTAACCACTAGACTACGCTGCCTCATACATGAAGCACAATTCTGCCGTTGCCTAAGGTAACAGTTTATATGATTGTAGTGCTATCCCTTGCAGTCGTTATCCATTGCATTGTATGCTTTACCTTAAGATAAATGAGAGGAATGTCATTAGATTAACCCAAATGTGGAGGGAGGAGAGTATAGAGACAGCCCCAGGATTCTCCAACTCCTCTTAAATCTGGCTACGGATAAATAGTAGATGACCTTGGATAGCGCTGAACTTCCTACACATATCCTCCAACACTGCTTCCTCCTGACAAGCCCCTTGCAGTTTGGAAGCCCTTGCATCCTGAATGGCAGCCTATTCCCTTTATAGTACACTACTTTTGACCTGTGCTTTACACCCAGAGAGCACATTTGGTTCCTTGGAAGTTGTGGAAAAGTAAATGTTTGGTTTCCCATTGGTTCTGGGAACAAAGCCATAAGTTTCCTGACGATTAAAACAGAATGTTTTATAAACGTTCTGAGAACGGAAGTTAACATTTTGCCTGTTCTGGGAACTGTAAAACTTCAGTGAGGTTCTGAGAACATTTTACTATGGTTCCCTGAAAGTTTTCCTGGAAGGTTTTATTAACGTTCTGAGAGCGGAAATTATAGGTTATTTGAAGGTAATTAAGTAATGTTCTGAGAGCATGTTCCAGTAAGACTTATAATAATAACACTGATAGCTTAGGTTAACTGTGAACTCCAAGCACAGATAGGACACATGGAAATGTATTTGCTTAGGCATTAACACATTTCCTTTTTATTGTGACACATCAGTGAGATACGGTTATCTATCCATGGAATTAGTCCACTGGGTCACCAGGATGGAGCAAGCATGCCATGTTTTTTTCATGCATACAAAGTTATTCATTTTAGTCTATTCAAACAGACCCAATTCCAAAAGAAAACCAGCACTCGTTAAGATCAGGTGTGGCCAATTAGTGGGCGAGGCCAACACTCCTGAACACGCTTCACAAGGTAGAGGATAGAGAGAGTTGGGTTGATGCTGAGAACGGAATGGAAATGTTTCTAAATAACTTTCTTCAAAATTCTCTGAATGTTCCTGAAGTATTATTTTGATGTAAAGTTTATTAACGTCTTGAGAATTTAAATAACATTCTCAAAACATGACTAAAGTTTTTTTGTGGAATTTGATGGAAGGTTTCATTAACGTTGTCTGAAAACAATTTGAGGACATGATAATAAATAATATAAAAGAGAACATCTGTAGGGAACGTTAATGCTAATGTACTGAAATCGCCATGGAAAAACATTGTTTCCTCAAGTGATTGGAACAATTTGAAAACATGACTTTAAATAGAACCATGAGGAAAACGTTATTCCAAGGATATGCCGCTGCAGTGGATAGCAGCCGTTTTTCGGGCTGCTTATCAACTCCGCTACTTATTTTTTTATATATTTTTTTTACAGTGATCTTAACTTTTATTTTTTTTAAGTCTTCACCATATTTTTCTTTACCCAAAAACAGCTTCTGGAGAGTTTCTATGTTTCACGTCTAAGGACATGGATGATATATACAGTTGAAGTCAGAAGTTTACATACACCTTAGCCAAATACATTTAAACTCAGTTTTGAACAATTCCTGACATTTAATCAGAATAAAAATTCCCTGTCTTAGGTCAGTTAGGATCACCATTTATTTCAGCTTGTATTTCTTTCATCACATTCCCAGTGGTTCAGAAGTTTACATACACTCAATTAGTATTTGGTAGCATTGCCTTTAAATTGTTTCATTTGGGTCAAACGTTTCGGGTAGCCGTCCACAAGCTTCCCGCAATAAGTTGGGGGAATTTTGACCCTTTCCTCCTGACAGAGCTGATGTAACAGAGTCAGGTTTGTAGGCCTCCTTGCTCGCACAGACTTTTTCAGTTCTTCCTACACATTTTCTATAGGATTGAGGTCAGGGCTTTGTGATGGCCTCTCCAATACCTTGACTTTGTTGTCCTTAAGCCATTTTGCCACAACTTTGAAAGTATACTTGGGATCCAAAGCACCCCACAACACGATGTTGCCACCCCCGTGCTTCACGGTTGGGATGGTGTTCTTCGGCTTGCAAGCCTCCCCTTTTTTCCACCAAACATAATAATGGTCATTACGGCAAAACAGTTCTATTTTTGTTTCATCCGACCAGAGGACATTCCTCCAGAAAGTACGATCTTTGTCCCCATGTGCAGTTACATACCGTAGTCTGGCTTTTTTATGGCGGTTTTGGAGCAGTGGCTTCTTCCTTGCTGAGCGGCCTTTCAGGTTATGTCGATATAGGACTCGTTTTACTGTGGATATAGATACTTTTGTACCTGTTTCCTCCAGCATCTTCACAAGGTCCTTGCTGTTGTTCTGGGATTGATTTGCACTTTTCGCACCATAGTACGCTCATCTCTAGGAGACAGAATGCGTCTCCTTCCTGAGTGGTATGACGGCTGCGTGGTCCCATGGTGTTTATACTTGCGTACTATTGTTTGTTCAGATGAACGTGGTACCTTCAGGCATTTGGAAATTCCTCCCAAGGATGAACCAGACTTGTGGAGGTCTACCATTTTTTTCTGAGGTCTTGGCAGATTTCTTTTGATTTTCCCATGATATCAAGTAAAGAGGCACTGAGTTTGAAGGTAGGCCTTGAAATACATCCACAGGTCAATTAGCATATCAGAAGCTTCTAAAGCCATGACATCATTTTCTGGAATTTCCCTAGCTGTTTAAAGGTACAGTCAACTTAGTGTATGTAAACTTCTGACCCACTGAATTTTGATGCAGTGAATTATAAGTGAAATAATCTGTCTGTAAACTATTGTTGAAAAATGACTTGTGTTTGTTAACAAGAAATTTGTGGAGTGGTTGAAAAACTAGTTTTAATGACTCCAGCCTAAGTGTATGTAAACTTCAGACTTCAACTGTATCTCGCTGACTTTTCCATTTACCATCAGCAGCGTTGTGTAAGATGAAGGTGGGAGTGGTGTGTCTCTTTGTTAACAACAGCTGGTGCACAATCTCTAATTTTAAGGAAGTCTCACATTTTTGCTCGCCTGAGTTAGAATACCACATGATAACCTGCAGGCCATAACATTTATCAAGAGGGTTTTCATGTATATTTTTAGGAGCTGAAAAATATGAACACACCCCCCCCCCCCCCACACACACACAGTGACCAGACTTACATATCCCAACCAGAAGCCATGATTTACAGGCAACATCCACTAAAAGGCTAGAGGCTACCGCTTTCAAGGAGCGGGACATTAACCCAGACGCTTAAAAGAAATCCTGCTACGACCTCCGACGAGCTAAGATTGAATCCTACAATGCCGGATGGAGCCTCAGACCTTCAAAAAGTTCTACAGCTGCACCATTGAGAGCATCATGACTGGCTGCATCACCGCCTGGTATCGCAACTGCTTGGAATCTGACCGCAAGGCACTACAGAGGGTAGTACGTACCGCCCAGTACATCAATGGGGCCGAGCTCCCTGCCATCCAGGACCTCTATACCAGGCGGTGTCAGAGGAAGGCCCTAAATATTGTCAAAGCCACCCAAGTCATAGGCTGTTCTCTCTGCTACCACACAGCAAGCGGTACTGATGCACCAAGTCTGGAACCAACAGACATATCGACCTCAATTACCTCGTACTGGTACCCCGTGTATATAGCCAAGTTATCGTTACTCATTGTATATTTATTTATTGTGTAATTACGTATGTTTCTATTATTTTTCTATTTTTTCTCTGCATGGTTGGGAAGGGTCCGTAGGTATGCCTCTCACTGTTAGTCTACACCTGTTGTTTAGGAAGCATATAACCAATACAATTACATTCGATGTTGAAGTACTGAAATTCCCACAGAAGAATGTGGTTTCTAAACGTCCTCTGAACTGTTTGAGAAGGTTCCCAATGTCAAACCCGTTGGAAAACGTTCCTAGAACATTACCAAAATTGAAATGAAATGTTCGAACTTCAGAAAAGTTTTTTTCGTTAAAGTTCCTTAAATGTACTGAACATTTTCCAAAGCCAAACATCTTCACTGCACCATTCCCAGAAAGTTGTGGGAAGGTTGTATGCAAAATCACCATAGAACAACCACGCCCTCACCAAGCTCTAAGAAAGATATGGTTCTCAGATCGTTACGTGCTAGCTGGGTAGGCTCTGGCCAAAGCAATGCACTACATAGGGAATAGGTGCCATTTGGGAAGCATCCAATGAGTCAGGGGCTTGAAATGCAGCCCATCAACACTGTCTGCTGCTTGGCTGTGTGGCGCAGTGCAGTGTAGTGCAGTGCAGTGCAGTGCGGTGCAGCGGTCACTCATGTGCATTGCTGATAACCCCAGTCCTGATCTGCCATGGTGGAGGCTTCAATCGCTCACCAAGCCCGGCCCAGTCAGTAAGCCCAGAACAAAGGATTACGTTGCTTATCTACAAAATAGTCCAGCCACTCAACATCACACGAAAAAAGAAGAGAGAGAGAGAGAGAGAGAGAGAGAGAGAGAGAGAGAGAGAGAAAGAAAGAAAGACTGGGGGAAGGGGGAGGAGAGACAAAGCGTCATCTTGCTAAACCGTAGACAGGCTAATCCAAACAGGAGAAAAATAACCCTTGCCAACTTGTATGGGAAAGATATCTCTGGAGCACAGTAACAGAGATTACGGGAGTCTGCAGGCTCTGATACAGTCGGTCAACTGAATCAGAGGCAGAAGCATCGCAGAAAGGTGGGGAGTCAAGGGATCATCTCAGCTCATTTTCATTGAGTCTCATTGAGTCATTCACAATCATTGATGCAGTAGCTATTCCTTCCCTTAAATAAAACAGGAGTGGATACTCCTACTAGATGCTACAGAGACTAATGCTCAAGGACTTAATCTACACATGAGGCTGAGATGGGAAAGAAAGAAAAATGAAAGAAAGAGCGAACGAGAGCGAGAGAGCGAGAGAAAGAGACATGCATATTATAGCTGTTGATAGCATTCTGTGCTGTCAGACAAATAATGATGTTCATTAAACCAGCCAAAATGAATATCAATGAACTACACTGGTGTGGTTCCCTTAAGTAAACGTATATAAACTTGCGGCTCTGTGTGTATACAGTGTGTAAATTAACTAACTAAATGCATGCTACAGTCTCCTTGTATGCATCCCAAATGGCACCCTATTCCCTGGTGCACTACTTTTGACCACTAAATAGAGAATAGGGTTCCATTTGAGAAACAAACACAGTGGAGGACGGTTGTCCCTGAGGTATAGTATAAACAGGCCTCGTCTGTTCCTAACAATATGTAATTAGTGAGCTGTAAACAAAGTCACCCCCTATCACTGAGCTCCACTCTGACTGTGGGCAGAAGGCCAGGGGCCAGACAAACACAGTGGACTCACTGGACTATACACTACAGTGTTTCTCTTTCAACCAGTCCAGCGTGGCTTTCACTGTGATGTATTCTATCTAGTACAATGCTGTATTACACAGGTTGTGTCCCAAATGGCACCCCTATTCCCTATGTAGTGCCTGTCCCATAGGGCTCTGGTCAAAAGTAGTGCACTACAGTACATATCTGTTGATAAACCTCTAGTGGTGTGGGGGCTGTGCTTTGGCAAAGTGGGGGTAATATCTTGCCTGGTTGGCCCTGTCTGGGGGTATTGTCAGACGGGGCCACAGTGTCCCCCGACCCACCTCTGTCTCAGCCTCCAGTATCTATGCTGCAATGGTCGATTTGGGTCAGTCTGTTATATCTGGTGTAATTCTCCTGTCTTATCTGGTGTCCTGTGTGAATTTAAGTATGCTCCCTCATATTCTCCCTCTCCCTCTCTCCCTCCCCTCCTGGAGGACCTGAGCCCTAGGATCATGCCTCAGGACTACCTGGCCTGATGACTCCTAGCTGTCCCCAGTCCACCTGGTCGTGCTGCTGCTCCAGTTTCAACTGTTCTGCATGCGGCTATGGAACCCTGACCTGATCTTTCTCTATCGCACCTGCTGTCTCACCCTCTAAATGCTTGGCTATGAAAAGCCACCTGACACTTACTACTGAGGTACTGACCTGTTGCACCCTCTCCAACCACTGTGATTATTATTTGACCCTGCTGGTCATCTATGAACGTTAGAACATCTTGAAGAACCATCTGGCCTTAATGGCCATGTACTCTTATAATCTCCAGCCGGCACAGCCAAAAGAGGACTGGCCACCACTCAGAGCCTGGTTCCTCTCTAGGTTTCTTCCTAAATTCCTGTTTTTCCTAGCCACCATGCGTCTACATCTGCATTGCTTGCTGTTCGGGATTTTAGGCTGTGTTTCTGTATAGCACTTTGTTACACATACATTTGATTTAAATTTGATTGATAGGGAATAGGGTGCATGGTGTCTGGAAATCCACAACCTCCCCCTCCCAAGAAAGCAATAGTTGAGAGTTCCATTGTCAGGGATGTCGTGGTTGATGGCGCAGAATTCTTCCCTGGTGGCAGAGTGCGTGACATAACTTGGGAGCTTTCGGTCATTCTAGACCAAAACCCGGCGCTGCACACTGCGGCAATGGGCTGAGTTGAGACGAGACTTCGAATACCTGAGAGACAGAATATTGGCTAGGGGCAAGCTGATTTTAATTTCTGGCTCTATCCCAACACACGGTTGTGGAATTGATCGCTTCTCCCGGCTACTTGCACTGGACTCTTGAATGAAATTAGGACTATGTTTCCACAGTTTCTAGAAAGGGACGGCCTGCACACGAACAGGAGAGCAACTTAGATGCTGAGTGATAACATTGAAAAAATAATCTAAAAAAAATAATGGGTTATCCGTCCTTGCCCGAAATAGGTAACCCTCATTTGAGTCCTGTATTAATCCACATCCTCTTTGAGGCATAGACCAAATGGCACAGTTCTAAGCAATCTTATCTATACCGTTTCAAACCCCATGGCTATTTCATATAGAGGGTTACCTACTGATCACAGCATGTTTGTGTTAAAGACTCTGTCTGATCTGAAATCCAGTAGCTGTGGCCTTGGACTGATTCATGTAAATGCCAGAAGTTAGATTTTGAAAATGGATCATATTATAATTCTTTCTTCTCAAACTAACGCGGCCATTTTGATTATTCCTGAGACATGATTAAAAAAAAAGAGTCTATGCCGGACTTTGATGTGTCTTTGAATGGATGGACATAATGTTTATAGATCTGACAGAGCTGGCAGAGGTGGGGGTGTCGCCATATTCATAAACGACTGTTTGAATGTTGCAGTGTGTATTACCACATGTTTTTTTACACTGATCTTTACAGGAAACCTACTGATCGTAACAGTTTGTTGAGGGCTGATAGTTGTCACCCACTTCCCTTGAAAAACAGTTTGCCCTTCAGCCAATTCTGTCGAATCAAAAGAATTTGCAAAAAACAGTCCGATTTCGACAGAAATATGGCTGAGACGCAAAGAAAGTTCAACGAGAGGGGCTACAAGAATGATCAGATTCATATTGCCATTGAGAAAATTCAAAACAAAACGAGACATGACCTTTTTCAAGGTCAGTCTCACAAAAAGACGCATTCTTGCGTTCTAACTACCCGCTATTCAAAGTGCTCTGAACAAATTAAGGGAATTGTTCACAAACATTGGCACATCCTAAAATCCGATGACAGTCTCGGTAATGTGTTTTCGGACCTTCCCTTGGTCGTATTCTCGCGGGGCAGAAATCTCAGAGACCAATTGGTAAACTCTGATTTACCACCCCAAGATATTCCTGAACAACGTCTGTTTGCGCCCCTACTGGATGGAAATTACAAATGTAATGGCTGTACTCAATGCAATGGCACTTATAAATGTAGATCCTTCAAACACCCACAAACAGGGAAATCGATCCCAATAAAAGGTGTTATTACGTGCTCCACTAAGGCAGTTATTTATCTTATATCTTGTCCTTGTGGTAAAAATTATGTAGGTAAAACAAAGCGCGAATTAAAAGTACGTATCTCAGAGCACCGTAGCACCATTAGGTGTAAAAACTTTACTTATCCAGTTGCGCCCCACTTCTTGGAGGCAGGCCACTCGATTTCGTCTCTGCGTTATATTGGCATCGAACATGTCACCCTCCCTAGGAGAGGGGGTGACCTTGATAATTTATTGTTAAAACGAGAGGCTGCCTGGATCTTTAATTTAAAGACCCTTGCGCCCTTCGGTCTCAACGTAGACTTTGATCTGAAGCCATTCTTGTGATTATTGTGACTTTGCCATTGTAATTGTGTGTAAACTTGTATAGTCAAATTAATCTATGATCGTATGCTATCCATTTGTTTGTATGCTGTTCTTTGTATGACATTTTAATATTTGATTATTAACCAATGATATTAGGCCACTCCTGGCCATGATTACAGACACCTGTGTCCTTTGACACTATATAAACGAGTCATCCCACAGTGTTTGTGATTATACCCTGATGAAGACAGCTTGGCTGTTGAAACGTTGGTATTAAATTTTTGCATCTGAGCTCCAAGAGTGTGCGGCTCTCTTTTATTTTCTAGTTTCTACTCCGCTAGCCAGCACCTCGTCTTAATAGGTGTGCGTTTCTTTTTCTTCTAGATTGTATTACCACATTACCAACTCGCCTCAACCTTTAAACACCATTAAAAACTTACTCTCTCAGATGTTATTCTAACAAATGCGCCTCCAGAGTTTACAGCCAATGGGATATTTGCTCATGAGTTCAGTGACCGTTGTCCAATCGCCTCATAACAGATGTTAAATTATCTAAATCTCGCTCATGTATTATTACAGAGATATTATAGGGATTTTAATGAGCATTTGTTTTCCACCTGAGGCTGAGTGACTGATGGGTGGCGTCAACTATCACTAGCTTGGATCAAGACCTTCATTGTTTTATTTCTAGCCACATACTGAACTTCCATCCTCTCAGGCCAGGGGCACAACAATGCATGAATTAATGGTTGGATTAGAATATCCGTTATAATCATTGGCCAGTACAGAGAATTAAGTAAAACCTCAAGTCCAAATCCCTATCTCCATCCATGGCTAATTACAGAAAGGGTTCAATATGTGGCTAGATGTAGAAGGCTAATGTTAACTAGCTAACGTCGCTAGTGAAGCTAGCGAGCAAGCATTTTAGCCAGGTAGCCTATGACAACAACAAATAAAAGTGTGTACTGTATAACAGAGTGATAAACGATGGCGTTGGCGTTTCTCTACAAGTAGGGTGAGTCAACATGTTTTTCTACATGCATGAACGTTCACACACGCACACACACAAACGCACGCACGCAGAAATCAGAACCATGGACAGCCACATCATGTTTAGCTTATTTGGATTGGATTAAATTGTTTTTGGTATCTTTTAGTTGTCACTGTATTAGACGAAGCATAGGTGATTAGATAATGTTGAAATGTTGAAGTTTAAATGGTGCTGGAGGTATTCCCTCCGCAAGGCAAATCAAACAAATGAAATGTCAGAATAGGGACAAAGTGGAGTCGCAAATCAATGGCTCAGACACGAGATGTATGTGGCAGCCACGTCACAGACATCGACGTTTCACTTCCAGACAAACTAAACACCTTCTTTGCCAGCTTTGTGGATAACACAGTGCCACCGACGCATCCCTAGCCGCGTCCTCAGAGCATGCGGAGACCAGCAGGCTGGTGTGTTTACGGACATATTCAATCTCTCCCTATCCCAGTCTGCTGTCCCCACATGGTTCAAGATGGCCACCATTGTTACTGTACCGAAGAATGCAAAGAATGAACTAAATTACTATGGCCCTGTAACACTCACTTCTGTCATCATGAAGTGCTTTGAGAGACTAAGGATCATATCACCTCCACCTTACCTGTCACCTTAGACCCACTGCATTCAGTACTGTAGTACCCTCCAAGCTCATCATTAAGCTTGAGGTCCTGGGTCTCCACCCCGCCATGTGTGATTGGGTCCTGGACTTCCTGATGGGCCACCCCCAGGTGATGAAGGTTGGAAACAACATCTCCACTTCGCTCATCCTCAACACTGGAGCCCCACAAGGGTGCGTGCTCAGCCCCCTCTTGTACTCCCTGTTCGCCCATAACTGTGTGGTCATGCACGCCTCCAACTCAATCATCAAGTTTGGCTTCCCCAGTAATTTTACCCACTTTTACAAGGGTGCACCTTCCTGGGGACAATAGAAGGCCACCCTAAAATGTGCAGTTTTGTCACACAACATAATGCCACAGATGTCTAAAGTTTTGAGGGAGTGTGCAATTGGCCTCACAACCGCGCACGACATGTGTATGGCTTTGTCTGGGTGAGCGATTTGCTGACATAAACATTTTTTTTTGTGTGTGTTGTTTTTAATTTTACGCCGTTTTTCTCCCCAATTTCATGGTATCCAATTATTTTAAGTAGCTACTATCTTGTCTCATTGCTACAACTCCCGTACGGGCTCGGGAGAGACGAAGGTTGAAAGTCATGCGTCCTTCGATACACAACCCAACCAAGCCGCACTGCTTCTTAACACAGCACGCATCCAACCCGGAAGCCAGCCACACCAATGTGTCGGAGGAAACACTGTGCACCTGGCAACCTTGGTTAGCGCGCACTGCGCCCGGCCCGCCACAGAAGTCGCTGGTGCGCGATGAGACAAGGACATCCCTACCGGCTAACCCCTCCATTACCCGGGCGACGCTAGGCCAATTGTGCATCACCCCACGGACCTCCCGGTCGCGGCCGGTTATGACAGAGCCTGGGCGCGAACCCAGAGTCTCTATTGGCACAGCTGGCGCTGCAGTACAGCGCCCTTAACCACTGCGCCACCCGGGAGGCCCTGACGTCAACATTTTCAACAGAGTGCCCCATGGTGACGGTGTTGTTATGGTATGGGCAGGCATAAGCTACAGACAATCAACACAATTACATTTTATCCATGGCAATTTGAATGTAGAGAGATACCGTGAGCCCCATTTTTGTGCTATTCATCTGCCACCATCACCTCATGTTTCAGCATGATAATGCACGGCCCCATGTCGCAAGGATCTTTAGACAATTCCTGGAAGCTTAAAATCTCCCAGTTCTTCCTTGGCCTGCATACTCACCAGACATGTCATTCATTGAGCATGTTTGGGATGCTCTGGATCAACGAGTGTGACAGTGTGTTCCAGTTCCCGCCAATATCCAGCAACTTCATACAGCCATTGAAGAGGAGTGGGTCAACATTCAAACAGGCCACAATCAACGGCCTGATCAACTCTATGCGAAGGAGATGTGTCGTGCTGCATGAGGCAAATGGTGGTCACACCAGATGTTGACTGGTTTTCTGATCCACAACCCTACCAACCGATGCATATCTGTATTCCCAGTCATGTGAAATCCATAGATTAGGACCTAAATCATTTATTTCAATTGACTGATTTCCTTAGATGAACAGTAACTCAGTAAAATCTTTGAAATTGTTGCATGTTGCGTTTAATATTTTTGTTTAGTATAGTATGGCTTAGAACGCGTCTCAACCAATCACAAGGCTTGTTTTGACTAACCCGTTGTAGAACGTCACTTAAAAAGGTATCAGGTAAGACTACCCAGCCCATGCCTATGGAAGGGCACCTCCTACCAGATCAGCTGCTTCAATGAATGGTGAGATCCATCGCATTCACTTCTTCTGTGTTTAAGCTGCATCTCAAATGACACCCTATTCCCTAAGTAGCGCACTATATAGGGGATAGGGTGCAATTTGGGATGCAGCCCTAACGTAATGTTTGGCTTGGTGAGGGAGCAGCGGGCTCATTATCAGAGTGAGAAAGAGGTAGGGAGAGGAGGAGATATGAGAGGAGGGGTGAGAGGGAGAGGAGAGGTATTCACCCAAAGGGAGCCATATTGAGAAAGGATGAAGGTGTGAGAGACGTTGAGTGACTTGACCGAGCAAGCTGATTCGCTCACTCACACATACCCTATTGAACACGAACACGCACGCACACACACACACACACACACACACACACGCACACACACACACACACACACACACACACACACACACACACACACACACACACACACACACTAGCGTGTTATATTACACAGCATTGCTTTTTTTAGACCATTGAATCCATGGTAAAATGTTCCAAGATTATGCCTAGTAATTATTCATGAAGTTTGTGAGGTAAGTGAGGCTTGAATCAACAGTGCTCCAGTGTCCCTGGTGGATTGGTTATGCATGGTTTGGCTTTTGGCTGATCAGAGGTCCGATCTTGATTTGGCTCAGAGACTTGGCTCAGTGCTGCTGTTTGAATTATTAGTCTAATGTATAGGGATTAGGGTGGAATTTGGGACACACCCACAGCCTGTGCAGCTTTTTCTCTCTCTCTCTCTCTCTCTCTCTCTCTCTCTCTCTCTCTCTCTCTCTCTCTCTCTCTCTCTCTCTCTCTCTCTCTCTCCTACAAAATGGCTAATGCAAGGTATGCTAACTGTACTTCTGGGCACTTTCCCAAGCAGAAAATATTAAGAGGAAAAGTACAGACAACTGTTGACAAATCTCCTCTTTCATCACGGCGCTCGTTTGAAATACGGATTCCTTTTACGAACCAGGAGTCGGCACAGAGCCAAATGAACAGTGAGATGTAAACAGTGGGATTTTGCTGCAGTAAAATGCAGTATCAGGGCATTGCACTGTGCTTTCTAAAACGGGAAAAAAAAACGAGAAAAAAAAACTAAAAGACATTGAGATTGACGCCAAGACCTACTCACCCTCGTACTGTTACTAAACTAGCGTGTCAGAAAGAATTGACACAGGCTGAATCCTTTATCTCCACAACTCCCACGACCCTGACAAGAGACTGAAGTGGTGGCGCCCCAAACAGATGCCTGAAGATACATTTACACCGTGTCCTAATCCCTACGGTGCACTACGTTCATATGTGTGTGCGTGTGTGTATGTGCGTGCCTGCGCATGGCGACAATTACCTGTTGGACGTCCTGTTGGAACACACAGAGCTGTAGCCTCTGGTGCAGGCGGACTTTGCGGTGCTGCCAGATGCTCTCCAGGCGTCTCTGGTGGTGCAGGACCTCGTGGACCACGTCCAGGATACAGTGAACCGCCTTGGAGTAGTTGGCTGTGGCCGTCAGAGACTCCGAGTTCCCCGGGCTCAGTGGTCTCTGGAGGACATCCAGTAGGGCCTTGCCGTCCTGACTGACCTGGTGACAGAGAGAGGGACATGACATTAGGAGAGTTGCATACCTGAGTCGGAAATCTTGGTTGGAGGCTTCACGGATTTGTTGCATATTCCATATTCCTTGAATCCAGGAATCCTGCAACTGGCATTTATGGAAAACCTGGGAAGTTAGGGAAAGTTACCGCCCTTTAGCGACTTTAAATCTGCATGAAATAACAAAGATTTGTCCCGAAAAGATGCATAATCGAAGCCGGTCATGTCAGTCAAATCTTTGTTTCATTATATGGAAAGAAAGGGTGAAGGAAACATTTTTTGAATGTCAGTTCTTTGCTAATCATCTCTCTTCTGATCAAATCCAGTCCCGGCCTGTTCTAGCCGCCCATGTATGATACTAAATCAAGCCGTGCAGAGCTGTAATTTTATTCCCAATGCATATGACTAAATGATATGCAATTTGGGTGCATGGAGAGGGGTATTGTTTTTGTCATCTGTGGCACAATACGGAACCGAAAAGCCAACCCTTTCTTTTTTTGTTGTTGGTTCAAACCAGAGACGTTTATAGCGACCTTTTCAGAGTCGACACGGAAATAAAACCAACCAGCACAAAAGTCAGAGTGGTGCAGAGGCATCTAGTGAACTGCGACACAAACCCGTCATCATAAGGGATCTTCTATGGGGAGTCAATCTGACTTGGAAGGACAGTGGTCCACGTATTACAGGCCACGTGTCACACAAGGTGCAAGTCAGCTGGATTTAATGTGATGGGAAAAGGTCCTATTTGATGGAAAACTGTAGGTACAATACATAAGCATAGTCGAAGGTAAAACAAAACAAACAAATGGTCCTGATCGAGTTACAGAATGTGTCTGGTCAGGTTTGATTGAAGGACTTACATTTAATTTCAGGGCAATATTTCAAAGCAATGTACAGCGTACATCCATGTTTAGACTGCTTGGGATCATGTTTAGATAACTTGTGATGGTCTTTGAAAAAAAAAAAAACCTCATGCCATCCTTGAAAAGATATAAAAGGGTCATTAGCACTGTGGGAATTCTCCTTGAAAGCTATGTGGTGGGATCTTAAACTAACAAAGAATGAAACTGTAAACCAGATCTTCAGTAAGTGTAAAAGTGCTATTCCACTCGTAACGTCACGTACAGTTGAAGTCGGAAGTTTACATACACTTAGGTTGGAGTTATTAAAAGTCGTTTTTCAACCACTCCACACAGTTCTTGTTAACAAACTATAGTTTTGGCAAGTCGGTTAGGACGTTAGGACGTCTACGCATGACACAAGTCATTTTTCCAACAATTGTTAACAGACAGATTATTTCACTTATAATGCACTGTATCACAATTCCAGTGGGTCAGAAGTTCACATACACTAAGTTGACTGTGCCTTTAAACAGCTTGGAAAATTACAGAAAATAATGTCATGGCTTTCGAAAGCTTCTGATAGGCTAATTGACATCATTTGAGTCAATTGGAGGTGTACCTGTGGATGTATTTCAAGGCCGACCTTCAAACTCAGTGCCTCTTTGCTTGATATCATGGGAAAATCAAAAGAAATCAGCCAAGACCTCATTCGTTTGGGAGCAATTTCCAAACAAATTAAGGTACCACATTCATCTGTACAAACAATAGTACGCAAGTATGAACACCATGGGACAACGCAGCCGTCATACCGCTCAGGAAGGAGATGATTTCTGTCTCCTAGAGATGAACGTACTTTGGTGCGAAAATTGCAAATCAATCCCAGAACAACAGCAAAGGACCTTGTGAAGATACTGGAGGAAACAGGTACAAAAGTATCTATATCCACAGTAAAAAAGAGTCCTATATTGACATAACCTGAAAGGCTGCTCAACAAGGAAGAAGACACTGCTCCAAAACCGCCATAAAAAAGCCAGACGACGGTTTGCAACTCCACATGGGGACAAAGATCGTACTTTGATCGTACTCTGATGAAACAAAATTAGAACTCTTTGGCGATAAAGGTGGAGGAAAAAGGGGGAGGCTTGCAAGCCGAAGAACACCATCCCAACTGTTCTTTGCTGCAGGAGGGACTGGTGCACTTCACAAAATAGATGGCGTCATGAGGATGGAAAATGATGTTGATATATTGAAGCAACATCTCAAAACATCAGTCAGGAAGTTAAAGCTTGGTCGCAAATGGGTCTTCCAAATAGACAATGACCCCAAGCATACTTCCAAAGTTGTGGCAAAATGGCTAAGGACAACAAAGTCAAGGTATTGGAGTGGCCATCACAAAGCCCTAACCTCAATCCCATAGAACATTTGTGGGCAGAACTGAAAAAGCGTGTGCGAGCAAGGAGGCCTACAAACCTGACTCAGCTACACCAGCTCTGTCAAGAGGAATGGGCCAAAATGCACCCAACTTATTGTGGGAAGCTTGTGGAAGGCTACCCAAAACGTTTGACCCAAGTTAAACAGTTTAAAGGCAATGCTTCCAAATACTAATTCAGTTTATGTAAACTTCTGACAAACTGGGAATTTGATGAAATAAATAAAAGCTGTAATAAATCATTATATTATTCTGACATTTCACATTCTTAAAATAAAGTGGTGATCCTAACTGACCTAAGACAGGGAATTAAATGTCAGGAATTTAAATGTATTTGACTAAGGTGTATGTAAACTTCCGACTTCAACTGTATCATATTAAATGGATGGACACCAAAAACATCCCAAATCATACAAATGGCCTTGGGATCAGGTTGTACTATAAACCAGTATTTAGTTAGTGCTGTAGCTGAGTCAGTGTTGTGAGGGTGTCTCACCTCAGTGTAGGCCTGGATCACCTGTTCATAGAGGGTCTGGTGGTGGTGGATGGCCAGCTCCAGGTCCTGCATCTCTGAGGGCAGCCCCCCTTCACTGCATATCTTGCACCAGGCCTCCACCCCAGCCAGGAACTGCATGGACACAGGCCAGGAGACATATTCACGCAACAGAACAGAGTCAAATAGACCAATCAACAGAGCAATGTGAGTCATTTCGTGGACAGAGACGGGAAGAGAGAAGGCATGGGAGGAAGGCAGGCCAGGAGGGAGGCAGGGAGGAAGGACGGTGTGGCGGCAGACAAGGCATCTTTACAAGAGGTAACCCTGGATCAGAGGTAACCCTGGATCATTGGTTAAGTGCTTTCTGACAGGCAGCAGTATTCCCCCCCCCCCCATGCACACCTGAAGCCCCAAACACTCAGCATCATAGTAGCTGCTGCCATGGCAACACAGGTCTATCTTAACTACCTCTACACCGCAAAGGGCAGCAGCCGACATTCCAATCTCTCTCAGATGGCCTGTGGGCTGAAGTCTGACTTCAGGAATGGTGATATGTTGAGATTTCATGCAAATCTCCCTTTCACATCAATACGTGCTTTACACAAAGGTCTGAGTTACGTGCTCAGACTTCAAGTTAGGATTCAGAAATTATTCAGACCCCTTGACTCTTACCACATTTTGTGGTGTTATCGCCTGAATTTAAAATGTATTAAATGTAGATTTGTCTGACAATGGCCTACACACAGAACCACATGATGTCAAAGTGGAATTATATGTTTCAAAATGTTTTGAAATGTAAAAAAAAATGAAAAGCTCTAATGTCTTGAGTCAATAAGTATTCAACCTCTTTGTTATGGCAAGCCTAAATAAATTCAGGAGTAAACATTTGCTTAACAAGTCAAATAATAAGTTGTATGGACTCACCCCGTGCGCAATAATAAAGTTTAACATGATTTATGAATGACTACCTCATCTCTCTACAACACCCATACAATTATCTGTAAGGTCTCTCAGTTGAGCAGTGAATTTCCAACACAGATTCAACCACAAAGACCAGGGCGGTTTTTTAATGCCTCGCAAAGAAGGGCACCTATCGGTAGAAGGGTAAAAAAAAAAGCAGACAATAAATATCCCTTTGAGCATTGTGAAGTTATTAATTACACTTTGGATGGTGTATCAATACACCCAATCATACAGGCGTCCTTCCTAACCTATTTGCCTTAGAGGAAGGAAACCGCTCAGGGATTTCACCATGAGGCCAATGGTGACTTTAAAACAGTTACAGAGTTTAATGGCTGTGATAGGAGAAAACAGAGGATGGATCAACAACTGTGTTACTCCACAATACTAACCTAATTGACAGAGTGAAAAGAAGGAAGTCTGTACAGAATAAAAATATTTGTCATTGTCATTGTCATTGTCATTGTCATTGCCAACAAAGGGTATATAACAAAGTATTAAGATAAACTTTTGTTATTGACCAAATACTTATTTTCCACCATAATTTGCAAATAAATTCATAAAAAATCCTACAATGTGATTTTCTGGTTTTTTTTCTCATAGTTGTCTGTCATAGTTGATGACAATAACAGGCCTCTCTCATCTTTTTAAGGGGGAGAACTTGCACAATTGGTGGCTGACTGTCACGTTCTGACCTTTATTTCCTTTGTTTTGTATTTATTTAGTATGGTCAGGGCGTGAGTTGGGTGGGCAGTCTATGTTTGATTTTCTATGATTTGGGATTTCTATGTTTCGGCCTAGTATGGTTCTCAATCAGAGGCAGGTGTCATTAGTTGTCTCTGATTGAGAATCATACTTAGGTAGCCTGGGTTGTTTGTGGGTGATTGTCTATGTTGATGGCTTGTTTCAGTGCAGCTCGCATTAGCTTCACGGTTGTTATTTTGTTTACTGTTTTTTTTTTGTATCGTGTTTCTGTGTTCAGTTCTTTCTTTAATTAAAACGTTCAACATGAACACATATCACGCCGCATTTTGGTCCTCCGATCCTTCTCGCCTCTCCTCTTCAGATGAAGAGGAGGACGACCGTGACACTGACTAAATACTTTTTTGCCCTACTGTATTTCATTCAGGCTGTAACACAACATAATGTGGAATACTTTCTGAAGGCACGGTAACTGAGTGGCAACAGCAAGGGGTTTCAGCCTACGGTCACCGTACCTGTTCCGACTTCTGGTGGAAGACGGCCGACATGGCCAGGATGGTGCTGCGTTCGTCCAGGGCGGCGGCGAAGCTCTTCCACTCCTGGTCCAGCTGGGCCGAGATCTGTTTGATCTGCTGCGAGGCGTAGTGGCCCGCCTCCGACAGCCGCGTCGCCACCGACATGATCCTGTTGATGTTCACATAGGCGTTCTGCACCGAGGGAGGGACACACGTGAAGAAGATATTATATGATATGAGAATAGATTCCCGGGTTTATTTAATTTGTTTAAGATAAAAAACAGTATTTGATTTAATTCGGAAATATTGACATTTATTCACGTAGAAATGACTGAATCAAAGTAGACAAACTGTGTAGGGCTTGGTCTCCGTGGCGTGTCTAGCTATATCTAGTGGTGTCGTATCACTTGATAGCCAAACACGCAATGATACACCTGAACATGACACAGACATGACACGTGAGCCAGCCACCAGGAAATGATGGTGTAAATCTTAGCGACAACAAGCGTGACAGAATTCTGCAGCTTTCAGTGAATCTCTCTCTCTCTGACACACACACACACACAGACACACAGACACACACACAGACACACACACAGACACACACACACGCTCTTTACTGCCATCTGGCTCTGTAGTTCCCAAAACCCATCCCCCTTCCTTCCCCACTATGGGAGTCTCATCATCTCTGGCCTCTTTAGGCCCATCCATTTATCAGCTTCGCATGATGCACCCACCGTGGGTTTTATTTACCGCTAACCTGATTAGAACTGCTAATGAAGCCATCAAAACGAACAGCTCCTAGTTTTAAAGCAGGGCTTAAATGAACTATGCTCAGGCATGGTTGCTGCATGCTGAGCACGCTGAGCCAAGACTCACGCTAAAACATAACAACAGTATGAGTCGGGAGTCTGTATGAGCAGAGAGCAGAGAGAGGGATAACGAGAAGGAGCGATAGAGAGAGAGTGGGGGGGGGAGTGGAGAGAGAGAGACAAGGGGGGAGAGAGAGAGAGTGGAGAAAGAGAGAGAAAGAGAGAGAGAGCGAGGTTCTTCAGTGAGAGCCAAAAGGCCTATGTGTGAGTGGTTTTTGGCCAGTGTGGTTCTGTTCTGTGCCTGTGTCTGTTTGCCCCCTCTGACGACTGCTGTGTGCAGCCCGGCCCAGCAGCAGGCTGATGGAGACACAGCAGGCTGTGAGAACTGGAGAGGAGGGAGCACACACAGAGACACACACACACACACGCTGCTGTGAAGGGCCTCCAATGTGTGTCTGTGTGTGTCTGCACATCGGTGCCAAACACAAATAACTCAACAGGCCTGCTCCCGAATACACACAGAGCTGGGGATTTGGGGACAGATGATTCTCTTCAATGATTACTGGAGGAGATGGCAGAGGATCTCACCATACTGCCCAGCGTTATTATGCCATTTAAATGTGCATGTGTGCATATGCCGTGTGAGACTCTTGGTTTGTGTTTCGGTACATAAATAGCTTGATTTCTCATCCAATGAGTATCAGACATGTCTCCAGGGCAAAACTGCAGTAGAGGTCATTGCCTACTGTAAAGTGTGTCCCAAATGGTACCCTATTCCCTTATTTAGACCCATAGGGCTCAAATCAAATCAACCAAATCAAATCGAGCGTTACTCGCCACACGCTTCGTAAACAACAGGTGTGGACTAACAGTGAGATGCTTACTTACGGGACTTTCCCACAATGCAGAGAGGAAGAAGATGGAGACATAATCGAAAAGTAAAACACACTATAACGATAACTATAGACACGGGGTACCGGTAGAGTCGATGTGCAGGGTTACGAGGTAACTGAGGTAGATATGCACATATGTAACTAGCAGTAAAGGGACCGATCAGTAGTGCACTATATAGGGAATAGGGTGCCGTTTGGGACTTAACCCTAACAGTTATTACAATGGCAGTGTTACTGGTGAGGCGAACCAGAGGAAATAAAATCAACAACGAGGAAGTACCCTGCTGTTACAGCAGAGCGATAATAATCAGAGTATGTGTGTTTATATTTAAAACTCAATTCTGCTCTCCACCGCCAGTGGCCTGTACTATATCAATGACAGCTGTCAAATGGGGGAGTACGCTTTTTATTTTTATTTTTTACAACCCTCTTCGAAATACTAATCCAGTAATTGAAAGGCCTTTTGACCCCATCCTAGAACACGTCTTTCAATAATTAAACTCGTACTCATACAAAGTGAAATCACTGAGGCATGACTCAAGGACCATTGCAATCATCCATATTATTAGATCCCATGCACCACAGACAGTCCTCACACACCATATCGTCCTTCCATATTATGTAGTTCACACACACCACAGTCACACACCATAGACAGTCCTCACATACCACATAGTACCCACAAACCAGGTCAATCCCAAGCACCATATAGTTCTCACACACCACAGACGGTCCTCACACACCACAGACGGTCCTCACACACCACAGACGGTCCTCACACACCACAGACGGTCCTCACGCCCTACAGACGGTCCTCACACACCACAGACGGTCCTCACGCCCTACAGACGGTCCTCACGCCCTACAGACGGTCCTCACACACCACAGACGGTCCTCACACACCACAGACGGTACTCACGCACCACAGACGGTCCTCACGCACCACAGACAGTCCTCAAACACCACAAACAGTCCTCACACACCACTGACAGTCCTCACACACCACTGACAGTTCTCACACACCCCTGACAGTCCTCACACACCACTGAAAGTTCGCACATACCACCGACAGTCCTCATTCACCACTGACAGTGCTCACATATCACTGACAGTCCTCGCACATCACTGACAGTCCTCACACACTGACAGTCCTCACACATCACTGACAGTCCTCACACCACTGACATTTCGCACATACTGTACCACCGACAGTCCTCATTCACCACTGACAGTCCTCACAAACCCCTGACAGTCCTCACACACCACTGACAGTTCGCACATACCACCGACAGGCCTCTTTCACCACTGACTGTACTCACATATCACTGACAGTCCTCACACATCACTGACAGTCCTCACACACCACTGACAGTCCTCACACACCACTGACAGTTCGCACATACCACCGACAGTCCTCTTTCACCACTGACTGTCCTCACATACCCCTGACAGTCCTCACATACCGCTGACAGTCCTCACATACCGCTGACAGTCCTCACATACCGCTGACAGTCCTCACATATCACTGACAGTCCTCACATACCATAGAATTCATGGCAAAGTGATTGTGCTGCGTCTGGAGGTCCAGGGCGTGCTGGTAGCTGACGCCGATCTCTGTGTGGCTCTGCAGGAACACTTCCTTATTGTGACTGATCCAGTCAAACATCTACGATGGGAACACAGAACAAATACGTGAGATTGGTTACGTTACTGGTTGGGTCCTGTGTGGCCCAGCATGGAGCATGCAACACCAGTATGGTGGGCCCACCCATACAACAATGAAAGAACACGTATAAATGACACATACACAGACATTCCCATTGATAGTTTAGCACAGCAGATACATTATTATTATTTTTTATTTTTTTGTGGACTGGACAAAGAGGAAAGATATAGAAAATAGCAGAGGGCTGTACTTGAACCCATGCTTCAGCAGTATATATGTGTGCCAGAGGCAGCAGACTAGACCACTAGACCACCCGAAGCCAAGACAGAGAAACATTAAATTCATTACATGATACTATAGTGCTCTCCTTGGCATTAAAAATATACTAGTGATCAGATTTCATCAAACGCAGTCATCTCTCTTTCAAATCCTGGACAGCACGCTTGACTATTCAATAAAATGTCAAATGATGGTGGCGTGACAAGCGTGATTATTGGGTGACACAGGAACAACTCTCTAGGCCAGCAGCTTCACATCTCCGCTCTGAAGAGCCTGCGACGTTAGAACAAACCTATTTAATCAGGTTTGATCGAGCTGTTAATTAAACATTGACACTGGTGTGACCTCTCGCCGCTGCCTTCCGATGGAAGTCCTTACAGAGGGGAATTAGTCGCCCGACGTGTTTGTACTGATATCACAGCTTAGTTTCTCTGTTGCAGAAGCTGTTTGATAACTAACGCTAAAATCATTATTATGGCATTCAAAACAACGATGAAATTGCGGTTAAATGTATTCTATTTATTCAATGAGAAGTATTTTTTTTTTACAAATAGAACGGGAAGAGCTGAAAAATGCCTAGGAAATAGTGCTCCGTCATGTGTTTTGGTTTGACGCATATTTCTGACCGTCAAAGTAAAGACTTGAAAGACCGTATGATTGACCACTTACTTGTAAATTCTCCTACTTGTCATGCTTATTAAATGACATCTTGACAGCTTAATCTAATATCTTACAAATCAAATGAAGAGAAGCTGGCTAAAGAATTAATTAGCTCAACGACTGTTGGCTGTTTTTGTTGGGGGGGACAAATTCGGATTCAGAGCGGTAAGTTGATAATGCTGATAAATGACTCCCTATCATATTCACTTTGAGATGATGAATAGTGGAGAGCTGGTCGGGAAAAGAGAGCGATGATGAGCATTTATCATTTAGTCTACAAACCATTTTCCTTAAATGACCAACTCCATAAAGTACTCTGGAAAAACGCCACATTCCTTGAAAGGAACCAATTGATAGTATGACAGATACTATGATTCTCTACAGGGCATAACCTACAACTCTCCTCACTAAAATCCATTTCAGCCATTTTGTGAGAACAAAACAAAAGGAATGTTTTGGATCGTCATGACAGCAGGGGAAGACGACGACGTGGAGCCGAGGCGGGCCAGTAATTGTTCATTTTTGGCTATTGCCTACATAGAGTGCCACAAAAGCAGTGCACAAAAGAGTTTTAGGGCGCCATTCGGGATGCAACCAACAGAGATCACATGAGGTCATTACGGAGGAGGAGGAACAATAAACACCTGCGTCCCTCCCTCCCTCCCTCCCTTCCTCCCTCCCTTCCCTCAGTGAAATGAGGCCTTCTGTCTGTTACTGGTCCCTTTGGTCCTAATCCCCACAGATATGAACTGTCTCTACAGGGGTTACATGCGGACACGTTCGGTTCGGCCAAGCATTGTACAACAACAAAAAAAGAATAGCCTTCTTATGTTCGAGCTTCAAAAGGTGTCGCGTAAAACAAATGTGTTTCGCCTTTTGAATCTCCTCTCCGAATACTAACGTAGCGGCGTGTAACCCCGAACACTACTACGATTGTCCAAGTGCTTGGTCAGACCAGAATGAAAATAGTCCAATGTGTGAATCTGAGTTTACAAAATGACCAGTACCTGAATTGTTGAATCTATCATGATTCTGATTGGACTGCGTTGTTGTAACACGTTGTTAGTAAATCGCCATCCAATTGGAGAGGACACAGGGAGGGACATACACTGCACGTGTGCCATGCCTTAATTGGCATTATCCCCAGGGAAATGAATCATTATCTGGGCCTGTCCTAATCAGAGGCCCTATGGGGCTCCACGATCATTAGGGAAGGGACTGACTGCACTTATCCAAATGAAGGCATCTTCGTCATTGTAGGGTTTATTGGGGGGAGTGTTGGCTTGAGGGATTGGAGAGAATATTGCACGGTTATATGGGAATAATATAATTTTTCTTCCTCTCTGTAAACACTAGCTGTGTGGCAGTTCTACTTTAGTTTATTTGTCTGGTTGCCTTGACGAAGCAGGAAATGACCTGGCAATGTAAAATATTGTTCAGAATCATATGATATCATCTTCGTCATCAAAATACTATCACCTTTTCTTCGAGACCCGCCTGTGTCTCTGACCTTTGCCAGAGTTGTACAGGTCTTAATGTGAGGTTGTTGTTGCATCATGGGTTTTGGGGGTATTTGGGGTATATGAGGTTTTCCTTTAAAAGCCCGGAAGCTTCCAGAGAACCAAAAAGAATCACATGTAATTATTACATGTACCTTTGGGTTATTGACATTGTCAAAGGAGATGAGTGCGTAGATGAGAATAAATCCTTTTATCATCTCTAAAAACCCACTTAGAAACATTTCATGACTTGGAAAAGTGGGCAAAATACATGTTTATTCCCCCAAATACCATCTCAGGGAATGATGTACTGAGCCGCTCTGCTTTCATAATATATTATAAAAGCACATATCCTTGTAAAAGCATATTATATCCCATTTAATATGTGTTTCCAATAAATACAAACAAATGGCAGAGTTTTCTATGTATTTAGGCCCTTCATATAAACCGAGAAATGCGACGTGTAAAATGTCACCCTATTCCCTACATAGTGCACTACTTTAGTACACTATATAGGGGACCGGGTGCCATTTGGGGCGCTGCCTCGGCCTCACATCACATCGAGGCCAAAGTTTGTTATTGGTTCCCGTACTGAGGACATTCACGATGCGCCTCTAGGATAAATATTTGAGGACAAGACTCTAGGATATTTATATGCCAAAACCTCTCAATCGGTTTGCAACCTTTTTAATATAAATTCCTTGTCAACGTTTGTCTGCCTTCCTATACACAAGGCACATGTGTGGCAATGAGTTTGGTCTTACTAAAACACCCTGCGAGGCCAAATCAACAGAGGGTCTTTAATGTGATGCGGGTTTATTCGTTTTATTCTGTTAGGACACACAGGGTGTTGTGAAATCTGTGAATGTATTCTAATGTTTTGAAAATGGTATAACTGCCTTAATTTCGCTGGACCCCAGAAAGAGTAGCTGCTGCCTTGGCATATTAAATACAAAATACACATATACACAGATCAACTCAGCTTAACAGTTGTTATGGTGATGGTTGTTTCTGGCCCCTCTGGGCTTTGGTTACTCACCTTCTCTGCGTCCTGCTCAAAGAGGCGGAGCTGGAAACACTGGTCCAGTTTGAGCTTGCGGACGTGCCACATCTGGTGCAGGTGCTGTCTGGTCGAGTGCAGCTTGTCCAGCAGGCTGGCGATCTTAGGCACCACACTCTGGAAGTCGGCGCTGCCCGAGATGCAGTTCCTCCCAGAAAAACCGTCACTAGACCGGATACACTGAAGCAGCCTCTGGCCCTCCCTGTCCAGCTCCTCCACAGGAGCCTTCATCACCTTCTTCTTGAGCTGCGTGTGCTCGTCGATGAGCCCCCGGGAGCCCTCCACGTCCACCGGGAACTCCTTCTTGGCCAGCAGCTCCTGGAGGTCCTCCAGGCGGGAGAGGAGGTGCACGGCCGAGCCCATGAACTCCTCCAGGGCCACGCGCAGATCCATCCACTCCTCGTGGTTGTACTCCAGAGAGCCCTCAAAGTCGTCTGTCAGCTGGGACGGGTCCACCAACTTAGTCAGGCCCTCCACTGACACCATGCTAGTCTGTCAACAGCACACAATCGAGAGGCTCTCGTTATGTTACCCCCAAACCGGGTACAAGCTTCATTGGACGTGTCCAAAATAGTACTCTATTCCTTATATGGCAAACAAGGCCCAGGCTCTATGTAGGGAATAGGGTGACATTTGGAACAAAGCCATTCTGTTTCTTATTAGCACTACATGTTCACTGTGGAGGGAAGGAATGAGAGAGGGGAGGACCAAGGGGTGTAAACATAACCTCACACTACGTAGCATACTACTCATGGCTGACCTCTGTTACAGCCCTACAGGCAGAGAGGATGGGGAGGAAATAATCATTTCTCACCAGTCCTTCTGAAAATACAGCTCTGTGCTTCCTGTCCGGCTTTAGAGACATGTTCAAATTAGCGACTGTTGTTGAGTATCGCTGATAGTCCTGTGATTGATTAAACTTGAAAATAATGTGCTATTCAACTCTGGCTGAAATGCGACATCAAAACGACTCGTTTATCGTAATAATCGAAACCGGCATGCTGACTAGAGAAAACGTCTGTACTGAAGAAACATAAAATAGTTCAGGGCAGTAGGTAGACATTCCAACCAAAACAAGGTTCTGTTTGAGCCCATGCTGAGTGATGCTGAGCGAGAGGCTTACCTCAAATGTGAACTTGGCACTGCCAAAGTTGGTCTTCTGCTTCTGCCAGAAGTTGTCGGGTTTGATGATCAGCGCCACGCAGATCTCGGCGGGGAAGGCTTCCTGCAGGGTCTTCAGCAGAGGCTTGATCAGGTCCCACTTGGAGCCGCGCATATCAATGATGACCGTGAAGCCTCGCTTGCACACATCCTCACTGGGAGATAGAGGAGATGAAAGGACCATTCGAGAGAGAGGAGAGAGGGATAGTGAGAGAGAAACGGAGAGAGGAGGGGCGAGAAAGAGAGAGGAGGGGGTGAGTGAAAAAGAGACAGGAAGAGAGAGAGAGAGAAACAAAAAAGAGAGAGAGAGAGAAAAACAAAAGAGAGAGAGAGAGATAACCAACCGCTAGTACCCAGCATTCCCTGTACATCACATCCACTCCCATAGAGTTTGCTCGAGCTGGGGCGGGCGACGTCACGCCATCCAACACTCCCTACTTAATATCCCTCTGCCAATTTAGACTCCCCTGGACTGTCAGCCAGGCACGGTGCTAAAGCCATTACACCACTGGAACTGTGTAACTGCTGTGACTAAATGACAAGCGCTGTTCAATTGGAGTTGTTTCCAGCTGACGCACTGCTTCTACCTTCGATGTGGTACGATCCCTCGCGCGATTCTACTTTCTGACAAGCCTGTCATCGACATTAAGCTCTGTTGTTTTAGATTATAATACAAACGATAGCATATCACACACAAACCTCTTCTCTCTTCATGGGCATGTCCTCTTTCGATGTAACAGGCTTATTTGTTGAGAGTCTTGTTTCAATTTCAACCCCGCAAAATGGAGGGCCCCACTTTTCTAACAGGTTATGAGGCTGTAATGCTATTAACGCTCTATTCTTAGGCCTGATGCTCCGAAAGCACTTTAACGCGATTGGAAGAAGATAAAAATAAACTCTAATTGCTTTGGCCCGCCACAGGCCCTCCAGCCTCCGCTACTTCTGCAATTAATATGATCCTCTGCATCGCTTTGTGCAGGAAGACTGGGGACACACAGGAGACAATGTCTGCATCCCAAATTGGCTCCCTATTCCCTATGTAGTGCACTACTTTTGACCAGGGCCCATAGGACTCTGGCGAAAAGTAGTGCACTACATAGGGAATAGGGTGCCAATTGAGACGCACACAACACATTTGTACCAACAGCAGTCTATTAGGCCGCCTTGTATCCTGCCATTTTCTCTTCTCAATGGGCCAAGGACAACAGGAAAACAGCCTTGACACAGTCACACACATCCTACTAGTAGAAAAGAGAAGTGATACTGGTTAGATGAATTTCTCCCTTTGTATTGAGTCGATGAGGTGCTATGTGAAAACACTACTTTAATTTCCAGGTACTGTAGGCTGAAATGTCAATGGATATGTAGCCCGTGACCTTTGGCTTTGCCACACTGATTGTCAATGAACAGCAGCATTTATCGACTTGGAATGTGTCCTAAATGGAACCCTACTCCCTTTATAGAGCACAATGGGCCCAGGTCAAACGTAGTGCACTATATAGAAAATAGGGTCCCATTTGGGACATAGAGACGTCGACTTGCTCGTTCACTTTCAAATTAAGGGAACATGTTGAAGTGGTTATGACATCATTGTCTCAGTGTGTGGTTTCCCTCACCCATGCAAGCTCAGCTAACTCCAATGAGCTCAATACAAACGGAGACTGTTGCTGAAATATCACAGTAGCTATCACTGCAAACACAAATCCAAGAATGACAAATAAAGAGAATTAACATTTTCTGGACGCAGAGAGGGAATTCCAATAAATGGCTGGGTAGAGGTTGGGGAGTGGGGGATAGGTTGGGTGGATGGTGGTACTGGTGGCATGGATCAATAGCATTGACAGAAACAGGAAAGGAAGCAACAGGCACTGACTGGGATGCTGTGATCTGGAGCTACAGTATCACATTCAGATGCGTCAAATACAACAGGTGTAGACCTTACTGTGAAATGCTTACTTACAAGCCCTTCATTTTATTGTATTTAACATTTATTTAAATAGGCAAGTCAGTTAAGAACAAATTATTATTTACAATGACGGACTACTTGTAACAGGCTGACCACACCGCCCGCGCGTTGCAAAATAAATTTAGAAATCTATATTATTCAATTATTGCACCCACACTGCACCCACAACGAGCGTCTGCTTTGCCAAGTGCTAAAATAGAAGTCAGTTCTATTTGTGACGCAGATCGCACTGCAAGTCCTGGCTCTCCCGTCTCCTCATTGGTTTATAGAAGCAGGTACCCACGTGCCATCTCCTGAATGGTTATACTCACGTGGGTGACTGAAAGACGAACGAGATTGGTGGCGGTGTTGCACCTAATTTATGAAAGTTCCCATCGCAATTTAAAGTCCAGAGAAGGAAAAGCCTAGAAGGAGGAGAGATGACTAGAAACGATTCGGTTGACCGTTTTATGTGTGGATTAATTGTCGGAGGAGAGGACCTTGTGCATTTCAGGTAAAATAACAACTCAATGTTTATATCCCAGGATAAATTAGTTAGCAACAGCAAGCTAGCTAAATAGGACAAATTAGCTAGCAAGTGCAAGCTAGCTAGCTAGCTAAATTGCCATAAATGTTTAATGCATTTTGACCTGTCCCAATATTAATGTAATTGGTTCAGTTTGTTTTGATATTTTAACCTGCGTGTCATAATCGCGTTTGGTGTGGGCGGATAAAATAAATTTATGCATGATGGCGCAGCGTTTGCGGGGGTGCAGGTTAGTCGAGGTAACTTGTACACCTAGGTAGGGGTAAAGTGACTATACATAGATAATACACAGCGAGTAACAGCAGTGTAAAAACAAAGAGGGAGGTGGCTATTTTATTAATTGTTGAGCAGTCTTATGGCTTGGGGGTAGAAGCTGTTAAGGAGCCTTTAGGTACCGCTTGCCATGCGGTAGCAGAAAGAACAGTCTATGAGTTGGGTGACTGGAGTCTTTGAGAATTTTTGGGGCCTTCCTCAGACACCGCTCAGTGGGTCTAGTGTTTCCCGGGATGATGGTGCTGATGTGAGCCATGTCCAGCCTTTCAAAGCACTTCATGGCTACCGACGAGAGTGCTACGGGGCAGCAGTCATTTAGGCAGGTTGCCTTCGCTTTCTCGGTCACAGGGACTGTGGTGGTTTGCTTGAAACACGGAGGTATTAACACAGTTCTTAATACAATTCCTGACGGTCACAGTCACACAACTCATTATGAAACCATTTTCAGCGTCTTTAAAGAAAGCACACACCGACAAAAGGTCGACACCGAAACGCCTGCGTGAATTTATTCAGCCTCTCCGGTGAAAAGAGAGACCGGGAAAGACGTGAAGCTACTTGAGACAGAGAAACAGAAAACCACAAAAGAGTCTGGAGAGAGGCTCTCATTGCTCAATGGTTGACAGCGCGGCTCCAGAAGTACGCCATGTGGCCACGCCCCGCTTCCTTCTCTCTGCTCTGTAATTACCTTATCCTTTTCCATTCGCGACATGTGTTGGTAATGGTGGTGGGTCAGTTGGAGGGAAGTTAGGGGGACTCTCGCTGGCTCTCAGGCCGGGCTGACTGTTTAAACTCTCATTAAGCAGGTCACACAGAGAGGCTTTGAAGCTGACTTCATAGGTCCACTGCCAGGCCTGATCAATGGCTGAACGCACTCAGTGCAGCCCCGTCACTCCGCCTGGCTGACAGCACCCGAAACACACACACACACAAACCCATGTGCGCACACACACCATACACACTTGCGCACACACGTATGCATACACACGCACAGGCACACATGCACAGGCACACACACATTTTCCACTGCAGTTAAAAGCATGGCCACGAGGATCAGCCCGGGGAAATATAAGTGTTTGGATAACGCAAGAAAAACACACACACACACACGATGGCACGAACCGAGTGTGAACATTTTCAGCATGTTTGTAACCATGGCCCAGGCTTTGACAGATATAAGACCAAGCTAGTGAAACACATCGGTGCCTTCGGAAAGTATTCAGACGCCTTGACTTTTCCCACATTTTGTTACGTTACAGCCTTATTCTAAAATGTATTAAATAGATGTTTTCCCTCATCAATCTACACACAATACCCCATAATGACGAAGCGAAAACAGGTTTTTAGACATTTTTGCAAATGTATAAAAAAAATGAAAAACAGAAACACCTTATTTATACGTAAGTATTCAGACCCTTTGATTTGAGACTCGACATTGAGCTCCTGTGGATTCTGCTTCCATTGATCATCCTTGATTTGGCCCGTCTATATAAGGTTCCACAGTTGACAGTGCATGTCAGAGGAAAAACCAAGCCACGAGGTCGAAGAAAATATCCGTAGAGCTCCGAGACAGGATTGTGTCGAGGCACAGATCTGGGGAAGGGTACCAAAACATCGCTGCAGCACTCCACCAAGCAGGCCTTTTATGTAGAGTGGACAGACGGAAGCTGCTCCTCAGTAAAAGGCACATGACAGCCCGCTTGGAGTTTGCCAAAAGGCACCTAAAGGACTCTCAGACCATGAGAAACAAGATTCTCTTGTCTGATGGAACCAAGACCGAACTCTTTGGCCTGAATGCCCAGCGTAACGTCCCTACGGTGAAGCATGGTGGTGGCAGCATCATGCTGTGGGGATGTTTTTCAGCGGCAGGGACTGGGAGACAGCTCTTAAGGTTCCTTTGAGAACACTTGCCAGATAAAGAATGGTGTGGCATTAGACTTGGCATCCACAGAATTTCTAAAAGGTTTGTGAAATGTGTGGAAGCCTGCAGATGTGCCCCTTTCATACAGCAAATTGGCAAATGTTAAATTGATTTTCAGGGTACCATTTCTAATGTTGATTTATGAGTTAAATGAACACTAAAAATAGTTCATTTAATACTAATTTGGTGTAAAACAACTCCAGTGTTGGTGTTAACATCCAGAGTTGAACCAAAACCCCGACCATCATATAATATTTCAATATCTATCTTTCTGCATGTACATTAACTTTTTCATTCATCTTATCCTACTCAAATATTAATAACATACATTTTTCTAAACTACACTGAACAAAAATATATACGCAACATGTAAAGTGTTGGTCCCATGTTTCATGAGCTGAAATAAAAGATGCCAGAAATTGTCCATTCGCACAAAAAGCTTATTTTTCTTATTTACATCGCTGTGAATGAGTAGAGTGCCTCATGTTGGCGGTGGGCTTTTGGTATGGGCAGGCATAAGCTACTGACAACGAACACAATTGCATTTTATTTTATCGACGCACAGAAATACCGTGACGAGATCCTGAGGCCCATCTGAAGCTGGAGACTTATATCTCCCTCACTAACTTTAAACATCAGCTATCCGAGCAGCTTACCGATTGCTGCAGCTGTACACAGCCCATATGTAAATAGCCCATCCAATCTACCTACCTCATCCCCGTATTGTTGTTATTTACTTTTCTGCTCTTTTGCACACCAGTATCTCTACTTGCACATCATCATCTACACATCTATCAATCCAATGTTAATTTGCTAAATTGCAATTGTAATCAAAGAAACATCCCATTGAAGGTTCTTCAGAGAACCTAAAATGGTTCACCTATGGCATCGCTCTGAAAAACATTATTTGGTTCCAACTGGAACCTTTATTTTTTAAGCGAAGGGAATAGGGTGCCATTTGAGATGCAAGCCTCGTGTGCATCGAAGAGAGAAATCCGATCTGCAATGTACAGATAGGTTTAACGTACTAAGGCAGGTAAGGAAACAGAGCAGCTGTTCTAGCAAACTGTCATAAATCATTCCTGCGGCTTTTCTTCAGGGAGGCTCTCTAATGGCCCTCCTGGAAAAACTAAAAAGGCTTGGTGAGAGGGAGAGAGGGAGCCCCCGAAAATCCTGGGCTCACTGTTTACATTAGCCAACTGTAGCCTCAAGGATGGGCTCAAAGCCAGATGCTTTCATGAGACTTCACTCCACACTAGTCCATACACCAAATGGGTGAGTCCTAAACAGCACCCTATTCAACATATAGTGCACTACATTTGACCACAGCCCTATGGGCCCTAGTCAAAAGTACGGCAGTGGTTCCCAACTCTAGTCCTCGAATACCCCCAACAGTACACATTTTTATTGTAGCTTCAAACTGTCAACTAATTATCAGGCCCTCAATGAGTTGAATCAGGTGTTTTATGTCTGGGTCTACAACAAAAACTGTGCTGTTGGAGGTCCTCGAGGGCTGGAGTTGGGAACCACTGATATAGGGAATAGAGTGCCATTTGGGATGCATAATTTGTATACATACGCTACATTAGCCAAACACAGCCTGAGCAGAGGTGGATGGGAGTGAAAAAAAGACTGAGAGAAACAGCTCTACTATGGATGGATTAGTTAATAGTGCAACTGGGTTTGGCCAAGAGGTTGGCTTTCTGAAAGACGTGTGTGTGTGTGTGGGGGGGTCAGTCTTCCCATGCAGAGCCTCAGACAACAGGTCTAACTCGCATACTGTTCCATGAATTCCATTCCAGCCATTACAATGAACCCATCCTCCTATAGCTCCCTCCCACCAGCCTCCTCTGTGAAAGACAGAAGATGGACCCTCACGCATACATTTAAATAGAACACTAGATTTTGACATTGGCATCCTAGCAATATGACTAATTAATCCACCACTTTGGTTAGGAAAACTTTGATCAAATTTGGTAAAATATTGTTAGCTAGTTAGTCAGCTAGTGAATTATAGGATCTCTATGCCCTCACATCTCACATACCATAAACAAATAATAAAAGAGTGGAAAATCATATATGGTTCTCCGTCTTCCTATTGAAATGGCTGTTAGTAGTACACTACACGATCAAAAGCATGTGCTCGTCGAACATCTCATTCCAATATCCTGGGCATTAATATGGAGCTGCTCCCTCCTATGCTGCTACAACAGCCTCCACTCTTCTGGGAAGGCTTTCCACTAGATGTAGCAACACGATCATTAGTGAGGTCAGGCACCGATTTTGGGCGATTAGGCCTGGCTCACAGTCGACGTTCCAATTCATCCCAAAGCTGTTCGATGGATTTGAGGTTAGGGCTCTGTAAAGGCCAGTCAAGTTCTTCCACACCAATCTCAACAAACCATTTCTGTATGGACCTTGATTTGTGCACGGGGGCATTGTCGTGCTGAAACAGGAAAGGGCCTTCCCCAAACTGTTGCCACAAAGTTGGAAGCACAGAATCATATAGAATGTCATTGTATGCTGTAGCATTAAAATGTCCCTTCACTGGAACTAAGGGGCCTAGATGGAACCATGAAAAAAAGTCCCAGACCATTATTCCTCCTCCACCAAACTTTACAGTGGCCCTATGCTTTGGGGTAGGGTAGCGTTCTCCTGGCATCCACCAAACCCAGATTAGTTCGTCGGACTGCCAGATAGTAAAGCGTGATTCATCACTCCAGAGAATGCGTTTCCACTGCTCCAGAGTCCAATGGCGGCGAACTTTACACCACTCCAGCCGACGCATGGTGATCTTAGGCTTTTGAGCGGCTCCTCTGCCATGGAAACCCACTTCATGAAATGCCCAATGAATAGTTATTGTGCTGATGTTGCTTCCAGAATCAATTTGGAACTCGCTAGTGAGTGTTGCAACCGAGGACAGATGATTTTTTACGCACTACGTGTTTCAGCACTCGGCGGTCCCGTTCTATGAGCTTGTGTGGCCTAACACTTAGTGGCTAAGCCATTGTTGCTCCTAGCACTTACATTTGACTGGGGCAGCTCTAACAGGGCAGAAATTTGACAAACTGACTTATTAGAGCTCTTCAGAAAGGCCATTCTACTACCAATGTTTGTCTATGGAGATTGCATGGCTGTGTGCTCGATTTTATTCACCTGTCAGCAACGGGTGTGGGTGAAATAGTCAAATACACTATACACTATACTGTATATACAAATGTATGTAGTATGTAAATTGTATCTATAATTTCCATTCATCTTTCTGTGGGAGCATTTTTTTAAATGTACTATGAGAATTACAAATGTCTATAATATTCTTAGATTTTGTATGTCGTGCCAAGTGTTCCTTTTGTGATTGTAATTTCTGTGTCGAGAAAAATTTGAAAATGTTCCCACAGAAAGATGTATGGAAATTATAGATACAATTTACATACATCCGTCTGTGGGAGCATTTTCACATTTGTCCTACTAGAATTATAATCACAAAAGGAACACTTGGCTCGACACACAAAATCTAAGAATATTCAATCAAATAATGTCTACATTTCATGATATACAGTGCATTTGAAAGGTATTTAGACCCCTTGACTTTTTCAACATTTTTTTACTTTACAGCCTTTTTCTCAAATATATGTATTTTTTAATTCCCCTCATCAATCTACACACAATACCCCATAATGATAAAGCAAAAACAGGTTTTTAGACATTTTTGCAAACACCTTATTTACATAATTATTCAGACCCTTTGCTATGAGATTCAAAGTTGAGCTCAGGTGCATCCTGTTAACATTGATCATCCTTGAGATGTTTCTACAACTTAATTGGAGTCCACCTAGGGTAAATTAAATTGATTGGTCATGATTCGGAAAGGCACACACGTGTCTATATAAGGTCCCACAGTTGACAGTACATGGCAGAGCAAAAACCAAGACACGAGATCGAAGGAATTGTCCTTAGAGCTCTGAGACAGGATTGTATCAAGGCACAGATCTGGGGAAGGGTATAAAAAAATGTCTGCATCAATGAAGGTCCCCAATAACACAGTGGCCTCCATCCTTCTTAAATGGAATACATTTGGAACCACCAAGACTCGTCCTAGAGCTGGCCACCTGGCAAAACTGAGCAAACGGGGGAGAATGGCCTTGGTCAGGAAGGTGACCAAGAAACCGATGGTCACTCTGACAGAGCTCCAGAGTTTCTCTGTGGAGATGGGAGAACATTCTTGAAGGACAACCATCTCTGCAGCACTCCACCAATCAGGCCTTTATGGTAAAGTGGCCAGACGGAAGTCACTCCTCAGTAAAAAAAACACATGAGTTTACCAAAAGGCACCTAAATGACTCAGACCATGAGAAACAAGATTCTCTGGTCTGATGAAACCAAGATTGAACTTTTTGGCCTGAATGCCAAGCGCCACATCTGGAGGAAACATGGCACCATCACTACGGTGAAGCACGGTGGTGTCAGCATAATGATGTGGGGATGTGTTTCAGCGGCAGGAACTGGAAGACTAGTCAGGATTGAGGGAAAGATGAACGGCGCAAAGTGCAGGGAGATCCTTGATGAAAACCTGCTACAGAGTACTCAGGACCTCAGACTGGGGCGAAAGGTTCACCTTCCAACAGGACAAGGACCCTAAGCACACAGCCAAAAAAACGCAGGAGTGGGTTCGGGACAAGTCTCTGAATGTCCTTGAGTGGCCCAACCAAAGCCCGGACTTGAACCCGATCGAACATCTCTGGAGAGACCTGAAAATAGCTGTGCAGGGAGGATCCCCATCCAACCTGACAGAGTTTGAGAGGATCTGCAGAAAAGAATGGGAGAAACTCCTCAAATACAGATGTGACAAGTTTGTAGGGTCATACCCAAGAAAAATCGAGGCTGTAATCGCTGCCAAAGGTGCTTCAACAAAGTACTGAGTAAAGGATCTGAATACTTATGTAAATGTGAAATGTCGTTTATTTTTATTTTTTTATACATTTGCAAAAATGTCTAAAACTGTTTTTGCTTTGTCATTATGGGTTATTTTCTGTAGATTGACGAGAAAAATGACAATTGTTTATTCACTTTAGAATAAGGCTGTAACATAACAAAATGTGGAAAAAGTCAAGGGATCGGAATACTTTCCGAACGCAACGTACACCACGACATGAATAAGGCAGAATGGACCATGTTGAAGTACACTCTAATGTGTATGCTGTGTGTCAGCATACATGGCGATGGCATGTTTCTCCTGCTAGTCACATACATTAAGTCATGTTTACATTAGTATGATTATGAAATGAGTCCAGGGACCGTATGTGTCAAGCGTCTCAGAGTAGGAGTGCTGATCTAGGATCAGGTCCCATCTGTCCATGTAATCTTGCAGGTTGACGTTTATTGTCATGAGTCTTGTCCTGGAGGCAAAACTACGTGTTTCCCCTTTAGATATGCCAGCTGCAAAGTCAAAATGGGCTATATTGTAAGAATGTGCTTTTTTGGTTTTAATTTAAAGTTAGGGTTAGCAGTGTGGTTACGGTTAGGGTTAAGGTTAGGGTTAAGTTTAAATTCAGATTTGATGACTTTGCGGCTCTGCCAGCTTGTGACCATTCTGCAGAGTTGACTCCAGAACAAGATTGAAAAATGCTAAACTGCTTCAATCTTATTCAATGTGATCTAAAAAGCAAAAAACAGATCATAAATCAGATACCTCTCCACTGTTCTTACCTGGGCACAGTGGAGAGGTACGTCACCAGCTGTCGCAGCTCCTCGTGTTTTATTCTATCATGGTTGCTTCTGGCAGGGAAGGTCAGTATGGGGCCACCTCTCTTATCACGACCTCCTGTAGGAACACAGACAGTAGAAATCTCCTTATTTTTGAGAGCAATATGTCAGAAATAGATAGAGCTTTAAGTGCACATCAGGGATCCGCTCCAAATGGCACCCTATTCCCTATAGAGTGCACTACTTTGACCAGGGCCCATATGGTACTAAAGCTTCATGCTGCGATTCTCAGTATTCTCTCAGAGTGCCAGTGTACATCAATTACGGTAAGACATGGTATACAACGTAATGAGGGTAAAAAGGGTCTATCTTCATGTCTCTCATTTACTAGGTCTTTATCCCAAATGGCACCCTATTTCTTGTACTACTTTTGACCGGAGCCCATGGTCAAAAGTAGTGCACTGTAATAGGGAATATGGTGTCATTTGGGACACATCCCATGTGTAGAGGGATGCATGACCAGTTTGAGGGGGAAGTACATTTGTTTATCCCTGGTGCTCATGGGACTTGGCAACAACAAGGGAGACAGGGAGGCAAGGCAGCAACAACGCCCCAGAGGAAGGGCATGGATGGCCTTGTCCAGGTGAGATTTTGTTGGTGACAGATCTTTGTTGACTTTTTTTGGGAGAATCAACCCCCTCGGATGGCGGAACTCCCCTGTGCCTCCCCCTCCCCTCTCTGACAAATGTCCACCAGTCTTTCATCCTCAAGGCCCCCCCCCTCAGTGTGTGTGTGTGTGTGTGTGTGTGTGTGTGTGTGTGTGTGTGTGTGTGTGTGTGTGTGTGTGTGTGTCTGCACCACACACTGGGCCTCGTCACAGAGATAAGGCCAACATTACTCTACTGCTGCTGGGGGAACCTCTATATATTTACTGGAGAAAAAAATGAGTGTTACTGGCATAACCCCGGTTATATGAGAATATATGAGTGAGATGTCTCATTCGCTCTAGCGAACCAATCACACAAGATCTGTTGGAGACAGACAGGTCGAGTGGCGAACAAGGTGAGTCCCTTCCCTCCTTATAAGGCGCCACTCGCAAATCCTCTGGTCATTCTCAAGCATGGTTCTCTTCCTTGGGATCGTGCGAGCAGTGAGACATTTCACCCATATATTCTCATAGAACCGGGGTTACGCAAGTAACCCTAGGTTCTATTTCGAATACTAATTTCAATGTCTCACTTATGGGATATGGCCAACTCCTGTATCGCAGACATGCTCTCCAAAGTCAGGGTAGTCCCAACAGCATCACCCCTCAGAGACTCTGAGGAAGGTGCAGTGACAACCAGTCATTAAGACCTCATTAATGTATGAGGGGTGGCCCAACACGCCGCATTGAAAATCTCTTGCAAAGAGATGGCTTTGAACAGTGCCCAAGAGGTAGCCATACCTCTGGTGGAATGAGCCCTCAGACCCTACGGGGGTGGTAAATCCTTGCTATTATAAGCCAATATACTGTAATAGCCTATCCAATGGGATAGCCGTTGACAAAAGAGGAGCCCACACTTGCAGGGGGGCATGAAGAGTTATTTTGCCATGCTTTCATTCTATCCCAAGTAGATGTGCAAAGCATGCATACTGATGGTGAGTGCAGCTTGCTCACTCCATTGCGGACGTAAGGGCAATCAGTAAAGGAGAGATATTTAATCTCTTGCTCGCTTTCCGGCAGCAGTGAAACTGCCTCCAGAGCAATAGAAAGGTCCCAAGATGGGGCTAAAGGCTTGGAAACTGAGCGTACCTAACATGATCCCTTCATAAGACAAGATAACAGAGGATGTATCCTTGTCGGCCTGCCCATATGACAGGCTGACAATGCTTCTAAATAGACCTTGACAGTGGAGAACGACCTTCCCTCTGTCCAAAATGTCCTGTAATATGCATAGAATCTGGCCTACAGAGCATTGGTGAGAAAACATCTGTTTTTGTTCACACCACTTCTCAAAAACACTCCACTTGTTTCCATACGGTGAGCGTGTAGAATGGGGCTCTTGCTTTTCTCAATGATTCCGAGAGACAAGCCTGTTGAATAATAATGAGGACATCAAAACTATGTACTAGCACATTTGGAATGATGTAATAACCAAAAAAGTATTAAACAAATCAAAATATATTTTAGATTCTTCAAAGTAGACACCCTTTGCCTTGATGACAGCTTTGCACACTCTTGGCATTCTCTCAACCAGCTTCACCTGTAATGCTTTTTCAACAGTCTTGAAGGAGTTGCCACATATGCTGAGCACTTGTTGGCTGCTTTTCCTTCACTCTGAGGTCCAACTCATCCCAAACCATCTAAACTGGTTTGAGGTCAGGTGATTGTGGAGGCCAGGTCATATGATGCAGCACTCCATCACTCTCCTTCTTGGTCAAATACCCCTTTTGAAAAACAATTGATAGTCCCACTAAGTACAAACCAGATGGGATGGTGTATCACTACAGAATGCTGTGGTAGCCATGCTGGTTAAGTGTGCCTTGACTCCTAAATAAATCACTGACACTGTCACCAGCAAAGCACCCCCACACCATCACACCTCCTCCATGCTTCACGGTAAGAAGCACATATGCAGAGATCATCCGTTCACCTTCTCATCAAACCAAAGGACAGATTTCCACCAGTCTAATGTCCATTGCTCGTGTTTCTTGGACCAAGCAAGTCTCTTCTTATTATTGGTATCCTTTAGTAATGATTAATTTGCAGCAATTCGAACATGAAGGCCTGATTCATGCAGTCTCCTCTGAACAGTTGATGTTGAGATGTGTCTGTTACTTGAACTCTGTGAAGCATTTATTTGGGCTGCAATCTGAGGTGCAGTTGACTATAATGAATTTATCCTCTGCAGAAGAGGTAACTCTGGGTCTTCCTTTCCTGTGGCTGTCCTCATGAGAGCCAGTTTCATCATAGCGCTTGATGGTTTTTGCGACTGCACTTGAAGAAACTTTCAAAGTTCTTGAAATTTTCCGGATTGACTGACCTTCATGTCTTAAAGTAACGATAGACTGTCATTTCTCTTTGCTTATTTGAGCTGTTCTTGACATAATATGGACTTGGTATATTACCAAATATCTTCTGTATTCCACCTCTAACTTGTCACAACTGATTGGCTCAAACACAATAAGAAGGAAATAAATTCCACAAATTAACTTTTGACAAGGCACACCTGTTATTTTAAATGAATTTCAGGTGACTACCTCATGAAGCTGGTTGAGAGAATGCCAAGAGTGTGCAAAGCTGTCATCAAGGCAAAGGGTGGCTACTTTGAAGAATCTCAAATATAAAACATATTTTGATTTATTTATCACTTTTTTGGTTACTACAGGATTCCATATGTGTTATTTCATAGTTTTGATGTCTTCACTATTATTCTACAATGTAGAAAATAGTAAAAATAAAGAAAACCCCTTGAATGTGTTGGTGTGTCCAAACTTTTGACTGGTTCTGTATTTTATTTTACCAGGCAAGTCAGTTAAGAACAAATTATTATGTTCAATGCCGGCCTTCGAACAGTGAGTTAACTGCCTTGTTCAGGGGCAGGACGACATACTTTTACCTTGTCGGCTCAGGGATTCAATCTTGCAACATTTCGGTTCCTAATCCAACGCTCTAACCACTAGGCTACCTGCCTCCCCAATATCTGTATCTCTTCTTTACAGCTCAAAGAATGCCTTGAGTTAACAACGGGCTTAGATTATTAGACTAAATGAGATTTTTTTTATTTCACATGGAGTTGAACTTGTTTTTAGAACAGAGTTTTAGTCAGCTCCCATTCCCAGTCAGCTTTCTTCACCAGCATTTGACCTGTTTACCCTGGTCATTCAGAGATGTGTCAGAAATGATGAAACAAAAGACAAAAAAACATGTTTTAGCCACACTGGCTGGCTGCAATGAACTTAGAGGCTGGGGACCCCTATGGGCTCTGGTCCAAAGTAGTGCACAATATAGGGAATACGGGTTCCATTTGGGACATACTGGATACTGGATTCTTGCCAGCAGCATTGTATTAATGAGCATTGAGGTCATGGAAATGTTTATCTCCACTGTCCAAACCTGGGTTTAAACACTATTTTAAATCATTTCAAATGTTGCTGTCTTTGATTGAGCTTGCCTACCACAATAGAGCCAATAGAACACCTACAGAATTGTAAACCCCACCCATCTGGCCCTGCAGCCATGCTAAAGCAAACGCTAAAAGTATTTGAAAGATTTTGAATAGTATTTGAACCCAGGTCTGCACACTGTACTGTTGAACTCTGTAACGAGAATATCCTGTACAGTAGAAATGACCAGGGTGACATAATCATCGAGGTAAGGTCTAGGGGAGGGGAATGTGATGTGTCGTTGTACTGACATCCAGTATGTCCCAAATGGAACCCGTATTCCCTATATAGTGCACTACTTTGGACCAGAGCCCATAGGTGTCCCCAGCCTTACATCAACAGTACTGGAAACCGAACCTGACAGCCCATGTAGAGGTTGTGATTCAATGTAAGGTACTCTGCTACAACAGGATATCATGGGGTGGCAGGTAGCCTAGTGGTTAGAGCGTTGCACCAGTAACTGGAAGGTTGCTAGATCCAATCCCAGAGCTAGAAAGGTGTTCCGCAAGGCAGTTAACCCCCAACAACCCCCCTGCACATCTTTGATTCAGAGTGGTTGGGGTTAAAGGTGGAAATAAACATTTTGTTTGATTGCATTCAGTTGTGTGCAACTGACCCTCTCCCTTCCGCAGAATGAGTGATCTCTCATTTAAGTCTCTGAACAGCCACTATGATCCGTAAGGAAGTATTAGCGAAGTTATGACCTGTCTGAACTAATGGCCAATCACATGTCCTGATGTACCCTGTGCTGTTGCTTCATGTTAATTAATTGGATCAAATAGACAAAAGGATTCCCTAGTAACTAAACAGAAGCAAAACAACCGAAACGGGGAGGGACCTGCCTGAACTTGTTCAATAAGAAAGAAACTCTCTTTCCCGCACGTGAAAGTTGTTGTTGTGCCGATGGTTAAACGTCTACATGCTTGTCATGTGCTACTAAATCATACTTGTCATGTGCTACTAAATCATACTTGTCATGGGAATTTCCTCAGCATTGGTCTGCCATGAACACTGCCGGCTAGAAAATAAAACATCTTCATGATTTCCCATAGTGGATTCGTCAAACTGAAGCATCACTGTTGCAACCAAAACAGTACCCAGTAGTGCACTACTTTGGGAATAGGCGACGCAGGCACACACTCACCTGACACAAAGGCCACTTTCTCTTTCAGCACAGGCAGGACATCAGACGCCTTAATCCCATCGTTTCTGAAGGACCCTGGAAGAGGAGGAAGAGAGTCAAATCAGGACAAGAATCAGCCAATCAGGACAAGATTCAGCTAATCAGCTTTCATCTCTGTAATCTCACTAAGTAATGTACATTCCTGAAATAAAAGGAACACATAACTACAGTCTGATGATGATGATAGATAACACAAAGACAAGAGTGCACTTCTCCTCAATGTTTTTCCCAGACCCTGAGAACCTTTTTCTTCACAAAGTTTTCTAAGCCAATGACATGTCATTAGAACAGGGATAAATGACGCTAAAAAAGAGAACGAACATAATGGTATGTTCCAGTACTCTATGCTATATTTTTTTTAGGCCTAGCTGATTCTTTTTCATCATCTGTAATCACATACCTGTAATATCGTCGTTAAAGTCCTGCATGGTATATGAGCATCGAAAATAGGTTCATTTGCATTCAAGAGAATGTTTCCCGAATCACAGAGCACCATTTAGGACTATTACAAAGCTATTACCGTCGGTTTCTACCGCTCTTTCCCTCTCATTGACTTCACACTGCATACAGACTTGCTATTCACAACCGTGCCTGGCCACTTTCCTTGCCTGGTCGCACAAAAACACAGGGGGAGAGGCGAGGCAAGGACATTGATCACAACGCAACAGCAGCACAACGAGCTGGAGGATGAAGACCATTCTCCACACTACACCACAGCGTGATATGGGAAAACAACTGAACACCCCCCCACAAGGTGTTTGAGTTTATGTCTACCAATGTCTTATTCAAGTGCGTAACGCTAGTCTTTTGGACGTCAACATTCTAATAAATACTTTTGATATACGCTACCGCAAAAAAATACAAAATAATCTAATTTGGTTGTGTTTATGAATGTCTTAGGTGACAGAATACGAAATAACAATTTACTTCAAAGAACACAATAGTATTTTCAATAGTTTATGTTACAGTATGTGCACAAATGAAAAACCACTAAAAACACCACAAATCAAGTGTTAAAATCCGTTAACCCTTAACCCATGAACCCTTATGTTTGAAATCACTAAAATACTACTTGACATATTTTTTTCACTATGATCCTTCATCTCCTTTCCCAAGTATGGGTCTCAAACGTCTAAAACAGTTTGTCCTAGAAACAAAGTGTTCTCCACATGAATGGTGCAACCATGCTGATCGCATAGATATAATTATCATTTCCCTAGGATTTTCAGAGGCTGAGCAACACTGATCTGAAGTCAACTTTTAAGTCAATTTGACCTTCACCGTTGACCTTTGCGCTAGAGACAGATGGTATTCTGTCAGTAAAGCGCTATCCATGATGAGCAAAAGCATCTCAGTATATTTTCCCTTAGAGGCCAAGGGACAGTGATCTGGTCGGGCTAAAAATGAGCAGAACATTTCAAATATCACACCCCCAAAATATGCTAACCTCCCCTGTTAATATAATGCTGAGAGGTTAGCATGTCGCGGAGTATGATATTTCTGCGTCTGTATCTTTCTCACTCATCATTATTCACGATTCATTCAGGACTATCCGTAATCATGGTAGCATCCACATTAACGTAGAAGTGTTTAGTAACATATCATATGCTTATTTACAATAAAAGTGACTCCAAAATGACACAATACATGATACACCATTAATTTCTATTGGGCACAAAATCATCTGAAACACAACCAAAAACAAAACAGCAAATGAATCCAACATAATTTTGATGACTATGACGGTGGCACGTTGAAAGTCACTGAGCTCTTCAGGCAGGGCCATTCTACTGTCAATGTTTGTCTATGGAGATTGCATGGCTGTGTGCTCGATTTTATACACCTGTCAGCAATGGGTGTGGCTGAAATAGCCGAATCCACTCATTTGAAGGGGTGTCCACATACTTTTGTATATATAGTGTATCATGACTATCAGTCATGACCAAGGTTGGAAATGAACACCTGCCAAATGCGAATATATTTTGTCATTGGGGGATAAGAATGTATATTTCACTAGCCAAGTGAGCGGGGTGGTCACGCAGAGCATTTGGGAACATAAACAACAAAATAAATCCAAAGCCCACATGTAGAAGTTGGTCAAATTGAAAGAAAGGCTACTATAAAGTGTAAATTTGTCCTCGTGTTTCTTGTTACATCGTTTTGTTCACGTGCTACAGTAGGTTGTTTTCAATGTTCATTTGAGTTCGATGAAACTGTCTTGATTTTTTTTCATCACAGACAAGCTAGTGCCCAAGTTACCACGGTAACGCTCCATCCCTTAAAGGGCAGACAGAAAATTTGTCTGACCTAATGATTGTGCTTGATTGAGCATGGATCACTCCCAGACACTTTTATTCACTAACTTTTAGTCATTGCACTCCTAGATGTATTTGTTCTCCTATATGTATTTGTGTGCTTCTACATTTCTACTTAGGAGCACATCATATAATCATTGTAAAAAATGTCCGCGTAGAGCCATGGCATATTTTGAGTTTAAATAGATTATTACTGTGCTTTGAGTGTTGTGCATGGAATCACAGTAATTCTGTCCAGAAGTTAGATTTTAAAATAGAGCTCAAGGGGCCATTTTCAAGAGTTGACTAAGTGATTTAGAAACTGCAGAATCTGCTCTTTCGGATACAATATTGACATCAGAACTTCTTACACGCTTGTGACTCTGTAGGAGACTTTCTCTGTGTCAATTCCAAGCTGCGCTCTTCATCAGATTCTTCATATACATTTTTTTTATCAATTGATAATATTCTCACCCATTAGACTATTATCAATTTAATCTAGTATTTCGTCTATCTATTATAAATGTGCAATTAGTTTAGATACAGTTTAGGTCTAGTTTCAATCCTCAGCTGCTCAAGCTGGCAGTCAGGGAAAGACTGGCGGTGAATGAGTGGATGTGGGGGGGGTGACCTCTTAAAACTGCTTACAACCCAAATTCTGTTTGTGATATTAAGATTCTAACAATGACAGTGTGTTACATAGACTTACTTAGGAAATGTCAAGAGCAGGGGCGGACATGGGGGGGGGGGGGGGGCAGCTAAGGGATACGGTGGCTGGAGAAATGTAACCAATCTGAAATTCATAGACAGGGGTATGGATGCAAGGAACTGACCATCTGTGAGGTCAGAATCAACCAAAAATGGATGGAGGCCAGCAAATGATCACGAGGCAAAACAGACAGGAAAAAAGCTCACTGCATTCCAACTCAATATCTGCACAATCTGACCAAAATATTTGGCGGTTTGCCTAGTATAGAGCAGCCAATCAGAGCATAGCATGTGCAACATCAATGAGCAAGAAACCCACCAAGCAATGAGTCACACCAAATCAATAAGTATGTACTCGTTTCTTATCGATTCCGATTGGATAAGGTGACGTGTCCCCCCGCATTGTTTGAGCATTGAACAACAAAGCACTGTGATCTATTTCTCTCTCTCTCTCTCTTTTCTCTCTCCCTGCAGGACTCTCGGTTCGCTCAGCTGGTCGGCCGTCTGGTGTGTTATGAAACCCTCTCCCATAGTGTCCCGCATGTCCAAAAGTGGCAGGATTCAGAAAACAAAGCGCACATGTCCACCATCGCCTGCTGTGGCTAGGAGACACAGCCTCTTCACAGAACATGATTTACCGACCACGCGTTCCAAAGAACATTCCAGAGTAGGCCACACGGTGTGCTATCTCAGCCGTACAGAGATGGGATGAATCCGTTTGCCTCCGCTCCCAAGGAGTTGACCTGACGTCTTACTGCCTGTTCCTGACAGATGGCTGAGGGCCCGTAGCACCAGGCAGGATGGACAGTTTCCCTGTTTGTTTCAACTTGACAAAGGCTGACTCCTCTCAGCTTAGTGTCTTGTCCTCCCCCTGTCTATAACCCAACCCGGTTGAGTGAAGCAGTCTGGCAGGCAGAGGAGGCAGAGGAGGCCCTCCAATCCCACAGAGCCTTGTAAATACTTCTCTGTCTTGGGATCCAGAGAGAGACGGAGAGGAGGGGGGGGAGGACCCCAGCTCTGGATGTCAGATTCTCCCTGTTGTCCTCACCTTCTAACCCGGACAACCATCAAAACACCAGAGGCATTCTTCATCCTGAGCTGTGGTGCACCATGAAGACAGAGGAAGTGCACTCCACAGCTACAACCTGTCCATGACACACTACATCTTCACCAGAATGACTCTGGAATGTGTCCCAAATGGTACCCCATTGCCTACACGTTTTGCAGTGCACTATGTAGGGAACAGGGTGCCATTGGGACAAATCATGAAAAGCATTTCCGCAAATACTTCAAACTGATGTAAAACACATGGTCAAATAAAGCAGTTTAATTATTATTGCTTTCGGCTCTAAAGTCTTAGAAAGGAGTGTGCAGTGACATTACTCGATAACGACGCCTCTAATGGCAAGACGCTACCATCGTTACTTCTCGAAAGCGGTCCAAAACATGTGGTAGCGGTCACCGGAGTGTCACAAACATCAGTCTTCTGCGTTTGAAGTAAATCATTAGGAGAGCTATCGGTTGCCTCACTAATCCTGGGCCTGGAAGCTGGGGAGCGGAGGGACCAACAGGACAAGTTCTTGACAGAGAGGGGGGGATGGGAGAGAGAGAGAGTGGTGGGGGGAGAGGTGGGTAAGGAGTGAGGGAGAGGGAGGAGGGAAAGTGCCCATCCTCTCCGTATGAGACTCAGTTACTGTCTGTTACCATGTGTCCACTCGAGAGGCCCCCTTTCTCTCCAATCTGTTTCTGATACATTTTGAAGGCATTCTTTTATGCTTACGACCTTCACTATGAATTATTGCGTTAAAACCTAAAACCTTTCCTCCATAACTACGCATGTTCAGTTTATTGTGGGGAGTAAGTGCCTTCCTCAGAGACAGCAACGATGACTCACTCACTTTAATATATGATGTCAAAGCACCTCCGCAGGGTGGATGAATTTAGGCACTTTCTCAATTCCCTTTGTGAGTAATTAGGCTACATTTACCTTAAGCACACACCAATATAACTGGAGGAGGAGAGGCAATGAGGGCTTTAAAATACAGCATACCTCCTTTAATGGTTCATCGGTCACACAGACCAAGTGCGCGTCCCAAATGGCACCCTATGCTATGTTAAAGTGCAATACTTTTCACCAGGGTCCATAGGGCTCTGATCAACAGTAGTGGACTATGTAGGGCTGTGGGCCCTGTTCAAAAGAAGTGCACTATGTAGGGAATAGGGTGCCATTTGGGTTGTAGACTACAACTGTACCAAGCTGAGACAGTGGAGGAGCTCAGGGTTGAGATACGAGCTCAATATTGTGCATAGATGGCCTGTAACACTCTATAAGAAACACAATAACATAGTATTGTTTTCATACAGACAACATTGATCTGTAGCTGATGCCATAGAAACACATAATGGGTGTATTCATTAGTGCACACTGTAGCAAAAATGTTTTGCAACAAAAACAAGAGTTTCTTATTTGACAAATTCAGGTTGGTCCCTCTCTGTTTCGGCTTGTTTCATTCCATTTGGTTACTTGTGAATACACCCAGGTCCAGCCTATCAAGTTTACAAATGTCCTCTTCTTTGAGGCTAATATAATTTGGAAAAATGAATCACTTTGAGCCAGTCACTTTGAGCCAATCGTCACTAACATTTGTCTTTTTAACCATTGTCAAATTGGCTTCAATTGAATATTCCTCAAAGTTTTAATTTTCACACTCTGTCATTGATTATAAAGGCAAAGCACATGATTTTAATCAGAACATTTTTACTGAGGCCAGTACAAAGAAGGCAGAAGGCAAAAATGTGGCAAAAGCAAGAAGAATTCCATTTGGATCCATCGAGGTAAAAACTGTACATGTACACTGACTACTAATCTAACCTAGAGAATCATTCCATATGTCTAGCTATCGAGGGGGGCAGGTATTATTAAGAGGTACAGTGTTGAAAAATGAAGCCGATTTAAAATCCACCCATGAATTACAATAACAAATCAACAGATTGACATGCACTGGCAACTCCAATAATGGTTGTTCCACACTGTTCCCTTTACTATGAAAACTCCACAATCTACAAATTATGTTTTAATTGACTACGGCAGTGAACTACTACACACCAAACACAGTGTTTGCCTGACAACTGAGACAATGAACAGGGGGGCACACAGACCATTGTGTGTCCCAAATGGCACCCTATCCCATATGGGCCCTGGTAAAAGGTAGTGCACTATATAGGGAATAGGGTGCCATTTGGAACGCATCCCTCAGTCAGTATGTCTCTGAGCAGAGCCAGACAGGCTCATTGTCTCCTTGTCGTCTAGCTGCACTGCTGCTTTGTTTCATCTGCCCTCCTCCAGAAACACCCTCTCATTGGCTGAGATGGTGGTTTCCCATGGCAACGCATCGACAAAGAAAAACAGGTCAAGCCCCGCCTCCTCCCTCTGAGATAAAGCATTGAGTTAGAGACTCAGCCTCCTCACAATCACATACCACTGTGAGGATTTTATATTGTCACTGATAAATGTTATATGGAATTGCCCCCCAAAAAAGGGAGGTTTTAAGGGGGTCTCGGATCAGACACAGGCCCGGCCCACGACACAACCCAGTCGCTGATGTGAACCCCTGATTGGGTAATGAACAGAGCGCTGCCAGACCAAATTGGTTTGTATTCGGTCCTGGAGGCAGCACAGTGTCTAATCCTTTACCCAGAACACACTGGGTTGAAGACTGTAAAACATCCTAAATACATCTCCATTGATCCCTGCGAAAACACAATTTTTTCTGTTGCAGTGTTTTCAAATGCTACATTCAAATATGCCTGATGCTCGAAGAAGAAAATGTATCGTGTGTAGAGTAAATGTTGAGGGAATGATAGCTAATGTTTCTGAATACTCCATTCTGCAATCTGCAGTATATCACTCAGAGGTAAATCTTTCAGACATCACATGTCATACGGGCTGAGAGACAAGGTTGGCTCAAGAATGAATACCACAAAAAACGGACCAAGTGACCATATGACCAAACCAGACATTATTGTCCCAAGGGCGGCTTTAGAACAAGGTCCCTTCTAAAGCCAAGAATAGTATAGTACAAGATGTTAAGTAAGAAATCATTGTCGTTTGGACATGCTCTGGCTGCAGCATGTGTGCTTTCTTAAAGCAAAATATTCAGGTCTTGAACTTACAACCAAATGAGGACCCGAGAGTAGGATCAAGGGCAAATCTATTCTTGCTTCTCAAATATTTCACATTATTAAAACAATGATGAACTTTCTTTGTTTTTACCAGAGGGATAATGAAATATGACAAGACAGTCAAATGAAACGTTGAGACATCCTTACCGATACTGATTATTGGAGGACCAAAAAAAAGCCAATCGGACGATTTTTACATATATTTATATTTTATATATATATATATATTTATATATTTTATATATATATATATAATAACAATTACAACAATACTGAATTAACACTTTTATTTTAACTTAATATAATACAGAAATAAAGTAAACTTAGTCTCATAAATAATGAAACATGTTCAATTTGGTTTAAATAATGCAAAAAAACAGTGTTGGAGAAGAAAGTAAAAGTGCAATATGTGCCATGTAAAAAAGCTAACGTTTAAGTTCCATGCTCATGTAACAGTTTAGCTTCCGTCCCTCTCCTCGCCCCAACCTGGGACCTTCTGCACACATCAACAACTGACACCCACGACACCCACCCACGTTACCCATCACTCCACCAAAGCCGCGGCCCGTGCAGAGCAAAGGGAACCACTACTTCAAGGCCTCAGTGCGAGTGACGTCACCGATTGAGACACTATTAGTGCGCACCATCACTAACTAGCCATTTCACGTCGGTTACACTCAGTACATGAGAACATATGAAAGCTGGTGGTTTGTTTTAACATGAGCCTTCAATATTCCCAGTTAAGAAGTTTTAGGTTGTAGTTATTATATGAATTATAGGACTATTTATCTCTATACCATTTGTATTTCATATAACTTTGGCTATTGGATGTTCTTATAGGCACTATAGTATTGCCAGCCTAATCTCGGGAGTTGATAGGCTTGAAGTCATAAACAGCGCTGTGCTTCAAGCATTGCGAAGAGCTGCTGGCAAACGCAGGAAAGTGCTGTTTGAATTAATGCTTACGAGCCTGCTGCTGCCTACCACCGCTCAGTCAGACTGCTCTTTCAAATATCAAATCAAATCATAGATAATATTATATATTATAATATAATAAACACACAGAAATCCGAGCCTTAGGTCATTATTTATGGTCAAATCCGGAAACTATAATTTCGAAAACAAAACGTTTATTCTTTCAGTGAAATACGGAACCGTTCCATATTTTATCGAACGGCTGGCAACCCTAAGTCTAAATATTGCTGTTACATTGCACAACCTTCAATGCTATGTCATAATTATGTAAAATTCTGGCAAATTAATTACGGTCTTTGTTAGGAAGAAATGGTCCTCACACAGTTGGCAACAAGCCAGGCGGCCCAAAACTGCTGCATATACCCTGACTCTGCTTGCCCTGAACGCAAGAGAAGTGACACAATTTCCCTAGTTAATATTGCCTGCTCACATCAATTTCTTTTAACTAAACATGCAGGTTTAAAAATATATACTTGTGTATTGATTTTAAGAAAGGCATTGATGTTTATGGTTCGGTACATTGGTGCAACGATGGTGTTTTTTTTTCCCGAAAGCGCTTTTGTTAAATCATCACCCGTTTGGCGAAGAAGGCTGTGATTCGATGATAAATTAAGTTAACCTAGTAATATCACCAACCATGTATAGTTAACAAGTGATTATGTTAGGATTGATTGTTTTTTATCAGATAAGTTTAATGCTAGCTAGCAACTAGACTCCTTGCTCTACTCGCGTAACAGGTGGTCAGCCTGCCACGCAGTCTCCTCGTGGATTGCAATATAATCAGTCATAATTGGCGTCCAAAAATGCCGATTACCGATTGTTATTAATCGGTCGACCTCTAGTTTCCATACCGGGCGGTAATGCATCCGGTTAGGATGCTCTCCATGGTGCAGCTGTGGAACTTTCTGAGGATCTGGGGACCCATGGCACATGCCACCTCGACAGCCACCTCGAAAGCTCTGTTGCTATTACTGTAAAACAGTATACCTGTGTATCAAATGGCACCCCATTCCCTATATAGTGCACTACTTTTTCAAAATGTTCCACTACCAAGGACACATGTGAGCTGGAACACATACAACCAGCAGAAAGTCTCTAAGGTTTGGATCAGGGATGTTATTTATGCTGTATCTGTAGCCAGCCAGCCAGTCAGCCTGGAACGGAAGCCAATGTCACAGCTGCCAATCCTTCACTGACTGTCTCACCCCAGCCTGCCAGACCTTCTCACCCCCGCCACCCAGAAGAATACCCAGCTAGGCCGCTAACCCCTAACCACCAGCCTCAGAGCCCCAGAGGCAAAACACTGACACACTGTCAAGCCAATTCAGACTGAGGAAAAATGGAGGAAAAAAAAACACTGGTCAACGCCACTAACTATCACTTAACTACCACATCCTAATGTGCTTTTAACAGCCAGACGAACGCACATGCTGACAAGATCAATGCCTTTGAGGTTTTGCTGGTTTCTGCAAGTACTGCACGTACTAAATACCAGCCAACATTTACCATTAAGTCCAAATCAAGATACAACCTGGCATTAGAGAGAGAAAAATATTGTATGCACCGCTTGTTTTGGTGTCTTTGCAGACTATTGATTGCTTGCTCCTCAGTGGTACAAATGGTGTCTATTAGAAAATGTTCTCTGGGAGAATGAATACGCAGTGTATTATCCTCGCGCTGCCATTAATGAATTGTGACGAACCCCATTTGCCTTACAAAACAACAAAACAATGCCAGTGAAATGGCTACAATCCCTTTTATCAAGCAGCGTCTCTTTTCCCGGAAAGAGCAAGGACTCAAGAAAGAGGCAAAGGCTGAGCGACGGCGAGGGATAAGCATCTGGTATGAAAACACGTTCTGGCTCAGACGAGAAATACATGCAAATGACGGGTCATAACAAATTAAAGGCATGATTACATCTCATAGAACTCAGGCGAAAGAAAAGTCCCTGGGGCAGAGAGAGAGAGAATGAGAGAGAGAGAGAGAGAGAGAGAGAGAGAGAGAGAGAGAGAGAGAGAGATGAGAGAGAGAGAGAGGGAGAGGGAGAGGGAGAGAAAGAGAGAGAGAGAGAGAGAGAGGGGGAGAGGAGAGAGAGAGAGAGAGAGAGAGAGAGAGAGAGAGGGGAGAGGGAGAGGGAGAGGGAGAGGGAGAGAGGAGGGGGAGAGGGAGAGAAAGATAGAGAGAGAGAGGGGGAGAGGAGAGAGAGAGAGAGAGAGGGAGAATGAGAGAGAGAGAGAGAGAGAGAGAGAGAGAGAGAGAGGGAGAGGGAGAGGGAGAGGGAGAGGGAGAGAGAGAGAGAGAGGGAGAGGGAGAGAAAGATAGAGAGAGAGGGGGAGAGGAGAGAGAGAGAGAGAGGGGGAGAGGAGAGAGAGAGAGAGAGAGAGAGAGAGAGCTTTGTTGGTCCTGGCTGCCCTTTCCCCAGCTCTCTCTCCCTCCTTCCCTCCAAATCACATAAACTGCTCTCCCCCTTCTCGCTGTCTTTCTCTCTGCCTCTCTCCACGGTGACAGATGGTCGCCATGCCAGACCTTGACACACATCTCTGAGGAAGTCAACGATCCATCAACAGGTCTTCGCCCCTCATTTATGCAGAGAAGAGGAGGGGAAATTGACAGGAGAGAAATAAACAGAGAGGAGAGGAGGAGTGCAGCAGGGGATGGAGCTGGATGGGAGAGAGGACAGGAAAAAGAGGAAAGGGGGATGAGGAAATGATCAATGTCCCACCAGGAGGCCCAGTATTACCCTAGGCTACTGAATCTCAGCAACAGTGTCGGATCAACACAAGGGAGAACAGGAGAGGAGAGAGGGCCAGGCTCACTAGTGTTGCAAACCTCCTCAAAGAGCTCCAACACAACAAAAACATGGCGGGGGGCCATAGACTGAGGGCTTTCCTGCCTGTCCTGTGGTTCCTGAAGATATGGAGACATGCTAAAACCCTATGGGTCTCCTCTTCTGGGTCGTCTTCATTATGGCACACTGTAGCAAAATGTTTTGCAACAAACGTTCAGGTATTACCCTCCCTGTTTCAATCAGTTTTTTTTCTTTGTTTGGTGCCTAATAAAGTCAACCCTGCCCTGAACCAGCACATTCAATGGTGGATGCTAGACACGTGTGCACTGGCCCGGGTTCTGAGGCTGGAGTAGGCTCCCCGATATGGATTACTACTTGTATGGCACCCTATTTCCTATGTAGTGCACTACTTTTGGCCGGGGCCTGTAGGGAATAGGGTGCACTACGTAGGTAATAGGGTACCATTTGGAACGTAGAGAAGCACATTGTCTCCCACAGTAAGGAACAAGTGAAAATCTCAGTCTGGGTGCTTATCAACGATGGATTATGCAAAAATGGGAATCGAAATGCAACCTGGTCTTTGGGAAATCGGGCTGGTAATTCATGAAGACAAACTAGCAGTCAATGACAGAGGTGCTGAGGAGTATCAGGAGATCACGTTCATCTCGGGAGCACATGATCAGAGGGAATAGTCCCCCTTCACCTGCAGCTTGAGAGGTTCCCCGTAGTTCTCCTTTGTTCCCCTTAAGGAGACATTATTTCCTAAAAGTCTTAATGATGAAATGCCTATGTATGTTATGTTGTAAATGTGAACATGAATTATGCCACTGTTTCAGATGACTCTGACGTTTTTCTTGCGCTGTACCCAATGACATATGAAAACTGTCCGGGTAGGTCGATGTCCTCATTGTGTTTTTACAGACGTGTTCAATACGTTTTATATGTACGCACTTTATTTGAATATTTCTGAAATGTATATTGTTATATTTGGTAGCACATATTTGTTTCCCCCTCGACTCCAACCCCATTCGATGCGTGGAACGGATGTGGGTGGAGCCAGGTCTACATGAGGGTGCTTTTTTTTTAAATCACAAAAGCCCCGACGAAGGCCGTGAGGCCGAAACATAAAGCTTATTAAAGAGCAGTGAAACCATCAAGAGCAGTGAAGCCATCAAGAGCAGTGAAGCCATCAAGAGCAGTGTGCGGGTTTCTTCTCTCCACCCCCCCTCCCCCTCTTAATGAGACGTAAAATAGTCAACGTCTGATAAACAGAGTACCCTATGGGGCCCTGTTCAACTGCAGTGCATAATAAAGGGAATGGAGGGTGACATTCTGGACACAGAGAGTGTTTTACGCTTCCCTGCCTGAGCTCTATTGTCCTGAGAACGCTGCTGCTCCGCGGAGAATCAAAGCACCTGAGTTTTAACAATCGCTGTTCGGCATGGCTAGCTATTTATATCCTACAGCGCATCAGTTTGTAAGAACCGACGCTGGGGAAGAGAAGCAGGTATAGAGAGTCAACATTTCATTTTGCATAGACATGGAACAGGACAAGAACAGCGGCAGAGCCAGGTAACAAAAACGGCATACGACAATTAATGCTGAAGCTTCAAGGGGAACAAACTCGGAACAGACAGATGTAGGGGAGGTCATGAAAGCAGGTCAATAGAGTCCAGGTGAGTCCAATGAATCGCTGATGCACGTGGCGAGGGAAACAGGTGTGCGTAATGATATGCGTCAGGAGTGCGTCGCGTCCGGGCAGCCTGGCGCCCTCGAGCTCCGGGGAGGGAGAGCGGGAGCAGGCGTGACACTATTGCCCTTTTGTAGAAAGTTGTGTACAGGCATCACAGAAGTCAATTAGGCAAAAGCACACAAAGGAACTGTAACGAACATCGATTACACAGAGCAAAAAATACAAACGCAACATATAAAGTGTTGGTCCCATGTTTCATGAGCTGAAATAAAAGATCCCAGAAATTGTCCGTTATTTCTCTCAAATTTTGTGCACAAATTTGTTTACATCCCTGTTAGCGATCGTTTCTCCTTTGCCAAGATAATCCATCCACCTGACAGGTGTCAAGAAGCTGACTAAACAGCGTGATCATTACACAGGTTGTGCTGGGGACGAAAAAAAAGTCACTTTAAAATGTGCACTTTTGTCACACAAATCAATGCCACAGATGTCTCACGTTTTGAGGGAGCATGAAATTGGCATGCTGACTGCAGCTGTTGCCGTTGAATGTTAATTTCTCTACCATAAGCCAATGTAGTTTTAGAGAACTTGGCAGTTCATCCAACTGGCCTCACAACCGCAGACCACATGAAGTGTCTGAGGCCCATTGTTTTCATTTATCTGTGATTTTTTATATATTATTTACCTTTATTTAACTAGGTAAGCCAGTTAAGAACAAATTCGTATTTACAATGACGGCCTACCAAAAGGCAAAAGGCCTCCTGTGGGGACGGTGACTAGGATTAAACATAAAAATGTAGGACAAAACACACATCACGACAAGAGAGACACCACAACATCCTATGAAGAGAGACCTAAAACAACAACACAACATGGCAGCAACACATGACTAGACTACACAGCATGGTAGCAACACAACATGACGACAACACGGTAGCGACTCAACATGGCAGCAGCACAACATGGTGGCAGCGCAAACATGGTACAAATAATGTTGGGCACAGACAACAGCACAAAGGGCAAGAAGGTTTAGACAACAATACATCACGCGAAGCAGCCACACGTGTCAGTAAGTGTCCATTAGTGAGTCTTTGAGTGAAGAGATTGAGATAAAACTGTCCAGTTTGAGTGTTTTTTTGCAGCTCGTTCCAGTCGCTAGCTGCAGCGAACTGAAAAGAGGAGCGACCCAGGGATGTGTGTGCTTTGGGAACTTTGAACAGAAATGTGACTGGCAGAACGGGTGTTGTATGTGGAGGATGAGGGCTGCAGTAGTTATCTCAGATAGGGGGGAGTGAGGCCTGAGATGGTTTTATTAATAAGCATCAACCAGTGGGTCTTGCGACAGGTATACAGAGATGACCAGTTTACAGAGGAGTATAGAGTGCAGTGATGTGTCCTATAAGGAGCATTGGAGGCAAATCTGATGGCCGAGTGGTAAAGAACATCTTGCCGCTCGGGGGCACCCTTACCTGCAGATCTATAAATTACGTCTCTGTCATCTAGCATAGGTAGGATGGTCATCTGAATCAAAGTTTGTTTGGCAGCTGGGAGCGATTACAATAGAGGAAACCAAATCTAGATTGAACCTAGGATATTTTCTGAGAGAGGGACAGTGTACCGTCTACCCATACTCCTAAGTACTTGTATGAAGTGACTACCTCAAGCTCGAAACCCTCAGAGGTAGTAATCACACCGGTGGGGAGAGGAGCAATCTTCTTACCAAACCACCAGACCTTTGTTTTGGGGGTATTCTGAACAAGGTTTAAGGGCAGAGAAAGCTTGTTGGACACTAAGAAAGCTATGTTGTACAGCATTTAACCCAAAATCCGGGGAAGGGCCAGTTGAGTACAAGACTACTGTATCATCTGCATATAAATGGGTGAGAGAGCTTCCTACTGCCTGAGCTATGCTGTTGATGTAAATTGAGAAGGGCGTGGGGCCTAGGTTCGAGCCTTGGGGTACCCCCTTGGTGACAGGCAGTGGCTGAGACAGCAGATGTTCTGTCTTTATACACTGCACTCTTTGAGAGAGGTAGTTAGCAAACCAGGCCAAAGACCCCTCAGAGACACCAATACTCCTTAGCTGGCCCACAAGAATAGAATGGTGTACCGTATCAAGTCAATAACAATAGAAGCACAACATCATTACTGTTATTTTATTGTGCTTTTATTTTTTTCATTTTTATTTATTGTTAACTTCAGTTTATTTAATAAATACTTTATTAACACTTGTTTTTTCTTAAAACTGCATTGTTGGTTAAGGGCTTGCAAGAAAGCATTTCACTGTAAGGTCTACATCTGCATGTGAGAAATAACATTTGTTTCAAATTGATTTGACATCATATAGGACCTTTAAGTTTGCAGTGACACATCCATAACCTGAGCGGAAGCCAGATTGCATACCAGAGAGAATACAATTGACATCAAGAAAGCCAGTCAGTTGATTATTGACAAGTTTTTAAAACACTTCTGATATACAGGGCAAAACAGAAATTGGCCTATAGCAGTTTGGATCAGCTTGATCTCCCCCTTTAAATAAAGGATGGACAGTGGCTGCCTTCCAAGAAATGGGAACTTCCCCAGAGAGGAGAGACAGTTTAAAAAGGTCAGAGATAGGTTTGGCCATGATAGGGGCTGCAACCTTAAAGAAGAAAGCATCTAAACCATCTGACCAGATGTTTTTTGGGGTCAAGTTTAAGGAGCTCCTTTAGCACCTCGGGCTCATTGACCGCCTGCAGGGAGAAACTTTGT